>NC_072769.1:35330888-35938110 GCF_022539595.1 Amphiprion ocellaris
TCGTATGTCTCTTAGAAAACATCATAGTATAGCCTTTGGTATGAAAAAAACACCATCATATACATCGTAGATTGTACAAATAACAAGTCAAAAGAAAGAGACATACATTGTAGAATTGTAGTAATTGTGGGCTGACTGATTTACTGATTATCAGTATTTTATTTTTTACTGATTTACGGTAATAAATACATTTAAAAATGGCGCTACTTTGGCTCTGAACCTTTATCTACCTGTGGTCGCTCTGTCTTCTGGAGTGATTTGATTGGTTATACATCACGAATAAAACTCCTTTAACTTAAAATCTGTAAACAAAACAAAAAAGTATCAACAAAGTTTTCTGTTAGAGTTTATGTTCTTCTAAGTTTAACTCAAGATTTTAAATACTTTCATTTACTGCAAATGAATATCTACTCCAAATGTCTCACTAATAATCATTATCAGCCTTAAAAACCCACAAAACCCCCCTCTATACTTGACCACACTTAGTAAAGTCCGGTTCCCCCTTCTATAAATCTGCATGGAATCTTCCACTTCCTGTTTGTCAAAGTGGCCTTCTACCTGGACAGGTTTTGTTGGAGCTCATGCAACAAACATTTTGGGTAACTGCACTTTAATATGGATGGATGATACTGAATTAGAGTCTGTTTTAATGAGACTGAGTTAAGATGTGTAGCTCTGTCATTAAATAGGAAATTATTTCTCAGAATTCACAGAGAAAAGTCTGAAATGTTTGCTAGGTTAGCGTCCCACATGTTCTTTGGCTCAGCTAAAGCCAACTCTCTCCAACTTCTGGATCTCTTGAGTTGCTTGTTGTTAAAATATCTTGCTGTAGGTGCTGAAGCTCAAAAAGTCTGAGATGTTTGTTCAAAATAAGCTCATTCTCAAGTCTTATCTGAACTGTCCTCTTTTGTTTGAACTTTCCCTAAACTTAGGAGTTAATGACAGAGCAGCACATCCAGACTCACTCTCATTTATGTAGAGATTAAACTTCAGTGTCATTCATTGATGTTAAAGTGCAGTTTTTCAAATGTTTGTTGCACATGCTCCCGACCAAAGCAGTTCAGGTGGAAGACGATGTGAAGAGAAAGCTCCAGAGGATGAATATCACACATTTATGTTGGAAATAAATGTCCTTTAATTAGACATTGTCATGCAAAAGCTGGATTTCCCTTTAATGATGTTCAAATATTTGTTGAGTGTTTTGTTGATGTTGGTTTCTAAATGTTTTTTGACACTCGGCCCCAAAGATTAAAACCTTTTACGGCTCACAAGCTCCAACAATTCACACATTATCAACTATCTTTCTGACTAAACTAAGATAAAAAGTGAAAAACTGCCTGATTCCTGCATCATGAATGTAAATCTTTTTGGTTTTTATGACAGTAAACTGAATATATTTGGGTTTGACATTTTTTAAACCAAAACAAGAAATGAATTACTGGAGAAAACAATCAACAGATTAATGGACAAAGAAAATGTGTTTTCCAACATATATGGCTAAATTACTCCAACATTACAAGATACATACAATTTGAATTCAATTTTATTTATATAACACCAGTTACAGGTCAAATTGTCTCAAGACGCTTTATTATTATATTTTTTTGTCATATTTAAAATATGACAAAGTAAAAAATGTAAACCTCTCGACTAATCCAATTTATTTTTTGTTTTTTAAGAGACTAATCAACAACTAAAATAAGTTTCTCCACTAAAACTAATAAACATGAGGTCAAATAGAAGGAACAGTTTTAAATACTGCAGTCCCATGACGACAAGAATAAAATATCTCAACAAAAAGTAAATCTGCTGGTGGATTCCATTATAGTCCTAATAAATGATAATAAAGTGTGATACTAAAGATTTGTGGTGCTAAAAATCTCCAAGTAAAGATATCAAGTTGAACATCTGGATGGAGGTTGATAAAAGTTGACCTCCCTTCATTTCTCTGGAACCGACTCCATGGATTTTTTGGATGGTGGTTAAAGACCTGCTCTTCTAGTGGTCTTCCTTCTAGTCGCTGTAAAAAGTCAGTCCATCCTGGCCGACTTCAACACCTCTTCATGACAACTTGTTCTGCCTCCGACCTGGTGGAAACTCCAGAATCTCGGGAAAACCTGTCGAGACTCGAAGAACTCGTGGAGACTCGAAAAACTCGTCGGGCGGGGGAAGGTGTGGTGGGTGGTGGGGGAGTAGAGGGGGGAGGCCGCCACCCACCTCCCCACCTACTCTCCGCCCTGACTCCACCCAGACTCCGCCTTGGCTCCACCCATGTGATGACTTCAGAAACTACGATGCCAAAGGGACGACGAAATTATGTTTTTTTATCTGATCTGTAGCTCAGTGAGTTAAGGATTTGCCTGTGGAGCTGCAGGTCGCTGGTTCAAGACCAGACCCTTCTTAAATTTTTATCTAAATCTTGACAAAGACAAAGAAAGAAAAGTGCCGGTGGTGGGTCTTGAACCTGCGACCCTCCGCTTGGTAGTCTGTCTTCTTATCCCCCTGAGCTACTGGCTCAGATACTAAAACTTCTTTTTTTTGCGCATTTATCATCTATTTTTTCTCGTTTTCGAGTTTTTTTTAAACTCGAGTCTCGTCTCGACCGTTTTTCTCAGGAGGTTGGACTTCAGCCTTTGTGCTGGAGGGTGGAACCCTCAGTTCCAAGACTTTCCAAAGCCTCCACACCTCCCGAGTCCTCAGGACCTGAGCTTTCACACAGTCTGAGGGCTGAAATTTTCTAAGTCCCACAGTAGTTCTCTGTTAGATTGAACTTTCAGACAGTCCAAGGACTGATATCTTCTAAGTTCCTGAGTAGTTCTCTGTTAGTTTGAACCTTCAGACAGTCTGAGGACTGAAGTTTTGAAAGTTTCTCAGTACTTCTCTGTTAGTTTGAACCTTTAGACAGTCTGAGGGCTGAAATTCTAAAAGTTCTTGAGTAGTTCTCTGTTAGTTTGAACCTTCAGACAGTCTGAGGACTGAAGTTTTAAAAGTTTCTCAGTACTTCTCTGTTAGTTTGAACTTTCTGGTTAACAGAAGCCTTAAAACTTGTGACCATGAGTCTTGATTTCACATTTAGACCATCCATCTGAGTTCTTCTCAGACCTTCACCTGTGGGTTTTTTAGAAATCCTCAACAAACTTTGATTCTCTTCACTGAACAGTAAAGTTTGTGGAGATCAGAAGGTAACATTAGTTTGATCAATGCCTTCAACTACTAGTAGACTTTATCTGGAAAGCAGTTTTCTTAAATGAGCACTTAGTAAATCTGTCCACAATCAAACTAAGAACAGAAAGAGGAAATGTTTGAAGAAACAACTTGATGTTTTCATTTCAGACTAGAAAACGCTTTAAGATCTTTGCTCTTTTTGATTGTTTTATTGTCTCTTCTGTTTAATTTGATCTTCTAAAGTCTAACTGGTGTCTTTTCAAATGTTTTATCTTTAGTTTGAGTCTTCTTAAATGTTTAGAAAAGAATAAAAGGTGAGAAAAGAGCAAAACTAATGTCTGATTTGATTTCCAAATGTTTTGTCTTTTTAATGTTTGTTAATTTTTCAAATGTTTTATCGGCTTGTTTGAAAATTTTCATTTTCTTTCCCAATGTTTAATTTTTTGATTAAATCTTTGTTGAGGTTTTTCTTTTTAAATGTTTTACCACCTTTTAATGTTTTTCTTTTTAAATGCTTCATTGTATTTTCTGTTTAATTCCTATTTAAAGTTTTATTGTCTTTAAGATTTAATTTTCTAACTAAACATTTAATTTTTTAATTCAATGTTTTGTCTTTTTAAAGGTTTAATAATCTAATTAAATGTTTTGTATTTTTAAAAATGTTTAATATTCTTGTTTAATTGTATTTTTTAAATGTTTATCTAAAATATTTCATCTTTAATGTTTTATATTTTTGTTTAAATAATTTAGTTTAATTTCATGTTTTGTATCTTCTGTTTAATTATCTAATTCAATATTTTGCCTGTTTAATATAATTTAATTGTATTTAATGTTTAATTTTCTTTCTAAAAGTTTTATTGTATTAAATGCTTTTTTCCTTTGATTTAATTGCATTTTTAAAAAAATGTAGTTTATTTTTTTAATCATTTTTTCTGTCAAGATTTTAACCTCAACCTTAAAAATGAAACAAACCCTTAAATCACAATGAAAATACTTCTGTTGTCACAATCATGAGTTAGTCAGTTATTCAGTTTATCAATTCAACTTTATTTGTTTAGCACCTTTCACACAGATGACAAAACTAAAAAAAGCAAAGAGAAAAAACTATGCTAAAACTATGATTAAAACTCAGTAACATTTAAAAAAAAAAAAAAAGATTTAACATTGTAATAAAATGTGTCCAGGGGATGGAGGGAGTTTATTGAAGTCTTCTTGGGCTCACATGGGAAATCATTTAAAATATAAACTTGATATTCAGTCTAAGGAAACTGCAGAGCAACAGAAGAACCAACAATATCTCCCGTTTTCTCCTTTAATGAGTCGACTCTTCTTGTGCTTTCAGACCAAAGAACTACAGACTCTTCACAACCTGCTCAAACTCTTGGTACAGGACCTCACCACACGGGTCAAGAAGGTTTCCTTCTCATTTCTACTCTGAAGCTCACCTTCTCCTGCTCAAACTGCTGATAAATGTTTCTGCTGCTCTAAAGTCTGCTCTCCAGAACTTCCTAAAAACTCTCAAAGTCTCTTCTGCTGCAGGTTGCTTTGTAGAACTGTTCCAGAAAACCTCACTAAACCACATGGAGGGGCCTCAAGATAGTCGTCTAAATGAAACCGTACAAAAACCAAACTAACACAACCCAAACGCTAAAGTCTCCTACAGCCTACCAGAGAACCTCTGAGAACAGAGAATCAGGACAAGAACTCTTACCTTCTGGACAACCAACGCTGGTTCTTAAACAAGAATACAGAATGTGTCTGACCAAAAACCTCTAAAGACTCACTACAGCCAAGATAAAGACACAACTCAGCTGTACCAAATCCACTAATTACTGCACACATTCACACCATGTGCTAACTGTGGCTAAAGAACCTCATTTACCAAGACAACTATCCAGTACAAAGCCCTAAAACACACCAAGAAACACATTAAAGATGATTTTACTGCTGGAAGCTGCAAGCCAACGCCTAAAGAACAAACTAAAGCAATGGAGTCAAACCCGGTTCAGTGGTGAACAGAAGCAGAGGAAATGTTTGTCTGCAGCTAAATAAAGCAGGAAGACACTGAGCTGCTCAGGTGTTCCTGATAACACCAAGCAGCCACCTGGACAGCCAATAGGAACACAGCCACCTGGACAGCCAATAGGAACACAGCTTCCTGGAAGTCCAGAGGGCTGGCTTAGTGAAGGAAATTTAATTTAAAGTTGAAGCAGAAAGTTAACAAAGAAAGTCGAAAACCACCTTCTGATCCCTGAAATCTCTGAGTTTTCACACAAAGAACACCTGAACACGTCAAACTGGTTCCATAGTAGAACCATCATTGTAAAAACGTCATAGTATGGTGTGTTGCTCAAAAAACATTACGACCCGGCTGTCTAGGGTCGCCAAGGAGCAACACAAAAACAGGACAAACGCTGGTTTCCAGGGGGTTAGGCAGATATTTATTTGAAAGAGGAAGTTTACAACAACACATGTGAGCAGAAAAATCACAAAGTCTGTCTTTAGTTCAGCTGAAAATATTAGTTTTTGTCTTTTTTATTGACCAAACTTTTCAGGAAGTAAATGAAGAATAATTGAAGCTCTCATGTAGAAGTCCAACTTATTTTGGATCCTTGTGGAGAGTTGAATCTTAGAGTTTGTAAAGCTGTTGAGTTTTTAGAGTCACATGGATCGTTTTGACATTTAATAACCGAGTCCTGAAATAAAATTGCAGTTGTGGATTTCTGTCATTTAGTTTGGACTAAACAAATAACAGCAGCATAAATCTCAAACCTCATTATGAAGAGTCTGGATTGAGGTTTCTCACTTGATAATGATCAAAACATGAAATTTAGGTTGGTTCAAAGGAATATTCCAGTATTTTGTTGTTCAAAGGAACGGCACAGTTTATATACCATAGATCTATAGGTATCCACGCACCAGAAATGATCAAAACTCAACAATATTGTGTGCTTGCATATCCACGAAATTTAACATGTGGAAGAAAACAATCAGATGAAAGTGGCGCCAAATTGCTGCCGAAAATAGGCGGATGTTGTCATTAACATAAATAGCGAGTGATGTTTACAGATAGCAATGCCGATTTCCGTTCTCACAGCTGTATCTAATTTTGCAATGCGTGTTGCCGAAAGATGTCGGCGGCGGGATGACCATCACGGCGGGCGGCCATCACAAGCCTCGGCTTGCGATGCGTCGGCCGGCTGGCCGCTTGCCTGCCCCTACCCCCCTACAATTTTCTCAACGGATTTACACGATTCACAAAAATTATACTTTCGGCGGAAAAAAACTCGGAATTCCGCGGAAAATTCTCATCCCTGTTACTAGCAAAATATCAGGAAACCGATTGCCTAGATATGTTCAAGTAAGATGAACTTACAGTGATAAGCTATTGAAACAAATAAAGACAACAGTTTGAATGGAAACAAAGTTTAATAATTTAACTTTTTTTGTTCAGAACACACCTTACATACAGTCTGTGGGACAATGGCAACCCACTGAGTAAAGGTGACATGAAATGCATGCTTCCAATAAAATTTTTGATTAACAGTTAGAACAACCTTATTTGGCTTGTAACCCCAATATAGTATATCACAATACAAAGTGGAAAATACGCTAAATCACGCCGTAATGCAAAAATTGAAGGAAATTGCCAAAAAGTCATAAAACCATGTAAAATTATTAAAAAATGTTTTTTTTGTATTACATAGAAAGCATGTAATATAAAAGACTAGTTTTTTCAGAAAAAAAGTGACACGAGTTTTTTCTTGGGTGGCCTTCAATCTAATATTGAGTCCCTAAAACAGCCCTCAGTCATTAAAACTTTGAGAATTCCTGCTTAATATCTCTGTTGACTATGGTGTGAACTATAGATAAACTCAGTAATTGCAGGGCCTAACATTTATCTTAACATCAATAAAGTGAACAGCAGACATAGCTCAACTGTTTACAATCCACCTATTGCATGATTGCAAAATAAAATCATTATTTCACCTGAATGTGCAACTGTAATTCTTATGTTTGAGCCAGCTCCCGCTAAAAACTGCTAAAAGCTTTCTGATTTAAATTCTTAGTGGTTGAGTTCAGAACTGCAGTAGAGATTGACTTACAACATATATTAAGTCAGAGATAACTTGCTAAAGAACCTGATGCTGGTAATCAATATCACCACAATCATTTCAGCATCAACACAAAAGGAAAAACAAAAGCTAAAAGGAAAGTAGGTGTTCATTTTTCTCCTCATGAACATAAAAACCATTCAGTAGTCTAAAAAGGGCGATGAGGCTCCTTCCTACAAAAAAGGCTCAAACAAGAAAAAAGTATCACTTTTCCAATAAGGTAAAGGTATCAATGTGACCCAAGATGTCACATCACATTCACATCATGATTAAATTCACTCATTGCATCAGAAGATTTTTGAATGACTGTATTTTTGGTTTTAGGGATTTATGTCCAAGTGAGAGAAGCACCCTTTGAATGAAGTCAAAGGTGTACTTCAGCTGTTGAGGGTACTCCAAATTCAGGGTGTAAGTAAGTCCAAAGAGCAAGCACATGGCATCTGGAAGATTTTCAAAGTCATCCATCACAATTCTTCCTTCCAAAATGATTGCGGTACCTGAAGTCTGAAGGTGCAGTGAGTCAAGGGAGAGCTGTTCGTCCTCAGGAACAATGGTCAGGATTCCAATGGGGATGTGAGACATGCCTGTGTCATCGCAGTCCTAACAATAGCAGAAATACAGCCACAATTACATATCAGATGTTATCTTGAATTTCTACAGCAGAAAACACAAGACAGCCACTAAAAGTAAGCGATATTATGATATTAGAGGCTGTGTGGAGGTAAAGTAACTTCACCTAAAGCTATCAAAGTAACATAAGGAGAATTAAATAGAGTGGACATCCTGTGGTGTGGAATAAAAACTTAGTAATATAGACGACTTACAAAGCATGTCTTGAAGAAGTCTGTGTTCTCATCTCCAAGGATGACAGGAAGGCCACGGAGGACAGCTGTTTGCTTTGCAGTAACATCTGTACTCTGGGGGGGAGAAAAAAAATCACATCAAACACATCACTTCTGTGGTTAAGGACAATCAATTAATACCTTGATGCCCTTTTAGGGCATTAAATGACTTGAATGAACACAGACAATCTGTGTGGAGGCATGGAATTGGAGTAGTCCTGGCATAGCTTCCATGTTTCAAGCGGTAGTGCTTGAATAACTGAGCCCTCTTTTCAGAAGAAAACAAGCAGTACTTACACTTCCAATGCATAGCTAGGTTTCTGTCTTCAGAAATCAAAGCCTACAAAAGAAACAACAAAACCAATCAGTTAAACATATGTGACCAGTTTAAAAAGGGACGACAGTAAACTAAAAGCATCTCTACCAAGTTAAAAAGGAGCAATGGACAATGACAAACTATTTTTTTGTTGAAGAGTGACCCTGAAAGATCAGCAGAGTTGCTTTTTCAACCGTTAATAAGCACGCTGTGTTTATTGAAACTCCAGTTATCTCTGCATCGCGTAACGTTACGTGAAGGGTTGGTTGACTTTAGCTTTCAAATGTTAACATTAATCTTTACATTAACGTTAGCTCACGTTTGATTTAAACGCGGCATTGTGAGGACCGACTCGAGCAACAACAAAACGCCACTAAATAAACTTCAGAATTTCGGCTTGAAAGTCCCAGGCACGGCTAAATCAATAATATAAAGTTCACCTCCAAACTTGAACTAACGAATAACTGACATGACAAAAAAAAACAACAATGCATTTGCTATGAATAAAACCAGTTAAACTTACCGTGACACTATGCAGCAGTATGTCTCGTCCCGCTTGTTGAGATTTGACCGCCTCATTCAAACATGGCGTCAGGGGCAACTGCGCATGTGCATTCAACGAGAAATGCCGGATGGGGCCGAAAGCTGCCGAGTTTCTCCGGGTTGAGCAGACGCTTCTTGCTCACTCATACTTCAAAGTATAGGTAACTTGCTGCTCACAAGTTTGTTTACTTGCCTCAGTAGAAAGTTGTCTTTACTAGGTTTAAGTGAGAAACTCAACAGAGTAAGCTGAAATAAGTTCAGGTCACTTTATATTTTAAGTAGGATATACAATTACATTTTACAGTGCACAGACAGGCGGCCGGCTGGGCCGAGGCTTGGCGGCGTCCTCAGACCCACGAGTCGGGGAGTCGCTGAACTTGTTGGTCCGGTTTGAAGGCCTCCGTGTGGTCCAGTAGAAGTCCACGTAGTCGGTGTTGGCTTTGAACCGCAGCGACTGGCCGCCATCAGGTGGACCGGCTCGTCCTCGTAGGGCTCCTCCTGTAGCCTTGAGGGAACCACTGGAACATTCAGTAGCTGTTGGAGTTCTTCCTGTCAGGCTCGTGGTAGAACGGCTCTGAAGAATCTTGTACTTGTCTGGAACAATCTAACAGCCTAAACTGTTAACAGCGGTGTAAAGAAGCAAACACACAGACATAGATTAGGACTCAAACTTCCTGCCTCATCTTGGAAGAGGATGTGCATCATTGACAAGGATGCAGCAACTCAGTTTTACTGAGTTTCATTATTTTCATGAAAATTTACACTTTTACTGTTTCTTTATAGACAACCTACTGTGACCCAATGCACACATTATTCACCCTACTTGTGTTTGTATCTAAATAAATAATACTTATCTGCTTGTATCCCTGCTTTCATGCTGTTAGCATTTATATGTCAATTGTGTATATGTCTAAGTATTTTAAATTATTTTTGTCATGCTTAATGATTCAGTTCAATGTACCTGTTTCCTGTAAATGGCAATAAACTCTATTCTGTTCTATTCTATCTCCACGTATGTAACAGCCTATAGCTGTAGAGAGAGAGAGAGATAGATAAATAAATATAAATTATTGTTTGATTACCTTAACAATTAAATCTTTTGATCTAAAAACATATTTTTTATATATGTATATTTCTTATCTTTCTCTTTTGTGTTCATATAGCTATATAATTATTTACAATGTAAATTTTACATTTATGTATGTAATGACTGAATGTAGAAAGACTTTCCGTTTTTTTAATCAAATGTTCTGTATTAATAGCACATGTTTTGACATTGACAATAAAGTAAACCACATGAAAATCGGTTGAGAAAAGAGCAAATTCTGATTTATTTTCAATGTACATGGATTACTTTTAATGGGAACGTTGCCCCCTTCAAGATGGCCGCCACATAGGCATGTAGCTTAGCTGGCTGCTACAGCGCTAGCGTATCTAGTCTTCTATATATATCTATGGGTACAACTACCCACCCTGGACAGAAAACCCCGCCCAGAGCCATTTGATTGACAGCTCAGTCCACCAATTTAAAGCAAAGGCTTTTGTCTTTGCTTTTACTTGGTGGACTGAGGAATGACTAAATGAAAAAGCAAATACAAAACGGAAAAGACAATGATAAAATGGAAAAATAAAAGGAAAAAAGCGAAAAGGGAAAAGCAAAGACAAAATTTTCCTTTTCCTTTATTTATTTATTTATTTCTCTTTATATTTCCACATTTATTTATTTATTTCTCTTTATATTTCCACATTTATTTATTTATTTCTCTTTATATTTCCACATTATTTATTTATTTCTCTTTATATTTCCACATTTATTTATTTATTTATTTCTCTTTATATTTCCACATTTATTTCCTTATTTATTTATTTATTTATATTTTATTGTGGCACGCCTGTGACTCCATAGTTGTAGGCTCAGAATTGAGAAAACATAAATGTTTAGCTCTATATTCACTGCAGGGTTGCCAGTTTTTGCGGATTTCTACACCTACAGAATGGTGCTCTTGAACCGTAAAGTAACAAACTGGGAGCTGGTATAGGATAATTTCGTCAGATTAAAGGGATATATGTTATGAATAGAGAGCAAAATGCAGTATGAGCATATAGCATTTTCATATAATTTTTCAGGCTTCAACAAAAATTCGCTTATATGGCTAAAAGGGTGCAAGACATCACCAATCTGACAACACAGCACAACTGCCGTAGTTTGGCTCATGCTAGCTAAAGTGACGTGAACAGGCGATAAAAAAAAAAACAGATAACTTCCTGACCAAAGAAAGCGAATGGACTAATAAGAGGAGCAGAGAAACTTCCAGAAACATTGATTTATATAATTTTTATCGGAGCAATACTTTGTGGCTAGTTTGCGAACAGTTTACGGTTAGTTTGCGGTTTCTGGACGAGAAAGTTTAAAGCCGTCATTATTCACCTAAGAGAGGGTCGAAAACCAACAGCCCAGCGTTCAGGTAAGCTGGTTTAATTATGATTATACTGTCTGCAGGATGATTTTGGTGTTTTGTTGTGGTTTTCATGGCAGAATTAGTGAATATTAATGTCACAGCAGTGTTGTCAAGCTAACATCTACATATTAGCACTGTATCGGGATGTCCTAGTACAGTGGTAGCCAACATGGTGCCCCGGGCGCCTGGTTGCCCGCAGAGACCACGTGAGTTGCCCCACACATGCTCTAAAAATAACACTAGTCACCATGAAATTCCTTATAAAAAATATAGTTGCTGTTATTTTTAAATCGGAAATACTTACATTAATGCAGATTTTAAATTACAACATTTATTATAATTTTTGTTTAAAAAAAAAAAAAAAAAAAAAAAAAAATGTCTTTGGTGTAAAAGAACTTTGACCTTGTCCGAGTCAGAGTTCACTGCGCATGTCAAACCACCACGTCACTCTGCTGAGGCGTCCGGGCGCAGACACTTCGGGAAGCTGGATGTGGTTTTTACCCCCAAAACATGACAGAGAAGTGAAAGAGAAAACACTATTTTCACGATGACTGGGAGGAAGAGTTCTTTTTCACGACAGTGAAAGATACGCGTCCTATTTGCGGGGCGACTATTGCGTCGGCAAAGCGGCACAATGTGGAGAGACTTTACTTTAGCCGCTACAAAGCTTCCATGCTAACTAGCCACCTGCTAGCATATAGACTGTATGCGCACTACGGACAGGAAAAGCCCCGCGGACGGGTTTCGGACGTACAGTGGGTTTCGGACGTACAGTAGTGCAATTGAAGTTTTCAGGATTGGTCAGAAATAGTCCATGGACACAGGAAAAGCCCCGGACTTAAAGGCAGCTTTGACATCTGCTACGCGACGAAAAGTTTCTTCGTGGAGAAAAATGTACCATTAGAAAGGCTTGTTTTACTGACGACAGACGGGGCTCCTCCATGACGGGTCGCCATGCAGGCTTCATTGTACGATGCAGAGGTGATCCAGACTTCCCAACATTCCTACATTACCACTGCAGCATTCACCAGCAGGACATATGTATGTGCAAAAGTGGCCGGATTTGATCATGTGATGACTCGTGTCGTGAAGATCATAAATGGCTCCAAAGCCAAACAACCAGGACATTGAAGGTGCTGCTGGAGGAGCTGTTAGCTGAACATGGTGACCTGTTACTACACACAGAAACCCCATGGATCAGCAGGGGACCAGTTTTGCAGCGTTTTTTGTCACTGTTGGCCGAAATCAAAGAGTTGATGCAATCCAAAGGGGAAGACACTTGCTGCTTGAGGACACTGAGTGGATTCTTGCCCTGGCATTTTTAACGGACATCACTGGGAAACTGAACCATCTGAACTGTGAGCTGCAAGGTAAAGGTAAGACATGATAAACTCTGCAATGCCAGGCTTCCCACTAACACACATTTACAGACAAAGAAAGAGGTAACATATGTTGTCGTTCAGAACACCATGCCATTACACAAAAATGTGAAAAATAATTTGTTGAAAACATGTAATGATTTGTTGTTATGATCTGTTAAGAATGTTGCAATGCTGGTGAAAAATGCTGGTGATTAGTACTAATGTGATAGGATTCATTTCAAAATGTGAAAGAGTTGATTTTTTTCTTACATAACTGATAATTTGTACAAACATGGGACAGAGTTCATGAATTGTTCAAAAATGTTACAAAGGTAGTAGTTTGCACGAATGAAGCATGATTTGATGACAGTTAATGATTTCCTAAAAATGTTAGAAGTGACAATTTGCACAGAAATGTAACTGGTGTGATTTTGAACAAAATGCTGCAAATATGCTGATTCATACAAAACTGCCAAGAAAGATATTTACAAAAGTTTCAGAGATGGGATGCCTCAGACTTTTAAATATTGGAACAGATTTCCATATGTGTGTGTGTGTTTGTGTGTGTTTCCTACTGTCATTGTTGTGGAAATCGTTGTTAATTATTGTAAGGAATAATTAACATAAATATGATCAGACAGTCTTTTTACATATTATTTTCATTATTTTTATTATTGTTTAAAGATGATGGTGCAAGTTTGCTATTGAGGAAGCTTGTATCAAACAAGGTGCCCTTCGTACTACTCAGTACCCTTGAAGTTGCTCTCAGGTTCAAAAAGGTTGGTGACTCCTGTTCTAGTAACTGTTAGCTTGAAGTTATCCAAGTTTGAGTGACATGACCTCAAAAGGAGCATTTAAAGCATTCTCCTTGCTAACACTTAAATATCACCACTAAATATGTCATCGCTGTTTGTAAAGATAGCTAACAATTGTCCAAGCCAGAACAGAATTTTGTAAATCAAGTTAGAGTTGTTCATATATCACATTTAAAGCAGCAGCAAATGACCCAAAGTGCCTTCCAATAGAAAAGTAAGACTGGAATTATGAATTCACTTGGCAAGTTTTAATATTAAGACTCAAAAAGATGTGACTCTCCCAGAGAAATTTAAATATAGATTAAAACCCCACAACAGTTATTTAAAATACGACTTTCCCTGACTGGACCCCATAGTGTTGTTTAAAACTTGAATTTACTTGAGAAGTTTGAGTATTAAGGATTAAAACTCAATGGAATTGTACTATAAAAAGTTATTTTTGCTTGACTATAATACATATTGTAACTAAGACCCCACTTACTGACTATAACGAGTAATTCAACTAATTTAAATATTAAAGCCTAAACCATATAGTATTGGTATTTATGGAGATTATGCTTGTTAATTTAGAACTACAGCCCTACAAGAATGTTCTTTTGTGTGTTGCTTGTTTGTTATGTCAACCTTGTTGCCACCTGACCTGTACTATGAAAGAGGTTTTTACACTTAATGAGATGAAGCCGGGTTTAAGCCTGAGTTTTCAGGGCAGTAGTGGCGGTTTAGTTGTGACGGGTTCGTCACCATGGTCACTGCACACCTAACCTGCTCTGGAGGAGGTTATGCTTGATATAGCAGATGAACAAGTATGAAAACACAGTCCGTTCTTGGAAAATGCCATTGGTATTTTTAGAAGATCTTGTGGAGCTTGGTGCACGGATAACAAGAGGGTTTCTCGGGAAAGCACAAGTTTTTGGAGTCCATCTAAAACCTTAACTTCCCTGACAAGTGTGGATGCAAGAGAGACGGACTCCCAGTGGGAGGAACTCCGTCTTTGCTTTGTTATGAATTTTTCATCTTGATAGCAAGAAATTTCAATGCAGTTTTATTTTTATACATGCCTTTGTATTGCGATTTGATCCTGAAACAAGAGAATGAAAAAGCACTAAAGTCTCGCTGACTTTCTAAGATTTGCAGTAAACCTCCTTACTGGTTTCATTATGTTTTAATGTTTGTTCTTTGCTTGCTGCTGAAACCATTTAACATCACCAGCACTGCAGCTCAAAGAGTAAGGTTGAAATCGTCTTACATGCCAGACGAATAATACTTGATGAATACTACTCATGGGGCAGTGACATTTACAAATGTATTTAACTTGTGCATCTACAGAGTTGACAGTTCTTTGACAGCTTGCTTTCCTGCTTCGGCTGCAGCAGCTGTGTTGTTTTTATCCTATATTATATTTTTAAACTACTCATATTAGCTTAGGATTATAGTTTGTTATTTTCCTGAGAAATATGCGGCTCTGTACCTTTTTTTTGTGTTTGTTTCATGTGGAAACGCTCTTAACCAGATTTTGAAAACCCTGTTGATAACCGATGATGTGTTACCAGTTAGTGTGGCTACAGTTTTTAGGTTTAGTGAAGCCAGATAACTAAAACATCCTGGATGTGATGAACTTGCTTCGTAGTACAGGCCCAGCCTCGTTTCTACAAATTAACTGAGAGCCAGAAAAATAAATAAATGTCCTGCTAAGTTCACTGTCTAGTCGCTAACGTCATTATGGATGCTGTTTGGTGGTTTTACTGGAGCCTGTTTGCCTAAAATAACTGTCTGCTGCTGGAAACAACACTAATGAAAGCTGTGAGAGTGAACCAAAACACAGTTAAAACCAAACTAGGGTGATAAAATGCTCCATAAAGTTGAAGTAAACTCCAGAGTCAGCTGGTAATTCTAAGGAATTAGAGCCCTTTTTCCATAACATGTAGTCATTTGTCCCATGGCTTAAATGAAAATATTGTTTCACATGTAGTCATTCGTATTTTGAACATTTTGAATATAAATTCAGTTTCAGGTAGCAAAAATCAGAAAAATTAATAATACTTTTTAAGCTCCTTAACTTGAGCTTAAAACTGCACAGTCATAGTCATGGCAGTAATAGAAATAACTCATGTGACATTTGTAAGGAAGATTGTAACACCTTTATCTGTTCAAAGATGATCTTTGCTCTAACAAACCAAACTATTATCTGTTAAGGAAGATCATAAAGTGTTGTTGAAAGCTCTTGTGGTGGAAAATGAGTTAAAACTTTAATAAAACCTAAATTTATCGGTCAACTGATTGCTAATGTTTTCCCAGATAGAAGAATGCAATTTGGTACGAATAGTTTCAGAATTTTCTATTTATTATATTACCTGGAATTACAGCAGTTCAACAGTGTCTTTCATTTAAAGATTTATCACCTAATTTTAGCTGGAATAATAACTTTAAATTGAAACCCCTCCCAGTCTGCACACGTACTAGGAGTACCAAATCATGTCCACTAGATGGCTCTCTTGAATCAGCCTTTCCTGCCTCGGAAGACGTCAGTGTTGACAGGGACAGACATTTTCATATGAATAGACCTGCACGTTGCAAGCTCAATATGTGCGTTGACATTGATTTGAAATGATATATTCTTTTATGATGTGCCCTATTATACTTAATAATATTGGATGTTAACATTAAAATATGACAATCTCTGGCAGGGTTATGAATGCTCAGTCAAACAATAAGTATTAAATACACTCGTCTGGGTTATTCTTTTCATGACATTAATACTCATCGTATTCATATCTCTCAGTCAGCTCTTTTATATGGAGATGTCATGAATCAGATACGCACAGACAGATGGCTATCAGGTTGCTCTGAGAATACAGCCTGGCTGAGGCGTTTCATGAATTTCTAGTGCTGTGCAGCCATTTAAGCAGGAGCTTGAGTTTTAAAGTAGATCTCCTAAATCCCACATACCCGTCACCACGGAGCCCCCAGCAGCTGGGCCCGAAGCAGGGGCCGTGGACTGTGATATAACAGAGTGGAGGGGCCCCTGAATGACTTAGCACTGTGCTTTACTTGGATCCCTGAGGGCAGTGGCTGGCTGCATCTGTGCAAAAAGGCCAACTCACATGTCAGGTTGTGTCAAAGGTCAAGTGTACGCAAACACTATTAGCCCTCCATTTAGGAAGCGTAGTGTTACACTGGAAAAGAAAACAACATGGAACCCACAGTGAAGTATAGAAAAGCCTGCACTGAAGCCCATGAGTTCCAGTCACTAAACACTGACTGCTTCTGGTTGCACATCTACCCAGACGGATGATGCCACTCACTTGTTGGCTTCTTTCCTTTGCGCTATTTGGTGTTCCTAATTCATTTAAACTGGATGTTTAACAGGAAGAACACATACATAGCATTGCATCCTAGTGGCAGCTTTATTTATTAAAATAACATGATATTAGGTGGAAAAACAGCCTAAGTTACCTCTCCCTGCATAAAAATGGAAGGACTGACTCTTCCATTCCTGGACTGTTACAGTTACTCACAAAATACTCACCACTTCTGGAGCTTTTGACTGAATCACAGAGCCTTTGCCTGCAGATCTATTGTTGTCATGGGACTCCTGCTGTTTGTTTTCATGTTTTGAGCTGTTTAATCTGTAAGGAGCAGCCTGCTAGCTACAATAGTTTGCTAAGTGGCACTTGAATGACTTGTGAAAATACTTGTGTATATTTGAAGTAGTAATTCAGGAAAGGTGTGCTAAATCAATTTTTGCTGGAAAAGAAAAACTATATCAATACTTTCGTTTTACAAAGCCAGTGTGCATTTAGGAATTTGTAGCTTTAGCTTGTTTATTGTTGAACAGAGTTCCTTCAGGACATTTGTGGAGACATTTGTGTCTCCAAATGTTGCATTGCACATTTAAGAAAGTGGTAGAAATACCAACCTGCTGGCCTCTTGTGCTGCTCTGTGAGTTTACACTGAGTCATTGCGCATGCTGTATTGGTAATGTTGAGACTTTCTAAAGTTGCACTAATGTGTATCTTTATGTTATGTTATGAATAAATCAGTTAATTATGAAAGGCTTCACTCGGTCACAAACCCACAGATAACAACGATCACGTTGTTGCAGCTCTACAGAAGTTTTTTAAAGCCTCTTTTAGCTTATTTTGTCGTTGGTTTTACATAGTCTACAGCTCACTGTTTTGGTTCACCCACCTCACTCTCATTAAACTGTCTTCCTGCTTCAGTAGTAACTCCGAGATACCTATGAATACAAAGTTACCATCTTGCTAATTTAGAACCTAGAGGAGGGTTTACCAGCTTAATAGCCAGATATATTCCCCAGCAGCACAGAAGAAAGTGAATACTGGACTTTGATATGCATATAGTATGATGGTGACCAGAAAATGGATTCAGGTGAATGTTCATGTTGTTTATTAGCTGTGTGAACAGACCACTGTTTGCTAAAATGTTAGCACTAGCATATTAACTCTCCCTTAACTGGAACCGTTTTACTGTTTACATGTTAATATTTGCATGGCAACACCATTTTAACAGTAAATATTTACTGTTAGCATGTTAATATTGGCATATTAACACCACTTTAACACAATAACTGGCCATCACTATAACACCCAACTGGTTGAGGCAGATGGCTGCCTTCCCTGAGCCTGGTTCTGAGTTGTTTTTTTTTTTTACGTTCCTTCCTATCGTCGCTCTTAGGGAATCCAAAGGCAACTTTGGATTGTTTGGTGTTCTGTTCTTTGTTTATAATTAGTAAAGTCTGTACCTTACTATGCTAAGCGCTGTGAAATGACATGTATGCGCTATATAAATAAAATAAAATAAAATTAAATTGAATAACAGTTTATTGTTAGCATATTACTATTAGCACAGTAACTCTCTGAAACAGTGTACTATTGGGCATGTTGATATTAGTGTGGTAGAACCTCTTTAACAGTAACAGTTTACTGTTTGCATGTTAATGTTAGCATGTAAGCACCACTTTAACAGTAACGGTTTACTTGTAGCCTGCAAATATTAGCATGTTAGCACTGCTTTAACAGTAACAGTTTATTGCAAGCATGGTAATATTAGCATAGTAGCACCACTGTAACAGTAAATGTTTACTGTTAGCATGTCAAGATTAGCATATTAACATTACTTTAATGGCAACTTTGTTACTATGTTAATGATAATGCTCTTTAAATTCAGCACAAAATCCATTGAATTAAATCATCAATTAACCTAATATAAAATAGAAATTAGTGATACATAACTAAAAGAAATGTGTAACTGTTTTCCTACATGTTATCCTAGCAATATTGTAAAGTGATTTCAGTTGATCAGAAAGATAAATTACTGCTTTATTAAGGTACGCAGTTTTCTAAAAGAGCCCTAATTTCAGACATGAGAAAATGTGTTGTTAGAACTGCTTGGCCCTTTAGTCTTTCTCTGGAAGAAAATGTTGTGGTATCATGTGTTGTTTCAATGATGAAGCAAACAATTTTTGCTCAAACACATCTGGAAAGTTTATTAACCACAATCATCCGACTCACACTGAACAGAGCTCACAAACAAACGCTTGCTGCCTCAAATAAAAAGAAAGAAAATACAGGTTTGCAAAGTACTTCAGCTGCTGTGTCACAATAATGGCCAAACAGAGCGCTATATAGTTTCTCTAGCCACTGGTTTCAGTCTACACGAACACTAACAGCGTTCCGCTCAGATGCCCATCTCCTGTTGGTCCCGATGTTCACGCTGGGTGAACAGAAAACTCATGCACGACAAAAAGATTTACAGAAAGAAAGTCTAAATGTGCTGTTGCGTGATCAGCCGGACACAGAGAAACTGCATCATGTAGAAGAATGCTAACGCACAATTAAAAAGCAGGTTTGGAGGAATTAGTCCACACATAAATGTGGATAAATAAATAATACATTACAGGATCAGTAACATTCAAGGAGCCCGTGGAGCATTCTGGATGAAGAAAATAAAAATAGCTTCAGGCTGTCTCATTAAAAGGTGTGTATAAAATAATTTACACATTAAAATAGTGAGTATTTATGAATTGATGTGGTCCAAAAATTAAAAGAATTGAGGGGAATTACATTTATACAATGTATTTAAAAAAATTAATTTAATGATTGTTGGATTTGGTCGGAGTGTTTTCATAAAATATAACGTACCATGGTTGAATCTCAGAGAGCAACGCTGGCCTAAACATTTACAAGATTACAATCAGTAGCTTCATAAAGTGACTTTTATATAATAATAAGAGCTATAAATCAGGAGTTGGTTGCAGGGTTCCCTAATATGGGCAAAAACACAAGATAGATTACAAAAAACAAAGAAAAAAAGAAAGAACACCTGAAAGTCAAGGATTGTAATAGAAGAGTTTGTGTCTTGCACCCCAAAGCAATTAGGTTTGATTGTGTACTGCAATATCTCTTTGCTGCGAGGTACAAGAAACCCTCCGTGCTCTCACTATTAGAAAACAAAATTTAGATTCTCATGGGTTTGGATAAAGAAGAAAAACAAAAATTCTAGAAGCATGATTATTAATTCAAACAAGCTTTAAAAAACAAAACAAAACACAAAACTTTTTTTTCATTTTTTTCAGTTCAAGCACACTGATACAAATCTCTAAATACATAAGTTAACATTCAAATGTGAATTAACACTTCAAGCAGTAGCGTAATCAAACTATAATGTGGGAGGAGGGATGTGTGAAACATCACCGTCAGCTGGCGAATACCGTAGCAGCATAGGTTTGAGCCCCGTTTGTTGATTATCTACAAAATGAGGATTTTTAAAAATACAGCCTCTCAGCCTGCTGTGGTGTCCTGTAACATAAGCTATGGCTTCTCTTGGACTTGTATGTACAGGTTATATTTGCAGGAGGGTGTATGAAGACATTTTATAGTGAAATAAGGGGATAGGAATCGTACAAATATTCAAAATCAGAGTTTTTGTTTTTTTATTATTTTTTAATACCCCTGCCCGTTTCTGTAAAGGATCTCTGCTGCTGGTGAAAGTCCCATCACAAAGATTAAATATTGGAAATGTAATGGATTATAAAAATAGCATCTGAATTTATGTGCTTTTTGTCCTCTGAGTGAATATTTTGTGACAGTTGGTGCCACACTACAGCATATTTGGTAATTAATCTGAGTTTGTTTTTTTTTTTTTTTTTTTGAAAAACACAGAACATGATACATCCGCAAATGAACCTTCTGTGTTGTTAAGGCAGGAGGCTGATACCATGGCAACAATCCTTTGACTTTATGTTGTTATGGGAGCTATTGTTGAGGACTTGTCAATTCATCATGAGCGCTCACAGTGTATTAGGTTATGTAGATAGAGATCGGGAAAATAGTTCTTACAAAAAAGATTGCCGGCCCTGAGAAGTATCCAAATTTTTTGTTTTGTTTTACACTTTCTGTTTCCTTTCAAGATTTCAGAGCTGCTGAGTCTGTTGGATGCAGGTTGCATTTTTAACCGATGAGTGTCTGTATCCTCTCTGGGGCATTTCTGAGAGGACGATGCTGATTCCAGTGCAACATACCACATTGCAGAGCAAGCAGCTAGCTAGCACAACAACATAGCTACCACTGACGTTTGCAATAGAACTACCATAAAGGTACATTAGGTTATATGAGTACAAGAGGTGTTACAATCCTACTTTAAAATACTCAGCACCGCCTTGCGTCTCTAAACACATCACTCACTGATAATCACCACAACAAAAACAGAGATCCATCACTTGAGCATCTCTTTTCCGAGTCTCAGTAACACACAGACACAAGTTGTGACGTACTGAGATGATTACCTGCTGCCGGTGTGGTTTTTTTAAGTCACAAATCTTGTTGACGGCATATTTCAGAGCTTCAGTCGTCCTCTAACAGAGCAGTTATTGAGACATTCAGCCCCAAAGTGACTCAGCAGCTTCGGCGACTGTCCCTAAATCTTACAGCATGGCTCAACGAATGAAAGAGAATCACTTCAGTTTTTCCTTCCTCCTTCAAAGTCTTTCATAATACCGGGAGAGAGCCACATCAAGCCCTGCCTCCACAGGGGAAGTAAAAGAGACCTTCGCAATGAAGAGGTACCGGCTTTTGAAAAGGTCACATGACAGAGCCATCCAACATTATTTGTATGAAAATCAAAGTGCCAGAGTTTGAGTTCCCTGAACTTCAACATTTCTTTCCTCAACTCTGGGGTTTAGCTGATCTTAGGGAGGCAGTCTGTTCGCCCCCATGTTCCCTTACGTACTGCGGTAGGTCTTGATAATGTCTTTGATCTGCCTCCTGCAGATAGGACAGCAGGCGTTGGACATCTTCTTGAGTTTGAGGCCGCAGGTGTAGCACAGACACATGTGTCCACAGGCGTAGATGACCGTGTCCACCGTGTTCTCATAGCAGATCGAGCACTCGTCGGACCACGGCCCACGGCCTGAAGGGAACGTAGGGGACTTGGGGAGGCTAACCGGTGAGTTTGGGGTTGTTCCTGTTGACGAAAAACAGCAAGAACACATTAGAAGGTTTACATGGAAAAGTGAGGTGCTCAAATAGTTAATAACCTGATAGAGACCTGGACGAAAAAGTGGTCTCTACCGACAACAGACATCTCATCAATAACAATAAGAAAGTTTTAAAGACAAAGAGAATTTAAGAGATTATTTCACTTAAACAAATGTATGTCACTACAAAAGCACATAATGAAAACACTAAATTCAGTTGCATGAACAAACCCTGAGCGTGCTCCTGCTCTTCTTCCTTTATTTTATTTTACTTTGCTTTTCTTTCCCTTGATAATGAAGCCACTTCACACTCCATCATTCTAACAACTGATGCACTTGACATTGGGGAGTACATGGAGGCCATTCAGTGCGCCTTCTGAGTTTTACTTGCTGTCTTTATTTCATGTCTATCAGTGAAGAGAATTCCTTTCTCCTTATTTAAGTTCATTATGTCTTGGAATATCTCAAAGAGACACTGCATCAGTCATATTTATGTAACAGTGTGACATAACAACAGATGCCTACATCCAGCTGCAGCAGCACTGGGACCATGAAGTGCAGGCCATTGTTCCCAACTACTGCAGGACGACATCTGCTCGCTATCCTCTAATGGCTTCCTCCCAGTCCCCTGTGGGGTGAGTGATTGTGTGCATCTGAAGCAGCAGAACTCTATCTAGGTGAACCTACCGCCTGCAGAGCTGCAGTAAGCGGCTGAGCACAGGCCTCCGTTCAGGACCGGATCCGAGCTGCCGCTTCCCAGGGCGCTGGGGGTGTGTGGTGAGGAGGAGGGCGAGCTGGGGTTCGACGTGGCCCGTGGGTCCCCAAGATGAGTGGAGCCTGGTGGGAGAAGAAACAGCCGGAGGGGCGTGGGTTAGATAAATTACCAGTGACAGCAAATGTAGCGTGTAAGAAGAAGGCTTTTAGTGGCTCAAGTGTTGAGATAAAAGAGCAGAAGACGTCGCAGCAAATAGGTCGGGTGTTCTTTTTTCCACCTTTTTGTTTTTTTCTTTTCTTTCATCTTCGCTCTACAGTAGAGAGCAGGATTAACTTCTTCCTCGCTCTTCAGGCGTTACATTTGCAGTCATGAAATCAGAGTGAAAGCAAGCACTCCAATTTGTGAGTCATTTCAGAAGTGCGCACATACCCATCATCGTTCTTTTTTTTTTTTTTTGGGAAAGAGTTATTTCGAAACAGAGTGGGTGTCTTTCATTCTTGCCTGTCTTTACATGGCGGCTGGAGGAAACAAATGGGAATTCCAAGTACAAGTTTAGGGAACACATGTTGGAATGCCAGCGATGCCTAGAAAGACGGGACAGGCTGGTAGATACTGCCTGATTGACACGACAAGCTGGATTCAAAAACACTGCTGAACACATGACTTTTAAGCTGAGCTATATTTGTAGTTTTATATTAAGAATAGATTAGAGGCGTGTATGTGAGGTCTTGTCGTGCCAGACTCAGAGAATTACTACCAAAGATTTTTAACCTCATTTTGGTTTTAGTTGTAAACAAATTACGTTGTTATGCTGCCTTTCAAGCACAAAATGACAGGCCAATTAGCGAGCATGAAGTGGAGCATATAGCACCAAATTGGCTAAATATTTCATTCAGTGACACAGACCAAAAACAGAAACTTGACTCCAAAAAATGTGGTGGAAGAAGCGTTGGACGAGTACAGAAATGTCCTGCGTGAAAAAGTAAAGTACATAGCAGCAAAATTTGTCAAAAGTATTAAAGGAAAAGGGCAGTTTTTGTCTTTCTGATATATTATTCTATGTGCTATCATCAGATTATTAATATGGAAGCACAAGTGTGTCAGCAGGATGTTACTGTTTATAGCTGCTGCAAGTTTGAATTACTTCATGTTGAAGTTGTATATACAGAGACAGCAGATCAATCAGAGGGCTCATCAGATGACTCATGTGAGAGGAAAGAAAAAACAGTTTTGATTCACAAATGTGTTTTCAATCTGTTCAGTCTGTTTTTCTCTAATCTTTGATTTTTGCTGAGATATTGGATTTGGATTGGATGTTACTGAAGTGGAGCCATGTGAGAAGTTTAGAGGGAACAATCACTATTTGGTGGAGCTGTCTGCAGCTCATCGATAACTGAAATGCGAGCCCAACTACACGCTGATTTACAGATGAAGCGAAAATGGCTGGAAAACACTGTTTTAATGTGTAACTGTATTGTATTTTAAAAGCTCGCTATATTATCCATTATTGTGTCAAATCATCTTCTGATAAATGTTGTGGAGCATAAAGTATGTTATTTCCATCTGAAATGCAGTGGAGTGAAAATATAAAGTAGTATAAAATGCAAATACTCACGTAAAATACCTCACAATTGTTCTTAAGTACAGCATTTAAGTAAATGTATGTAGTTACTTTCCACCACTGTCCAACTGAACGCTAGTGTTGCTCCAAGTCTGCTGCGTAAAAAGGCAGCTGTTTGCTTACATATTGGCTATAGCTGCTTTATTTTGGGATAATTTGTTAAATGTTGTGTTTTCAGATTGTTGCTCTGCCCCCAAGTGGCCACAAAACAACAACAATATCAAAATCTTTATTTTAGAAGAAAATATTCAAGATTTGATGCTCGGTCATTTATAATAATGTCAGTAAAATAGTAAATGGTTTGCACTTACACGTTTTTTTTTTCCTACCTGAGTGGTTCTGAAATTGCTTTCTGCTTTCGGTGTCTTACCCAGGGACACTATCATATGGAGAGGCTGGTAATTGAACTGCTAACCTTGCAATACGTGGACTACCCGCTCTACTACTTGAACCGCAGTCGCCCCAGTAGTAATACTAACAGTTTACCATTACAGGTAATACACAGACACTAAAGTACTCAACAAATTAAGATGCAGATTAGCTGTCTTGCAGAGCAAGTACATAATCATCTTCAAGAATTCCCATCAAATGCTTAGCTGCTTCTCAATGTAAATACAGATTCCTTTAATTATCTCCCCTGAAGCTTGCTGTCAAAAAACAGCACACTAACAACTGCATCTGAAATCAGTGTCTGCATGCACATTACATATTTAGCCATCCAGGACCAGATTTTAGTTTTTTTCCTGAAAGCATCACTCCTCTGTGGTGAAGAGCAGCTCATGGCGAGTCTTTTCTCCTGGACAGCTGACAGGAATAAATGTTTGACTGGAGTCATCTGGTGTGGCAGAGTCACCGTCAGCACTGACCAGTAACATCACAATGACAGCTCTGCACTAATGCATGTCCCAGCGATCTGCCAGGCCACATCCCTCTGCTGCCATCTGCACCGGCAGCCTGACCAATCCCACTGATGCCCAGACAGAGCCATCATACATACAACTATCTCACTTTCGGGCCGAGCCAATAATGGGTCATTGGGATTTAATGATAGTGTCCCAAAAGAGCCGGGTCATAAACTGCACCAGAGCTGGCTTGTTCAGATCTGTTTGATGTGGCATTTTGGGGGTGGGTGGGGGCTTAGGCAAAGGAATCTCTTTTGTTTGCATACCAGGGGTTGCCCTGGTGCTCCCAAGCCCTCTGGTGCCACCAAGAATGTATGCGTGCACTGTATGTACAGTCGGTAACATGATGTAACAGGTCGTTCAGAGCAGCGGGAGTGAAAACACTTTTAGCAGGGGAGGCCTCGGGGAATCACACTCCTTATCCAGGCAGGCTGCGTGAGATGGTCATGCCTCTGGGACATACTTCATCCAGGTGGAGGTACAAGACAGCAGCCTAAAGCACAAGAATGCACTGTACTTAAAGTAAGCAAACCACGAAATGACAAGCAAGCACATAATTTAGTGTCTCTAACCTGCCTGACTTCAAAACTGAATTTTAAACTTTCACGACTATCTGTCAACACGGCTTCACAGCTGTAAAGAAAGTTGCCCTGAGCAGTAGTTCGACTGGATATGGACTTAAATCATACAGTTTGAAAGCACTTAGTCATGTGGTGGTAAAGCCTAGAGTTCAAAGTTGATTTAAGAAATGAGGCTCAGTGTACTGGTAGATATTTACAACGTACAGTTCTGGTTGAAGGTTGTTTCTCTCTTTCCAATGAATGTGTTTTCTTTTTTAGTCTAACTGAATATTGTTTACTTGCTGCACCTGCTAGGCTCCTTTTGTTGGATTTTAGTGAGTACTGTGTTACTGAATCAAATAAAACTGATGGACACTGTCTATGAAGAATAAACCCCAAATATCATAGTTTTCATTTAAATATAGCAAACACTAGCACCTCACTGGAAATGCAAAGAAATGTACATTGGTGTTTCCATACTTAAACCAAAGTATCAGAAGTTTATAATATGATAATCAAGATTATTTTGATCAGTATTCAGATTATTTATCAATTAACTAAAACCTGCTTGTAAGTTGGAAAGGTATGCTATCTTTAGAAAATCAGCAAAATGACCTAATTTTTCAACCAGAAACTGTACAAGCAGGAGAAACTGTTAGATTCTCAACTTTCCAATAGTCCTTGAATATATCATGTGGTGTGTGGGAAAATGAACTAAACCTAAGCTTGGAATGTTTTTTTTCTACGTGTCCATTTAAAAGTTTGCCCAAATAAACTGTTGTTGCAACAGCACAACTGAGAAGCCTTGAGTGACCCGCAGTCACAAGATAAAATTCCAGAGTTTTCAGATGAACTGCAGGCTGTGTTTCTGCAGAGAGGAGACAAGTATGGAAAGAAATTACAGAGATTGAGATGAAAATAAAACGTTGATCAATGAGTACTCATTCCTCAAAAGAGGAGTATCTTTTTAGAGTTGATGTGCAGAGTAGAGTGAGAAATGAAGAGTTTGTAGATGTAACAATGTAAATAGTAAAATGTCTATAGTTTGTAAAGAGGGTATTTATGTTAATGGTAGTCTCATGCATTGTTAATAATAAAGGATTCAGCATGCTTTAAATAGACGAGGTCAGATTTAGACAGATTTGTCATCTAACTTTTCTAACAGCCTCTCGCTAAAGTACATCGTGTGTTATAATAAAAAATCCAACTGCAGTAATGCAGCACACTTTGGGACAAAAGTCCTCAGGGTGTTGGTCTTGTTTGTACTCATACAAAATGATGGGTTAGGGTTATAAAATGTATGAAAAAGTTCAAATCAAGACTACTTTCTCACATCTATACATCTGGGAAGCCTCCGTGTAAAGTGACTGTTAGATATAAAAAGTTGGACACAGTTTCTGCTTGACCTTCATGTGAAACACGCTGAGGAGCCCCAGAACACCTCAGCGACTACGCGGCCAAAGTGTGAATCAAACTGTCGCTCGACATGTTTCACCTTTCATCGGATTACTGCAGTCTGTTCACCCTGCAGCTTCCTCTGTGGAACCGAATCCTCTCCACCTCCCGCACTCCTTCCCTCCCTCTATCCGTCCCTGCCTGTTAATCCCCCCCTCTCCCCGGCAGGCGGCCACATCCCATCTAGGGCAGCTGAGGCTGGATCTATGGTGCCCGGCCCTGATCCTCGCCTGCTCACCGCTAGATTAAACCGACCAGTGTGAACAGCTGTGAGAGTCAGGCTGCCTGTCTGTGGCCACATCTCTGCTGCTCCCCACTTCAATCATCCATCTAATCGTCCACCAGTCCGTCCGTCGGTCCATCTTTAGCACATATGAGCGCATCTATGGAGGGATCCCTTTTCCTTTAAAGCGCGGGAGGAATGCTGGGCATGTGACAGTGCCTGTGGGTGGGGTCGGGGAAGAGGGATTAAGTGTCAGATTCTGCTTCAACAGAAACTGATTTCCCTCCATTTTTACAACCTGAAGGGTTAAAAAGGAATATCTGCAGCTCTGTTTATAAGCTGTACAAAGGAAAGCAACAGAAAGGACCCATGAGGACAGTTTACATGAACATTACATTGGTGAAACACTATCCTCAAACACAAACCACTTTGAAATGGGTGGTCCTTGGTTTAATTGCAGAGAAGCTCTTATTCTGAGGTGCCATCAGGACAAATACGCACTTAGGATATGATGTTTTTTAGTGCTGGTGTGTTTAGATCGGATGAGAGGAAAGCCGTTCAGTAGATAGTAGTTTAAGGTCATGGCTTACCCTGCTGCATAAAATGTTAATAGTCTCTTTTTGCCTGCGGTGGAGATGTTATCTTAAGAGACAAAAGAGCTATTTTGGAGGGAGGACACAGTCGTACATCTCTGAGTTGTTTATCTCAACATCAGGTGTAGCAGGGAGAGTTTAAGCATCCATACATATGTATGAATGCATGTACCTGTGCGTGCCCGGAAAGATACAGGGTGGAAAAGAAAAGCAACTCACTGCAAAATTGTTCTTGAAGGTTTCGAAAACAGCCCTGAATAGAAATGATCATTAGCAGTGACTTGTTTTTAAAATTTGTTCGCTTGGCCTGCAGCAGCAGAAAATGCAAACCTCTCAGAAATAAAGCAATAACAGAAATCAGCAGCAGAAGTGTGAAACATGGCGCACTGCTGTTTTCCAGGAGTGTAAAATTAATTACATCTTTCTCACTTGAACAGTTCCAACTTGTCAGGAAAATCTCTCTAAACAGAATCATCGTACTGCTGTTAGGATCTAGATGAAGTATTCTGCTTTCCTGCCTCTTTAGCTACAAATATGGAGGTTTATCTGACAAGAAGCCCTTCAGACGTTCTCAGGGAACTCCTCTGCATGTTTTTCCACTTGCAACATAATGTAAAGTATCGTAGAAAGACACTTAAACACCACAATTGAAAATAAAGTCAGAGCAAATATGATATTTATCTGTTATAATGTGTCAGTGAAAGATAAATTGTGTTGTTATATTAATAATACTGCGCTGTACGGGCTATTTTATTAGATGACCCTCCACCATAGACAGGGATCTAATTGCACATTGGTTGTTTTCATTACATACTAATTAATCTTGCACATTCTTAGGTGAATAATTTACATATTCCTGCACACTGTAAATATGTTTAATACTTTTTATTACTTGTATAATTCCTAGTTGTTTATTTGACTTGTAACACTTGCTTTTGTAATGTTTTATTCCTCTTCAAAACTTGTCAGCTTTCACTTCATATGGGAAAACCTACTCGGTACCAAAACAGATTCTGATTCGGAGAGTCTGAATTTTTGCCAATTTGAAATATTCTTGTGCCAGATATTGCTTAGAAAAAACAAAATGACGTAACCTAAGAAATGCAGGACCTAAAAAGTAGAAAAACAGCAAGATATAATTACAATACAACACCATAATAAAGTAAGTTAAAATAAGAATAGAATAGATTAATGGGTTCACAAACTCAGGAAATCATGCAAGAGAACGCTGCCCTTTATACTTTAGCACAGATATTACTGACGAGCATGTCTGTTTGTGTGCATGTACTTCAGTGAATGTCAGTAAGTTTGCGTGTCAGACGTTGCTGCAGGGATACGTGTGCAATAATTGTGGTGGTGAGGGGGTAAAAACAAACAGGAGGGGAGCACAAAAATGGTTCGAAATGTCTTGGAGAGAAGAGCAGCTCAGACGACAGAAGAAGAGACGATGAGGAGATGGCAGCTGCACTGCATGAGGATGTGGGTGGTGAGACGCTTCGCTCGAGCATGAGCGCGTTGACATTTTAATGGAATCTATAATACATGTGAAGTGGGTCAGTGCATGGGTGTCCTATTTCCACGCCACGAGGCCCGAGGACCCCTCAGCATGTCTCTGTGGAAGTTCAGCTGCCAGCCGGCCTGTCTTCAGCCCACTCTGACAGAGTCACACTAATAGGAGATGTTGGGCAGTAGAAAAACACAGTTTGAGTTGATGTATCCCGCTGGGTAAAACTGCAGGTGACACATCTCTGCATGAGGAGCTTAGAAAACACAGATTCTGTCCCCTTTCTGTGTATGTCAGAGGGAAGCAGTGACACACGGTGTGGGTTTTGCCTTTAGCGAGGTCAGCGGTGTTAATGAGATTTAGGGGGCTTGGTGTAGTGAATGTGAAAATGTCACAGAAGGTAGAGGACTTGTTCTGAATGAAGGGAAGGCTGAAGTATGTAGAGAAAGAGGACGAACCTGCAGATCTCTGCGGGTTCATGAGATTTAGTGGACGATGAAACAACTCTGCAAGTCACATCATTTGGGTTCAAGAGCTGCATTTGGGCAGTTGGTTGGTGTCGTATTCGTCTTGCCCCTCCTTCACTGTGATTGGACAGTAAAAACTGACAGTGGCTAGTGCAGCGTTTTACCCAAAACTGCACATCTTTCAACTCTTGGCAGCCAGAAAAAAATGCACAGCGTCTCATCATGCTATTAGCATCTTAGCATAATGTAAATAAGCTGTGCTCCAATTGAAATTAAAAAAAAAAAACAAAAAACCCTGGTGTCTGGAAAATTGCTTGGTAAACGTACCCCCTTATATTAACATACTACGCCAACCTTAGTACACTGCTAACAATGCTAAGCTAATGGTAATGTTTAAGGCAAGCATGTTAACAGTACTAGTTGTATACATAAATTAATGTGAACATTGTAATAGCATAACATACTAACAGTACGTGCTAAAGGTACTGTTAGCATAACATGCTCACAGTATGCTGACTTAAATGCACGTGAAAATAATGTAATTTCATGATTACAGTAAAGGACTGAATTACTGTTCAGACTTTCTGATGTGAACATTATATACAGTTTTGTCCTATTTTTAAAAAAAAAAAAAATTGACTAGATATCTGTGATTTTAAAAGATCATATCTGTTTAAAGCGGGGGGCTAGATGCAAATGAAGCTCCTATTGATCAGGTTCCCAGGACAGTAAGTCCACATTAGGCTGGAAAACCTTTTATCTCTATTTCAGCTCTTCTTCCAGACTAAAGCAACACTTTCCTCCTCTGAAAATAGAGCTTTTTCAAAATGGCCTCCAGAGTGCATAAATCTTAAAACACCAGCAATGTTTTGACAAAATGATGAAGTAAGCCAGTAATGTTAAACAGACAAACCTTTGATTGCCTCTAACTTTCTCTGTGGCTATGCAGTTTAAACGCTAATCGGGCACAGCAGAGCTAACCCGAGTCATTTTTCAGACGCTGCAGTTCCAAAATAAGGATTCAGTAGCAGCAGTTTCAGATTGACTGCGGGTAAACATGCAGACTTTACGGGCTACAGTTAAACCGAAATGTCATACTTGATCAGTTGTCTGACAGCTAATGTACATAAATGGGAACTATTACTAATATTCTGTGGATTCAGCTGTATTCTGAAGGTGGAGGACACTAAACGGAGATGTGACAGGCTGACAGTCTGCAGAACAACACACTGGGAGTGTAGCACTGTTATCGAGGAGGCTGTGCAACTATAACTTTCTGTGTGATGATGCCGCATATCTATAATCATACTGCACAGGTGTTGTCATTAGTCCGTATTTAGGAAGTAATCAGTTGGATAATTGGGCTGTTTGTTCTGTTTTTCAGCAGATGTGAGATGAAATACATGTGCACTTTTGTTCTTTATCACCTGAAAAGAGGGCAAAGAAGTTTTCTTAGCTTGGAAACACTAATGTGCGAGTGTACAGTCCTTGTTGTGTTGAACTTATTTAACCTGACTTTTATAAGATTGAGATGAACCTTGCAAGTTTGACCTTTTTGATTTAGATACAAAAAAATGGTACTTTCCTCCAAAATCCAGAAGTCTAAAGCCACTTCAGGAACATCATAATGCACAATCACACATGTACTTAGAATTGGTTTATAATTTAAGTCCTTGTAGCCCAAGACAATATAATTGTAAAGCAAATGTTAAGAGAACTTTAAAAATGTTGCAAAAAGTGGACAAAATATTTTAAGAAAATGCAAATTTAGCTTGTTTCTATTAAATGCTTTGCATCAGAAACAGGACAGAAAAAGCCAAAAACAAAACCAGTTATTCGCCTGCTGCTAAAAAAAAAATACTCAAAGAAGAAGAAACAACCAAAACTTTGGGTTTCTACAAGTGGAAAATGCAGAGAAATCTACACAAACTATTTTCAATATTTTTTTTTCCTTCATGTCAGCTGGTTTGGGTCGTGTTTTATGCTGTCCAGAGATGGAAAATAACAAAAAATACAGCTGATTAGTCTTTGGGGGTTCCTTTTCTATGAAGTGCATTAAATCTTTGTTTTAAAAAAAAAAAAAAAATCAAAGAACCACCTCAAGAAACTTGGGTACTTTGCCCCTATGAAGTATCTATCTTTATATCGAATCTGTAATTCTCTCTGTGCATCTAAAAATACCTTGTACAGGTTTTGATCACAGGCCTCTGATTTCTACATCCCAAGCCTGATGATGCATTTGCACTTCTGCAGGCACACAAGGGAGACAGAACAGTTTCCTGACGCCGCTTTATGTTGTTTCATTGTTGGACAGTCACTGGAAGAAGTGTAGCAATGCACCAACAAAGACTGCAAGCTAGCAAACGTGCATGATTCAAAAACTTGCAAACATGTGGCAGGAAAAACTCCACGGCCTCGAGGATGTGCACAAAGTGATTGTAAACATAACTCTGTTTACAAGAGGATCCCAGTGGGCAGCTTTAATTATCACAGTACGGCATGCTCTGTGTAAATATCCTGACAGCGAGGCACATATTGATGCATGTACACTGTTAAAAGTACATTTCTTCAGATAGATTTAAAACAGTAACAACAAACTAGAATAGCATCATTTCCTCAGCATGTATTTCATCCACAGTGACCTGAGATAGCCCCATGTATTTGTTTGAGTAAGGATGTTCCTATTAGAAAGCTCCATTACTTCATGCTTTGTTTGAAGTGGTGACTGGTTTATCTTGCTCACTGGGACACATCCTTGACTCTGGCGAGAAGCTTTGAATTCAGCCGTACTGCAGAATAAACTGCTCTCCAGTCAACACATCAGGAGGCAGAGCGTCGAGATAAGACGACTTCCTAACTCAAAACAGCTGGACGGGAACGATGATTCGCACCTCAGCGGGAATTCCAAGATTAACCCCGATAAGGAGGCGTGTGTCGGACCGGTTTCATTGTTCTGCAGTTCCTGTTTGGAAGTTCCTCCGAAGCTTTTCTGTTTTCAATTATTAGAAACGTACATAGAGAGAAAAACCAGGTGGTCTGTTGTGTACGTTTTCCGAGCCAAAGTGTAATTTAATGGTAAAGTAACGGTAATTTGTTTGCAATGGAAAACATGAGCGCGACTGCCAACCCCAAAATCACCGGAAAGAATTTCTGCTCCCCTGGCTCGGGTTGGATTGATCGCTGATATTCCCTGTCTGCACATCAGAGCTTTATTGAAGCTCGCTGTGATTCGTATCGATGTAGCTGTCATGGTTGATGTTAACTGGGTCAAGCTAATGGAGGACAGCATCGGGCCAGGGTTTAACATGCAAAGAGGAGAGTATAAACGGAGAGGGAGGGTTCATGGGGACTTGCATTCATGTATCTGCCTTGAGTTAAACTGAAGGTTGCTCCCTTCCAACCTCCTCTGCTTCCTTTTTCCGCTGCTGTCACTGAAGAAAAGCAGGATATATTTATAGGTGCCTCTTCCTCCACAAACACTTGTGACACCTTTGAAAGGCTTGCGCTTTTCGGTTGTTATTCCTCTTAATAGAAGACAGCTTTTATTGCTGCGCACGTCGACCTGCATTATACAGCTGACAAAGATGTTGCCTTTTTACCGTCAAACACCACTATAACTGTACAATGTTTAAAGCCGAGGATTTTTCAGAATGGCTGGTTGTGCCAATTTGCTTAAATACGATACTGCTGGCAGGTGTGGGAACAAATATCATTCAGACTTGCATTCATAAAGGCAGCCTGTCTTGTAATTTTTGTACAACCCTTCCTCCCACAGCTGCCACATCTTGCAGGAAGGCAATATGCTTGGCAGGGCTGATGAAGTGCCGGGTCCGGACCTGCCACACACCTCTGCTGCCTCCCTGTCATTATCGGCGTTTAGAAAAGGGTAAACAAACCTCAGGTGTCCCGGCACACCGCTGCCAGGCAAAGTGTCCACCCCGCTGAGACATCATGTCTCTCCTGCTGCGTTCAGGTCACAGCCCTGCCGCTCGCACTCTTATTTCCACCTCTGCTCGCTCGCTTCCTGTTTTTCATCTTCCCCCAGGTCGTGACTGTGCATCTACTTTTCTCCACTAATGCCATGAATGTGTATAGAAGCTTCCTGCTGCAGGACATCTGCTGTAAATATTGTGACAAACAAAGCAGCAGAGTGCTCGCCCCGACTCTTGACCCCTTTGGCCACGATTGTAATCGTAATGGCCAACTGTCAGAGTGCTCAATGCTTAACACAAATAGATTTCAACCCTGGGGAGAAAGTGAATTAAAGCACAGAGCTCTCACACAGCCAAATGAAGATCAATATACTGATCTGTAAGTTCCCGACCCGGGACACATCACCGAGCTGAAGGGATGGTTATTTCCACCATCAGTTAGTCTTTAGAGCAGGATTATTCACAAGATGAAGTGTGCAGTCAGAGAACACAGGCTGCTCATTACTTAGGACACGTACAGGATGCAAATAAAACACGAGTTCAAGTTTTAGTGAAATACAATGCAGTTGGAAAGCATCAAGTGGTTGTTAAATACATCACAACCCTGTGGATTAGTTCTTAATCCCTTTACCTGTGTGACGCCCTGCATTTATAAACAGTGTATAAACTAGTAATGTTCCTATCAACTGTGTCTGTCTAGTATCATGATAATCCTACCATTTTAAAGAGGAAGCAGCTGCACTGAAGAAGCCTTTTGGATGAGATTTGAAATGCTTTGTGGAACTAAAAAGGAGAGGTCCAGTAGATTTTTACTGAAGCTCAACAACAAGTTCCCCAACTGAAATTTAAATTTAGACTAGCTGACTAATCGTGAAGTGAAAAAAAAAAAAACACTCAGATGAAAATTGAGGCTAAAGTTAAAGCTAAACTTTGTCCAAAAATATTGCATGTATTTAGAGTCATGCTTGTGACCATCATCCTACAGAACATGACAACAATTAACTGGATTAAAGTTGAACAATACCATTTATGCTGAATATTTTGCAAATTGTAGTCGGCTTGCTTGCTCTGAATATGTGTAGTTAAATGCCAGCTTATTCTGACAGCCTATATACACCCTTTTTTTTTCTTTTTCTCAATCAAAAAACAACCAAACTGTTCTGGTTTTAAGAAAAGATTATCTGTTCTCCTTTCACAGCTAACATGACCTTTGCAACATCTTAGACTAACATTTAATCAGTGTTCTAAATTTATAAAATATTACTAATTAGTTTAACCGACTTCTTTTTTTCACACTAACTAGTGAGGGTAGGTTTAATAATATGACAACTCATGCACATCCCTAATTAAAGCAATAAATGGCTCATAACCCTCCGTATTGAAGCACATTTTAAGTGTCGTAATAGTTACAACTCCTCCTATAAAGACATATTTTGAAAAATATATATATTTGTTTATACAGTTGCCACACTTATGTCAGCCCATAACTACATTATAAGCTGATAAATGTTTATATCCTGCTGACAGATGCAGAAAAGGTACAAAAAACAGGGTTTTCAAGTTGTTATTGATATTATCCATAAGCGCTATATGGCAGCTGTGTTTGTCAGTCTGTGTGCACTAAAATGATCAAAAAGACGCTGAGGGTCCTGCTCCAGGTGCCACTGACAGCATGAAGTGCAGTCCAGAAATTCCTGTTTCATTGTAGATTACTTAGAAAACACAGCACAGCCGTTTGTGATGCTGTGAAATCGCATTTTACGACCGTGGAAATTTGTTGTAACAACAATGACTCTGCACTCTGTCTCTACAGTTTCGGGATAAACTGCAGAACAACAGCAGAATTACAGTGGTCTCTTACAACCATTGATGTGTGTTGTTTGATTCAGCATCACAGTTTTTTGCCAGATGTATATAAAAGCTGATTCATGTTCAGTGTACTGTGCTTTTTGGTGCCTGTAGTGATGCTGCGTTTGGGGATGGAATGCAATGAATACAGCCCACAGAAGTGCACATTTACGAGTTTATTTGCCAAAAATAAAAAACAGTTATGTCTTCTGTGATTCTTCAGAAGTTTTCTTCAAGGGCTACTATGACGAGGTTTTTCTCCTTTCCTTCAGTTATAGCTGCTTTTTTGTGCTTGTAAAAGATCTGGAAATTTACAAGTCCACAACAAAGGGAGTTCACTAATCAGAGCAGATTGGATTTTTAAGGAAGAGAGCCTTGGAGCTAAAATGGATCTTTTCCAACAGAAGTGCTGCAGCAGTGTACAACAAAAGAAAAATGATGCATTTCAAACTCTTAAACATGTAAACATGTTCTAGGAAACCCAATACTAGAATTGTGAATAAGCATAATATGAGCTCTTTAAGTCTGAGAGGGGTATTTTAGCTTGGAAACTACAGTCCTGGCTGATACTGTCTGATGCTGTCATTTTAAAAAATATATCCATCAAGATCTCTTAGATTTGTTTTTATGTTGTTGTCTGTATAGATTCTCAGTCCTCAGGTCATGGTAATTCAAAGAACGTCAGTAGAAAGCCGCTGGACTTTTCTTTGTTGTTTTTAAAGATTTTTCACCTCTCGTTAAAGAGGCTCTCTCAGTCCTGAGAACTGTTTGATTAGAGGTAAAACATCCAGATGTCCAGTTGTTTTCTACGGAACCTCTAGAGATTTTTTTGTTGCTATTTTGATTTTGTGACCAAAATACATGCAAACTAGTCAGTGATTTTTTTTGTTACCTACCATTCTGTATATACACTGATGCTAATAATGTAATGTATAATAATATATAAATTTATGATGAATATCTTGCAATTTAATGCTCACGTGCTTGTTATGAATGTGGTTTAAAAGATGTTGTTGTTTACTAAGTCTAAGGAATGGAAGCTAATGTTTATAGCAAGTGCAGAATCGTGATTTATGGCCGATTTCGTGGACTGAAAGTCAGCGGTTGAAGTGCAGTAATCTCGTGTGTTCACGTGGTTCCGACTTACCCAGAATCCTCAGCTGCGTCACGGCTCCGTGCAGGCCGAAGAACATCCAGAGTGGGCGTGAGTTGTCCACACACACCTGCATGCCCACGTTGGTGCCGTTGTGGCTGAGGATGACCTCCCCCTCCTGGTTGACCAAGAAGCCCAGGATGTCGCTGCTCTGTAGGGGCGTCGGCACCCGACACACTGCCCAGAACTCCTTCCTGTCCACCAGGGCCTCGGGGTTGTAGGGCAGGTCGCTGGGGCGCAGCACCGCCGGGTCGCAGGACGTCACGCCGTAGGACAGCGAGCCCGAGCGCGCCGGGCTGGACTTGGTGACTTTGATGAAGACGGTCTCTCCGGTGCGCAGCGGCCTGTTGGTGAACACCAGCGTGCGCTCTTCCCGGGCGTGCTCAGACCTCGCCACCGTCTGCTCGTCCAGCGTCTTGATGTGGGCGCCGCGCAGCTGGTGGAAGTGGAGGTCGCTCTCCAGGGCGGACGGCAGCAGTGAGGACTGCTGGGAGTTGAGGGAGTTCTGGGGGATGGGGCAGGCGGAGGAGGACGAGGCCGAGGCCAGGTGGAGGGTGTGGCGGTGGGGGTGGCTGTGGGCAGAGCCTCCATCCTCCTGCTGCAGGTTGAGGTCACACAGGCTGACTGACAGGCGGTAGTCGTCGGCTTCGCGGCGCAGGGACGAGGAGCGAACCGTGGTGAAGGAGCGTGGGCGGAGGCAGTCTGGAGGAACAATCTCGCTGTCTGGAGAGAGGAAGCAGAAAGCAGCGGTTAGAAGTGGTCGCACTGTGTTTTGCTTTGATTAGCGATGAAGTTTGCAGTCAGCCGACTGTTCTGAGAAGGGCTGAATCTGCAACAAGTCTGACAACAAGATGATGATAACAAAGAGAGCAATTTAATTTCTGTTGCATGCAGCGTGGGGTAGCTCTAATTACTGTGGCAATGGCAAGTGTGTTTAAAGATAAAGAAATTTTAGAAAAGCAGCCAGTTGCTCCTCCATCTGCGCTGAGCTGAATCATCCGGTTTTACACAAGAAAAAGCTGCATGGTGTCAGTTAACAAGGAACAAATTGCTTTCCTGGAATAAAATTTAATACGTGTGTATATTTGTGTGTGCACTACGTAGTACAGTATCACTCTACAGAGAGCCATTAATATCCCCCAATACATGTTTCCAATAACAGGAGTAGCAGTCACATACGTACAAATACACACAGGGCTGATAAGCTGCCCTCAGGTTGCTTACATCCTCCGCCTCGACACAGCTGCTTAAAATAACACCTCTTAATGTGCCCTCTCTCTTAACTCCCCCCTCTTGGGCTGGTGGTTGAGGTAAAATTAGCCTCAGAGAGACCTACATTTAGCTTTGTGAGCTCGTGTATTTGTATACTGTAATAAAACAACAACAGCAAAAAAATCTGTAAAAGATACGGTGAAAATCTGGCAACAACGGTCGTCAGAAAAAATACATAAAAAATATTGGACTGTAAAGCTCAAAAACTATAGAAATGGTCAAAATGACAAGAAATACCTGTAAAATATTGGAAATTTTGGCCAATTTAAACACGTTAAAATAAGGTTAGGGTTATACGTTTTTATAGTCGAACATTGTAAAATAATGAATTAAATCTACTAAAAATATATATTTTTCAATTTATTTCTCGGTTGAAATGATTTTTTTTTGTGATTTTAAGAGTTAGTTTCTGTAATTTAACAAAAGTACGCAAACTTATGTAAATATAAATAACAGTAAATAGTTTTAAAAATTACAGTTAAAAATTGTGAAAATAACACCAAACATTTTTAAAATAATAATATTTTGCTGATTAAAATACAGTAAAACTGCACATTTATGTTCATACACTGAAATAAGAAATAATAATAGTAATAAATATACAGATTTTCAATTTCCACAATTATTTAAATAATTTTATTCTGCTTTAAATATAGTTAAACAGTGCAAGTTCACAGTCATATATTGTAAAATATTGCCATTTATAAAAATACCGATTTGCGATGTCAGGGGCATCATTTACAATTTTGGTCTGTTTTCTGCAGTTAACTTGTAAATTAATCCTTTTTTCTGTAATTTTTCCAGTTATTTTCTGTCATTTTATAAAAGCGAAAATCAGTAAAATAGCAGTTAATAGTTACTTTTTAATGAACCATTTATTAGTTTATTTTTTTAGAGTGTAGGAGTGAAAGGCAGAGGAGGTAGACAGAGAAGTAAAAGGTTGTGACCTCGTCTTCCCCACCCACACGAGAGGTTAAGGAGATACCAAGACCCTCCTCAGTCAGAGATGGGGGAGGATGGAGGATGATAAACAGCCGCTGACTGTCTCTGGAGAGTCTCTCCAGGCCTGCTCAGCTCCAGACTCCTCTATCAGACCAGGACCTGAGAGGCCTGACTCCAGATAAACCTCTTAGCCTCAATTACCAGGGCTGTGGGACCGACCGCTAACTGTAAGCTGCAGCACTGACAACAGAGCAGCCGAGCCTCTGATGATGCTGACAAACAGCTGAAAGAGACACGAGCCAACAGAAGGCAGATTCATGACCGGCCTAAAGAAACAACTCGTCTGACATGATTGCTGTATGGTTTCCCGATACAGCTTTAACGTGTTTTTTGTTGCTAAAATCAGAATCGGAACTGGCCGAGTATGTAAACACACAATAGAAATTTCATTCCGCTGTTTTCTTTGCTTTCAAAGTAGTTGCACAAATAAACCCCCCAAAAAAACTGTTTGATCACTGTGTACAGCGTACGGTTTGCGAGCATGTTTAAGTGTCCCAAAATTTAGTGCAAAATACAGTTAGTAACAATAAATATAGTTAATGACACCATATACACTAAAAAATTCAGTAAAAAAACTGAAAATCTGTTAGTGGGTGCTATTAAAAAATGTTTTGTTATGTAAAAACAGTTAAATTAATGGTTAATACCAGAAAATATCTGTGAAATACTAATATTTTTAGCTGATTATAAACACCGTAAAACAGAATAATTATATAATCATACATTATTAAAAAAAATTATTTATGATTATAATTTAACAAAACTGGGAAAATGTGGAAAATAACGGTTCAAAAAACAATTTTATCACTTTTCAATTCTTAATAAATACACACGTAAAAAAAAAAAAAAAAAAAAAATATATATATATATATATATATATATATATATATACATATACAGTAAAAAAATATATATATTATGGTCAAACACCACAAGAGAATGAATGACCGTTTATAAAAATACAGATTTTATGGGTAACCTGTAAGTAAATACTTTTCCCCCATAAATTGTACAAGTTCTTATCTGTTATTTAACAGTGAAAGAGGAAAATTAATGATATTTTTGCTTCTGTTGCTCAAGTTGCTGAAGACGTTGATGCTGGTTCTGATAGAAAGGTTCTGACAGTGCATCACAGTTTGTTGCGTATGGGGCTACATAGACCAGTCAGGGTGCCCATGCTGACCTCTATGCATCGTGGAAAGCGCCAACAATGGACACGTGAGCATCAGAACTGGACCACAGAGCAATGGAAGAAGGTGGCCTGGTCTGATGAATCATTTTCTTTTACTTCACGTGGATGGCCGGGTGCTTATGCGTCGCTTACCTGGGGAATACATTCCACCAGGAGGCACTATGGAATGAAGGCAAGACTACGGAGGGAGTGTGGTGTTTTGGGCAATGTTCTGCTGGGAAACCTTTGGGTCCTGCCATCCACGTGGATGTTACTTTGACATGTACCACCTACCGAAGCATTGTTCATGGAAATGGTATTCCCTGATGGCTCGGGCCTCTTTCAGTTTGGTTTGAGGAGCATAACCACAAGTTTGAGGTGTTGACTTGGCCTCCAAATTCCCCAGATCTCAATCCAATCCAGCATCTGTGGGATGTCCGAATCAAGTCAGATCCATGGAGGCCCCACCTCGCAACTTACAGGACAAAAAGGATCTGCTGCTAACATCTTGGTGCCAGATATCACAACACACTTCAGGGATCTAATGGAGTCCATGCCTCGATGGGTCAGGGCTGTTTTGCCACCAAAAGGGGGGACCAGCACAGGCAGGTGGTCATAATTTTATGCCTGATCGGTGTGGAAAGACTCACATTAATTATAACTCCCAAGATGCATTTCAGCCCAACATCTAATCATTAAGCTTAAAGTTCTCGTGACTTAAATCAGTTCATTTTTGGATTAATTCTGCAACTTTGGCACAGAGTTGTGTTAGCAAATGGAACAACAAAGCATTTTGTATTTTCTCCGGGTCTTAGCATTGACTTTGACTCAAAGTCAGTGACATAAATTTATATTATAGTTGCATATTCTGGGAGATTTTAGTGTTTCTATGCCAGGAAACGTTGATGAGGACGTTATAGAGACAAAAATGTTTAGCAGAAGTTGTGAAAATCCTCTGACTTTACATCTCAGTTGGAGTTTAATTTCAGTCTCATTCCAGGACCCAACTTCCACCTCCACATCTTGACTAAAACCACCTCTGTGAATTTCACCTAAGAGAATCCCTCAGTCTTCTTCAAAGACAGCGGCTGACATCCAGCATCACGCTGCGACTGTGTTAAAGTGAAGTGGAGACGACAGCGTCTTCGCAGCGTTTGATCCCCAGAGAGTGACGCGTCTGATTTTCTGCATCGTCACTGAAACACCATCTGATGAGTCCTTGTTCACTGTGAAGCCGAGATGATATCGCATCTCCCTCAAAGTCATGTCAGCTGTCAATTAATGTTAGCTGCTAACCCGGCGCCTCTGTGATTAATGTTTAATGGGACTAAGGCCCTGTAATTGTGCTAATTGATTTCTCAGAGAGGCATAAAATGGAGAGGACAGTGCCTTTGGTGCACAGGGCGACTCCCACAGACTGCTAATCAACCATTAAACACCTCCCTGCTCACAAGTGTGCAGCAGTTAGCAGCGAGTCCCCAAGGCGAGCGGAAGATGGCGAGCACACCAGCTCGAATTTCATCGACTGTTTCCTCCGCTGGTGGACTCTCAACCTTCATGAAAACCTCATCAGAACTTGGCAACATGTGGCTGTTAACCCTCTGAACGTCAGTCCTGTCACGTTTTTACTCACTGTGGGCTCATTTTTCACTCTAATATAAAGTCTTGCACCCTAATGGAAACAACACAACCATGGCTAGAAGGAGAGAGAACTTAAACATATCTTTTAGTGCAGGATGAGACATTTATAATGCCGTAAATCCTTTTAAAAAGAAGAAGAAGAAATTAGTCGATTTCCTGGATTATTTATTTTTAAAAGAATTGGAAAAAAATAATCAACAATTAATCAACGTGTAAAGGTTTTATGAATACAAAAAATGTGAGTCTCCACATGCTATAGATAATTATTTGCATTTGTACAACCTCTATAAACTCAGTGTTTTTCACTCTACTCCCACATCAACTGTGGAAAGATGTTTCATCATGTTGAATATATCTTCCAACAGCTTTCACCTCTGTATGTTTTAAGCCATGTTGCATTTATTTTATTGACCCAGTGTGTTTTATTTACCTCTCAGTCTCTCTAATTTGTTCCTATACTTGTGTTCTCTCTGCTCTGTAGAAAGACAGCCTGCAGTTCAGCCTAATAATTACAGAATTACCAGGTCACGTGACTGTTGGTCGTAGCTGAGTGAGTCATGACTTCTCAGTTGCTCAGAGGTGCCGCAAACTATTAATTTTTCCGGCATTTTTTTCCAAAGATGTGTAGAATTAAGGGATTTTGATGATATATCACAATTTTAAACTTGAACTAAGTTCTCCCAACAGAATCACACAATGTTAGTTAAAAAACTGTCACCGTCTTTTTTTGTTTTTACAGTTTCTACTTCTTTTTAAATTATAGCATTGCTTTTTAATCCCATTGGCAGGTTTTGAGTTTCAGAAAGTTAAAGTTTTCCTTTTCTTTAAGAGGACAAATATTCATATTGAACTTGAAGGAATATGTTGTTTGTAAGAAACAAAACATTTATTGAGAAGAACCCTTTTCAAGTTTAAGAACACCACACGGACTGAAATCTGTTCATGAAATGTGCTTCAGATCTAGCACTCAGATGATCAGGGACGGCCACAAACTGTCTCAGTCGCTCTGAACTATCAGCTGATTCGAGTGGCAATCCCAAATGAGATTATGTGTTTGTCTTGCAGAGACGACCATCTTTCCGCTGCCCATTACTCCCCCCTAAATTGGATTATGATGAGACAGTGGCGAGGCCTGTGGGATATGAGGACCGGATGATGACGGATGGAGAAAGAGGTAAATCCGGTGAGCGATGAATGTGACTATACAAGATTTGTTCTCCCAGCACGTCACTCCAACTCAGGATACATGAACACAAACCCATGTGCGCACTCAGTAAATCGATTCCTCTAAAAAAAAGGTTTCAAAAAGCTTCTCTGAGGGTTTATGTTCCTCTTTACATCGTCTCCCTCTCTCACTTTTCAAAGAGCTGTAATTTCAAACCCACACTGCCTTGTGTGCCACGAATTCTTCTTCTTCCTTTTTTTTTTTGCTTCTTTTTTATTCATCAAAGGCTGGCAAGGCGCCGCTGTGATGCTCGGAGAGTGGAGTGAAAGGCCTGCAGAACATTTATTTGTAAAAAGTGTGTGTTTGTGCGTCCGTTTGTGACCTGACCAGCTGCTGCCCGCTAATCGTGGTGCACCTGCGTTTTTTTTAGCCGACACAATCTCTTTGTCCCATTGGCTCCTTTCAGATCCAGCACTCGCAGATGCTCGCTCTCATTGGCCAGAATTTAACACTTTGAAAGCTGTTTGTGCGACACTGGTAATGGGGAAGATGCAGCTGCTGACACTGCGAGCCTTTAAGGGGGGATTCATCACCTGATTCTTCACTTTTTGAATTGAATTTCAACCTTAATGTACCACTTGTTGGGCTGAACCATTTAATAATTCATGCAGAGGGGAGAGTTCTGGGTCAGGTTTTAAAAACTGAAACCCATTTGGCTTTTTTTCCCCCCTCCTCGGAGCATTTTTTGATTAGAATAATTAGGCACCTGTTGAGCTAATCCGCCACAAATACAACAGCGAATGAGTAGGATGGAGTATGAAAGGGAGGGGGGCGAATGGCAGCGTGTCTATTTTGGCCCACACAGGCTTTTGGCTCACACTGTAAATGTTTTTGATTAGGGAATAGCCACAAAGCACGTTAGCTAATGCCGTGCATGGGGAGGTGGATGGAGGCAGAGGGTGGCTTAGTGGCTTTGCGAGGCCCGAGCAGACGGAACGTGCCAGGGGTTTGAGCCAGTGTTTGCCAGTTGGGAGGGTGGAGGTGGCGGATTTACTCTCTCTCACGCACACAATCTATCTCACAGAGCTTATCTTTTATCCAACGGTCTCTGGAGGGTTTCATCTGATGTCAGCAGAGGTGAAGAGAGAGCTGGAAAAAAAAAAAAGCGACACGAGGAGAGTATCTGTAGATGTAGAAAAAAAAATAAAAAGGCCAACTGCTCAGCTGGTATGAGCTAAGAAGGCAGAAGGTAGAGATGGATATCCAGGGAGCTTTTTGCTGTGAACTGATAAAAGCATGAAGCCTTTGAGGCCGAGAGAGAGAGAGAGAGAGAGAGCTCAGCATCGATTAAGAAATAGCCGAGATGTAAAACAGCCAAGAGAGGAGGGGGATAGCAGAGGGGAGGGATGGAGTCAGAGAGGTCTTTGTGCTAGATGTTTGGGATGTTCTTTATTCCTTGGCACCGGCCCAATCCCCCAGTCCCTGATCGGGCTGCACGGCTTTGAACTCGGGGCTTTTGGAAAGAGCAGCGTGCTCCCAGGGCGACACATGGCCGTAACAAAGAGCCAGGCAAAACGCGTGGTAAGTCACAAAAAGCCCTGTCCCTGAGGTCATCGGCAGAATTCAGCATGTGCCGCCCCTCCTCTGCCAAGCAGCACGCCAGGACCTCGCCGCTAATAACCTCCATCATAAGGTTCTTATATTAAAGCTCCCCGGTTTTATTCTTGCACTCAAGCATGGAGGAAGGCTAATTGTTTATTTCTGGGAGCAGGCTGACGCTCTCTTTTCTCAACGCGAACACATCCAGAAATTTTTCATTAGAGGTGGACGTGTGGGGGCAAGTGACACACAAATACCAAAAGCTAGAATTAAATGAAACTATGAGAGTTGAGGAATCACATATTGACATAATCAATAAGCATAATTATCTGACATGCTGGTACCAGTATAATTACTATTTTGAGTTCCACAATAAACCTGTTCACACATGCATTTTGTGATTTATTTGTTTTGTAACCCTCTGAACTCCAGAAAGTTTGCTTATTTATTGCTCCTGTCACATATTTCCTCACTATGTGCTCATTCTTCACTGTATTATAAAGTTGTAAAACCTCTTTTGAAACAGCACAATGATGACGACAAGTAGAGAGAACTCAGAAATTGCTTCTATGCTGTTTGAGACAGTAAGAATGCCATAAATCACAAAAAAACATAGGCTACACATATTTTACGTCCTCGCCACACGTCGTATTTCACTCTGCACATCAGCTGTAGAAAGATGTTTCACCATGCTGAATGTATCTTCCAACAACTTGCTCCTCTGTTTACTGCTTTTGAGCCATGCTGCATTGACTTTATCATGTTATAGTTTCCTCTCAAACCTCTCGTGTTGTCTCTGTGGAAGCACTGCCTGCAGTTCAGCCGGATCATGACTTCATTTTTTCTCACATAACTCTTGGTCATAGTTGAGTCAGTCATGGTTTTGTAGTTGTGCCGAGGAGCTCCAATTTTTTTTTTGTTTTTTTCTTTTGGCAAACTGTTTAATAAGACAAAACGTAAAGTACTATCATTGTATTTGAGTCTGTTTTCAGTAGTGTTGTATGAGGTACTTACCTATAGTCAGTATATTATAGATGGTTGTTGGTATCTTGCCAGTTTAAATGGAGACCAACAGGGAAGCTAAGCAGTGGATGGTCAGCAGTAAAACCTATAATAGCCACTTTAGAAAAGCCTGGCTAAAAAAATCCATCAGTGTAAGTGTTTGCTAAATTTAGATTGTTTTCAACGACTTGCCGTCAGATAGGCTTTTATTACAAGGAACCAAAGCTTTTAAATTGCTCTTTAGTAACTTTACCTCGCAGAAAGCTGGAGTTGCTGGACTCAAGACATCCAATTCATCATTATGCATGCCAAAGAAAAACAGCTAATTGTCACAGTTTTAGAAGCTGGAACCTCAGAATTTTGGGTGTGTTTGGTTTAATAATGACTAAAATTAACATTCAGTTATCAAAATAGTTGCAGATTAATTACATTTAAATCAACAAATGTATTAACTGATGAATCATTGCAATGTACATGTCTCTGTTTGGATGTAGAAGTGAGCAAGACTGAAATTTACATGGTCAACAAGAGAATGAAGTAGGGAGTCGAGCTGTTCAGGTTGATTTCTTTTTGTTTGTTATGAATAAAATCTGTCTTTGTTGCCCATTGCGATTCATTTCTAATTCATATCTTTCCTAATTTCATCTCTTAACTCGGTACAATCTAGTCATCATCAATACGAATGATGATCAAAGCTACAAAAAAATGCTGTAATAAAGTGGGATTACTCTTGAAATAGAAGCATAATCACAGTGCGTGACCACCAAGGCTGCCTAATTTTAGAATATAATATGTGATCTGACAAGCTGATGGGCATCCGCTTGCTACAGCTGTGCCATAAAGGAACATTCATGCCCCGCCGTGACTCCTATTGTCATTCTGTCTCAGTCTAAAAGTAAATATGGTGTTGATTCTCCTGACAATGTGGAATTAAACAGAAGATCCTGCTTTGAACTGTGGGTGAAATCACAAGGAATAGAAGAAACGCAGGCAAGGAAAAACTCCACATAAGTGTAGTTACCTCTGTTTTACCCCTATTTAAAGTTATCTGTAACTGCTGATAAAGTTTGAAATTAGAAGACAGGAACTCTCCGCCAAAGTACAGTCATTTAAAACTGATTTCAAATGCCAAATCATACAAATTCAGTTTGCTCTTTGTAGCCTTTTGAGCTCTCTCTCCAGCAACCGTCGCAAATTATGTGCAGCAAGACGAAAGCCAAGAAACACAGTGTCGCTAAATTTGCTTTGCTTGATGTCTCGAGGTTTTTACAACACTACATTTCCTAAATGAGCGCAGAAGAAGTCAGATTTACGCCATCTTTCCTGCTCCGTGTGTTTTTATTGGAGGGCCTGTGTGAAGCGTCGGGATCCGTAAGTGCTGCTATTAACCAAGAGGCCGAGTCCTGCCAAGTCAAACAGTGGTGCCAGTCAAGTGCTCGCAATAATCAAATCATGATTTCACTGAAAGCAGACGGTTTCTCCCAGAAGTTTGGGAACCCTCGCCTGTTTCCCTGTGTGCTGGATAACACAGCCAGCTAAAAGACTCCTGTCATTCCAGATGCCTTTATGTCAGAGGAGAAGGAGTCGAAGCACAGCCAGCGAGCAAAAAAAACTAAAGAGTTTCGCAACTTTTTTTATGTCGCCTTTGTGTGGAAACTTGCTCTTTCCTAAAGTCTCCTGAAAAGTGTGTGTTTCTCTGAAGACTTTTGGACTTTTAGAATTAGGGCTTTGTTTTAAATTTGTCTCATCTCATCCCTTTGTGCGTTAAACTCTGTCATTAGATAAGCAAACAGTTTTTTTTGTGGCAATTAGTCTCTTTGCAGCCCCTAGCAAAAGAACACATTCCTCTTGATTCTGCTTTATTCTCACACACTCTGCTCTTTTCTCAGCCCATTTTTCATTATAAACCCCTTTATAACCGAGCAGCCTGGTTTCAACATCGGCCTTTTGTCTTAATAAGCAACCTAGTAGATGTTAAACTCATGAAAGCAGCCTTACTGGGTTGGACCCTGCAACAGTTTGCTTTCACTTTCAATTTGAGGCACAAGCCTGAACTGAATGCAGTTGGATTAACAGCTGTACATCCTGTTACTGCTCTACTAATAAGTTAATCACAGGTCAGTGTGCTGAACTTATTAGGGCTATAATCAACTAAAGAAAGTGTTGGTCGAACACCAATTGATTGGTCTCAGAGGACAAATAAATCTGCATTCTATCTGCAAATGAACTAAATGCACCAAGTTCACTCTACCTGTGGCTTTATTCATCTGAATTAATTCTAAATCAGTGCAAAAGTTACTATTTGCAGCATATTAAATAATTGGAACCTGTTTTTTTTTTTATACTGACATGATAAGAGCAGACTGGGAGTTGAGCTGCTGCATTTCTTTATATGATTTCCAAATAGGTATCAACTGGTGATTCAGCACAAGACAAAGACAAGTTAGCTGCTGTTTTTAGATGATCTACATGTTGGTTGTTGAGCTACGATACACAGACAGTTTTTTGCAAAGTTTACACTCGAATTTTTGAACAAAATGCAGCCATACCGACAACTTCTTTGGCATTTTGTCAGTTAGTTTGAAGCCGACTCCGAGCAAACCTTTAGTCAGCTTCACCAGATGTAGATTGATGCTATAATCTTGCCATTAGCTGTGCGTTACCACTATCCGTGTGTCACCATTTTCAGAATCTGCTTCACTACGAGAAACAACAACCTCTGTACACTAACCTACCAACCCTGTACATTTTTTGGAGGGGGTGAATTAACCACTTTAATCACAGTTGTCGTCTCCCTGCATGCAAATGTTCCACAAAACAATTCCACCATCGCTATTTTGAGGATACACTAAAGCTGCATTCTCTGCATAGCTCAGCCCATGATACTCTGTTTGGTTTAAAGAAATACAAAAAGCCAGAGCATTCTTTCCTTTGTAGCAGAATGATAGTGTGGTTCAGCCAGATCATTATGTACGACACAGTGAAGTTAGACCTAGTTGTCTCAGTTAAGTTAGTCCAGTTCAAAGATGTGACAACAGGTAGTCTGTTCCTTCTGCCACCAAAAATAATTCATTCACTCAGGAAGACTGTTGATGTAGCACTTTTCTCCTTATAACTATAACACCAGAGATTGTCTCACCAATAGGAATTTTGTCAGATGAGGGCAAATCAACCCAACAATCCACCAGTTCTTGTTTTAGAAATCATATCAATATGGTCAGGTGCATGTTGTTGTCATTTCAGTAGAAACATGGTTCGGTTCAAATGATTAAATATGCTGCTCACGCTAGCTTTTTATGTTGATTTAGAATTCATATAGGCTAACAAGGCTGCAGCTAAAAAGCATTGTAATGTCCCTTGACCAATTGATCATTTGAAGAGTCGATTTGATTTCAGTCAACCAAGATTTTCTTTGACTGTCTGTAGTTCTACAAAACTTAGTGTTTCATTTTTATTTAAATGCTTCACTGTGATTCCATAAACAAGACACCGCAGGTCTGAATTATAAAAAGCCAGCACTGTACCGAGCGAAGAAGCCAGCAATATTATGAAAGTCTGAAAACCACTGTACTTTCCACCACATTTAAATACGAGGCAACACCAGAGTGGCTTAATCCAACCTTCACACAATATTCATGAATATGTTAATGAACAGCTGGTTCTGATGAAGTCTGAGTAAGTGTTTGTAAAGGGAGCATTTCATGTAATAATACTTCTCAGAAGTACATGGTAGGGTTTGAAATTCACAAATTTTGCCTGCTTTTTGTACTCAGTATTGTTATCCTGAAAGCGTCAGACTGCAGCACATGTAGCGCTAAATGCTGCCAGACAAGGCTTGCATTTTATTTTGACACCTCGGGAAAATCTTATCAGTGTTTCTCATCCATGCAAAGGAGCTGCTCGTCCACCTGCATTACCAGCTGGAACGCAACATGAGAGCGCACGAGGGATGGCGTTTCTATCAGAGATGGCATCCTTCACTTTAGCCTCCCCGGCGCTGACATGTTGTGAAAGGTTCAGACGGGCCGACCCGGCCTCCCGAGCTGACACGCTGTCACAGATAAGCTAGCTCCTCTGACACATCTTGTGAGAGACGTAAACAAAGAGCCAGGCCTGCCGCGCCTTCATCCATCAAACCTTCACACATTGTTTTACTCTCGCCAAAGCACTTCCAGGATTAGTTTTCTTTTCCACCTAAGCCCACATCTGTCATCTTTACACAAAGGCACATTTCTAGTGATTCTGCCTGCAAAAACAAACAATGTGCAGATGCATAAGAGATGGGGAGATGATTTCTGGTTGATTTGGTAAAAAGAGTGACCGCTTTTCTTCCTGATGGTCAAGAGCTCCCGTGTAATTCAATCCATCACCTGAGGATGATTTCTCAAAACACTGCTGGCTCTTTAGTGTAACTGCAGCTTTCCTGGATGGCCCGTCCTCCTCCAGGACACACTGTGTTTTGTATGAACTAAATTAACTGCTTTGCTTCTTCGGTGTGACAGCTAGATTGGCCGACTGCTGCTCTGAGTCAGCCTGCTTCAGGAGGTGTTAGCAGCCTCAAGGCTTTGCAATCAGACTTCATTCTCCCGTCCTTCAGGGAAGTCCCACAGAGGGCCCCTCTTGATTAAAGCTCCACTGTGACTGACTCATACAATCTGAGTCCTGCTGGTTTCACAACAGCTGGAATTACTCGGTTACTCAGCCTTCCCTTGCCGATGTCAAGTAAAGTCCTGCTGTTTGCACGTGTGTGTGTGTGTGTGTGTGTGTGTGTGTGTGTGTGTGTGTGCACATATAAGAGTGACAGCTAACCTCAAGAACTGGGACATCGCTATACATTAAACAACCTTTGTGGCTTGTTGGATTTCAAACCTATGGGGACAGCTTTAGTCTGTCCAAGAGATTATCCTACCAAACCTCCACAATATTGTTTTTGCCCAGTTCAAGGCCAGGTACAATCAATTACCTGCTCCCTTAGGCAGGGAAATCACCCTGTCTGACACCTTTTCTCTGCAGCAGAAATATAAATACTGCAAAAAAATCCAATATTTGCAGGTTGCACATGTGAATTTCTGTGCATAATTTGCATGCATGTTTGTTTGTGGAATTGCTGCAGGTGTTCTGTCATTTTATTTACGCCTCGGCTTCATCAGCAGGTGGGAATGTGGGAGGGGAAAATCTTAAATTGCTGTCATCATGCTTGCAGAGGTGTGAAAGCAGTAAAACATCCCTGCCCTCCCTTGTGATTCTGTCACATATGATGTATCCCTGTGGTGATTCCTGCCGGGCGGATTATCGCTTGATACGGCTCCTATTTCAATCTTTTTACTTCAAAGGCGTTCCAAATGTCACCCAGGGTCATCCTTCGCCCCTCTGTTCCTGCGCTGACCTCGGCGAACAGATGATAAATCATAAGTCACATACAAGACGTTGCTCTGAACGTGTCCTGAGGAGTTTTTTAAATTATAGTGACTACAATCAATATTTTTTCTATTAACAATGGATCAGATTGTATGTGAGAGGAGGTGAAACGGGGTTTCAGCTGCTTCAGGAATTCACAGAATTCCAACTGATTAAAGCTGCAGCGAAGAATGTTTTTATATAAAGAACAGGTCAAATAGAAGAGCCTTGTCTTATCGACGAATCCATGGGATTTTTCTTGTCTTGCTGAACTCCTGAGGAGACCGAAGAAAAGCAGCCCCATATTATTAGCTCAACATAAGAGTGTTTTGCAGGAAAAGAGTCCTTTTTCTGGATTTTGCAGAGACCAGAAACTGTTAAAATGACATCAAATGCCAGCATTTACAAACATAACTACAGGTAAATGTTGCCCCTTATGTGTGATAATATGTCAGTGTTGTACCTACAGCTGGTTTCTGCTGTCTTCAACTGGCCAAGCAAATCAAGTAATGCAAATTTAAGGTGTTTAAAGATGTCCCGTGTGGACAAAACAGCTAAACCATGCCTGTCATGTCATCTTTTAATCCTGCTTTTGATGCATAAGATCCCAGTTCATTTTGTCTTTGTTAATAGGAAGGATGGACGTTATGACCAGGAGATCTGTCGCCAAATTCTCCTCACAGATTTAGTTGTGATCACATGATTAGTTGTGACTATGGTTGCCTGGATATGTCACTTTAGCTTAAAGGTAAAGCCCCATCTCACAAATCTCTGTATCCTGTTTTTGATCTGATTTTATCCATAAAGCTTTGACTGAAGGGCTGCACAGTGGCATGGTGGTTAGCACTTTCGCCTTGCAGCTAGGAGATCCCTGGTTCGCGTCCCGGCTTTCCCGGGATCTTTCTGCATGGAGTTTGCATGTTCTCCCTGTGCATGCGTGGGTTTTCTCCGGGTACTCCGGCTTCCTCCCACAGTCCAAAAACATGCTGAGGTTAATTGATTATTCTAAATTGCCCATAGGTGTGAATGCGAGTGTGATTGTTTGTCTGTATATATAGCCCTGCGATAGACTGGTGTCCCCTGCCTTTGCTCTAAGTCAGCTGGAATAGACTCCAAGCGGTGTATAGATAATGAATGGATGGATGGATGGATGGATGGATGAATGGATGGAAGCTTTGACTGAGAGTGGACGCTTCTTTCAGCATGTTGCCTACTAGTCGCCATTCTTGATCCACCATATGGTCTTCCATTTACAAAATCCGATAAGGTACATGTTCACAGGATCTGTCATTTCCACATTTCCTTGTCTTTGTCTCTGTAATCAGCTATGCAACGCATACTGTTACCGCTGCGTTACATTATGAGAGACGTAGCATCTTATTACCCGCTTGCCATTTGCAAGAAGTTGAGGTTGAGGTCATCCTGTACGATTTGCTATTTCTAGAAAGTACTAAAAATCATTCAGACTAACTGTTGCTGATGTAAAATAAGATAAAATATTTTAGCAATATAGGAGAAAGTTGCCTAACAAGTCGGCAGATTTTTATCTGCGAGCAGGACAGTGAAAGTGTAGATTCAATCAGGTGCAGCCAGTGTCTGTTGTAGGAAGGTGTAGCCTGTGTGTTCCTTTTTGTCTATCGGCTAATTTTTAGTCAGACCATTCTCCTGCATGGGAGAAATGAAATAAAACACCAGCAGTGTCCTCTCAAAGCAATACAGGTGACGTTGTTTTGGTGGAAGAATCACATGCAGGTAGTTATTAAAATGACTAATTCGCCAAAAAAAACACTAGCATGGCAGCCTTAGTGCACAAACCAGTGTTGTAGGTTGCTGCCTAGAGGTTGTAGGAAGTGGATTTTGAAACCAGTAACAAAAAGATTTTTCTTGTCTCACTACTCACACTCATTACTTGACCTGAAACTTGTTCTCAATGCAGACAAGACTAAGCTGATGTTGTTCTCCAACTCTAGGAACTGGTCACAAATTATTCCTTGTGTCCACACTTGACTGAAATGAAATAGAGGCGGTTCACATGTATGAATTCCTGGGTGTCTGGATTGATGACTCCCTCACTTTCAAGCCACATGTGGAGAATCCTGTGAAGAAGCTGAGGCTAAAACTGGGTGTTTATTTCCAAAACAAGTTGTGTTTTTCTTTTAGAGTAAAAAAGCAGCTTGTCGCTGCAACTTTTTTGTCTGTGTTGGATTATGGAGATCTTTTGTATATGAATGCTTCTGCTCAGTGTCTTTGAATGGTTGACACTGTTTACCATGCTTCTTTGAGGTTTATAACTGTAAAATGTCAACGCACCACTGCCAGTAATACTCTCAGGTGGGATAGCCTGCTTTAGCCACTAGAAGGATCCATCATTGATACACTTTCATATACAAGGCAATACTTACCTATATTTGTTACTTAATATTTGTTACTTAACTGCACAGAAAAGTTCTGATCTTCACTCGCTCCGTTCACAAGATCATTTGTTGCTTTCTGTCCCATATGTTCGTACTGAACTGGGTAAAAAGGCTTTTGTTTACTCTGCACCTTCTGCCTGGAATATGTTGCAGAAAGACTGGAAATTAACTGAGTTTATCTCATTGAATGCCTTTAAATCTAAACTGTGAGTTCTTGAGGTCGTTTCCACAACATGCACTTGTTTTTTATAACTTCCTTGTGAATATAGTTTTTTTTTGTTTGTTTGCTTGTTAGTTTTTTAATTCATATTTTAATTATGTTTTAACTGTGTATTTTTATAACTGTGCTTTTTACTTGCTGCTGCCTGTCTTGGCCAGAACTCCCTTGAAAAAGAGGTTCTTAATCTCAACGGGATCTCTCCTGGTTAAATATAGATTAAATAAAAATATTTTAAGAAAAGATAGTGCAAGAGGAGGAGAAAACTGTTAAACATGAAGCCAAATGCAGGCTTATAACTAAAACCTACATCCGATGAGTGAGACTGCCTAGTGGCTACCTAGTGCTCTTTAGGTATCCAAAAATGTCTGGAAGGTTTCATGCTTTCGAGATGTCCTTCCAGGGAGGGGGTCTTTCAGCTGTCTCTAGTGATTCTCTGGTCACACAGCAAGGTCCAAATCCACAAACTTGGACTGCAGCTGGTAAAGGTAAACTTTATGGGATCTGCAGCCTCAGTGAGCTTGGTGTAGCGGCACGTAACGCTGTTCTTCTTCTGCTGCAGCTTCTGGTTGGAGAGGACCTCCAACTTGCAGAGAACTACTGTCTCCAACTGCAGCCCAAGATGGTGGAGTTGGAGTCCATTCACAAGATGAGAAACTCACTGGAGAGGCACCTGAATGACACTGAGGAAGAACAGCGACCAGAACAGCTTGCAGGTAGAGAAACATGAGCTGGATGGACCAAAGTTAGCTGGACAAATGACTAGCATCTGCCTTGCGCTTATATAACCATTTGTCTTGAACAATTACAGCAGCCACAGTGAAAAAAAACAAAAACAAATAAAACCTTCAAACTTACGCTGACAAGCAGTAGAGTGAACGCACAACAGCCGGTGAATAAAATGGTTGTCAGACAATGTGCAACACAATAAAACAGCTGGAAGAAGAAGCATATAAAGTGTTATAGAGATCGGTATAATGGCTCATCTGAAAAGGAGACACTACCAGAACCCCCCTCAAGCTAATTTATAATATGAAAAGGGCTACAGTGCCTTCAGAACCTCTACAAAATGTCTGAGCAAGAAACTTAATCCACCATAGAATTTTAATTCAATCTTTATGTAGCGAGGATTATAGTATTTCCAGGGCGGCACAATGAATAATCTCATTCGCTGCTGGGAAACACTCAAATGGAGAGAATATAAATCTTATTGATCCTGGAGGGGAAATTTGGTCATTGTGGGTGCAGAGAATAGAGCTGCAGATCAGGCAGAATTGGAGATTTTCAATGAAAATTTGATAAAGCATCCAAATTAAAGTAAAACAGGGCTTAAAGAAGAAAAAGCACACAATTTTCACAGTCATTTTCATCAGCAGTTAAAGCAAAATGTAGTCATTTAAAGATTTAGAGGGAAAATGTTCTTCCTATCTCTTCTGTTTTTGTATCTGTTATCTCACAAGCTGTGGGTTTCACTGAGAACACAAGGCAGGGAAAAAAACACAAGAGCTCCTCAGATGCCACATTAAATAAGGAGTGAAAGCGAGGAAAGAGGGCTCGTGTGTGAGGGCCCGAGGGCTTATCTGAGACTAGCGGAAAGGTTCACGGATAGAAACGTCACACACACAGCCGACACAAGTGGCCATTCAGCATCACAAAGGGCTGCCTCTGGCCTATGTGATGCATTTCTATCTCGACCTTCGCTGGCGTTCCAGCCCTCTGCACAGGCCCCTGTTTGTGGGGACAGATGTCACTAAGTAGGACCCCTGAGGAACAGGAGTCCCTGCGCTGTAGGAAGCCCTGCATATGGCCTGACTGTAAAAAAAAAAAAAAAAAAAAAAAAAGACAATAAAAATGACTTCAGTAGGGCAAAGAAAAGCCCGGTTTTTGATTACAGCAGTGCTCGAAGCAATGTTTCAAAGAGGTCACACATCTCTGAGATCAGAGCAAATGCTGGGTTGGTGCTCTTTGATATTTGAAGCATTTTCTGTGTCATCAAATAAAGGCTTTTACGTACCTGCAAACAATAATTCATCAGGACAGATGCTGAATGTGGCAACAAGATTCAAAATAACGAACCCTGAGTGCTACACGGACAAGGAGAAGACAAAGAATATGGATTCCCTCAGTGCTCAAGACTAACTGTCCACCCCCGCCAGCCTGGAGACACCAGTGTCAATCAGCACAGTGCACAATTACAATCAGATGTGCTATCTATGGGACATGTGACCCTGGGTCTATTTTTACAGCAGCAGAGGGGACGACAGCACTGAATCTCCAGGGAAAAGAAGAATGTGTATACATTCCCTCACATCAAAGCCACGGCTATTCTATCCTGGGCAATGTCTGCGTGGTATGTATGCTAAGCTACCTAGCATACCTTGATAATGCACAATAGCATGACTGCTTCCCCCTCCTTCTTCCAGTGCTTTCGGGTAAACATGGGGGCCAAATATTGGTCAGATATAGATAGGCTTTGTCCGTAGTTATTCCATTGCTTTGTGGAAGGCTTTAGTGTACAGCAGAGGGGGTAACCTCCACAAAGAGCTGTTTACTGTAAACAGCAGGAAAGAAAGAAAACCTGCTTTGTCAACTGCAGTAATGTGGAAAGTAAAAGCAGTGAACTGAGAGGTCATCTAAAAATATCTTAACACCTCCTGACTTTGAAAAACCCTCACTGAAGACAAAATAGTGACAAGAAAGAAAAATGATCTCAGCTCTGGGCGCTTTGATGAAAGATTGTGCCAGAATATTTGAATAAACAACTTGAAAAGAGTTTTGATGGTCAGATGCAGTTCTACTGAAAGTATTTGCGCTGGATTAACCTTCTCAGAAGAGATTCCTTTCTTCTTTTGTAACTGAGTGAGGCTAAAATTTAATTGAATGTAAACTAATTTAAGTATATGCACCATGTTTGCATAGTATCACTTAAAATGTTAAAGATATTAACCCTCATTACCCAAAAACTGTATGGCAGGTTTGAAAGGCATCTTACCTTGTTAAGAAAATGCAAAAATTACACTATTTATAAGAGCCAGAAATGGTAAAAACACAAAAAAATTATCAGATTTTTAGCTTTCTATTGTTCCTTGAACCAATCATCTGTAGCATGCAATTCCACTGGGAGAACAGTGACAGTCACGTGACAAAAATTCAGAGATTATTCAGCTGAACACAAAACAAACAGAACAAAGAAAAGACAGAGGGGGTCTCAATTTTGTTGTTCAGCAGCACCATTATAAGCAGTGCTGTTTATAGCTGAACTACATTTCACGGTATATTAGCGTGGTGCTAACAGTGCTATTCTCAATCACATAGCTTTCCAACAGTGAAGCTCTTTTTTGATGTAGTGTGGCAGCCACAGATTTAGTAGATTTCTCCAGTGTTCAAATAGAACCTAAACCTAGGACGCTAGCATCCACACAAGCTACAGTTTCTTGAGCATTTCTGAAGCAACAAGCACAGCAAACACAAATGCTGTACCTGAACATATGATATATATACTGCAATGTATAACTGTAACATCACATAATAATACTTAGTGCATTCTTCAAACACCAGCAAGCAGCTTGTCAACAGCTAACTAGTAATTAACTACATGTTTTTCACCATCAGGAGGTTGCAAATGACTAAAATTAAAAACTGTAGCTTCTGATGTAGCTAACTTGTGTCATGTTGGTGTAGCCTAGCTTGCTACATTCATCAGTGTACCTTCATTTAATGCAGAGTACGTGTTAGCTTTGTACACTTTCTCGCCTTCTTGTGGAGAATTAGATAACTTGTGTGAACACCATCACCACCAACAACAGGCAGCATCTAGTTAGCTTAGCTTAGCAGACAGACTGGAAAAAGAGTAAAACAGCAAGTCTGACTCTGTCCAGGGGTGAGACTCTTCTTAAGCGGTGACTTGCAGTTCTGTCACTACTATGAAGTTGCCAAGAACTACCAGCACCTTTCCAAGAAGTGGCTCAGGCCACGTGTGCTAATGCATACTATTTCTACAACTTTTCATTTTAGTTAATGTTTTGTGTAAATTAATCTCTGTGGTTAATGTGGTGCCTTTAGGGCCCTTAAGTGGCTTGTTTAGTAATTCAGGTTCATCCCCATATGCTTCTTACCGAGCAGCTGCACTCCGCGGGTCAGACCGTAAACATCAATGAGGGCCCAGAGGGGCTCAGCTGTGCGGACGCCGCTGAAGAACAGCATGGGACTGGACTCGTTGATGCGGTAAAACACTCTGCCTTTCTTGTCAACCCAGAAGGCAATGACGTTGCCTTCATTGGCGAACTCTTCGGGCAGCGCCTTGGCCCAGAAGCCACTCTGGGACACCAGGTCGGGGCAGGCGTATTTGGGCAGGTTGTCTGGGTTTATCCTGGAGGGGTCTTTGGAGGTGAAGCCCAGGCGCAGAGCCCCACTCCAGCAGCACTGCTTTTTAGTAATCTGTGGAAAACACAACCACATGTGGCAATTTTAACATAACCACTTGGGACATTCCACCTCAGTTCACCACAATTTAGACAGAGCTCATGTCAGACCATCTCATATTTGTCAGTTTTTTCTTCTGTACATACCTATATTATTAAGTAGAACGTGTAAAAATTTTGGTCACATATGTTGTAACTTTTTGAGTTAAAACATCCTAAATAGGGGTGGGTCATGTAAATTTTTGCATCGTTTTCTTTGTACCAATCCGTGGAGCAATGTTTGAAGTGCCATAACTGGACAAAATAATGCAGCTGGAGTCCTGAAGTTTTGCAGGCTCACTGGTACGTACATGAGGTCTTTAATGGTACAATGGTGGTTTGATAGAAGAATACAAACCAGTTATATGTTTGTACAAATTTGGTCAAAAAATGTCCTCTTTTTGTCTACTCTTATATTTCACCAACCACAAAACCTTTATTTTTCACCCTAAGAGGCAGATTTTTTTTTTTTTTTTTTTTTTAACCTGTGATTGGCACCAATGTAAAGTATGGTGCCAGTCAGAGGCATACTTTATGAGAACAAATTACTAAAATTACATTTTTTGCAGTCACGGCTAATACTAGGACAATCATTGAGCAGGTATGATGTGAAACCACTCCAATAGTAAGCCCAACTTGAAGCGTTATTTAATAGTTACTGGACTAAAAGAAAAATCTCTAAGAATGTTGAACTCAAAAACTAGTGTTACCTCAGAGTTTACACATGGTCAACTCAATCAATATTCACTACTTGGAAAGAAAAATCTGTCAAATTTAAGATGGTCAGGTGTGGGGTATTCGGTGAATTGAATGGCGAACTTGTAAAAAACTGACTGCATCATTTTTCTTCCTACACAGACAGCGCAGTTGAGTCTACATCGACATTTTAAGAGTGAGCCTAAGATGAAAACTTCACAATACTTTTGACAGTTTAAAACCACTCAGATTTTTAACAGCTCAAGTGCTTCATGCTGTCAAAAAATTACCTTGAGGCGGACTTGCTCATACAGCGCTATGGGCCTGTTGCTGAATGTGATGGCGTTGCAGAAGCTGGCCTGCCTCTTGACCGTCTTCTGGGCGAGGTCCATGACAATCTGGGATCCCTTGGCATTTGGATGGAAAAGAAGTGGACTCATGGGAAAAGGCCCGCCGACACTGCCGCACTGGATGGGCAGGCACCTCTTGGGTTTGTGATGACATCGATGCGACGTGGACGGGAACGGACCACCAAGGGAGTCTAAGGCAAAGAGCAGATCAGAACAGACAGAAACAGATGAGTTCAATGTGAAGGAAGCTGTCCTAATCGGGAGCAGGAGGTTGGGTTTAGTCGCTGTAATCAGTATCTGATGTTTTTATTACAAATTTGCATCACAGAAAGTGACATCAGATAATGTCTTGGATTACGGAGTTCCTGTATTTGTTTATTATTTGTGAGCACCAGAGTAATAACCCCATTAGATAGAAATAATGATTTTGGGCCCGGCAGGGTGAAGAGAAAATGCAGGACAAGACTGCAACACATGACCAAGATGGAAATTATGCTCTTCAGGCATTCACAAAATGAACTTCTAACAAACAAACAGCCATTTTGGAACCCAGTGGATATAATTTGATGGTCAACGTCAAGTCAAGTTCTGGGAACTTCAGCAAACTACATATGCAATTTATGTCCAGATTAACAATGAGATTAAGAGTCTTCAAGCCCATTAAATACTAACCAACCAAATAACTCCATCAAAAGTTCCTAAATATCACATATCACACTCTGTCGTGCTTCCACCCAAAGCCCAGCAGCTCAGTGGCTGCCTGCCAAGAGTGAGGAGGACTTGCAGGGAAAGGCTTGACTGACTTGATAATTAAATGCATGGGCAGTAGGAGTGTCTGAATGGAGTCTGGCTGAGAGTGACTGAGAGGGGTATGACCGCAGCACTTGAGCAGCTACTAGAAACAATATGTACTGGAGCAATTTGCAAAAATTTTCCAGAGCTGCAAGCTGCTCTGATTAAAATGACTAAATTAGTATTCTGCAGCTGGACGAAAGTGTGTTTGGCTTCAAGAAAGAATTGTTAAAAAAAAAAAAAAAAAAAACCCACTAATGTCCGAGTGTCCAGTCCGTCTGGTCATTTGGTTGGTCGATATCCTCTCATCTGACTAAATTCTCATTGGTTTGTCTCTGGTGTCACTTTCACATGGAGAACAGTGCTACTTCACTACAGTGCTACATGTGCTTGCTCACTAGGGAAGCCAAATAGAACTTGGGATTTGTTGTTGGGTTCTTGGGTTCTCTGTTTAAAATTTGTATCTTTTTCTGCTTACTATGTGAAGTTCTATGTGATAACATATCTTGTGAACTGGCATTATAAAAATAAAATTGAATTGAACATCAACCCCCCTAGGTTTTTACAGCTTTATAGATTGCTAGATCTGACTTATTTAACATTTACCGAGCATTTACTTAGACTTAGCTCCAAACTGACTGACACGACGTTGAAGAAGTCATCGGTGTGGCTGCATTTTGTTCCAGCAGATTGATAACAGTTTGTAATGGGCATTTTGCATATCAAAGTTCAATAACTAACATGGCAGAACATTTAAAATCTGTGGGATAACTTGTCTGCGTCATGAGTTTTCGACGACTTTGTTTAAACCTTGAGGCTTTGAGTGCGAACATATCAGAATTGGTATATTTCAAGATGTTTGATGTTGGACTCCCTGCTCACTAACTGCTAACTATGTGAGTCATGTTAATGAACTTTGCAACATCAAGTTACAAAAAAAGGTGTCTGGAAGCTGCTCAGTTTAGCTAGCTATCTGAGGCTCATGCTAATGCAAAGCTAAGGCTTTTAACAAGCAAAGAATACCTTTTATTTTATTAGTTGCTTGGAGTCGGGCCCAAAACTGACTCCATATCAAAGAAGTCATCAGTGTGGCTGCACTTTGTTCAAACAAATGGACAAAAAGCTGTAACCCTTGCAAGCAGTAGTTTGTGCATTGCAGCTCAATAACTTCTAAAAACAGCAGCTAACTTGTCTGCATTTTATTTCTCAATAGTTCTTGTGGGGGATCACCAGTGGATATGATTTTATAAAACATATGAGTGGGTGCAGATGCTCTGCTCCCAATTTGTTCTTATCACTTAATTAGAAAATCACCAGGTTATAATGATTTAATATGCTGCAAATTCTATATTTTTTATGTTATTTTCTGCTAATAGGACACAGAGGTAGAGTCACTCAGTGCTCTGTGGAACATTTAGTCAATCAACAGATAACTTGCAGTTTTTCCGTTTGACCAATCGGCTGGTTAAAGAGCAGCTATGATTTCAATCCACTAAGAGTTTCTTTGGTTGCCTGCAGCAGCACAGAAAACAGTGTTTGTATGTTAAATGATTTCCAGACGTTTTTGTATTTGTGTTTGAGCATTCCAGTATTTTGTGAAGAGGCATTAATCTTTTCGATGTACCCACTTGCCCTCAACTTGTCAGTTTGTGATCCACAATTTCCCACCTGACCATTTGTATCCAGCAAGATTTTACTTGTAGGCTCTGAAAGCAATAATTCAGCTGTGATTGTGAGTTGAGAGGTCTATTCACAACTCAAAGCACTTTGTGTCTCGCAGCTGTGTTGCATTATGGACTATTCGGGCTACTGTCAGTCGAGAAATTGGTGTCTGTCTGCTCTTTGATTGATTTCTCCTCGTATGATTTTCTGGCTAGAAAAGAAATCCCATCTCTTCAAGGCTTGGAGAAAGAAACATCAGCATAAACATCAGCAAAAACTCATGCGTTGCCCTGAATGTCTCAGTTAGTCAGTTTTTTTTTTTTTTTTTTTCTCAGTACATCGCCTGTGCAGGAAATATTTCAACACCAAATGTTTGGCCCACCTATCTATGGGAATAAGAAAATGCAGAGCATCAATCAGCAAGATTAAATGTAAGATGTATTATAGTCTTTAAGATAGTGCTGAAATTTCATTCCAACCAATGGCAGGGGCCTCCTTACAGGAACATGTCTGTAATTGAAAATGTCAAAGTAAAATTATAGTTAATATTCAGTTTATGGCATTTTGGACTCTCTCTATACCCACTATCGTAATCACAGAGGACTGTTTGATTTTAACGGACCCCGAGCAGATGAAAGCTGCAGCAGATGTCCTGTGGAGTCCTGATAAGACCCAGAAAACAGCTCGCTTTGTGTTCGCTCTTTCTTTGTGTTTATCTGGTAATGACCCCTTCCAGTTTTACACCCTGTAAGCGTGTCTAGCATTCAGTTCGGCCCCAAACCTAAGAGCATCGCCGGGGCCTTTTGTCTTAGGCAGCACCACAGAGGAGCAGTTGTTGAATGTGGGACACGTGGTCCGAGGCAGATTGAGCTGAATGCATTAGTGGTGTCTAAAGAGGCGCAGCTGCTGTACAGGGAAACAGGCTAACGTGTGAATTCATGTTCCTTAGCAACCCACTCGTATCTAAAGGTCTTGATCAGCTCACTCTTTCACTCTGCGGCCATCAGCAAGGACACGACAGATGCCTTTTGTTTACTCAGACACAACAAAATGATATTTATAGTCTGAGATTCTGGCTTTTTGCAACTCGAGCCCCTTCAAACAAAGTGAAATATCAGTTTACGGAGCAAGAAAGCAACATTCACTTCATTCTTTTCATGCTGTACTTGTCCACTAACAACACATTTTAATGAGTTCTACAGGTATTTTCAGGTCAATGAATGGATATAGTGATTCATACACCAACAAATGGGTCAAACACTGAGCAGCTACAGGGGAGTAAATTGCATTGAACTGTCTTGAATCGTTTTGGGATGTTTTTGTCTCAGACTACAGCTTTTAATGATCAAGTGCTAAACTGATTATTCAAATTAATTGGATAGGAGAAACTACAATAGTGACATAAAAGAGATAATGAGACGGTCCTTTTAAAATGAAGAAATAATTTGTCACTTTATAGAAAAATGTAAGATTTTAATGCTTAAATTGCAGATCTTCATCCTTAACCGAATCCTTTACAGAGTTCAGACAAGATAGCAGCTCTCAGGGCATAGTTAGAGGAGCTGAGAAGTTGTTTTTTTTACCTTCTGAATAACAGGTTGTCTAAGTGTCCTCCATGAAGACACAGAAAGTGTCACAACACTTGTGACTAAATACCGGAAATTAGTGGTTAGCTGGTTAGACAGTGAGTTGATAGCATTAGACCGGACTGAATGACGTTCGAGGCAAACTAGATAAGCAGTTTGTCAGACAAATCCGCCTTGTAATTATATTTTTTGCTGGAAGCTAAATCAGCTTTGGTTGCTCTGACAGGCAACGCAGCTCCACAACGAGACGGCTAACACCAGTTAGCTAGCTTAGCCGTCAGTGTGTTGCTTGATACTGGACTTTACTGTCCTTCATCTCAACTCCAATTGATCTAAAGCTAATGTTAGCATGTGTCTGATCGGTCTGTTGGCTGATTTTTCGGCATGAAATGATCCCAAACTTTGGACACTTTCTGTGGTTTTCTCAGGCCTGTCTCTTCTCTTTGCCAGTTGCTATTTTCCTTCTTTTTTCCTCTTTGCAGTCAGGACCAAGCACAACCATGCTACATATAATTATAATGAAACTTTGGTGAAAAGAATTTTCAGAAATGCAGCCCTGCTTTCGACCATTCTCACTATGACAAGGTCATGTGTAGAAAAGGGAGATTGCTATATCCATGGTTGATCCCATTAATAATACTTCAGTCACCCAGAAACTATTTTAAGCATTTAATCTGGCTTTCTGTCATCAACATCCAAAAATACATGACCAAAATATGTAATACACAAGCGTAAACACTTGTATTATCACAAAACAGTCTTGGGTTTGATTTATACTGTGCAGTGAATGCCTCATCTTTGGTCTTGTGTTAAAAGTTAGTGTGTTACAGTTGTACAAACATAACGTGTATCATTTTGGGTTCACTCTGAATCTCATCTCCCCCCTCAACATGAAGGTGTTTTCAGCTGAAACAAGATACTTGCCAAACTACAAAGTTAGCATTAAGCAGCTGAAGAGCCACATACCTCTCTGAGGAGCTGATGGAGACTGAAGCAGAGCTTAAAGAACAGTGAATATTAGAGCCCAGGTTAATGCAAATGTGGCTAATGTGCACTGGATGTGTGTTCTTTTTTAAATTTTTACATTTAAAATGGACAGTAACCTAAATTTGATGCAGTGCACCGGATTAGAGCTTCAAGTGAATCTGTATCTGCAGTCCGTAAAACATAAAATACAACACAATAACAGACCGGACAGACAAGAGTGACGAAAGATTGAAACATACAGTGAAGAGCTTGAAATACAAATCAACACACAATAGCAGCATATATGACAGCATGTCTGTCTCATCCATATGAACGTGTGATTGTGTTTGAAACTTGTATACCTGCCACTGGTGGCCAATCAATAGATATGTTCTGTCTTTATTGTTTTGTCTACTCTGAATTTAATTGAGAGAAAAATCCATATAAAGGCCATAGCTGCCTTGCAGGCACATAAACCAGTTAGAAAGTTATTTGCTAAATCCACTCAAAAATGTTGAAAAGGACAAGGATATTATCGCTGTGAAATAACTGCACAGCTGTTTGGTCTTCACCTCCTACCTACAGTCAAAGCAAAATTCCTAGTTTGTCTTTTATCTCCTCTCAGGTGCCCTGAAGCAACACGTCAAAACCAACATTACTCCATATTAGCTGTCAACCGTTACGGTTCTTCAGGGTCGATAGTCAGTTAGCAATCAAGGAGGCTGAGAACGAGTATTTAGACAGGATTCACATGTACAGTGATTCTTACAATCTTGTGGTCAGAATTTAGACTACACAAACTCTAAAGCAAAACTTCATGTAAATGCTGTTGTCTATTTATGTTTTACATTTGTTTAATTAGGTCTCTGAACCCCAAAATCCATCGAATCATCAGATTTTCAACTTTCCAACAGCCTATGAATATATTTTGTGCGGCGCTTGTATCAGCCTAAATAGTCAAAAAACATTTGGTTAAAATTGTGATAAATCATCAACATGTATTCCACATGTGTCATTTAAAGATTTGCCAAATATAAAACAATTGTTGTAACTGGATTCTGTAAAAAACAAAACAGTTCTTCATTCCTCAGTGTAACCATGAAGCCATTTATTGACTAAAGTGTGAATAACAGTCCCATGACAAAAACTGTCGACTGAACTGCAGGCTGTGTTTACAGAGCAGAGAAGACAAGTGTAGAAGCAAATTAAACAAGCAGTCAAATATCTATAGCATGTGAAGCCATCGTTTTTTTCCAGTATTGGTAGCACATATTGGAACGTGGAAACTGTTTCCCCCAATTTTTGTAACAGAAATAGTAAAAGAAATCTCACTTTACATTTTTTCTTTTTCTATAATTTATGGAACTATAACTGTCACACTGTGCAGAAGACATTTCTGAGTTCTCTCTCGTTCTCGTCATGGTTGTGCTGTTTCCATAGAGGTGCAAGACCTTATATCGCATTTGCAATGTGACAGGAACTGTCGAGCTTTTCAACATTTATCCTGCAGTGTTGATTGGCTGTTACTTGTGACATCTAGCCAATCTGATCCTGGGCGGCACATTGCTCAAGAAAACAGCGGCTACAGACACTGATCATTTGAAAAATGCTGAATATTAGAACTAACAGTTAGTCGATTCCTGCTCCGTGTGCTGTTTCGCCTCAAGCTGACAGTCTGTCTGAACACGGCCTTGGAGTTTCTGACAGCAAAATATGAGTCTGACTTAGTGAAAATTTGAACAAAAATTGTCTTCAGGGTGGGAAAACAATTTGCGCACTTAGCAGCTCTTGTTTAAGATTCAGTGGTTGTTGTAGATTGAAGCTACCAGACAGACCAAACAGCCTGGAGCCTGTCTCAGCCCTCCAATTACCTCGGCAAAACAAATCCTGGAGTACGTTCATGTCTTCAGATGTGACCCCTCGATGAGCTACCTCTTGTAAACCACTGTTTGTGAACACAGCTTTATGCCTGTGTTATCTGGGAAAAGACAGTTTTAACAGCCTCACAGAAGCCATTCAGCCAAAGGTCAAGGATGTCTTATTATGAACAAACAGAAGGGTGAAGCTTGTATTAGTCTGCCCTGGAGTGTCGAGGTCTTTATCCCACTAATAACAACACAGAGCCCCAATCCCTCATCACAATACGCAGGCTTGTGTGCAGCTAATACCTGTCATAGCCCAGTGAACAGCTCTGTGGCTAATCTCTCACCATTTCATTTGGCCGGCGATGGCGAGCAAGAGGTTAGCGGCGTGTTTTTTTAAATTTTTATTATAATTATCTTGTGTGGTCGTCGCTCACCAAACGTCTGCTAAGTGGTTTACTGTGCAAATAGGATTTTATGGGCAGTAGGAAAAACGACTCAAATATTTGCTCAGCGTTTGGTAGGCAAATCATTTCCTCGTTCCAACTGTAAAAGCTGTGAAAGCTAACCGATAAGGAGGTTCACATAGGCGCAGCATGTTGTATTAGCTGCATGGGATGAGTCCTTTTTCTGCCGTGCGTCTCTAAGGAACAATAAAACAAACCTTGCAGATACCCTTGACCCACATCCCCTCCATTATGCCTAACTTTAGCACCGTGGAAACATGATGAGTCTGTTGCATTCAGCCTGTTGGTGCTTATGAGGTGCAGGTAGCCCACATGCCAACCCACTCCCTGCACTTGTTGCTATGTAAAGCCCAGCTTAGTGCTCATCCTTGGAGACTGGAGAGAAAAACACGAGCACGAACAACACAAACGCCACCAACTCATGAGCCATTTGGGAACATGGGAATAAGAAGACATGCAGAACAGTCCAGGAGGTGACATTCAGTAACACATTCTCACATGTTTGCATTTGCAAACTGTGTCTCTGTGCAACTGTTAGAGTAAATAAGTATTAGTGTTCTGCTGTGAGTGTTTAGCTTTAACCCTTTAAACCCCAACACCTGACGGTAAGTTTGAAAGGCAGGATTTCTGTAAAAAAAGTGAAAGTTCTGACACAATTTTTCACAAAAGACCAATTATACAAAGCCAAAGGGTCATTAAAATATCTATTTTTCAATAAACTCATATAGAGAAATTAGATTAATCCAGATATTTGTGTCTTTTAACACTCTGAACCCCTATACCCACTGGTGGGTTTAAAAGGCAGGTCTTGTTTTCATCTGCAAAAGTTAGCATATTTAGTAATGTAATCCACTGAATTACAAAAAAAAAATAAAAATAAAAAATCCATCTAATCTCAATACAGTACTCTTGGATGACTTTTGGATTACTTATACACCAAACACTGAAAATATAGTTTAAAAAATGGATGCAACCACAAATATTCTATTAAAATAGCCAAAATGCACCATTTATTGGACCCAGAAACTTTTAAAACAGAGACAACTGATAGATTTTCAACTTTCCAAAGGTCCGTGAATGTATCATGTGATATATGGGTCTGTAAGGCCAAACAGCAAAAAGAAAAAAAAAGTTTAAAATGGTGATATTTAATTGAAATCACATTATTTTACATGCCTCATTCAAAAATTGCCAAAAACTTAATTATAGAATTCTGCATTCCCCATTGCAACTGCAAAGCCATGACTGACTCAACTGTAACCAATATTCACATGCCAAAAGACTTTTTGGTTAGGCTGCAGGCTGTGTTGATGCGGAGCAGCTAAGAGATGCAACAGGCACAGAGAGGAAAATAAACATAGTGGATCAATAAAATAAAGGCAGCATGGCTCAAAAACGGTACACTGAGGAGCAGGTTGTTGGAAGATACATTCATCACGGTGAAACATCTTTCTACAGTTGAAATTCAGAGTAGAGAGAAAAACGCTGAGTTTGTAAGGATTGTAAAAATGTATTACCGATAATATATTTAACCTCTATTTTTGTCTAGATGTGGTAACACCTGTGGACACTTGAAAGGACTTTATATTGTAGTGAAAAATGAGCCCACAGTGAGCTAAAATGTGACAGAAAGAAATAAATGTCCAGAAACAGCTTTGAGTTTAGAGGGGTAATGCAAATTTTGGAATAACTGCAAACATTCCCATCTCAGAAAAGATAAAAGCATGCACTGCGTCTTTTTTCAAAACAGTGCAAACTCTTCCTGCAGTTGTTCTTTATTTTTCTGTGTGTAGCTCTGCTGACAGTGTCATTTACAACTCCACCAACAAGTCTGCAGGGCAATGACAAACAACTTCTTAATGATGTTTACATAGCAGCGTCTGGATGATGTATTCAATCCCACTGACTCATGACAAAATGGCGTTTCAGCCTGATGTAACACCAACTGTGAAATGAATCACGGGATAATAGCGTCGATTAATCACACGCATTATCGTTTAGGCTTAAAAACGTAGCTCAGACGAGGACGCTGCTATGGCGTTCGCTCACGGCTCGCGCGCTGCAACTTTTACAGCGTTGTTCACAGGGTATTGCATTTCCTCTCTGACGGTCCTCACATGTGTGACAGATGCTACGTGGATCCAGGCAGAATGTGTGAAACCCAATATGAGATGATAGTAACTGTAGCTGCTGCTCTACCTGAGGACAGGTAGCAGGAGCTCGCTGCAGACTCATCAGTCATTGTGTTGGTGGCAACCGGAGGGCCTCGTGCTGCTAGGCAACATCGTGATGGATGTGTTGGTGTAGTGATAGATGAGTAATGCTGCATGGGCTGGGGGGTTTCCATAATGTTAGAGCTGATTCAGATGATCCTGTCATTGGAAACTATTCGCTCCAGATTGGCTCAGATAGGATGTTTGATGGCTGCTTTTTCCACTGATGCACTGTAATAGTTTGTTGTGTTGTTTTCATTTTACTTTTTCACTCAGATTAATGGATTGTTGTTTCTGTAAATCTGCTACAGCAACTAGAGCCGTTGCAGTAATCTCCATCCAGTCTCCGGTCCCTATTTTTATTACAGCTGCCATTTCCAGTGTCAACTGGTTGATCAATGTGCTCTTATCCAAGCAAATTCTCATTGGTCAGACAATCTCTAGTGCTACTTTCATAAGGACAAAAGTCCCATAACAAGAGCCTTCCGGAATGAATAATTTTGACAGCAGCAGCAACAATCCCACGTTTTTACAACTTTGAACTGACTGCTAGGTCTAACTTCTCCTGCATTTCCTGAATGTTTACTTTGAGTCAGCTCCAAACTATGTAAGGAGACGTGTTTCAGTACCATTGTCAAACAAATTTAAAATGAACTTTTAAAAGTCAAAAAGAGAAACTGCTTTGAAGCAAATAAACTAGGCTGCATGGTGTCATCAGAAGAACATGACTGTAATAAACAGAGTAGAAGAAGTCAGAAGCAAAGCCAGTTGAAGAGGAAACAAACAAAACTTGTGTCCATCTATGAGTGAAAAATGGAAGGAAGTCTTCGAGACTTGTTTTTAATTGGGAAAGTTGTGATCATTATTTCCCGTCAGCTGGTGTCGCCCATGTTTAATGCTTTCTGGAGAAGAAAATACTGAAAGAAATGGGTCGCAACATCAGAACTTGGTAGGAAAAACAAATAATCCAAGAAATGCAACTTTTGTGTATTTCTTTCCATCTCCCGTGAAGCACATTTATTCTTTTTCAAAACAGTCAGCATCAAAACTTTTTGGGTGTTATTTTAGATGCTTGAAAATTTACATAAAAATATATTACGGAAAATATGGAATTAATTGGTGTGACAGCATTTTGCTCAAACGGGTAAACAAAAAGTTGAGTGTAAACTTTGCAAACAGCCGTTTGTATATCAGAGCTCAGAAACTAAAATGGCAGATCATGTAAATGCTGCAAGCTAACATCACTAATGCTTGCAGCTTTCAGTGTAAACATTTCAGAATTGGCATATTTCAATATGTTAAGTTTAGTATTGGTTTCATGACAGAACTTGTCCAAACAAGTAGCTAGATCCAAATGATTTAATGTGCCGCAAATACTAGAGTTCATTTATTCATTTTCGTTCACCTACAGATAACATGCAGATTTATTTTTTTTCCTTGACCAATCAGTTATTTTAAAAGCAGGTGTACAATTCCGTCAATGAAGATTTTCCTTGGTTGACCGCAGAAAATTTAAATTCAAACCAGTACCAAATATTTGTGAGGTATTATCACCAACATAAACGATCAAAGCTGATCACAAATGGACACTGGCTACTGTAGCCTCTAATGATGACTCTCTTGGTTTCAACAGTATGTAACACCATAACATGAGTCATTACTCTGCTGCTGTTTCTAATTTTAACCCTCCTGTTGTCCTCATTTACGGGCACCAAAAAATATTGTTTCCTTGTCTGAAAAAAATCCAAAAATTCAGCGAAAAAATTCCCCAAATTTCTGAAAATTTGCAAAACCTTCAGGAAGAAAATTCCAATAATTCCTTAAAAGTTTCCCTTAAAAGTTTTATTTTAAAAAAAATCCCCCAAATTTGGCAAGAAAATTCTTGTAAATATTTTCAAAAATGAGTAAAAATATTCCAAAAAAATCCTAAAAATATCTAGTGATTACTTATATATCAGTAAAACTTCTAATATTTTCTTTAAGAACATTCACAAAAAAAATCTACCAAAATTCAGCGAAATTTGCTGGATTTTGGTTGATTTTTTTGTGTGAATGTTCTTAAGAAACATTTTTAACTTTTCTTTTTTCCACCAAAAAAATGTTCAAAGATTTCCCAAAAATGTTGAAAATGTGGACATCAGAAGTTTCACTGCAAAAATTTTTTTTCTCCACATTTTCAAACTTTAAAACGGGTCAATTTTGACCCGCAGGACGACACAAGGGTTAAAAGAAATACTGCAGTACTTGCTTAAATGAATTAGAATTATTAAGTAAAACTCACCAGGTTCTGCAGATTTTTCACATTCAAATTTTTACCAAGAAGGAAATATGGATGACTATTAATTAAATAAAAACATGCAAAAGTATTGAGCTGCACTCAAACCTTGTTCCCTCATCCACTGAGATAAATAACAGCAGCCACTACCAAGCTAACTTTATAATTATCTGACTGTAGCGCAGTTACTCCGGATTGTTGACTATATTCTTCCTGCTTTGAATAACAAACAGGACTAACTTTATCATTATATAACCCGGGGGCAAGTGAGTGTTTGTGTGGTGATTAAAAATAAGTAATCGATTACTGAAAGCTCTACTGTCTGACCTCCACAGTATATCGCTGCATGTTTGCTACCAAAATAAAAACAGTCCGGTGCCCTGCCCCACTGTAGAGGCGCCTCACTATCAATAATTCACGCCGAGATGATCTGGCAGCGAAAGGTGAGACACATGATGACGGCTGACGTCACCCTCTATGGTCTCTTACCGCCTTCCCTCCATGAGCAGGATTACACAACAGCAATCAATAAATAATAAAATCACAAGGTACGGTGCAGCACAGTGCAGCTCGCCGGTGCTTCTCTGGCAGCCAAACAGAGCAGGCTGGTGGGGAGGCGTAATGATATGCAGCGAGTATTGACTGAAAGCAGGCAAGATGCTATTCAGCACCGACTGGAAGTCATTATGTGGGTGCTGCCTTGAAGGTGACCCGTCCTGAGGATGAGGATTAGGGGCAGAATTTTGCACGCTTTGGTTGCACACGCGTGTTTATGTGAGGTTTCTGTAGCCGGTTTGTGGATGGAGGTGACAGACTGTTGCCCCCGAAGTTAGAAGAAGCAGCAATTGCATCCCAACAACACCTGACCCTGAGACGTGTTTCTGTCACTCCATAGCAACAGAACAGGCCGGATTTTTTTAAAGGCAAACTCAAGACCTAAGATAAGATTAGTCTTTATTAATCCCACAGTGGAGAATGTGGTAAATGATTTTTCTATTCTGTTTTTATGAATTTTCATCTTTATTTTGCCCTTCATCCGTCTATCATCTATCTATCCATCCATCCATATTTGTTATTGTTCTTAGAACACATTTTATTTGATTTCTCTATTTATTCTCTCATACATGTTTTAGTATATTCAGTGTATCATTTATTGCTTAATTTTTTACGATTATTTTCTTATTCTTTTTATATGAATTTAAATTTTCATTTAGTTTATTGTTTTATTTGAACTATATTAATAATATTTATTTATTTGTTTCTTTACTTAAATTTTATTTTTCATTTTATCTCATCTAGTGTATCCTCATTGCATTTAGGTTAGCATTTCCTCAGTTCCTCAATCCCACTGCTTTAGAGTCCTGCATTTATAACATAATTTTGGTGGCGGGGGGTTGTTTTATATTGTTTTATTAGTGTTTTATATTCCTTTTATCGGTAAAGCACTTTATGTTACATTTCATTTTTATGAAAAGTGCTGTATAAATAAAGTCTGATGGATTAATTGATTGATAAAAGCTGTCTGTCGAGGCCCCAGGCACACACAGACAATAGACACTCAGAAGTAAAAGAAAGTATTTTAAGCCTTTATTCTGCTGTCAGTAAGCTGAGGCGTATCTTGTGATGTTACTGAGACACGAATCTTTAGTTTGCTATGTGGCATCTCTCTCCGGTTCCAATATTAACTTTGCATTTGAATCCAGTTCAGTTCGAACGAAGCCAGACGTTGCCTCGAATCTGCCTCAGACACTGGCCCACTTTCAGTCAATCGGGAGCACACAAGTGGAGCTCCCACACACTCGGCAGACTCAATTATGCAACCGACTCCGCAAAATAGTGTTTGGATGTGCTCTGCTGCTTCACGCCGGAGAACAACAGCCAGCCTGCAGAGGTGCAATTTTAGAAAGCATAATCCATCTGCCTGCAAGTCTTTTCAAGCCTGCATGTGAGCAGAAAGAACACGTAAAGAAACAGCAACAGTTTTCCGCTTAATGGATTTCAGTTTAGTGAGATTTACTTGCCACTTTTTCCCCTAAAAAGCTGCAGGATCTGGAGAAAGCATCAGTGGAAAGGTTCAGATACAATTGTCTGGTTCTTTAAATTTAGCTTCTGCAGTTGAAGAAATCGGTTGCTTTCTATCAATGGATGTGCATCGCCATGGCAACAGTTGGGCTTTAATGTTAAACTTTGTTCAGCCCTCTCCTACTCCCATTGAGATTCACTGACAAAACCTCTCCAAATGTAAGTCAGCAGTGGTCATCGCACAGACAGCGCTATGGATTATGATTTTAAGCTAGAGCTGCAATGAATAATGAATTAGTTGCCAATAGGTAAACAATCTCCAACTATTTTTACGATCAATAAATCAATTTGAGTAATTTGAGAAAAGTCTGTGATTGCAGCTTCTTAAATGTGAATATTTTCTGGTTTCTTTCCTCCTCAAACAACTGATCAAAAGTAATCAGCAGATTAATCCACAATGAAAATAATTGTTGGTTGCAGCCCTGTTCTATGGTCAGTTTGTTGACATCATTCTGGATTAATCGAACAAATCAAATAATCGGCATTCATGTAGATTATATATTCAATACAATAATTCTTTCACACTATAGTCAGATAATGCTCTGAAGCTGCCTGTGTTGCATCAAACTTACAAACAACCAGTCGCTGTCAGTTAGCATCTTCTCACCGTCTTTGCCTGTGTTCACCTAAATACTGATGTAGCTGGCAGCTGCCTCCGTCCTAACAGCTAGCTGTTTTAACTGATGTAGCTTAACTGTGTGGGAAAAGAACAGCGAACGTGATTAATAGTAATAAACAATCAGGAGCTGCCCATGAGGCTGAGATGGTACAGGCAGAAACACAATACAGAACAGGACGAAGCTACTGTACATGCAAATACAGCATGGAAAAAACAGCGTCAGTGAAGGGAAACAGCCTCTTAAACACAACCATGTCACAATCTACCTAGTGCACGTCCGAGAAAACTGCAGAAAATCACAGGTCTACAACACAACAGTGTTTGCCAACGCTACTCTGTGCTAAAGCTAGTTAAGCCCTAAACACTCACCAACCCACATATTGATCTAGTGAAAATCCTGCTGCTGTATTTTGAACGTTGCTGGAATATTTCGGAATTAAGTCGTACATCGTTTAACAGGACAAAGCCTCACAAATACAATTAACTCTTCTCAAATCAAACAATTAATATAGCAAATGAGGCCTTTAATTCCACAAATGCAACATGTCTTTTTAAATGCAAATTTTAGAAGATAGTGTTTGTAGTAAAATCTAAAAATTTTTACCAAAAAAAATGATGTCAAACAATGGCAATTATGCAGAATAGCTGTGTTTGTGCGAAATTGAGTTAGTAAAAATACTAAATTCTATGATAATCACTGTCTGTTTCTGGTATGCGATAATTGTACAGCTGCACTTTGATGGATTAATGCTAATACTTGTGAGACAACAGTTGCATCTGCTAAGACTGTATATGGAACACATACTGAGCAAAAACTAACTTTGTGAGGTGTTTGACCTTGATCCTAGAGAAAAGGAGCTCTTCCTTCTGTCTTAGTCTGTCCCTCTTTAAGTAATTGGATTAATCTTGGGGCTTTAATTAGAACGATCAGGTGGTCAAAAGCAGGAGAGGCTGCAGGAGCACGGACACGGATTAACTCCCACAGCTTCACGTACAAACCCACAGGTGACAAATGAAATAAAAAAGTGACATAAAGTTCTTGAACCACCATCAGAACAGCTTCACTGCACCTTGGCATTGATTCTCCAAGTTGGTGAACTCCATAGTCGCTATGGAAACTGTTTTTCTAAAAGATAATCCCTCATTTGGTGTTTTGACGATGATGGTGGAGAACGCTGTTGCACACATTTTTCCAAAATTGTTTAGTTGGGATGAGATCTGGTGACACTGAAGGCCATAGCACATGACTGACATCATTTTCAGCCACTCCCACCAGGACAGAAATGTTCCATCACAGGATAAATTAGACCTGGATGATAAAACAATAGCGGTACCAACGATACAAGCTCTGGCATTCGCAGTGAGTCGCAGTATGTCTGGCAGTTTTACACAAATGTATCAGATGTAAACTGCCATTAAATCCCAGCAGTTACTCTCAGGAACTCACAACCCTGCATCTGACGGGGTCCCGATCCGGTAATACCCGGTTTAGGTCAGCCTAGGATGTAAATGTTTAATAGATAATTGATGAATTGATGTTAATTGTTTAAATGATTAAAAATATATCAAATGATGAGGGATAGAGTGAATATGTGTTATACATTAGCTGGAGTAACTGGTGGAGCCTCTTACTGTTTAATACTGTAGCAACCAGAGGAGGCGTCTCTTGGACTATGGGCGGTTTATGTTGGCAAGCAGAGAGCACTGTGGGAGTTTAGCTAGCAGTGGGCACCATGACAAAGATTTTTTGTGACAGTTAATGTGCTCTTGGTCTGAATTTATGTATTTCAGACGAACTGACTCGGACAGCATTTCTTATCCCAGTGGTATGTCTCTTGGATATGACAACAACATCCCCACTATACTCATATTGTACTATTAATTATTTCATAATGGATTGTTAAGGTTGCTATATCTGGGTCAAGATAATGATCCAATATTTGTATCCCGAGGCCAGCCACTTTGAACCTTGACCTTTATTTACTATGCATGAGGGTGAGCTCATTCCTTTATCCTTATTTGTGTGTGTAAACTTACTTATTTTGTGTTTTTCGTGATGTTAACCTTAAGATGTTATAAACAGACTAAAGTGGTAAAATTCAAAATAGACCTGCAGGTCTTTATTCAGAATGGGTCTTTAAAAATAATCAATAATTATCAATATTGACTGACAATATTTCCCAGATCTACAATAAAGGTGATCACTCACAAACCTTGTACTGATTTGCAATGTTTACTTCTGGAGGGGTCACATGGACCCAAACTATTGCCCCAAACAGCATAACAAAGATTTTTCCTTTAATTTGTCACCCTGCTGTAAATCTATGGCTACATATAAATGTAACTAACATGCTAATAATCATTCTGTGGAGCCTTGGAATGAACTCAGAGCCACGCTGTGCTACTTTCTTATTATGTTTCGGTTTAAGAGCATCCAGGGAGATGCTGTTCTTCCTTGCTCATTGTTAATAATCGAAACCAGTATTGATATGAGCCTGAAGCTGGAACACGTTTGTGCCCCTGAACCTCCACAGAAGCCACTTGTGCTGTTTATTAGCTGCCTGAAAGGCCTCTGGGTGCTGCTCAGCTGTGGCCGCCTGCTCAGAATCAGCTGCGGTTTCCATCCAGGCAGCCTCATGTAGCTGCAAAACCATCCTGGAAGTGGGTGAAGCTCCGAGCTCCCAGTCAGCAAACAGGACAACACAATCAATAATCAATACGCATGGATCCGCTGGAGCAGCTGTGAGTTTTATAATGAGGGAAAACCACAGCGGCGCGCAGGGAAACCCCACAACTTCCCATCCTGAGCGACGTAAAACTCCAGTCCGGACCGGAGGAGGTGTGACCGGTCACCGGGAGACGCAGCGGACCTTTATTCTAATCACCGGAGTGACGTAAGAGTGACCGGAGAACGGGCTCGGTACCTGGATACACCGCCTGCACGGGGCGCACGCACCAGGCGGCTGTGAATGAACAATAACGCGCAGCCGCCCCCCTCAAAAAACCCAAACAAAAAGACAGAAACGCTCCTTACCGTAAAAGGCATTTCTCGTTATCTGTCCGCCCATCGCTACGCTCCTTCGCCGTCCGTTACCGTGTCCGTGGGTTACTGTGATGCTCCCGGTGATCGTGACATGGCTGCATCCGAAGGTAGCGTCCACCGAATAGATGCAGAGACGCTGGAAACACACACCTCCTCCTCCCTGTGAGCGCACAGACGCACATCTCCGCCGCCGCCACCACCCCGCCCCCTCATTCACCGAGCGTCCGTTCACTCGCTCACCGTGGCATTTACATAGAAGGTGGAGACTGTTAACGCTGTCACTGCCGCACACAGCCGCTATTTATGGGCCACAAGCGACGGAAGGGGATGAAATATTAAGGCGACACACTACCCAGGAAGAAACGTGCTCTGGTCTGTTTTCAAGTATGTTTGCTCCCACAACGTGTCTTCTTGTAGTGTAAAGACAAAAAAAAAAAAAAAAAATTTAAAAATAATGCTGTAATGTTAAAAAACTGAATATAAAATAATATTTTTTGGGTGAAATTCATTTTCTGTCCGCGCATTTCAACAAAAACTCTATTATTTGTGGAACTACAGATTTTTCACGTGACCTTTTTTTTTTTTTTACCCTCACATGGAAATAATTTTTCTTTCAAATTCTACCATATTTCTATACATTTTTGTTGATATTTTAAGTATATAAGTATATAAAATGTGATATGATATTTCTATACACACACACACACACACACACACACACACATATATATATATATATATATATATATATATAGTTATACTTTTACTTATTTTACACATGGTAAAATAACAAATCACCGTAAACAATACAGATTTTTTTGATGTGGACATTATTTTCTTTTTTTTACAGTCAATATGTAAATTAACATTTTTTAATCCTACATTTTATTCCTTTTTAAAACATTTTTTACTTCTGTAATTGGGCAAAACAAAGAACAGCTGTAAAGTAACTGTTAAAATTATTTTTATTTTTTAATCCTTGATTTTCATAGTTGTTCTTTCAAATTATATATCTGTAAAATAGTTACATTTGTAGCTGATTTACATACACTAAAACTGTCATTTTTTGGTCACACATTGCAACAGAAAAAATACTATTTGTAAAAATAGAGATTTTTGTTGTGGACTATATACAGTTTTCTCTTGTTTTTTGATTTTAAGCAGCCAATGTATAAATTAATACTTTTTTGTGACTTTGCTAGATATTTTCTGTTGAAGAGAAAATCTGAAAAATAACAACTAAAATGATTTACCATTTTTCAAACCTTTTTATGTACAATTAATTTTACTAATAGCAAATATATGTAAAATAATTATATTTTAACTAATTTAAATAAAGTTCTATACTCAAATCAGCTGAAAAATTAATAATGGTTAAAAAAAAGTTAAGCAGTTATTTTACAGAGGTTTCTGGTTTTAAAAAAAAATCCAGATACATTATATATTAAAAACCATTAAAAAAAACCATATACATAACGTTTCAGAAAACTTAAAAAAAAAAAAAAAAACAGTTCGCTTAATATAACTAATCAACTGGGGGAGTGGCATGGTGTTATCTACTGGTTAACATCTACTATAAGAATGTAGGGAATATAAAAATCTATATATCTTCAACAGCTGTTTTCACTCTGCCAAGGAACGCGGCAGAGTTATGTGATGATCGGCGTACGTTTGTCCGTCTGTTAGTCTGTCTGTTAGCAACATTATTCAAAAACGGACAAACGGATTTGGATGAAATTTCCAGGGAATGTCAGAAATGACACAAGGACCAAGTGATTAGATTTTGGCAGTGATGCAGCTTATAGTCTGGATCCACTGACTTTTTAAAGATTTCTGTATCGTTGCGAGATAGCATCACTGTAACTATGACAAGTGAACTACATCAGCTGCCTGCTGATGATCGCATGATTGTGATTCTACTACAAATCCACCGCTGTTTACTTATCGGGACTTATCCATTGGAAATGATACAACATTTGAGCAGCCTTGGCGGAGCACTGCGCTCTGAGTACTTTTCTTGTTTCAGATTGAGTTTTTTCTCTGTCACTGAACAAGAAATCTGCACTTCCCAACTTAGTAAGTATATTCTGAGTGTTGTTTCAGAGGGGATTGTTGTTATGCCAATCATGGCCTGATTTATAGAACATTAATAAGAACATTTATCTTCTGGAAATGGATGCAAATTTGGGCACTTCTAAATATTTAGCATATTTAAACATACATTTACAAAACACGACTGTTAGTGTCAGTAAATAACTGCGGAAGTTTCATGCTGATACTTATTAGCCGCCTGCGGTGTCTCCCATCTGAGCTGCAATCTCTATTGACCTTTTTAATGGCACAGGTTTAGTTATCAAATTAATAGGTGAAATAAACACAGTATATCTTCCTGCACTACTGTGTAAAAATAAAAACAGATACAGTCTGAGGCTAAGTCTGGACCCAGATCCTCAGGGAGCCAGTGTTCACATTCTTGACTCTCAGCACTCAGAGTTTCACCTCCGTGTTTCGCGCTGAGCTTCGGGCCTCCAGCAGTGACTCTAGAGCTGTCGTCACGTATCCACCGTGACCTCACAGCCCTCACACACCGAGCTGCAAGCACTGAGATAGCAGAGGACGAGTTAAACGAGACGTATGAAATTATGGAACTAAGTTTATGAGGTGGAATGCAAAATCAGAATACAGAAGAACCGGTTATTAAAACACAACCTGCCGCCATTTTTAGAAGGTTGCCAGCATTGTTTATTGTTTTTTTTCTGTGTATAAAGTTTCTGCTGAGAAAGTTTAGGACAGATTCAGTAACTGATGTTGTAGCCACGTTTTTATGACATACTTTTATGTGCATTTTGGAGTATTTCATTAAGAAAATTTAATGAAAATGGCAATATATGAGAAAACTGACCTGTTTGGTTTTTTTGGTTTTCTTTGCTCGTTTCTTTAACAGCCAACGTGTTTGTGAATTTTCCGCAACTTTATTAGTTATGTGTAATTTCTGTCACATATTTTCACGTGCACTCACTTGAGGTGTTTTTTATTTTCTTTTACCGTTAACACTTTAAATAAGCTCAGACTGTGACCACTGTAACGTAACTATAGCGCCAACTTCTGACGATAACTTGCAGCCTAGCGGTTAATGGAAACAAATTTCAAAAAATTCTTTGCCACATTTCGAAAGTTCACTTCATATTTTCTTGACATTTATTTGACGACACGCCGTGTGTCAGTGACTCGTTGTAAGCCTTTTATTCACTCCTTAATTTAGTTTTGATTTGGTCAAAGTGTCTGTTGAGTCCATAATTGTTTGGGCCCACTATTTTTCTTTTTGGATGAAAATTTCAAATAATAGCTTTATTCTTAGGAGGTTAAATATATGGCTTCAGCCAGTTAGCTTAGCTTAGCTTAGCTTAACTTAGCACAAAGGCCAGAAAGACAGGAAAATAGCCAAGCTTTGCCCGCCAGTAACAAAATCAGCCTTTTATCATGTCTAAAGCTCATTATTTGAAGTTAAACTCATAGAGTAAACAATGAAAAACACATAGGTTTGCATAAGTTACATATTTCTAAGCTGTCTTTCCCCATGAAAACACGTCCCACGCTGAAGTAGTAATACATTTAGGTACAAATATTAGCAGTTAAATGGCACAAATCTTATCTTTTGCCTGTGAGAAACTTAATCTCAAAAGTAACTACAGCTATCAGGAAAATGTTGTAGAGTAAGAAGTTGGTTACAGATACCTCAAAGGTGTACAGAAGTACTGTACTCGAGTCAACGCATTAGTATACACATTAAAAGTCACAAACACGAATGTACACATTAAAAGTCACATTTTGTATCATGTTCAGCTCCTTAAAATGTCCTGTTTGTTCATAAAAGACACATCACTGCTGTCAGAAAATGAAATATTGTTTGTGAATTTTATCAAGAAAAAGAGAGAAACTAAAGTTGTTAAAATGCAGTTTCGAGTAATTTAGAAACAGTGTCCTTTTGGGCAGTGAGGCTCAATGAGTGTAAAACCCACTGTCTGCAGAACGCTGTACATCGCTGTTTATGCTAAAATGATTAGCCACAAAATCCTGCAGGTAATAATATTTACACATCTCCATCGTCTTTAATGATTACCACCATGTAACCATAACAAATACTGCAGCTCGCCTGGGATGTTGATCCAAATGAAATCAGAACCGCAACCTCAAGGTTTAGTCGGCTAAATGAGACACTGAGGACGCACACATGGCGAGCACATTGGAACCAAAGACCTCATTTGGTTTGATGTATCACCTCTGCAGACAATCGTAAAAATCTGAATTTTAAGGAAGCCAAAGGACTTTCAAAACACTTCCCTGCACTGAACGCTCTTCTTGATTGCATTTGTCAGCACTTATAATTCAGATTAGTGGGACAGAAACCTGCTGCATTTCATTTAGAGAAGTTGGAGATGATGTCTTGCCGTTGACTCACTAAAATCCAACCAAATTGAGCAATAAAAGTAAAGCAGACGAGTCTTAAACGTCTCCCTGGAGGATGACTTCATCGCTTGGAGGTATTACGGCTTTTTGTCAGCGGCGACTGGAAACTGGCCAGGCGGGTTTCAGGAAGAAAGATCAGTAATGTCACAGATCCACAGCAGAGGAAAAGGCCTGAAGAAAAGTGCACTTCCTGCTGCTGAATGCATCGCTGGAACATCCTTCCTTTGTACAGTAGCTCTGGGTTCCTGTTTTATTAGCGCAGGTTCTTAACCTCTGAACAAGAAAAGCCTCCTCTGGCCTGCAGCTGTCTGCCATGTCACCGAGCTGCATCTAAGAGTCTCTGCATGAAGCTGCATTACATAAGTTAGTGAGATAATGTGGTTGAGTTGGCATCAGAGGAGAATCACTTGTGTTGTTTTCACTTGTTTTGTTGTAATTTTGTCTTATTTGTTGCAGTTCATCTCAATTTGTGTCTTGTTTGTGTTGTTCTCTCTCTTTTTTGGCATATTGTCTTGTTTTGTGCCTTGTTTTTGTCTTTTTGTGTCTCAGTTTTGTCGTTTTGTGTCTCAGTTTTGTCATTTTATCTCATTTATGCCTCGTTTGGTTCATTTTGTGTCTTGTTTGTGCTGGTCTCTCATTTTTGTTGTACTGGCTTGTTTGGTGCATAGTTTTTTTTTGTCATTTTGTGTCTTGTTTTTGTTGTTTTGTGTCCCAGTTACATTATTTTGTCATTTGTTTGTAGTTTTGTGTCTTAATTTTTGTTGTGTCTCATTTGTCTCAGTTTTGTCATTTTGTCTAATTTTTGCAATAATGTGTCTCATTCGTTGTCGCTTTGGGTCGTGTTTGTTTCATGATGTCTTGTTTTTTTGGTTTTGTGTCTCATTTGTGCAGCTTTGTGTGTTGTTTTTTGTTTTGTGTCTCATTTGTGCTGCTTTGTGTCTTGTTTTTAGTCATTTTGTCTCAGTTTTGGCAGTTCATATCATTTTGTGTCTTGTTTGTGTTAGACTGTCTTGGTTTTGTGCCTTGCTTATTGGTGTTTTGTCTCTCAGTTTTGTTGTTTTGCCTCATTTTCTGTAGGTTTGTGTGGTTTCTTTCTGTTAATATAGTATGAATTCTGTGCTGTGATATTGTGATACTGCAAAACCTTAACAGTTCACAGTAAATGGTCCAGTGTACACAAAATTTCCAGTTTACTACAGTCAACAATGACCCTTCCTCTACCTCTGAACCTCTTCTAACCATATTCACCATCTCTCCTAAACTTTATCTGCTAGTTTTAGTCAATTTTACTGAACCAAACCCTAACGGTTTAGAGGCTGCTAGTCAGAACTCGCTCTGTTGTTTGTTGTATTTTAGGAAGTTAAGCTGTTTTAGTGTTGATCAGATCAGAAAGCTCTCATGTTCAGCTTGTTTTGTTATTATAGTTGGAGGACTCGTGAAATTTTATTGCCATTTCCTCCGTCTCTGTTGTGCTTAGTGTCCACAGGATCTGGTTTTTGAAAACACTTTGAGTCATGCAACAGATGCTCTGACCCTCACTGAATAATAATAGTAATAATAATACCTTTATTTATTTATGTGGTGGACAAAGCTGACATTAAAATACAATGTGGGACTAAACCAAGCGGGCAAAACCAAATATATCAAAGAATCTAAATATGTACAATGCAAAGAATAAAAAATAAACAAGCAGACCAATATAGCAAATATATGAATCCTCTTAATCCTCAGAAAAACTGTGGCAAGTTCCACAAGAGGCTGAACAACCTGCTTGGTCAGGTACCTTGAAAACTGTGTGAAGAAGTGGGACTGTTTTAACCCTCTGTTTTTGGCTCTTGTACAACATTTTCCCAAGTGCCCACAAGTGTTACTAACGCTGAGGAAAAAAATATGATTCTGCATACAGTAGACATTTCCCGTTTGCATTTTTATTTCTGCTTGCAGTTCAGATGAAAAGTTGCAGAATTTTTGTCATGTCACCGTTAGTTGTAGCTGAGTCACAAATAGCTTCAATATTACACAGAGAAGTTAAGAATTTTTTGTTTTTCACAGAATCTGGTTGGAGCAAATGGTTTATTTTTGGCAATTTTTGAAAAAAAAAGACAGATTATTGATGAAATATCACAATTGTAAGTTAGTATTTGGTTAATTTTCCCAACAGGGCCACATATCACACGTGATTATTTCAAGGACTGTTGGAAACTTGAAATTCTTTCAAAAAGCGAAAAGTTATTCAATTTCATTCATGTGTTTCTCTGTTTGCTGCACTTTGTATGAATGTATATTCAGTGGCTAAAATGTTGGCAGTGAGTACATGTCCGTGTGCATACTTTCTTGCTTTTTCATAATCGGATTTTTAAAAACAAACTGTGAAAATTACTGTTTCTAATCGCTGGTGTGTGGTTTTCTCACACCCACAGATATCCATCTTCCCTTTAAACACAGCGAAATCATGGCTAAAGATGAAATACACATAAATTTAGGATTATTTTGGCTTTCACATCGTTGACACGTTTTCTCTCTGCAGAGAAATTAGTATTCATGGTTTCAGAACTGGCAGCCATCAGCCATAATGTGGCTGGAGATCCGACATGGTGGCTGATGATTACCCCCCCCCCCCATCACCACATGTCCCAGCATGCTTCACTTTCTGACAGCAGCTGGAGACCAGACCTCACTGAGGTTTCCACGACAACCAGTGCTCGAGAGGAATTACAGCGAGTCTTACAGCGATGCATATGTAGGAACACACACACGAACGCACACACTCACAGCCCATTAGTTCATTGAAGCACAGTGTTGGTGAACATGAGCTTCACAGAAGACAAAGACGACTAAACCGACCCAGCAGCAGAGTGGGGCCTTTCTCCCTGATTTGTACGGGAGTGAAAGGAAATCTGGCAGCAGATGCCGAGTGGTGGGGAGGTCAGCGGAGTGGGTCTCCTGCAGTCGGTATTGTCTGAGAGTGCTTCCCGGCACGTGTGTGAAAACAAAAACTCCCATTTAGTTTATTCTCTGGAGCCTCATGGCAAGGTTCAATATGAGTAGAACCTCAGACAGATCCAGAAACAGGACGAGATGAAAGACGTGGAAGGGAACATTTTTTACTGAAGTCAATTTGGATCATTATAGGAGAGAAATTTGGGGAATTTTGTAATGACTGCGTCATTGAATATACCGTGGAGAAACAAAAGAAATGAATCAAATTTAGTGAGAGCATCATTTGCTTTTAACCCTTAAATCCCGCTTTACACCCAAAACCCAGGTATATATATATATATATATATATATATATATATATATATATATATGTACACTTGCCAAAATTACACAGTTTATCATCAACAAAAACAGGAAGAACTTCAAGTTTCAAATGGTCCTTAAAAAATCATGTGTGATGTGTAGCTCTGTTTGGAAAATTAACCAATTTTAAGCTTACAATCACCAAATTTCATCAAAAAATGTGCCAAAGATAAATCACAGCCACTTTAATCCACATATCTTATTATGTCTCATTTAAGAATGTGCAAAAAGAAAAGTAGTTTGCTCAGCATGAAGGCTAGAAAGAGAGTCAGAGCTAGCTAAGCTCTGTCCACCAGCAACAAAATCAGCCTGTTACCATCTGTAACCTCCTAAGACACGAGCTTTGGTTGGGCTTGCATTTTAGATTTCTTCCAGTTATTTGGGATGAGGAGTAACCAATAAATATAATAATTGAATAACATCTAATATCTGGTTATTATATTTATATTCTATTTATATTTTATGTATATTATTATTATTCTTTTTTTATTAAAATGATCATTGTTTTTATTAGTACTATTATTATTATTATTATTATTATTATTATTATTAACAATGCGCTCTTTTTGAAAAAATAAAATGATGTCCACATATGTGTCCATCAGGTCTTAGGAGGTTAAAGCTCAATATTTAAAATCCATCTCAGGCTACTGATTAAACCATAAAAAGTTCATCTCTTTGTATCAGAGTTACTTATTTAGAAGTTTGCTTGTTTTTTCCATCAAAATACATTAGCAGTATAAAACTCTAAATATCAATAAAACGTCCACAATTTTGCATAAAATTTTTTGCGCTTGTGTGTGTGTGTGTGTGTGTGTGTGTGTGTGTGTGTGTGTGTGTGTGTGTGTGTGTGTGTGTGTGTGTGTGTGCGCGTTAAATTTAGTTTTGTTTTGTTTCTATATGCAGTTTTTCAAATAAGTTCTGACAAATGAACACTTCGTTTTTTTCTTGTAGATGCTAAAGTTTTGCTCTTTTCTTTCTCTTCTTAGGGGCATTTTAGTGATTAGCAACAACAGGTTTTCTTTCCAGTTTCCTCTACTCTGTTTATTACAGCTAACATAGCCTATAGCCCCACCTTCTGATTTTGCAGTGTTGCGGTTAATGGAAACAAGCCTAATTTGCATTTATTAAAATTCTTTGCCACATACATCTATCTATCAGGCAAATGTAGTAGAGTAGGAACATGAGGAGTCCAGGAACAGAATGAGATGAAGACAGAGGACAGGAAACATCAGGGAACTGTAAATTTTTTGTGAGAAGTGACTTTGGATCATTATGTAAGTGAAAATGAGAATAAAGAAAAGGGGGTAAAGGTGAGAGATAGTGGGTAGGGGGCACTTGCACATTCGCTGCAGTGAGCACTGGAATAATGACGGTCTCCTACTTTCATAAATCCTGCCTTATTGCAAATCTCCTTCTGTCTATTCTGAGACATGCCCTCAGCAGGTATTCCAGATAACTACACTCTTAGTTATTAGCAAAGGTGAAAGTTAGTTTGAGGGCATAGGATGTCTGGTGTAATGTAGTACTTTTCATCAGAGTTGGAGCAGAAGAAGTGGGGAGGTGATAATTAGATCTGTCACTCTGCTTTAATATCTCTCAGAGCTGCTCGGCCTTGGGCTGCGTTGTTGCAAAGAAACGCCTTATTGTCTGTGGTGCCGAGGATCTGAAAATGCTCCGTCTTATACGCTGCTGCAAAATGTGCTGGTGAGGAGTGATGGCTTTCAGTGGGGCATTGCTGCGGCTATCAAAGTATTTGAATTATCAATGACGCTGGTAACTTAATACAGAGTATGCTGCATGACATACATACAGTACTATATTTTCTCTATAGTGGAAACCACCAAGGTTGCAGTCAAATAATAAAAGAAAAAATATGTTTTATGTCTTTATTCCAAACACTTTTCCTTGACCTCCAAGGTTGACCTCAAAGACCACAGATGGAAATTCTCTTACATAATGATCCAAAGCCTTAAGACTAGGCTACATAATCATGCGATGGCTTCAAATTCACAAATAAAAGTTAACTAGGCTGTTGTTGATGTGGGTTTTGCACAGATGGTGCATCATTTTATTGCTGGTGCAAGGAAAGTCTAAGAAAAGGATTAACCAGTGTATGTTGCTTAAGGACATAAAAAGTAAAGCAATGCAGCATAGTTCTTCTGCATTTAGAGAATTCAACCTGCTCTTATCATGGCTTTGTCTTAATATGTTGTCCTAAACTGGAACACGTGAGCTTGTGATCGCCACATGGGAAGTTGTGTACACAAAATTATTTCCATTCAAGTGATAACATTGGCTATAAGTTGCAAGAACATCACTACTAGGCTGCAGCAAAATGGACATGACGTTTGGCATCTAGAAGCCACCAAGGCTAACAATTTAGTGAGCTATTGGGCCAGTAATGTAATGTAGTAAATGCAAAAGCTGTTTACCTGTTATAAAGTTCCAGGAAAAAACTATACCGCTGACAGTTACAGTATATTCACTTAGACTCACCAAAAACTGATCTGAGAAAGTTAAAAGATAAAAGTGAGTTGATAAAGAGTTTGTCTGTTTGAGATCTCCCAGCAGGAAGTTCTACAGTCAAGGGAACCAACCAGAGGTTCTCAAGCCACAATCAGGCTCTAAGAGTTAGCAGGTCACAGGTAGTGACAGGAACCAAACATTCAAAGTTTTAAAAACAAGCAGTAAAATTACTGCCACAATTAGCCAGTGACGAGATGAAAGGATTAACGTAATGTCACTTCTTCTACCACTTGTCAGCAGTGTTTTCTATCAGCTGAAGTCTTTGAATGCTTCACTTGCTGGTATTGGATTGAAGTGCACAACAACAGTCGAGATAAAAATATGGACGTCCTTTAATATATCTGCAGGAGACAGGAATGACCTGATTTAGAGCTGAGGCCAAAGGGGAGTCATGATTGCTTCTGATTTGGAGTCAGTTGGTTGCAAGAAGTTTTTGAAAATCCGCTTCTTAATCTCAATCTTGGGACGTGGAATCTGGTTAACATGTTGTATCCTGTCTAATCCAAACAAAAGCCAGTGAGTAAAAGCGACACATTGTGGTTTTACTGTGGGCTTTACGTGCCAGACTCTTGCATTGTACGGATTAAACAAACGAGATATGACAATGGTAATTAGATGAGGTGCTGGTAAGTGGATTTTCTTACTGCTTAACAGACCTGTTTCCAGTCTGTTTGCTATGCTGAGCTAAACTAATGGCAATACTTGTTGGGACATTTTAGTCTGGCAAAACAATTCATGCCACCTCTGTAGCTGAAAACGTGTTCAAAAACGAAAAAAAGCTGAGATTTTTTGAGGAAACTCATTGTTTCCTGTAGCTCTGTGCTCTCCTACAGGCAGGAGTACATGTGGTTGTAATTCAGCCGAGAACAGATCACGAAGACTTTTAAACTGCAATTCCCATCATGATGGGGGTGTTTATTGTTCATTACATTAGATTAATACAGGACAGCTGCTGCATGAGGAAACATATGAATGCGTTTGCATGGATTTTCGGCGCCATCAATCAGTGGCCCTGCTGGTTTAGTGGTTTCCAAACCGAACCTTCTGTGAATCAGCACAGTATATCCATCTTGACACACTGGCTCATGTCATGTTTGGCAAAAGGATACTTCCAGACACCGAGACAGATTACCAGAGCTTTCTTTTATCCATTTATGTGGCTCCAGCTTTATCATTCCTCTCATTTATCACATTTACAACCTGTGTTCATCGCCTCTCTCCAGGTTTTAATGCTGCGTTTAGATCTTCGAGGAGCTCAGCTGAACTGAAATGAGATCAAAAGAAAATGGAGTTCTTGAAAGTGTTGTGACCATCCCATGGAGCTGGCGCAGCTCCGAATGAAAATCACCTCGATCACTGCTTTATATGTACTCACTAAAACGATAGCCTTTTAATTAGACACAAGAGAGGCCGCTGAGATATCACCTGGGGCTAATCTGTTCCTCCTCTCATTTGGGACCAAACGAGATAAGCAGATTGAGGTACTCTTTTTTTAGGGCATGTTTTCCTCTTGTTCCCACAGCTCAGACCTGAAAATCACTTTCTTTCAAAAGACAGAAAAACACAAGAAGATGTCTTGTGCTTTTCTCTAAAGAACTGGAGGGAAAGAGGAGTCACAGGATTCAAATGAGATCTGGGAGCTTCGGGATACAGAAGAATCAAGAAGTCACGAGAAGCAGGGAGTTTGATGTATTTCAGTGTGCCTGTTTTAAAATATGGCCTGTGGAGGATTTATACAGCGCCTATAAAAAGTATTCACTCCCCTTGTTGGTTTCAACATGGATTCGTGATCAATTTAATTTGGCTTCTTTGACAGTCATTTACAAAAAAAAAAAGACATCTACAAGGATTTCTACAATTTCTGACAGTAATGTCAGTTAATTAAACTCTAAAACTTTAAATAAGTGGTTACCTAAGCATTTACCGCTTTGAAAGTGACTCATCTAATTCAACACAGGCACGACCAGCTGGTGCTAGAAGTCACACTTATTAAAATCAAGATCGCAGTGAATGTGTCTCAGTGATTATATTACAAAGATACATCTATCTGGAAGGTCCAGTCAGTAGTGAATCAGGATATAACTATACCATGAAAAAAAGAACATCTCAAGAAACTGTGAAAAGATTGTTGAAAAATACAAGTCAGGGGATGACACAAGACAATTTTCAAGTCGCTGAATATCTCTAGAAATGGAAGCAGTATTGCATATGTTTAAATCTGCATAGAGCAGGTCGTCTTCAAAAATGAGTGACAGTGCAAGAAAGAGACGAGTAAGAGAGAGGCCACCAAGACACTTATGACTTCTCTGAAGGAGTTACAACCTTCAGCAGTTGAGATGAGAGAGACTATGCATACAACTGTTGCATGTTCTTCACAAGTCAAGAAGTATGGGAGACTGAGTGACAAAGAGAAGACCACTGCTGAGAAAAACTCATAATAAATCTCAACTAGACTTCACCAGAAGTCATGTAGGAGACTGAAGTGTCCTTCCAGGAGGGTCTTTATTCCGACGAGACCAAAATAGAGCTTTATGACCATCAGACAAGATGCTATGTTTGGTGTACACCAAACACTGTACATCACCTCAAACACACATTCCCACCGTGAAGCACGGCAGTGGCAGCATCATGATGTGTGGATGCTTCTCGGCAGCAGGTCCTGGAAGGCTTGCGAAGGTAGAGGCCAAAAATGAAAATGGCAAAGCGTGAGGAAATCCTGCAGGATGAACTGATGCAGTCTGCAAGAGGATTGTCACTTGGGAGAATTGTTTTCTACCTAGACAATGAGCTGAAGCAAACAGCTAAAGCTACTCAGAAATGGTTTAACTGTTTGATGCACAATATTGGTCAAAAGTGACCCATATTCAATGGAAAACATGTATCTCTTGACCCATGTTGTGCATCAAAGGGTTAAAGACAACAAGGTGAATGTTCTGGAGTGGCCGAGTCAGAGAATTTTTGGCTGGCTTTGACAAGTGTTGTTTCAAAGGTCTTTGGGGCGGCTGTGCTCAGGTGGTAGAGCGGGTCGTCCAATGATCGGCTGTTCGATTCCCGCTCTGTCCTAGTCATGTGCTGTTGTGTCATTGGGCAAGACACTTTACCCACCTGGCTTGCAGTGCTGCTATTCACACTGGAGTATGAATGCGTGTGAATGTTGGTGGTGGTCGTAGGGGCCGTAGGCGCCGTAGGCGCAGATTGTCAGCCACGCTTCCGTCAGTCTGCCCCAGGGCAGCTGTGGCTACACATGTAGTTTACCACCACCGAGTGAGAATGTGTGAGTGAATGAATAATGGATTCATTGTACGCGCTTTGAGTATGCCTTAATAGAAAAGCGCTATATAAATCTAATCCATTATTATTATTATTATTATTATTGTTGTGTAACCTGACATATTTTGAGCAGTTTTACAGAAGAATGCAGGAGAATCCTAGAATCTAGATGTTCAGAGTGATTGAGACCTGTTCACACAGGTTTAATGCTGTAACTGCAGCCAAAGGTACATCTATGAAATACTGACTCAAAGTATTATGCAATCACTTATTTTACATTAGATATTTTTAACTAATTGTTTGTAAATGACTATGTAGAAATCTATTTGTACATTGACATGAAAGAGTCTATCTGTTGGTTGTAGTTGAGTAATAGCTTCATGATTGTGCCAAGGAGTGCAGTTTTTTTTTTTAAATTTTCACAGAATCTGGTCAGAGTAAACAGTTTATTTTTGGCAATTTTTTAAACAAGACATGTTAAAGTGATTTTGCTGAAATAGTCAGAAACAGAAAGTCGAAAACCTGACAGTTCTTTCAGTTTTTAAAGTTTAGCGTGATACATTGTTTAATTTTGGTGTTTTATTTATTTATTTTCAAGACAACATGCTAACATACACAAACGTAACTTGCTTCATTTTAAACCTGCTTGTTGGTTTGGGGGTTCAGAAAGTTAATATGGGCCCATGAAGCCTCATTTATGATGCTAAAAATTTAAAGAAAAATTACAATTACATAAAAATTTACTGCAACATCCCCCTCCAGAAAAGTGTTATTCTGAATAAAACACAAGCATCACAGTAACTAGGAGGCTCGACTGCCCCATAAATCCGGTGCAACTCTGTCAGTGTGTAGCTTAGGATTGCAGGAATCCCCTTTTTAAGAAAATTAACATAGTTTTGTTTTGAGTCATCACCTAAATGTGCTTGCATACTGCATGTAATATCACTTAGGCTTCTGAGACATAATGTCATTTCAGTGCAGCAATGAAAGGGGACATTGTGTTTCTGAGTGATGCAGCCTGAAGGAAGCACATACGGAATAATAAACTGTGTCCATGATTTAAAGCAACACAAACAGGATATCTTTAACTCCAGGGCTGCTTCCTGAAATCCAACCAGTGCTGAAGCAAGAATAGCAGGATTTACAGAATCAACAGGAAGACAACAAGAACAGATGATGTAACACAAACACCACTCGACCTCGGCTAAAATTGATCAGAGACTCTGCCTCAGTGGTTGAGATTGCACTTTGCATAACAGTAACCGTTTAAGAGATGCTGTTTAATTTCATTAAGATGAAGCAAAGATATACCAGCACAGATTGCCAGAGGGCTGCTCTGTTTTTGCTGTTCCTCGTGGTATTTAATCAGACTGTTTCTAGGACAGTCATAAGACACATGAGATTATCTGCTTTCCATTTCCTCACTGCCCTTCTGCAGCTTTTCTGTAGAAGAAACCAAGTCGCATCTCCGAGACATGCTTTGGGTCAATCAGCAGCAAATGCCAGTAGTATTAGGTGCTAAGAGCAGCTACGTGACTATGTGACAAATGGACCGCAAAAACACAAAACAACCACGAACAGACGAAGAGCAATCAATTAGATCCAAAATACCCGCAGGGAGATGCAAACCAGCGAAAAAGAAATGCAAAAGACTAAAAAGGGACAGACAGTGACTACAGGGAGATGCAACGAACAGCTATTAATACACACATGACTAAAAAATAACGCAAAATAACTGCAAAGAGAAGCAAAACAAATGCAGAGAAATGAAACATCTTAAAAGGAATGTAAGAATTACAAAGTGACAAATTTACTGCAAAGAGGTGCAGATATTATAGACATAAAGCAACTACAAAAGACGAAGTTGAAATGGAGAGATAAAAGATTACAAAGAGACACAAAGATATGCAAAATAACTAAAAAGAAATGAAGACTAACTACAAAGAGACAAAACAACTACAGAGAGATGCAAAATTATCGCAGAGACAGAAAACAACTATAAAGAGACACAGAATTGAAATGGAGACTCAAAACTACTCAAAATAGATTTAAAAAATGCCTGTAAATAGACACAGAACAACTCGAAAGACATGTAAAACAACCAAAAAGAGATGCAAACCAACTATAAACAGATCCAAAATAACCGCAAACGGACACAAAATGACTGTGAAGAGATGCAAAACAACTAAAAAGAGATGCCAAACTACTATAGGCATGACATGAATATGTAGAGACATAGAGCTAAAAAGAAACACAACAAGACTAAATGGGGCCAAAATGACTACAGAGAAAACTACAAGCAGATGTAAAATGACTAGAAAGAGACACAGATCAACTACAAAGAGACGAAACGCCTGCAAAAAGACACAAAACAACTACAAAGAGATGCAAAATGAACACAAAGAGACACAAAATTAACATGGAGACAGAATGACAGAGAAAAACAATGACTATGAAGAGTGATATAATGACTAAAAAGAGATGAATCAACTGCAAAGAGGCAAAACAACTACAAAGACACACAAAATGATTGAAAGACATAAAATAACAACAGTCCCGGAGGCCCAGAAAGAAAACAAACAGCGATGCAACCTATAAGGAACTGCAAAATTACTACAAAGAGGTGCCAGACTACGACAAAGAGACACAAAATGACTACAAAAGAAACACAAACCGAGGTACAACGAGACACCAAGAACTACAAATCGATAGAACAAATACAAAGAGATGCTAAATGGCTATAATGTGATGCAAAACTTCTATGAATAGACACTAAATGACTACAAAGAGGCATAAAATTCAGAAAAAACTGAAAAATGTAAAAATGGATCGATTGTACACAGCCTGGAGGGCCTTTTACCTGTCCATATCCAGATGCCACAGTTAGACCCTGTTGAGCTACACTAAGTAGGTTGTTTGAAAGCTGAACGGTAGCTTTAGCATTAATGTTTTGCAGAATTCACGAGGAAATATAGCGTTAGAAGAGCTGACAGAGTAAACTGGCATCAAACATCCGGAATAGAGACGTCCTGAATAAAGATTTGGTTGAAGTTGGTTCGCCTGTAGCCTTCGCAGCGTCATGTATTAGACTGCTGAAGCTGTTACACCTTCAGAATAGAGCAATGGAGCGACTGGCAGCATTTAAAACAATTTGTAAAAATATGAGATAATCCTGTGCTGGGACTGGAGGTGCTGAAGAACAGAGTTTCACAGAGAGAGACACATTTTAGTCACAACTGAAAATCTAATTAAAGAGATTAGGAAAAGTTATTTATTGAAAGTCAAATAGAATAAAAGTTTTTTTGGATAGTAACTCTACATTAAGAGTCATCAGAACAGAAAACCAGTGATGGAAATGAACCTGCTGCCTCTGAAAGGGTGTTTGTGGGTTTCTAGCTGTTGTGATGAAGGCTTTGTAGTGGTAGGATATGCTAAGGAGTATAAAAGAGGAAAAACTTCAGACAAATGTGTCTTTGGGTGTGAAGAATGTGAAAAATATTAACTGTTTGTGTGGATGTAAAAAATGTTCTGTGTTGAAAAGAAGGAAATTAAATCAATAAACAAGTTGCTACACAAGTTGCAAATAAATTAACCACAAAAGTGAGCTGGGAAGATTGAAATCTGTCCTTGGTATATATGCATGATATTGGGTAACATTGTGACACAGGCCTTGTATTCAACCCTCTGTGCCAGAAGCTAAACAGCAAAAAACATGAGAATCAGGTTTGATAGTTTGGGTGATCATAGATGATTAGCAACCACAAAAGTACAAAGCCAGAATCAAATTAGCTGCACAAAATCAAGCATGAACCAGAAAAATCCAAGACTCCAGATTAAGAGACCAAGTCAGCCCCTTCAACTCGTGGTCATGTTCCTCAATCCATCTCCTGAACAACTCCAGGCAACAAAGTTTCCACAAAATGACATGATTATACTATTAAACTGTGTTTTCAGCTATGTTTTAACGGAACCCTGGCAACTCAAAAAAGGAGGAGAAGCTTCAAACATCTTATGAAAGGGTCATACTTTGACCTAAACCATGATATTTTCACAGAGGTATTTTTGATAGTTTGTCAGAGGTGCTCAGATTTTTACACTGTACATTTTTCCTGCTTCCAACATCAATTTCAAGAATTGACTGTTGACCTGTTGCCTTAAATATATCCCACCTACTAACAGGACAATCAATATTCACGTCATCTGTCAGTGCTTTTGTTACTGTGGCTGATACATGTACAAACAATAGATAAAATGACTGGGTGTAATATCAAAGGTGTTGGTTACTGTCCAAAAAATATTACCTGACTTTCCACATCTTCTACCTTTCTAACACAGCATTTGAACATATTTCCATTCATTGTTTTAATTTACTTGCCTGCCACTTTTGTTTCATTCAAACTCTCTAGTTTTCAAAGTTTTGCTCTCAGATACAGTTGTTTTCAGTGCACAAACTCCCGTACACGACATAAAGCGGCAGACAGACAGCGAGTAAGCTGCTGCCTTTCAGACATATTGGAGCACATAACAGCTGAAGAGTCAGATATTTCCCTGAGGAGTTGGTGGAGACTAACACAGAGGGAAAAAAAGACAGAAAATTGGACTTTTAGTTGCTAGAAACAACAGACCAAATAGATGTGAGTCTGCTGGATGAGTAAATAAACAAATGGTCATTAACATTTTTGCAATACCAAATTTGGGAAAGGAGATTTCTGGTTCTGCATTGGTGTCTGTCTGCAGAGTGAAGGATCTTGAGAATTCAGCCAGTGCAGAGACTATAGAAAGGCGAATGCTTTGCGACTGAAAGCATTGATTCTGCACGATAAACAATGTGTTTTTAAGCACTGTATGTGGCTGCTGAGACAACAGGACTCGGCTTCACTGCACTACCAAGGAAGAAGCAAAACCAAAAGGACTACCGACAGCACAACAAAAGTAGCTTGTCAGCTGTTCCATTTATTTCTGACAAGCCCCCAAGTGGCAGCAGACAGCTACAACAGGTAAACGAATGTCTGTGAAGCATCAACGAAGAAGCTTGTTTTGGCCTTAAGACTGTGCTTAGAGCTTGTTGTGCTGCCCCAAAACTGCAAAAAATCCATTGATTCATCATCTACCTTTGGTTCTTTGTAAGAATATCACTCATTTTTTCCCATTGACTAAAATTTAGAGATGTGTGGGGGATGATAAAGGCATCTTTTAACTAATCGATACAGGGACAAACAAACTCAGATCATCTGATTGTTTAGATCTGCTCTTACACAGGTGTTGTTAAAGGAGAGCACAGGTTGTGGCAGGATGCTAGGAATGCAGGTCTTACATGATTTTTTAAATTAACAACTGGCAGCATTACCAACCAATAACTGATTAACATTTACCACAAATTTTACACAGTCAGCTTTTGTTATGTACTGACTTTGCAGTAGTCAAAGACAGATCTGAAACATGTGTTACTGGGGTATAGAAATGCTGTCCTAGTCTGTCCCGGTTTGTCTTTGACACCTGGACGGAGGTCATTAAGTATCACAGACATCTTTCTCATGGTGCCTCTTGCTGCATAAACTCCCCACAATGCTCTCTGCTTGCCAATATGAGCTGCCTGTAGTCTGAGTGACGCCTCCTCTGGTCCCTATAGTATTAAACAGTAAAAGGCCTTACCTGGTGGAACAACCAGGTACTACAGCTAATCTACAATATATTTTCTAACATGCATGTAGAAAAAACAGGTTTTCTCCATCGTTTGGAACATGTGGATCCACAGTACACCCTACACTCTAACACTACTGTGTCCTACTTCAGTGTGTTTACTGAACTGATTTCAATAACTGTAATGTATTTAAAGTGTGTAATATCTAGGAAAATGGTATTGGATTTGGACTCGGATTGGATTGGGGCAAAGAAACGTGATTGGGTTATTCCTTGTAAAATCTGAATGGGACACAGAATGGTGGACAATGTAAGTATCAGTGAAAACCAGCCTATCAAAAGGTAACAAAAGAAGACTATAATTTAAATACATTGATTTTTTTGGGGTTATATTTCCAATGACTAAAAGCCTTCCTTCTGCTGCCATATATGATTTCACTTGTTCTGTACTTCCAACCTCTCCTGCAGGTTGGCAGGGCATACAAGTGAACCAGGGCACCCATCAAGCAGCAGCTGTTATGTCTACGACAGGGATGTGGATTATAACTTCAGTGCTGAGGTGGCTCTTAATCACCCTGGGACTAAAAAGAGGATCTCGGACGAGACCTCCTTTTCCCATCACAGAGCATGGGAAAAGTCGCAACACTGCTGCTGGACCTCACCTAACTTTTTCGTGTAACTAATTTTAACTCTACAGCAGATGTCGGGGGGATTTTTGGCGCTTGTGAAAGTGTAGGTGGTTTTATGCTCTAAAGGTTTATAGCTGGATTCTGGGATATTTCTCAAGCAGACTTGCTGTCCCATTCCTTACTTCCCCATTTCTCTCGCTCATGCACAATCTCTGTCACACCCACTCTCATCCTATCAATCCACTATAAAGCTCTTGTTAATGTCCCATGGCCACACTGCTGGTGACAGATGGCAAAGGCTGGATGAAAACTCCTTGAATAAATATGTAATCCCTTCCTCACATGGGCCGTAGCACAACGTGCAGATTATCCCATCAGATCCACTACAGCAGCTCTGCAGAGCAGCCGGCTGTGGGGAGATCCCTCTTGTGAGTGTCTATAAAACTATTTGTGTGTGTTTGAGTGGTAGCTTGTGGTTTTAGAGGTGATGAGAGGCAACGTCAAGTCGTGTGCTATACTTCAGATTCAACTGGAATGTATTCACATCTCATATGAGTACTTATTTGTAATGCTGCCATCAGTGGGCTAGAGTGCTTCCATCTCACCATTCACACACCAATAACACTAAAGATGTATTCATTTGAGTTATTTATAGTTGGTTTATAGCTTTTGGTGCCATTCTGTGGATTTTCCCACCTGCACTCCAACCAGGATACAATTACTTTTATAGTCTTATGCCTTGTAACTATTGTTCAAGCACAAAAATGTGTTGACTTCCCTCCATAAAGATGGGAGCATTACCTGCTTTTATGCACAATGACAGATGTGTTTTAATGGCATCCTTCTGTGATATAGGACCAAACAGCCCACTGTGCGTACTCAGTAACTCCATAAAGAGAGAAAAAGTTGGGGAACAGCCACCTCAGCTACCCAAATATGTAATCATTACATGAGTACAGCGACATTAAAGGATAATGCCAGTTTATTACAACTTGGGTCTTACTTTCATGCCTACCTTTGAAAAAAGCAAAAAAAAAACAACAACACAGTCCCTTGCCTCTGAAGTTTTAAATCCTGTGAAGTGAAACATAAAATGCTTCCATTAAAGCACCACATTTCTGTAGCTTGCTGCATGTGGTGCAGCAGTTTACCAAAAATAAGACTACTGAGAGTCTCATTTATTCAAAGTCTGGTTGTGAAGCCTGATATACAAAATTGCAGTCTACCTCCTTATGGGTAAATATTTAAAAAAAAAAATACATATAAGACAGGCAAGGAAAAGGACCTGTTGTGACTTAGGACATGCAAATTGTTGTGTAGTGTTTTTATGTCTTGATGTTAAGTGACGTGTAGTTCCTTTCTTACATTATATCAATTTGCCCATTTACTTTAGATTTTTATCTGAAAAAGACAATATGCACCTCATCTCAGATTCTAATCTAGCGATATTAGTGCACAGCCTAGGAATGCTTACTGATTAGCATCTGACATCTAGTATCTAGCTTAGGGATACTAGCCAAGTACAGCTAGCTTCTAGCCCAGGAATATAGTGGACAAGCCTAGGCATATTAGGAGCTAGTATTAAAATGGTAGTTGCTTATCTAGCTTAGTGATACAAGCAATTCAGCATGGAATGGTTGTAGCTAGCCTAGATATGCTAGTTACAAGCATAGGATTTCTGGTATCTAGCCTTGATATACAAGTGACTATAATAGGAATGCTACTTGCTAATCTATTGATTCTAGTTTCCATAGACTGTATATACAGTCTATGCTAGTTTCTAGCTTAGGGAGACAATACCAGTATTTAGCCTAAGGATACTAGTGACTAGGCAATGCTAGTTTGTGGAATAGGACTGTTAGCAACTAGCCTTGAATTGCAAGTTTCAAGTCAAGTGATACAAGCATAATAATACTGTTTTCTAATCTGCTAGTTCCATGAAAACACATAACACAAGAGATTTAACTGAATTGATTTTGTAACTTTTTTTGTGGTGTTTTTAGCTTCTACTGCCAATTGTTACTTCTAGTAGAAATTATGGCCACAATTGAAATAACAGTCATGTTTTGCAGTCGTCTATAGTAGTGGCTAATCCGCATCACGTGTATCTGTATTACTAGATGAAGATTATTTTAATAAATACCAAACTACACTGTGAATTGATCAAAACTTTCATAAATCACTGAGCCCTTTTTCCAGATTTTGTAGTTTTTACAGACAGAGGCCATTTAAGAGTTAAGCTAAGCCTCTCCATGTCATTAGGTAAGTTTAGCTAAAACCTTCCATCAAGCCAAATGTTTGTTTCCATACAAAAACACAAAGCCATCTGAGGTGAATATGCGGTGATCCAATACCAGATCCTTTGCTCTTTTCATGGAGTGAACAAATAGCTCAGAGGAATTCTAACTTAGTTGCATTTGCACACAATGTAAATAGCTGCTGCAAACATTGTGTCAGATGTTGTTTTTACTGTATTACACTGGCTTTTTCCGTGTTACATTTTACCATTTTCCTGCATGCAACAACATGCCAAATTAATTTTAAATGAAGTGTTTTTAATTTGAAAATAATCACCTACCCAGTGTTCTCAATAGCAACATGCAGCAAAACGCAAAGCATCACTTCACATGCTGATTGACTTGTTATTCTGCCAACATTTACTTCCACATTTAGAACTCCCATTCCAACTTCTTCTTCTCTTTTTTTCATTGTGCAATCAAAACCATTTGTGTGGCTGATATGCTTCTTTTGATCCGGTGCCATGGAGAAAAGCTGTTTGCTCGGAGGTCTGGTCAGAAAGAAAAACAAGGCGTCTCTTTTTTTGCGTGTCATTTTACTTTAGGTCACATTAGGACAAGGTATTGGCCTCAAGTCAGTTCATTTTCCAACCACAACAGCTCCAACTCTGCAGAGTGGCTCACCACGAAATTCCTTTATGTTCTATTTCATTCAGTCTTATTTGAGTTACAAGATTTGATCTAACAAGAATTAGGCCATTAACAGTGCCACACAAGAGTACTAGCAGATTGTCAACATGGCTGTTTTCAGCCTTTCTGCATCTGCATATGATCTGATAGAACTTTCAGTCTTTCTAGCTTGTAAATGCAGTATTTCACTCCTAAAAACTAAAAAGGCAGACAAGCAGAATAGAAATATTCAAAGATCCCAAGATAAGGATAAAATATATATTACAATCAACAGAGACTGAATAACCTACCAGCAGGCCATGGAACAAAAACAAGCCATATCGTCAGTGTTTCCTTCCCCTATGCATGACGTTCAAAGATCAGCCACATTAAAGCCACAGACAAGTGAAATGAGTAATATTGATTATTTCGGTGCAACGGCACCTGCTACAGAGGTGTATGTATGAGGCAGCAAGTGAACAGTCGGTCCTTGAAGCTGAGAGTGGAAAGACTGACAAATTTTGGCTGCTAGATGTTTATCAGGGCATCTCCAGAACAGCATCTCTATAGGGTGTTCATTGTATATAGTGGTTACCAGAAGTGGTCCAAGGATGGACAACCAGTGAACTGGAGACAGGATTGTGGACACCCAAGGTTTATTGATGTTTGTATAGCGTAAAGGCTGCCCCTGTTTCACAGAAGAGCTACTGTAGCACAAGCCTTAATGCTGTTGCGATAGAAATACACCATCAGTCAGAAGTTTGGACACACCTTCTCATTCAATGGTTTTTATTTATTTGTATTTTCTACATTGTAGATTAATGCTGAAGATTATCACTTTTTTGTTTACATCATAATTCCATATATATTCTTTTACAGTTTTGATGTCTTCAGTATTAGTAATAAAAACCATTAGTGTATGTCAGAACAGACAGAACATCTCAGCTTGTTGTGTAGCTGCAGATCAGTCAGAGTGTCCATGCTGACTCCTTTCTACCACTCATAACTCCTACAAACTGAGAACTGGACCATGGGGAAATGGAAGAAGATGGCCTGCTCTGATGAATCAAAGTGGTTCATTTATCTGGTTTAGTTATCCCAACGGGGACAACATAATTCTCTGGATGATGCTCTGATGGGAAACCTCGAGTCCTGCATTCAATGTGGATGTTACTTTGATGCCTAAACATTTCAGCTGACCACATCTAACTCTTTATGGCAGCTTGTTTCCCCATTGGCCTCTTTCAGCAGCATAATGCTCCCTGCTACACTGCAAACATTGTTCAGGAGATGGTTTGAGGAACATGACCATGAGCTAAAGGTGTTGACTTGGCCTCCATATTCTCCAGATCTCAATCCAATCAAGCATCTGTGGGATGTTCTAGACAAACCTCACCCACCTCTCAGCTTGGAGGACTGAAGGATCTGCTGCTAACAGCTTGGTGCCTGATACCACAGAATAACTTGAGATCTGTGGAGTCCAGGCCTCTACCAATCAGAGCTGTTTTGGTGCCACAAGGAGGAGCTACACAGTATTAGTTTGGTGGTTTTAATGTTATGGCTCAAAGAAATGTGCAACTTTACCATTAAGATAGAAGTGGCTCATGACTAATCAATCACTGATCACAGCGTAAAGTCTAAAAATGGATCAGGATGATTTATTGTGAGCAGTTCTTTTGATTCTCTCTTTGTACTGCTGATACCTTTTTATTAGATCTGGGTTGCCAACTGTTGAATCCGTTTTCCTGATCAGCTATATTGACCTGAACCTGGGTATTAAAACCTGTTGTTGCTGTTCTTTAAACAGTTGAATCCAGGTCCTATGCAGGTGGTTTTAAATGTTGTGACTTATTGATGTAAACTCAAATAATTTGACTAAAACTGACATGCATTTTCATCAAAAGATTAAAACTAAATCATCACACGGTGTTGGAATTATAAAAGTAAAAAACATGCATACAGGACACTTTTTCAGATGCGCTTCCATTTTATGTTGATCCTAAAAGCAGCTCCCCACTTACGAAGGTTGCCTGGACAAAACCTTTTAGTGCCAAACTCCAGTTCATTATTAAATTTGAAAAACAGCTTCACTGGCAAGATGCAGGAAAAAAGTCATAAATGATCCCGTTCTGTTTGGTTCAGAGCACAATCCTAGAGTCAAACTTTCATGGCTTCATTCCCACAAAACCTCACCACTGCACCTGAAGCCCAGAATGCAGAAAATGTGTCCTTGGAAAGTCTGAATCCAAAACACGACCGCTGACCCCTGTGAAGTTGCCTCCATCCAGATTTTTGCATGAACAAAGCCCAGCAGCCATTCAAGCACACACACACACACACACACACACACACACACACACACACACACACACACACACACACACACACACACACACACACACACACACACACACACACACATAATCACATAATATTAAAGACTGTAAAGAATGACTCATTGCCCTAAATTTAACATATGGTTTCCTGCACCAGAAAAACACTCCCATGATTCACCAGGGTTTAACAGAACTCACTGTACATTTATAAAAGACACATGATCATGAGTCAAGCAGACTTAATTATTCCGCTTCCAATCTGCTGAGTACACAGCGCAGGCTGCTCGCTCCCACCATTAAAACATACATCTGTCACTGTGCACACAAGCAGGCAATATTCCCATCTTTACGGGGGGAAGTAGATGCATTTGTGCATTCGTGTGACAGTTACAATACTTGTGATTAACAATGTGCCCTGCTGCGAAGGCAAGGAAGACAAATATTGTCACCGGAGCAAGAAGCTAAAGCCATTACATGAATACATTTATCACAGTTTTACGGTTTTAGGAATAAAAAAATGCAGCATTTTATCAATTTCATTGAGTATTTCTGACGATACACGACGCTGTAACAGAACAGGTTGGTGTGTTTTCAAGTGCACAACAATGCATCATCATCAGCGAGGCGCTCCAAAGCTATTCAAAATGCATTAATAACAATCTTCTGATAGCTCCTCGCCTTCACGTTGTCTTATATAAGTATGACACATCGTCTATCCTGATGAGCTCATCTAGTGCAGGCAACTGTCTGGGCTGCTTTTTTTCTGTTTACAAAGCATGAATGCAGCATTATAGTGCCTGAGGAGCTCCAGTCCTCCCAGGAGTGACACTGTGCCTGTATCACCTCTGTATTTGTGTTTCTTATTTCGGCAGGTGTTAAGGATGTTCGAAAACACTGTGGGTAGGCAACTGTACCATCGGTGCCACGTTACATAAGTGAGGTCAACCATCAAAAAAAAAGGAAAACTGAGAGGTCAAATCTACAGCAAGAAGTGGAGAAAATGTTTCCTGAATGTTTCCTCGGGTATATTATTAGTGTCTTATGACTCTGTTCAGCTGTTGGGAGCTTGAAATATGGTCTACAGTGCCCTAATTTCAAAGCAAACACAGCCTAATTTCATTTAATGACCCCTCCCCAAAGAGTAAATGCACGTAGTTCTGATTAGGCCTCGAGTTCATATGACTAAGAGTTTCCTATTACACACAAACGTTTTGATGTCCTCAAGAAACTAAGAGTTATAATCTACTTTTCTAGCTTCTTTTTAGCTTCTAAACTTTTATGTAGTCCACTTCACAAAACGAGGCCAAAAGAGCAAAATTTTAAGCTTTTTTAGTCGAGTAGTCTCTTTTCCAACACAGATCATGACACAGTCACTAATCAGGCAAGCACAATCAGACACAACACAACTACAGCCAGAAAATCACAAGAAATGGCAATGCATCAGAGCTGGGTGGTAATGAATTACATGCATAATCAAATCAGATACAAAAAATAAGTAACATAATCAGCCTAGATTATGATCACAAAGAAAAAATCTCAAAATCTGCAGTGTGAGTCATTACACAAACACTGCTGATGCATGTTCATGACATGTTTTCAGACTGTAATCTTTCCTCTGATGCCTTCTGTGAACTTTTTTGGCTTCAGTGTAATTAATATGTATTTTTACGTAAAAGTCCCACGTTGTAGCTGTAACATATAGTAGTTCTAAAGTTATGAAGCCTTTTTTGTAATAGCTAGTAGAGATGCTAGTGATCAATCATAAATCAATTAAATGCCTTTATTATTTTAACTAATTAAAACTATATCAACTGATGAAGGACATGTATGTCAAAAAATGTGTTGTCGATTAGCTGGTAGTATCTGGTTGTTACACAAGGTGGACCCTCTTACTATTTAATACCGTAAGGCCCACAGGATGAGTCACTCGGACTACAGACAGTTCATGTTGGCAAGCAGAGAGCATTGTGGGATTTTAGCCAGCAGCAGGCATCATGACAAAGTCTTCTGTGACAGTTAATGACACCCAGCATGAGCTCATGTATTAAAGCTAAAGCTTATAGCATTCCTATAGCTGCGCAGCTAATGTAACAAAGCCAAATTGTCTGGTGAATGTTACGGGTCTGTGGCTAATCAAAGCTTGAACAAGATGTGGAAAAATGTATCTAACTGTTTGCATCTCTAACAACCAGTGCTATTAAGTTGTGAAAAGTGCATCTGACAAGTGCTTCACCTTGTTGTGGAAAAACAAAAGAAGGATGTTGAGAAGCAGTCACTCTAAAATAGACTTTAATTCCTGGTATTATCGTCTTTAACTGAAAAACTTTAGCAGCAAAAATTTCAAAGAAATCAGCATCCTGCATGTTTTAGAACTCACAGTACACCTGTTGTTGTGCCAACACAGTTTGTGTCAGCCTAATTTGATTTTGTTTGAACTGAAAAAAGTTTTGTTTGAAGTAATCTCGATGTAATTAGAGTAAATTATATATTTTTTGTAATCTTATGAACCCTGCAGAACAGTGGTGAGTCATTAAAGTAATGAATTAGAGGAGTCATTAAAACATCACATAATGATGCTTTATTGTTTCCAGTGGGTTCAGCTTTAGGGCAGTTTGCAGTTTGTTCCAAGATGCCTGAGACCAGTTGTGGTTTTATATGTGTTCCCACTGCAAGAATTGCCCCAGTAGAACCTCTTTAGGGCCATTTTTGAGGGAGAAAAAAGCATTCCAGGGTCGGTTATATTGAGTGACCCTAAAAAGTGCTGTGTTGGTTTTGACATTGTTTGGCTAAACTTGGAAAGGATTAGCATCAGTTTTCTGCCTTTTTGATGTCCTCATCCAGCAGCAGCCGTCTCCCTAACGTTGCCATCAACAACATAAAATTCTTCATGTAGGCTAACGTACCAAACCTCCATTGTTTAATTTTCTACACTGAACTGGAGGTTTGTCCAGTAGCTACTGCTTGTCGTTGTTTTGGTGCAACATTTGGTTAATGTTGTCGTCTAAGCTGATGAATCCTACACTGTGGTAGAAACAGAAAGTCTGAAAGGGCTGATTAGGGGAATGTTGGCAATATCGCTGGTGTTTGGTAGATGATGCAGAGCCTTCCTGTCACCAGTTTGTAATGTTCTTTTTCTTAAATTTCCTTTAAAAGTGCAATAATTTCTGAGCTTTCTTCACCAGGCTGCAGAGGTCAGATGAACATGACAGGTTCTCTGTGATACTAATTTCCACCTCACCTGCTTCACCTCAGTTCCTTTCATTAGCACAAGTCACATGCAGCCATTTGATTCATTCTTTCTGTGTGCACTAACGTCACAAGCTGCCATTTATATTTCAGCTAGAATGCTGGGAAAATCTTGTCCACCTGAGCCCTGTCACTATAGTAACTGAGCTATATGTGGAAATGAGTCATGAGGGAAAATAGGCTGGAGACAGAACACGTGCGATAGTTTGTCACCCACATTTCCAGACTTACATTTCAGACTGATGAATCTTGAAGCAAAGTCTGAGGGATGTAATTAAGTACATTTTCTCAAGGACTGTACTAAAGTACAAACTGGAGGTATTTCACTTGAGTATTTTCCATTTGATACAGCCTCATACTCCTACTTTGCTACATCTCAAAGGCATACAATGTACTTTTTGCTCCACTACATTTGTCTGACAGCTTTAGTTACTTGTCAGAATACAATTTTTCATAGCTTTCTCCCACCAGAGAAAAACAAATTTCCCCAAATGTGGTGTTTTGAATGTTTGTGATAAACTAAAGGATTAAATGGTTCTTTATGGGTTGAGAAGATTCGACTAGTCACTATTTATAAGCCCTTGGATTAGCTGGAAAATGCCACAAAGCTGAAAACAGGGTTGTTTTTCTGAGCTCGTGAAAAGCTGACTTTTTTTTTTGAGATATGTGATTCTCACAGGTCAGCAGCACTACAAACATGATGATCTTCTTGAATATGATGCTTTTTTTTTTGACAAATAAGCAACCCAACAGTATTGAAAGAATGTAAAATCAGCTCAACCATGATTTTCTTCAGCAATAAAATGCAGCATGTATATTAATGCAACAACAATATTGGTGCAAAAACATCAATTCTCCTTTCTCCACCCATCATTGCGACCTTTACAAACTGGTGGGTTAGCCCTCCCTTTACACCAGGGAAATCCAACACTGGCTTAAACTCATTTACAAGACCCTCAATACCTCTCCAACCTCCTACACCCCTCCCATAACAACTACCACCTGAGGTCCGGAGATTTCATAACACTCTCTATCTCCAAGGTTCACACTGTCTTTGGCCCGAATTCCTTTCGCTTTGCTGCAGCGATTGATTGGAATTCCCTCCAAAAATCTCTGAAACTGTCATCGCTTCCATCACCTTACATTTTTAAGCAGAAGCTGAAGAAGAAAAGAAAAAGAAGAAAATGGGAAAGTTTGCACCATAGCTGTATCAACAGGGAGCTTACTGCTGTTTTAAAAATAAACTGTTTTTAAATCATAATTAATAAGTTGAATATTAGTTTATATAGTTACAGCTGCAGTCACCGTTGTGTTTGTGTAGGTGGATAAAGTACAGGTAAAGTGTGTAGTAAGTAAGTTTATTTCAATGTTTAGGAAAGAGATGTCACTTAAAATTTGTATTCATTTAAAAATAGCAGCTTTTTGGTGTTCATGGCCTCAGATGTGGTACAGATGTACAGACATAATTACAGATGTTAATTAAAAAGTTCCAAGACTGTGTCTATAGAAAGCACACCACTTTCCTAATTTAAATTTGGTCACTAACTCATTCAGTGTTTTCCTTGTACAGTGTTACGCTGCTCTCAGCGCTCCTGCAACACAGTTTGTAATACTGAAAATAATTAGCATTGTATACTTTATCAGTATGCCAATAATATTTGGAGGATTTATTCAGATATGTATTTATTTATATGTATATCTTTATTCGTAGAATATTTATTTAATTTATATTTATTTCTCTAGTTATATAAACGGCAGGACAGAGAGGGCCAGTGACATAGTTGGTATTAAAAAAAAATTACCTTAAAAGTACCCAAACTGTCATGCTTTTTGCAGATGCGATTAAAAAAGTTGAGAGACTGCGCCCATTAAAAGCAAAAACTGTCCCACATTTAAATTTGGCCATCAGCCCCATCCCAGTAGTCTCCCTGTGCAGTGATACTCTGCTCCCTGTGCTCCTGCAACTCATGTAACACTCCCTGGAAACGCTATTGTGGAAACATATCAAGCACCATCTGTGATTAGCTGAATCTCCTAAACTGCGTTCAGCTTTGACTTCATTTTGGATAAGAGGAAGACAATGTGAAGACCGCTCATTTATAAAAGAGGAACACTGACATGGACCATTTTATGGCAAAATTAGAACTTTTTCTTTTGGTATCTGTAGTACATTTTGCTGGTAAGTGTTGGCAATTTTCCTTGCTATATAAATTTTTTTACAGTGTAGTTTTAAGACTTTAGCAAAGGATCTAAAAACATCCTCCACCTCTGACAGTGGAGTGATGAAAAACCTTTTGAGGGAGATTATATACAATAAAAAAACAACCCAACTTTATCTTTGGTTTGAGATGACAGTAGCTTCTGCTGTCGCTATGTGAACCAGCCTTCTCTTTACCTACAAGAGTGTGTATCAGAGTGAGTATTAGCTATCAGCATGCCCTTGTGGTGCCCTTGCAGTAATATCATGTAGTGGAATCTCGCTAATGAAAAAGCGATGATGTACAGCTCCGACTGGCTGTTTAGCTCCTCGCTCGCCGTCTAAATGAGCTGCGTCACAACTCAATGAAGCAAACCACAGAGGCCAGTAAAACACTTTCCACAAATGCATTTTCTGTCCTGTCATTGGTGCAGCGAGTTGATCAGGATGAAAAACAACTGCACAACTCTGACCTCTTGGCGTTACGAAGATTTAAAAGAGGCCGGTTTGCTCGGTGTGTGTGTCCTTGAGGAAGACAGGTTGGACAGATGTTCAAAAAATGAACTCTAGTCCATTCATTCTGAACAAGGATGAGTAAATTTGTAGATATGAGATATTTATGACCTCGCTCTGGCGTGACTTTTTTAGTGAGGTGATTTTGTGTCTACAAAAGATGGAGAAGGGGAAATGGCCTGGAACTAAACTGTTATTTACTCATGAGGAATTACTCTACATCTTGTTCGGTGGTGCATTTGCATTCCCTACATCTCTTTGTTGAGCGCTCTGTATTTCCAGGGAGATGCACAAGAATTCACACACACATATTATCACACTACATCTCCTTTCTTCACATCTATTTGTTTTTTTCTTGTCTATTTTAATGCTCTGAGTGCAAGTATACAGCCTACATCCTATTTCTCAGCATTATGTCAACATCATGTTTCCATGCATTTGATGCAACATCCCAAACAAGTAATTTTATCTAAAAGCTATCCCACTAATACTCTGTTACATCTTCAGCCACACAAATTCTTTTTTCTTTTGCTCCCAGTCTAATCTGAGTTATTTAATATTTAATTTGTGTAAATCCCAAGGCTCAGCCTGATATTTCAAGTACATTAAAGATATTAAAATGAATCCAGTATATATGCTTGACAGTCAAGCAGCTCAGCAATGCAGTAGGAGAAAAAAAAATAGCACTTGTGCTTCCGAGCTGTTCTTTAATCTTTCGTAGGTGGTCAGAACCCTTGTTCTAAAGCTCTGGTAGGACACTGTAGAAGGTATGGTGTGCTAGGGCTCCACAGCCTTCGAAAGACAGGAAAAAAAAATCCTGTATTCTCTACAAGCATGTCAGAAAATCTATTGTAGATTAGCTGTTGTACCTGCTTGTCCACCTAGTGGAGCCTCTCACTGTTTAAAACTAGTGACCAGAGGAGTAGTTCTTCCTGGAAAGTAGATTGCATTGTGGGGGTTTTGCCAGCAATGGGTACCATGACAACGACTTATGTGACACTTAATGATGTCCGATTGTTGCTCATGTGTAAAAGACAAACTGGGATTAACTAGGGCAATGTTCTTACATTTTATTTGAAATTCAGACATTTGTTTAAATGTGGAGAAAAAGTATTATAGGAAAATATAAACTATATTACATGATGTTTTTGAACTCAGTGCAGTCCAGCAAGCCCAGTTTAACTCACAACTCGCCACATATTGCAGTTTTGTCAGGACTCCTTGCCACCACATTTAAACACTACGATACCCTTAAGTGTTATTTTTCAACAGACAGGGTATACAGGGGGATTAACTTATAAAATTCCCTGAAAATCAGAATTAGAAACTATGGGTTTGTAGCCAAATGTTCTCTGCTGAACTATGATCCTTTCCTAAACCCAACAAAATACTTTTGGTGCCTAAACCTAACAAAACTTAAACAACAAACAACAAAATATAGTGAAACTAATTAGAATAATGATGCTTCAGCACAGGACATAAACCTCATACAAAAGGTTTCTTTAGTATATTGATTAAAAACAACAACAACTGATAACTACTTTCAATACTGAAAATTAGAGGGAAAAAAATCCTCAGGGCCCCAGAGTGACATCTTGAAATGTTATGTTTTGTTTAACCAAAAGTCCAAAGTCAGCCACCACACCGGGACACAAAATGACCATAAAGACACAAAACATCTACCAGGAAATAAAAAAAAACACCAAGGATATGCAAAACACCCAGAAATAGACACAGAATTACTACAAAGAGAAGCAAAATGACCACAAAATGAGACAGAAACTGCGTCAAATAGGTGCAAAAAGACCATGGAGACACAAAAAAAGTCTACAAACAGACACAAGTTACTACAAAGAGAAACAAAACCACCACAACAAAACACATGAAGATACAAAACACCTGCAAACAAACATAACATCGCCATAAAGAGACACAAACCAAAAAGCTACTATAATATATGACAAAGCAAAGCAACAGATGTTCTTCTTAATAATTATTTGATTGTAAAACTTTTTTTTCCTGCCAGCTCACCAATCAGCTCATTTCCAGCTTAGGCTCTAAAGATTGTATTTATTGAAAGAGAAGCCTAAATATGTACCAGCACTGCAGTGAAGTGACAAAACCTAATAGAAAGAATTTGCATATATTTGTGTGGTTTATGTAAGAGGTCAGATGAAGATGGTTCTGAATGGGAAGTCGTGGACACACAGCTGAGTCAGCAGCAGCGCTGTGAGGAGAACATTCATTCAGCTGACAACAAACCAACATACGTCTGAACTTTGAGAAGTGAGCTGTGGAGGGATGAAGGTTATTGGCTTCCTGTATGATTGTGTGTCGCCCTTTGACCTGCAAATATCCCTGTTCTGCATCCGGCCAATCACGGCACTGCATCCAAACCCTAATAAACCAGGATACGGAGCAGATAAACAAACACTCCTCCATCCTTTCATCCCAGAGTGACGTCATCCTGGTCCTCGTCCCAATCAGCCGCCATCTCCCACTGATAACGCACTCTGGAAACCATCACCATGGGAACTGTTGCACATGTTATGGGTGGTTGTCAAGGCAACCGGGCTGAATAATGGTCTCTCATGCGCCGCCTTGCCTACCCTCGCCTGATTCACTTGTTCTTGTGTTGAAGCGGTGTGAAAATAGCCGCCGAGAGAGACGGAGGGAGAAGATGTGAAAGGCCAAACTGTGTACTTGTGCTGATTATTTAAACTCACCTCTGTGGTCCACATGTTGCTGTTTTGCACTTCACGTGATTGTGTTCCTCATGAGGGTCCTGGAAGGAGCTTTAGAGGAATAATAAGTTTGGCTGCACAAAGCACACTTTGTTGTTTGATGAAACTGATGGATTTTGTTACTTTTGCTTGAGCTTTGGGCTTACAAACACCTGTCTTACTTCATTATTTTTCCTCGTCTGTGTGTAAACCATGAAACAAAGTAATCCTAATTAACATCGGTGCCGGAAAAAACGTGTGCAAGCTGTGACAAGAATTCATTTCTCAGCATCTTTTTTCAGCAGAGTCAAGTTAAAACTAACTAACCTGCACAACTCTTTTAGAAAACTCAGGAATATTGTCGTCTCGCAAATGGAGGGTATGAGCATCATCTTCCGTGCTGACATTCAAAATCTGGAAAGAGTTTCACCGCAAGGTCAGTTTTGTAGCTGACATCCAAAGAGAAATTTAAATAATCTCCTTAAAGTACATCCTTAAAATTGAATGTGTTTGTCAGTTGCTGTTTCCAAAGTGAAGTGTGCAGCTCAACTGTTAAAGCGGAGGTAGGCAGTCATTTTTTAGTGTCAACAAATTCATAAAAACCTGTCAACATACTGCTTGAGATGAAACTAGACCTCTACACTTTCTCCTGGCTCTGCTTTCGAAGATAGAAGACCTTGTCACAGTTCTTTTTGTAGATGTGGTGTTGTCTATTGGCTACACTAGAAATACAGATTTTTAGAGTAGCAGCAGTGGTCAAAAGCCTGAATCAGTGGTGAAAAACCCTGCAGAAAAAAGCTGTGATTCTTGACCTGGCAACAACTGCAAAGCCAGGTTTTTAAAAAAAGAAATATGGACTCATTTCACCAGAAACTCAACAGATCAGTCACAACTTCTGAGGGCCCCAAAGTGATGTCTTCAAATGTTTTGTTTGACAAATAGTCTACTATAATTTTAATATTATTCATCCATCCATTCCTCCATTTCTTGGCAACAGGCTAAACCTTCCAGACTGCCTCCTAGCTGGAAATGTTTTCCAGTTCCTCCTGGGAGATCCTGAAGTGTTCCCAGACATACTTATTTATTATTTGGTCTCATGCATGAGCCCATGTCATTATTTTAACATGTCAACATAGCGAAGAACTTCAACTCTGACTTATCAAATTTACCACACATTAAATTCTATTGATGTTAAAGGCCTCAAAAGTTGATGAAATGTCGACCAAAGGCTGCATGTTTAGTAGAAAATATGGACACACTCATATATATATATATATATATATATATATATATATATATATATATATACACACTGACAGGACCTTTCTGGGCCCCCCATATCACTCTTGTTTGAAAACCGTGCACTTTTATTCATTTTCAAGGGACAAATTTGGCCTCTGCTGAAGGAATTTAATCATTTGGGTCCGCTGGAAATAATTTACTGTGTCCTCACATTTCAGGTCTGTATGTATTTCTGGAGCTACTGAAACTTTAAAAAGGTTTCTCGGCTAAGATGTGAGGCTGACATTACAAAAATTTGCTGGTCTGAGAACATATAAAATTTTCAAAATTTAGCCAAAATATTTTACAGAGCTTAATTTTGGGTCCCAAATAATAAATAAGTGAACAGTGAACAAAATGTGAGCAGATTAAACCTTCCAGAAGTCCCTCTACCTGGCAGTGTTTTGCACTTCTTCCTGGAGGCTCTTGAGGGGTTCCCAGGCCACATGAGATATGTAATTCCACCAGAAAATTCTACCACAGGGTCTCTACAGAGTTGCCAGGAAAATCTCCAGATGAAGGTATCCAGGATTTATACTAGTCAGAAGTTGAACCTCATAGCTGGCGGATTTCACCATGAAGAAGAAAAGATTCTCTAAATGTCCCAGCTCCTCACACAGTCCCAATAAGCTGCTAAGTCCTGACATTCTATGGCAGAAACTCAGTTCCACAGTTTAAATCTCACATTTTTGGTCTCTACCCAGAGCTTCTGACCAAAGATGATCGTTGGAACGTAGACCATCTGGTAAATTAAGAGTTTTGTCTTCCAGTTGAGCTCACATTTCACCATGACAGTCCAGTACAAAGCCTGCATTACTGCTGATACTGCAACAATCTATCTGCCTATCTCATGCTCCATGTTCCAATCAATCACGACCGAGATACAGAGATCGATGTCAGATAGATAGAATTAGATCTCAGCATACATATACTAGGGCAGCCATTCACCACAAACCCAGAGGGAACAATTCATATTATCAGACTCTAAGTGCTTCAAGAAGGTTTTCACATATGAGGGATCTCACTTGGTGTTTTGGTGCATGGCAGTGAATCACTAACGTGTCAAAAAAGATCAAATAAACAGCAAGTGTTACACGTCAAACCCACAATGAGTTGATTAGAAATATTTACTGTGTGCATAAATGTGCCAACATTCACCTTAGAATGTGCAGGATTGCACAGTATGTAATGTAGACAACTCGAAATGTGCATAATAATAATAATAATAATAATAATAATAATAATAATAATAATAATAATAATAATAATAATAATAATAATAATAATAATCCCGTCTGAACAGCTGTGCATTAATGTAATGCACTGAGTCAGTGACGGTGGTAGAAGCAGAGGGGCTGTGTCACCTGGACAAGGTGAACATTTCGCACATTTTCTCTATTTTTGTTTGAAAAAAGACTGAATTTCTTAATTACCAGTTGACTGATCTGCTAACTTCTATAAAGTTGGAATCTAATCAAACATTAAGGCGAAAAACCTCAAATATGAAAACTTCATATAGACACCCTATTTTTGTAAGTATGTTTCAGTACATATCCTGCTGTATTTATTGATTGTCATTTAACTTTTGAACTTATTTTTGCTCTAATGATTAACTTTGGTTGCTGTACAGCATCAGGCAAAGTGACTGCCAGTGAAAATGAGCCTTTTGGCAAATTTGCGTGAATTTGATTTTAAATGTGAATGTTGATTGATATGCATTATCGTCTCTCAAACAAATAAACTGAACGTAAAATAACTATAGCTCAATTTCAGTATTAGAATATATCATAATGATTTAACAATGTTGATAATATAACACTGGCTGGGACCTTTTAACAAAATTAGAATCTTTAAATAGTTTATTTTGTGCAACACTTCTACAGCTTTATGTGTATCATGCGGTTTTTATGTTACTGAGACAAGTTAAGTGCAGATCCACAAACTTTCCATCCTGTTGTAAATTCTGCTTTTATGAGCATTTGTTTGTATTTTGATAAGAGCTCAGTCTCCACATCTCCTCGCTGCACCGACCGTTAGAGCCGCCTGGTCCCGGACAGCAGCAGCAGCACCAGCAGCACCAGCAGCAGCAGCAGCAGGCCGCCTCCTGCAGCCTGAGCCGGGAGCTGTTCTTCAGCACCACCGCCCCGCTGATCCCGGACCTGCAGCAGCAACACCAGCGCCACCACAAAGTGCACCCAAACTCTGCGCTCACTTCTGCTCAACTTCCACTTCAAGACGCGTAAACCTAGGATCGCTTGGGGCCAAATTACGCATGTTACGCACGGTGCGTCTGGTGTTTGGTTACTGACCTTTGTGGGAGTTTCGGAACCTTCGGAAGCCCTGCTGTTGCCCCTTCTGCAGCGTCGAGATGCCCGACACATTGTTGCCCATGACGGGACGCTGACAGCAGCTCGCCGCCGCTGGGATTCGCCGATGACTGACGGCAGCTCGCCTCAGATGGATGAACTCTTTTAACGCGTTCTTCTCTCCAGATTGCGTCCTGCTGCCGCTCAGGTGTTTGGAGACGCGCTCACTGGTCCTCACTGGAGCTTTTGGCTTTTCATCAGCGAAATTTGACGGATGAATAATCCTCTGCAGCGGGATGCACAACAGTCGACATCACTTCATCACTCAGTTTGATTCTAAACTAAGAAAAAAAAAGTCAATCACAAAATAAAGTTTTGCGTTTGCATTTTCCTAAAAATATCTTCTTTGCTGCGATTTTCTTTCAAAGTCCGGGTTTATAATGTGAAATTCCTGCCGTAATATTGGTAATAAACAGAAATCAGAATACAAAAGAAGGGCTCTCCAGGTGTTTTGGGGCCTAGCTACCGTCCAGCAGCTGCAGGCGTGAGCTGATCCTGGATCACCTGCAGCCCACCGAGCGAGCTTCATGTTCAAACAAGTGCAAAACACACATGTAAAAAACGAGCGCTTCATCACGGCGCATGAACTGTGTGAAGCTGCCATCTAGTGTAAATCAACAACAATCCACAAAACAAACAGAAGTCAAAGACGGTTGGATTTAAAGTCACACTTTCAATCTCAGATTGAAAGTGTGACTTCAATCTCAGAAGCCGGTGGCGTTGGAAAAAATACTCACATTTGTAGGTAAAAGTAGCAAAACCACTGTGTAGAAGTATTCTACTACACATCAAGGCCATGCATTACATCGTAGGTCCAAAAAAATAAAGTGTTAGCATCAAAATATGCTTAAAGTACCAAAAGTACAAGTATTCCTTCTGGAGAATAAAATGCATTCTTACTTTCTAATTATGACTGCATGAATGTGTTCATGTTGCTTTATAACTGCTGCTTTAAAATTCCCTTTCTGGAATCAATAAAGTTTTATTCTAATATCAAATTTTATTTATTTGTTGTATTTTGTAATATTAAACTAGATCTACAAGGTTAGCAAATAAATGTAATGGAGGAGAAATATAATAGTAGCAGAAAAGATAGATACTGAAGGAAAGTAGCTCAAAACTGTCCTTAAATACAGTATTTGAGTAAATGTACTTAGTTACTTTCCACCATGTAACTTTATACGTACATGTTTTAAAACTCACAACTGATCAAACTCATTAATTATTGTTACTATTGTTATAAACATTCAAAGGCGTGTAAATTCCATATTTTCTAGTTTTTCTCGGTTTATGGATTTTTATATAAAGATTTCCTCATGAAAATATTTGATACACAAACCTGAAAGAATCAGAATTAAATCATTATTCAGAAAAACTGAATGAGCATATTTAAAAAAAAATTTTTTTCATTTTTAAAAGTCAATAAATATAAATTATGTGAAGATTGTGGCATAACTGCATGTACAGATTAAAATGTAGCTACATATATGAAGTACAACTAAGTTAACACCAGTTTTCTTACATCCTAATTGGTCCTAATCTTATCAGTTTATAATTCAGAGCTTCAAAACTGTATTTTATCTTCCAGTGCAAAAAGATTATTAAAAGACGTCTCAGAGGAATCATGTTTTTGTCTGAACGTGCCAGAAACCCTGAAGCTTCCATTTAAATCGGTGTAATTAACATTTTTACTGAAACACAATCGGCATGAAGCTTTAAGGCTGCTGCTGCTTCCTCAGCGGGTCCTGAGTCAGTTCCTTTGTAAAGACTTGGTTCAGAAAGTAAAATAGGTTCACCTGCAGTCATGGAGTTATTAATTTCTATCTCTTCTCTCTGTGTTGAGTTTAATCTGCTTCTTATTGCTTTTGAATGTCATTCTGATGCTTTTCTTGGCTGTTAAAACACAGCAGTGTAGAGATGAAGCCTCTTCACTGCAGGCTGCTTCCACTGAGTTTCCGACTCATCTGTAGTGGAGTAACACATATACATTCAATGAATTATTAAACTTATGCAGAATCTGGGGTATTTTCAAATTATTATTTACACAAACACAGATAAGACTATAGAATGCAGTGTATTTTTTTAAAATATAAACTGATTCTGACAAACTTTTTTGTGGCGATGAACCTCAAGTGGAGGCTGAAGTTCGAGTGAAAGAACCTTAAAGTTCAACCAGCTGCTGCTATTCTGGCTCCCGCTGACTCTCATTTAAAAAGCAATAATTTCTCTGTAGATCAGTCAGGGTTTTTTCCCCTTTCTTTGGTGAACCATCTGGAAGACCATGCACTCTCGATTTAGACAGTCCTGCTGCAAACAGAAGTCATGGTTACCTGACTGCAACCCCATACAATCAAAAGTTAATGGAAAAAAAATGTTATGTTCAGGTAATTGAGAGATACTTCTGACTGGTGAATAATCTCTCAAAACAAAGCAAGTAAAAGCTTGTGAATAAAATGCAATTCTCTTGTATGAAATGGAAAACATACTGTTCAAGACGTTAGTGTAGCTTTAGTGAAAGACCCTCTCTAGTGGAAAACTTTGTATTTTTCTTTTCACCTTATTGGCATGTCCGCATAGTGTTTTCTTTACATGCTTGAAGATCAATAAAAATCAGTCATGGAACGTGTGTCCCACAACATGCACACAACCCTGTTAGCATAATCCTTTGAGCTGATAGAAGAAAAGGAAACAGAATTAATATCATCAAAGAGTTTTCCTAAAGAATGGGTAGAGCAAAGCTATGTTCTGTCTTCTATTTTTCATATTTTCATAACAATGTCAGCCTTGATTGAATGTCTCACTCTACCTCATGCAACCCTGTTATGCATATTATCTGGATAAGACAAATTCTTTTTGTCTTTTTCTTTACTTTTTTACATCAGTCAGTTTGTCCACTTGCTTGCACAGTGATGTGTAAGCTGAGCCAATCAAGCATTTGATAGTTTATCTATTATTGATGAATATGTAGCAGAAAATTGTAAAAGAGAAGGTTTATTTTTCAAAAATTTTGAATCTCACATGTCCTCCATTTCTGGAATGACCCACTCGGTGCGTTACTACTCTGTCCATGTTGTAAATTCTGATTTGACTCTAAGATACTCTATATAATGCGCTTCGCTGCTGCATTTGTGTCTCTCATTAGATGCTGAACTACAGTATCATGTCTTAGCACTTTGTGCAATGACAAACGTTAAAAATAGCCTGATCACCATAATATAGCCTGCTGAAACCTGCCTTCCACCTGGCTCTACTGCAAGCTAATCAGTGAAATCTCACCTTGATGCATCCGTATTTAAACACAGTTGACAGCTGATATCTGTGGAGAGACTGAAAAGCTCTCCTCAGGTGTAAAATTGCACTTGCAAAATATTTTTGGACTCACAAGTTACAGGTTTTTAGTTGTTTAAATGAACCAGGCATATCGTCTCCTTTATTCCACAGTTTTATGCGCATGTTGTCAGAAATGTTGTGTACTTGGCAGGACAGAGATAATGAGAATAATGTTAAGGTACACAGAGGGAGGAAAAACTGTGAAGTGAATAATATCAAATCACTGTGAGTAAATAAAAATAAAGATAAAATCACATCACACAGTTTTTAAAAGCATTTACAAACAGAAAAAAATTCAGAGGAGAGATAAGGAGGTCTGGTTATTTCCAGATTTTTGAAATTTCTGAATCTTGACATCAATTAACCCTCCTGCTGTCTTCATTTATGGGCACCAAAAATAAAAATAAATCAAAAATTCTGCAAAAAATTCCCCAAATTTCTGAAAATTTGCAAAACCTTCAGGAAGAAAATTCTAGTAAATATTTTCAAAAAAATATTAAAAATCTTCCAAAAAATCCTAAAAATATCTAAAATGATTACATATATATCAGTAAAACTTTTAATATTTTCCTTTAAGAACATTCACAAAAAATCGACCAAAATCCAGCAAATTTCGCTGGATTTTGGTTGATTTTTTTGTGAATGTTCTTAAGAATTTTTTTAACATTTCTTTTTTCCACAAAAAAAATGTTCAAAAATTTCCCAAAAAATATCGAAAATGTGGAATCAGAAATTTCACTGTGAAAATATTTTTTTTTCAAATTTTTGAACTTTAAAACGGGTCAATCTGACCCACAGGACGACATGAGGGTTAAAGTGAGAATTTCTCTTTTATTCTGAAGGTCACTATCTCCAGTGAGGGTCAGTCAGGAACAAGGTGACTGGAGAATGCAGGAAGTTGTCTGAGATTTGACGAGTTAGTCGTAGAAAGTGATTGAAAGCCTTATACAATTTCAGAATGTAGGCATCGGGACTGCATGTTCTGAATCAGGCGTGCAGAGAACCACATTTTCTGTTCTGCAAAACCTCTTACCTTGCTTTTATTGTCTTTTTTTAAGTAAGCAGATAAAGGAAAGCGCCACTGGGCTTTCTGCTAAACAAATCAATAAGGGAAATGCTACTTTGGACATGAGTAACTGCTGAACACCGGCACAGATAAACCGTGATCTGCTTTGATGAGGAAGAGCTTGCCAGCAGGGTTCGGTCCTGCTGGACATTGCCAGCATATATAACAGCTTTTTTATCCTTTTGCTCTTTGGTGTTTCCAAATTCAGCTCGAGCCGGACCTGCAGGTGTGTTGGATCTCTGGAGAAACGAAGGAGAAGGAAGCCTGGATGGTGATAAGAAGAGGCCCGATAGGAGGAAGAAACCATAGAAACCAGCAAAGAAGGTGAACAAGTAAGACCCAGAGGTCAAACACACTGATAGACACTGTGGACACACTGACGGGGTTAAACAGGAGGGAGGCAACTTTCAGGCTCTGCCTTAAAAGGACATTTCTGTTTTTATCAAAGCATAGTTGAGTCCATTTGATTTGTAAAACCTAAACTCACAAATTTTATCTCAGCTCTCTCAACCCCAAAACCTGCTTGAAAGGCATGTTAGCTTTTTAAAAAATACCCAAAATGACTCAATTTATCAGCCAGAAACTGTAAAAACACAATGAATTATTAGATTTTTCTACTCATCTGTGATGTGTTGTTCAAGTAGGAAAAGAAGCTATGCAGGAAATGTGCAGTTTCACAGCAGCAAAGGAAGGTGATGCAAATGTGTGTAGGGAACATAAGAAGAAAATTAAAATGGAAAAAATCATATGAATTTGTAATGTTGATATTGTTCAGATTCCTTCACATGTGGAAACTCAGGTATCGCACAGATTCCTATGAATGTGTAAGGAATTAACTAAATCTGAGCCTAAAATCATAGTATTTCATCCAAATTACTTTATTATGTGTTTTAGTTAAAAGTTAGCCAAAAATAGTGATTGGTCAAATCAGATTCTGTAAAAAAGAAAAAAAACATTTTGCACTCCTCGTTGCAACTGTAAAGCTGTTAGTGATTTAGCTAATAATCATGTGACAAAAATTCTGGAACTTATTGGCTGAACTGCAGGCAGTGTTTACACAAAGGCGAGAGGAGACAGGTATGTAAAAAAGTATAAAAGTGTAAGCAGTAAAGTATCTATAGCATGTGAAGTGACATTTTTCCCAGTTTTTGTGGACTCTTGGAAAAATGGAACACGTGATGATTCTATTTTTTTTTCTTTATTTGGAAAATGATCAAAGAAATAGAATTTTTGCTTTTTCTTTTCTTTTGTTATGGCATATAAATCCGTTACACTGCACAGTGGGCATTTCTGACTACTGTTTCTATAGAGGTGCAGGAGTTTATATTGCTGTGAAATATGAGCCCACAGTGAGGAAAAAATGTGACAGGAGCAAAAAAACACAAAAATGCCCAGAAACTCCTTGGAGTTGCGGGTTAAAGGACTACAGTCTGTAGAACTCAGACTGTCCGCTATTCTTTCATTCAGCCATGATGACACGTTACTTTTCGTTGCTATGGTAGAAACTTGGAGGTACTGAAGATCTCAGCAGGAAACAAAAATCTCCTGCAGCTTTTCAAACAACTTCAGTCGGACAGAAATTGTCTCAAACTGTTCTGACAACTTAAAGTTGAGCAGCCAACTCATGTGCAACAGATTGTGATGTAAATTTAGAATATGGACAGCATTCATGTTCAGCATATAAGCTCAGCAGGGAGCAGAGAGCAACGGTAATGACTTCCATCCAACAGGGATGTATAGAACCAGAGCGAACGGTAAGATGGATGCTGGGTGAGTCTTTCTTCTTCACCCATGATAACATGTTACTAACAGTCTCTGTGAATATGCACAGTGTTAATGTTTGGCTCCAGGGTCAAAAACTCGCAGCTCTGCACAGCAGGAAGTAGAGCGCCAGCAACACAAACTGGCTTCTTGTGAATGCTTCGACTTCTACTGCTGGAGTACTGAGGACTGAATGAATCTGTCAAAGCTGCTTGAAATAATAGAATTACTCATTTATAATGTGAAAGGTATTAGTTGCAAACTCAACTGCGAAGGGCGCCCGTATAGCTCAACGTGTTGAGCGGGCGACCCATGTACAGGGGCTGGTCCCCGACGCAGCTGGCCCGGGTTTGATTCCTGCTCGCGGCCCTTTGCTGCATGTCTTCCCCCGACTCTTCTCCTGTTTCCTGTCTCTCTCTCACTGCACCTGTCCAATAAAGCTGATAAAAGGCCAAAAAAAATAACTTTAAAAAAAAAAAAAAAAAAAAACTCAACTGCGAAGCTTCTCTACAGCGTGTTTTTTTTTAGTGTTTTTCACATCATTGTTTGATGAAAAGTCCCTGATAAACCGTCTGTACTCTCCAAACGGCATACGAAAAAAGAACAGCATGCTGCTTATGAACACAGTGGAGTATTTAGCTGCATGTAAACCACACATCAGACTAACCTCATTGCACTGCTGTGTTTTTTTATTGAAGTGCACTGAAAATTGACCACAGCTTTTGATACTAAATAATACATTTAAAGTGTTTTTTTGTTTGTTTTTGTTTTTTTTTTGTCAGTTCCTTTTCACATAGGGGATTTAACCATTGATGAAATAATGAAAATGTAAACAGGATTAAAGGTGCAGATAAATGTTTTGTCCTTTTTTATTATCTTTATCTGGGACTTGAAGTAGCTTTTCTTTGGCTATATTATAAACAGTGTTAGTTTATATTATAATTTTCCGAATCCCCAGTGCTTCAGAAGAGCTAATTGCTTTATAATGTTTCACTTCAGAGCATCAATGTTCAGACAACAAAAGCTGTGTTCCCAGCTGTGCTTTGGCTGCACTCCTTCCAATAAATGCGTAATGTTTGTTGTTTTATGAAATCTTCGTGTTTCCCACGTGTTGAGAATTTGCTCGTGGTGGTGCAGCATGAACAATGGGCATGTAGAGACAAATGCAGTTTAGAAGCAGAGAGGGTAATCCAGCCTGTTTTCTGAAGCTACAATTTACAGATGTACCCTGAACACCTCACTATTGGCATAAGCTAGCTATCTGGCTGTGCACAGAGAAGCTTCTAGTCTCCACCCAGTTACTGCAGCGGACATCTGTGTGACAAAAAATGTAAACGTTTTAGGTTCTAGTGTGGGATTTACTGAAGGTGACACTGACCGACAGGCCAAGACAAGTCATGGGTTTTCTTAGACTCTCTCAGGATTGGGTCACGGTGGCAGCAGGCTAAGCAATGTTTTTCAGCTCCTCCTGGGAGATCCCTACATGCTCCCAGGTTAGATGAGGTATATAATCCTTCCAGTGAGTTCTGGAGTCTCCTCCCAGTTGGACAAACCCAGAAAACCTCCAAAGGGAGTCGCTCAGCAAGCTTCCTAATTAAATGTTTAACCATCTCAGCAGACAAAATAGCAGCAACTTTAATTCAAGCTCCTCCAGATGTCTGGGCTCCTCATCCTGTCTCTGAGACCAGTAGAAAAAAAAATGAGTTTAATGTTTTGGGATTCTTGTTGTATAAAAATGATACCGAAGGTATGTAATGAACCGCGATTTTTGTGTGCCGATGCTCGTCTACTGGCTATACCTTTGTAGTAGCCAAACTTCACGAACCCTTCAAGACCTGGTTGCTAGATATTTAGCTGTTTATCTTTGTTTACTTACAACAATCCTGGATTTTAGAAATACTTAGACAGTATGTTGTCTTCAGAAACTCTGTTTTTATTCATGGATGTCTGGACTCTTCCTCTGATTAGACCCACCTGACAGAGCAGCTGCACTAATCGTCCTCTTTAACCCTCAGTGACGATTCACTGTTTGGTCGCTGCTGGGATCTGAAGAAACGCTTGGATCGACAAATGAGTCTTAATAAATCAGACTTAATAAATGGATTGTCATTGCAGTGTCCAACGCTGTGATTGCAGATATTTGTACTGCAGCAACAAAGACAAGACTTGGGACTGGGAGAAAGTATCATCAAAAGGTGGATACATCAAGTCTGAGCAAGTAGCTGTGTGGATTTCTGTTCCATTCACAACTGGAAAACGTGGGTGTAAGATCCAGGTTGATAGCCGTCTCCCTTGGCAACAGGTCACTATAAAAAGTAACCAGAGGAAATGAGAATCTAACTCAAGATGAAACATGCTCTCAATCCTTCTCACTCTTCTTCTTCTTCATCTCTCCATGGATTCCTTTCTTCTAGCTGTTCCCATCGCCATGGTGCCAAGTTTACCCATGGTTGCCAGTCGGATGTGTGGCCGGCTTGGACGGTGATAAATGCTCAGCTGTTGCCTCCATCGTTTGGCTGCTCTCAATCGTAGTTTGTTTTGTTGTTGCTGACATTTGTGCTTTGCCATAGCTTGAAGTGTTCGGTGACATTTGAGCTCACTGTGGAAAACTGTAACACAAACCTCATTTAAATCTTGTTTGCCTCGCTCTACTGAAATGCTGCCCATAAGTTATACAAACCTCCCATTTAGACGTCTCGCCCTGTGTTGTACTGCAGCCCTCCCACGCATCTCACAGATCTTGAATTACACCCCAAAAAAAGCGAGCAGGAGTGTTCAGATCCTGTCGGCCAGCGAGCGTGTCTCTCTCTGGAATGTCAGCAGCAAATGACCTGAAGGTAAAAACTCTCCAACGCCAACACACACCTGCACGGCTGAGGATCTCCCCCCGGGCGTGCACGTACGAGTGTGCACTTTTATGAATAGGAGAAGCTGAGAGAGAGCAGCGAGAGATCTGAGAGAGTTCACACTGAGCACATGAAAGACACAACACAGCGCTCTCATCTCAGAGTGTTGCTCGCTGTGCAGAATGAAACTAAACAGTCCTGGGAGTCCACTATTGCTTTTTTTAGGCGTCGCCTCGCCTTTAACCCTCAACCAGGCGGGAGCTGAAGGATATTTGACCTTTTCTTCGGAGAGGTGGCCTCTAGTGTTATTCCTCCTCGAGCCTGAGGCGACAGGATTGTGGAGCGAAAAAAGCCTTTTGGTTGGGAGTGACTGCATCCACATGCTGCTCTTGTTTCACACAGAGCTCTAAAATAACTGCTCTGCTGGGTATGATTCATGCTTTGCTGGAGCTTAAGTGTCCTCAGCCCCTCATCCAAAACACCCCCACCTCCATCGATTTCACATGTACACCACGCTGCATTCATCCAATCAATTGAGCATCCTAACTAGAGGCAACTTTAAATAATTTTTTGCTTTAAATAGAAGTAATAAACGTGCCCGAGCAAGCCCACATTAAGTAGAAAAATCAGTTTTCCCCCTCTTTGAATAGAAACATGTCTATAGGTGATTTGTCAGATGAGGGTGGTGTCACATGCAGCCACAAGGGGGCACTGCGTGGACACACTTCATCATGTAATGGACTCACACAAAACAACCACATCTGCTCCAACACATGTATTCTTCCAGTGCCGGGAGACGGGAGATCATTTCAAATCTCGAGCAAGAAAAATCTGCCATTTGACTTGAATTTCATTTAGATGCATCAGCCGCTGGAAAAGCAACACAAGCGAGCATGTTTAATGTCTCCTGCGAGGTGGAGGAGCATGCCAATGTAGCGCGCTTTTGATGTGGCCACGCATGATGTGCATCCTGATTCCACTGAGTAGCTCTCTTCATGTCGCTGCAGGATTGTTGTCATTTCCCGTGAAGCAGAGTTAGTAATTTATTGAAGGGAGAAAGAGGGAAGATAAGAGAGGAACAAATATAAAGAAGATGGAGACAGACAGGGGAGGCGGTGAAATACAGAAAAAGGAGTTAAAAAAAAAAAACAAAACAGGTGATTACATTTTCTCAAACCACCGTGACACCCGCCTCCCTCCAGCAAATCCACTTGAAAATGGAGAAAGAAAATAGGGCGATAACCCTAATACGAGTAAAATCTATTATCCACTGCTGTTTATCTCGCTCCTTTTAAAACCTCCCTGTCCCTCCTCATGCAGGCGTCAGTTAAAAGTGAAAGCAGGGCTGACAAAGACGAGTCACATCGCCGGACAGAAAAGGTAGCAACAAATACCCACAACCGAAAAACCTCTTCACTATAACAAGCTCCACTATGATTCTATCATTCATCTGATGGTGCACTTCTATAAAGTTGGGTGACTTGAAACAGGGCGCCTTCAGAAATGTTTTTTACCGGTGACCAAATGGGGTGACTCATCAAAACTTAAAACCATAGCTGGATTTATAGTAGTTCAAACAAAATCGTATACTTTGGTTCCTTATTTTTCAGTTAAAGTGACGCTTTTCAGCAAGTTAATGAAATTCTTGCATGTCTTCATAGTGTCTTTCAGTGTTTCTGCAATTATGGTTAATTTCACCACAACTATTTAACTATCAGTCGATTGGTTGAAGAGTCGATTTCAGTCCAGATTTTCTGCGGCTCACTGCAGCCCTTTGTTGGTGTTTCTGGGGTGTTAACTTCATGTCCTGTCCGACCACAAGCCCTAAAAATGTCATGCACCAGCTGAACTTTGAGGATTTCCAGGTCATGGATGTGGAGGAGCTCTAAGGCCACTTCAGGGGCAACTGCCTCTCAAGAGCCTCCGAGAAACAGACAAACTGTGGCTCATTAATCGTGACCTCGGGCCCTGGACAACCCCATCACATGTGGGGTCAGGCTGTACAAACAAAAACTCCAGGAGAGGCTAAAACACCAACAGGACCTAAAACTAAACAGAGCAACCTTATAGTGCAGTGACTAACGAAGAACTAATACAGTAAATACACTGAAGTTCAGCTTCTCTGAGACCAAATGAGCATCTAAACACCAACATTTCCTTTTAGGAGAGTCAGCCAAGGTCTGATTAATCAGTTGTCTGAGTGACTTGACTAGACCGTGTCCTTACCTGAGCAGTGTGTTGGCTATCTGATGTCATGATGGATGAGCTAAAAACATGCTGCCACATTAATACGTCTCTCTACGTGATGGATGGGAGCCCCGGATCTGACAGGGAGGTCAACAGCCTCCATCCACTGCACTGCGACCGAAGGGAGAACACGAAATGCCCATTTTCTGATGACAGCCCCGATGCTCATGCTTTCTGACACTGTATGCACTTAGCAAATGTTCGTTGCTCTCTGGCTGCTTTCAAAGACTTGCTGGTGTTTTTCCTGTTTCTCACATTCTATGTCTCCCCTCTGTCCTCTAATTTTGATCTATCCAGCTGTCACGGTTTAGATCGCTTTGTTTTTATTCAGGTTTACTTCTGCTCTCGGCTGTTGTCCATCTTTCAGCTGCATCATGTTTTGTATTGTTTTCGTTGCTCATCATTTTCTGTTAAGACATAAAAGTAATAGGCTTTTTCTCAATGCCGTAAGCTTTACTTTTGGACTTCATAGCCCACATCCTGCCACTAAATTAAATGGCACGCTCCTCGTCATGCAAGAAAAATAGTAGTTATCAAAATGTCACAAAGCAAATTGTTTTGACTACAATACACCCTCCCTGTCGGCCTGTCTGAGCAGAGCCGGAGAACTCCCCAAAGTGAAGTCGAGGCTGCCAGAGAAGCCGGCCCAGGAGACGTGTTGAATAAGCTATGAGCCGCTCGGCAGGCTGCTGAAGTTAGTGGTGTGAGGTATATAAGCCTGTCACTTCCATTTACTTCTTCCCGTCTGAGCCCATATGAAGACCATTCTTGTTTCATTGTAAAGGTCACAAATCCTGCAGCTCCGTGATGTAACCGTCGCATGAGAACAGCACATACCTGGCATGTTATTTCACGCACAACATCATGCATCAAATTTCATGTTGTCCCGCCACTCACAATGAAATCTGTTTCTCAGTAACACAAGTGTACACTTTAATTACCTTTGTAAATGCGCTCATTCTGTATCTGTGCATCAACTCCATGGACGATTCTATTATTGAAGGGTCAGTTCACCCAGCGAAACAAACAAATGGAACTACAGTGACGGTAAATAATAAAATCGGTTTAGTTTTATTTGCCTTGATTGTGAGATGTCTGCCTCTACACCAATAAAGTCAGGATCGGTAGAAGTGTTGATGGCACAGTACTGAAAAATTCCATTAAGAAAAATTCAATGGCAGCCACTTTTTCCATAAATAGGTTTCTTGTTATTGGTCCTGACATCTGAACCTCCATCTCCCTTGTGTTGTTGTAGTGCCGTTTGTTGATTGCTGCTTCCCCGGTTGGAAATTCTGAGCTAGCAGGAGCTGTGTCACAGGATCAAGACTTCGTAGTCCTGTAGCAGAAGTATCAAGATAATGACAAAAGTCCACTGAAAATGGCAACAGATTGGATAAAACAACTATAAAGATGAGTGAATCTACAGAAATGACTTTGATCAGTTGACACTACAAGTTACCAGCCCTCAGAAACCACTTATTGCTCCGTTTGTGGCCACTGAAAATGGCCAATTTCCATTTATTTGTATTGCACATTTCAACCAAATCCCTATAAAACTGGTGAAAACTACAGTTTTTTATTGATTTTAGTGTTTATTTTGGCTTCTGCTTTTCACTTAGGTTGCATCTTTTGGCATTTGGCTTTCACCATCTTGTTCTTGGTAATGCAGGAGCAACCTGTCAATCACAATGTAGCCACGCCCTAAAACATATCCTGTTTTATCGTCAAATTTTCTCTAAATGGGACAATCATTTACAAAATAAACATCATGCCATATTGTTGGAGACTAGAAACTTGTGACTAAGATCAAGATTTGCAAAATCTTTAGGGAGATAATAAATCAAGTGAGTAGTTGGACCATTTTCTCATATACTGCAATACAGTCTGACTTCTTTTTGCAATCAGAGGAGTCACCCCCTGCTGGCTGTTCGATAGAATGCAGGCCTAAGGCACTTCTGCTTTTTAGTCCTGGAGGTTTTGGAGTTGCATCCATCTTTTATGTTTACTTTGTGGTTGCATCACTCGCATAAGGGGAAACTTCACAAATATTCTTCTCTCTAGTCTCAGACATGCAAACACCACAGGATATTATTCAGATAACTGGGTCTCACAGGTTCTAATGGGGAAGCAGACTGAAATAAAATGGAAACTTTGATGCAAAATGTCACTGTAACTAATAATGCATTTCAATGAGAAAAACAAAACAACAGATGATTAACAAATGTGGATTAGAAACTGGTTTGGAGATGTGGTTTAACTATTCTTTAGCGAGAACTAGTGCTAAGGTTTTAACTCTTAGTTTTAATATCTGTTGGTAAAGTTAGCCTCATAATTTAGAATGTCTAGCGGCCTGATAATTAGAATCATCGAGATTTTAACGCGTAAATATCAAACATGTTTTGTTTTATCGGGGCAGCCTCCATGAGTCTGTGAGCCAGTCAGTTGGATTTAAAAGCTCTCCACATTAACTATAAATCTGGACCAAACATCGGTTCAGACCAGAGTTCTCCTTTGGTTGTCAGCAGGGTAAAACTCTTAGTTTGGATTTTTCTTGTTGAATTTTCATCCTCAGTCTTTTGCTGCTTTGATATTTTAAAAATGTTCTAATCATTTTGAGGCTACAGCTGTGATAATCCTTGTCTTTGGTTGCCATGGTTACAAACTCTCCTCAGTAACTGTTCGTCCTGCTCACCTAACATTACCATTAGCATCATCTATTGTGCTAACCACACTGGCTTTTCTGGGACTGACTATTTACTGCACATTTCTGTAATTCAGTTCTTCTCTGTCAAAAAGAACATTTTAGATACCCACATTGACATTTTTCCAGGATTAATGACGTCCCTTTTACCGTTTACTAGTATGGGGTTTCTCATTACTGATCTCTACAACTCAGCAGCACATATCCACAATGTGAATTGCAGGTATTTGCAGCTGAATTGTGATTAGTTGGAATTCCAGGTTTAGATAGCTACAGTTTAATTCTGAATAGCCATAACTCTAGTTCAAGATGTCTTTAATTCCCCTTGATTCAAGATATCTACATTGTCCTTTTGTAGAGTGTGAAATTAAGTTTTAACAAGTCAGAATTATATTGTACACATCTTGAATGGGAGTCATGACTAGTCAAAATGCAATTGTAGATATCTTGAACCAGGGGTGAAATGATGCAGCAGATAGTCGTTGCGACAGAAGCTACAGCATATTGGAGATGACCTGCTTTTCAAACATACAATGGCACTGCAACCATAAGTGCACATAATAGGTTGTGTTATCTATCATGTGCAGCTCTGTGTTCAGAGCAGCCTGAAGGGCGGAGTTCTGGTCAATTTTCACAACAAGTATCTGTTAAAATAAGGTTTTGTTCTCCTCAAACACAGCATTTTCTGATCTTATCCATCGCATCTGCTTTCCTTCAAAAATATCCAGCTGGAGCTTTGACTGGTCAGAATGAAGTCATGAACATCTGGAATAAAAATTTGGACTAGTCAGTGTAACTACGACTGTTAATTTTAGTTCCAGAAAAAGAACATCTCAGCTATTAAATGTGAAAGTGGCCTGCCATAGACACATTTATACAGTACTTGATTTAGCTGTTATGTATCATTATTTATATTAATATCAGAAAATGGATGAAAAGTAGCTGCTGTGCATGTGTCAGCTCTCAGGAGATGTGGAGAGCAGCGAGAAACTGTTTCTATATATTCCTCAGTGCTACAGTTCATACACGAGTTAACTATTTTTTCTATTTTACAAAGAAGCAAAGTCAAGTTGCTTGGTGAGAACACTACATGACAGAAACTTTATTACAGGGAATTAATGATGAATCACTCTCATGCATGAATCATGCTTCAATAACCACCAAGCTTTACCCATGATCCATTAGGACGAGGAGACAGAACAATAGAAATCCACGGCTAAAAGAGCGTATTGTCGACATTTTAGGAGGCTGTAGTTGTCCTGGCATTATAGCAAAACTCTTTTTCTTGCCTCTGTTACCATGGAGAGCATGAAAACAGTGATATTTCTGCAGATGAACGGCTGCCATTAATCCTGGAAATGACTCATTGTTGAAACACTGAACGCTGCATTTGTGTCATTTTTTTGTCATCTGGTGTAATTTGATTTGCAATATTATTTAAATTCAACTTTGTGTACAATATTCACTTTATAATTTTAAACAGTACCACATGAGACACGATCAAAATATTATCTGCTCTATGTTATAATGCAAACTTAGAGACACAAATTGCTTCCAATGTGTATTTAATTTTTTATTTTGCTTAGAACAATCAAACAGAATGATTATCACAATGCTGTCACTGTGTTAAGTTAACAAAATTAAATGATAATAGCTAGCAAAGCAAATAAAGTAATGATGAAAAAAGAATAAAATCCAGTTTAGACGCACCGCCTTATTAAATTTATCCTAAATTGCGGCTTTTGCAATTTGCTAATTGCATTGCTTGACAATTTTAAATGGATTATTTGTGGTGGTACTCCACAAAACACGGAAAAACTCAATAAAAATCATAATAAAATAAATGAAGACAATAAATATCACACGAATCATAAGATTGACATGGACACTAGCAGCAATCTTGGTCATTCATGTAGTCGAGTATAATTCAGTACCAGCAGTCGGCAGCAGCAAGCCAGAATAAAGTCAAGTAAAAACAGGATAAAGTGCATTGCAGTACATGATAACGTACAGCAGCAAAAAATACACAGTTTATTACCTCCTCTTCTCGAAGTTCATAACTCGGATAGAGGTAAGCACAAAGGAGAACTTATACCTGTTTTTTGTGGTCTGGGGTTCTGCCAGACGAAGGCCAGAAGGGAGCAACTTATACTCTTGGTAAAGAGGAAGAGTAGCATCCATAAGAATAGACTCTGCTTTTCTCTTAACTTGTGTAGAAAAAATGTCATCAAGACTGTTAAAACACACCCCAGCTATTTTAGAGGCTACTTTTACTATCGTCCCAAGGGAGTTCTTCTCCTTGTTGCCAAGGTTACCATACCAGCATATGACAGAAAACAAGATGATCGACTGGATGAAGGAACAGTAGAAGAGCTTCATCAGGGTCCTATCAACCTGAAACTTGGTGAGCTTTCTCAAACAGAATAATCGTTGCTGACCTTTTTTAACCAGCATTTCGCAATTTAAATCAAACTTAAGTTTGCTATCAATTACAGTACCCAGATACTTATGATGAGGTACCAGTTCCACTGGCTCGCCATGGACCACACTATGCTGAGGTGCTGGAGGGGACCGTCTAAAATCGATGCAGATCTCCTTTGCTTTAGAAACATTGATCTGAAGGAAAGCTCCTTTGCACCATACTATAAAATCATCAAGAACCTGCCCATGTCCGACTTCATTACCACCAAGCAGGCTGATGATTACTGAATCATCACCATACTTGATGATGAATCTGTCATCGTGGCGGCTGACACAATCGTCCGTGTATAAAATATATAAAAGAGCAGATAAAACACAGCCTTGAGGCGATCCGGTGGAGAAGGTCAGTAGCTCTGGGAGCAGTGTATCGTCGCACAAGGAGGTTACCTTGAAAGCGATGGCAGCCAAATTTACATTAGTTTTCATTTTTTGTAGATGCAGAAGTTTAAAAAAATACTCACAAAAACAGATTAATGAAGCTGATGGTACAATACTTGTGTGCTGTGGAAAGATTTGGACAAAAGTTCAATATGAAAAATGATTAACATAAACCCAAATGAAGACTGAATACAAAAGCAACAACAGAAGAACATCTCACCCCGAGCATCAGGCTCTGGCTACTCTGGAAAAGCCACTGGCCTAGATTATTATTTCTACTTTGCATCAGGGAGAAAGTCCCAGTTCTGATCTGTAGAAGACCAAGAATGATGAGGGTGCTGTTTAATCATCGTAAGCATCTTAAAAACACAATGTTTTTTCTGGGCAGGTCGAGTGGAAAACTGTGCTCCTCTTTGAAACCACCAAATATAGAAACATACATAGAGACATACAGCTGGTGTAGAAGTAAAGACCAATGGCCTACTTTTTATTGACGAGACGCAGGCCAGAGTCTAAAAAACGGTTTCTAAGAGGCTCTGACAGTCAGGCTTTGATCTGGAGTATCACTACTTCTAAAACACAGCTCTTTAAAGTCCCAGCCGTCGCTCCTCTTCCTGGAAAAAAAGGGCCCTAATTGCTCTTCAAGGCTCTCGATGTGAGATGCAAGGGGAAAGAAGAGCACTCCTGACACAGATCATCATGTGCTAAATATTGTATCGGTGTTGTGTATAAGGAGATGAGTGGCCATTCATATTTAATTGGCTCGGGCAGCAGCACTGCGCCACATTCAGGATTGTGTGAGCAGTTTTTGACATGACGAGAGGAAGAACAGAATACAGATCTAATGAGCAGCTGACGCGTCTGATCTAACAAATTCACCCTGATGACGTGTAATAGAGGCTGGCTGATAGCAGGAGTTTGGAGGCTAATACTGATATGTGAGTGTTAAGAATTTCTGATCTGTGAGCTGCTGTAAGTCGGACATAAATAAATAACCTCATCAGTTCTCTGATGGTGTTTCTGTGGTGTTTTCTGCAGGACTAGGAAGTAGTTTTCCTGCACTGTAAAGCTCCCAGTTTAACTACGTTCCCCACTTGCTTGCGGACAGTGCAGCTAATTTGTAAATCACATAATGTTTCCAATAAAAAGCTAAGTAGTCGGGCAGCAGGACCAAACGCTCCATCACTATTAATTTGAATTGTGGATGCTACAAAATAATTAATGCCTTTGTTCATTATTACATAGCTCAGCAGCAGATGTTGGTTAATGTGAAATAACTTTAATGCAGTAAACTGGGGACTGTAACAGCTATGTATTCTACTGATGTCTTTACTGGTCTGTATTCCACTTTCAGCAGAACATGTGCAGTGAGTACCTGAAAGCACTCAACAGAAATAATCTAAGGCAGGATGAAGGTGGAGAAACACAACAATCAGAATTTAGCACAAAGGCAGCTAATAAATGGATACACAGAGTATTTCCAACACAAATAGTGCATTTAAAAGTACATATTAGCAAATGATGCTTGGATATTGCTAAACTGCACTTGACATTTTGTACATATTCACCCGTACATACAAGCTGATAGTGGCTTTATAAGAAAACATGAACCAAAAATAGGCTGTGCCAACATATTTGAAGTCACACTATAACAGTTGAACAGTTTTAACAGTTTTTTTAAAAACAATTTACCGTTATTTCACACATTTTCCATATTTTGTTAAATGCTACTAAACTATTAATTTACACGTTAACCCTTAAAAAAAAAAACAGGTCAAAACTGTAAATAATGTCAAAAATCAAAAATCTGTTTTGTTACAAATGCTAGTTCATTGTTTTACATTAACATTTGACTGTAGAATTTCAGTATATTTTATACAAGAATTAATTAATTTTTTTTGCAGATTTTTGGTGTTATTTTAAAGAAAAGGGATATACATTAAGGTTGAAAAAATGTAAACTAAAAGCACTGAGAGAACGCAGTACTCCACCAAGGCCGCTCAGTCATTGTATCATTTCCAGCGGCTGAAATCTTTAGAAAATTCGTGGATCCAGACTATAAGCTGCATCATTGCCAAGATCTGGTCAGTTGGTCCTTGTGTCATTTCTGACCTTCCCTGAAAATTTCATCCAAATCCGTTATTCCATTTTTGGGTAATGTTGCGCACAGACAAACCAACATCGATCATCACATAACCTCCACCGAGGCTCCGTCCCCTTGGCAGAGTAATTATTTATTAACCGTTTTTGTACAGATTTTCCCTATTTTGTTTAATTATGGATAATATCTAGAAAATCACAGAAAAAAGCATGAGTTTACTTGTTTACTGTTAAAAAAGAAGCCAAATCTGTCAGTAATGTTCAGTTTAAAAATCTATTTTAAATGTTAGATTGATGCTAGATGCTAGATTGATCTTTGACAACATTTTGACAACATTTGACTGTACAATTACATCATTTTTATTGTATTTAAATCAGCAAATGAAATGTAATTATTTTACAGATATATGCTGCTATTTGAAAGAAAATTCTAAATTACTTTTCAACTGTTATCGTACAAATTTTCCCTATTGTGTTTAATTACAGAATATATCTGGTAAAATGACAGAAAAGGTAGTAATTTACTTGTTGACTGAAAAAAAAATAAAATAAAAATAAAAACACAGGCAAAAACTATAAATTATGCATGGGGACAATGTGTGACAGTAAAATGACACAGTTTTACTGTAATTAAATCAGCTGAAAACACTACTTTTTACGTTTTAATATTACTTTTTACTATTACTGCTACTATGTTCCACTCTTTTTTTTCTGGCACCTTTACTGACAGATTTTTACAGTTTTTTGTTCCAGTGTAGACTAATGCAGTTACAGTAAACATTTTGGGTATTGGAATAGTGCATGAGAACAGATGCTGTGTTGCAATATTCTCTGATGACTGAGGCCAGACATGTAAAGCTCCAGGAGCAGGAGAAATAGATCCACATCATTTGCTTGTCAACAGCTGGAAAAAGACGTGCACATGGCCGATGGTGCACTCTCACAGCTAAAGATGCTTTATTTCACAGCTAAAGATACTTCACAGCAAACCCATAAGGGAAAGTAAATAATTTACTGTCTTTATTTCAAGAAACTAGATTCAGTTTTGCAGCAGTCCAGGAAGACTGTGTCAGTCAAAAAGCAGATACATAATAGATTCCTTTTTACATGATTTTTGGTTCTTTGCTAAACTTTCTGGCTTGTGAGTCTTGATCCATATGGCTGAAAATCTCCATCTGGCTCCAAAATACCACAAAACAGACTTTAACAAAGCTCTGTGTCCTGGAAGCTTTGGCGTGCACGCCTAAAAAAGTCACTTAGTTTCATTTAAAACCACAATACACCGCAGAATTGTCCCTGAGCTTTGTCTGAATGTGTGTTTTGCACTTTCATTCTCATTTTTGAGGGGAAGAAGTGATATTAGATTTGTCATTTATCAGGTGCAGCAACTGTTTGTAGGATTAATGAATTTAGTTTCTTATTATTCTGCACACACACGCCCACCAAACCATTAAAATTCCATCCACTCACCGACATACGGTCTAATGATGTGCTCCATAAATTGTAACATGCAGGATGTTGAACATAAAACATTTACACGTGTTGTTGATGAGGCAGAAAAAAATGAGCAAGGAAGCAACTTGATTTAAACGCAGCCATTTATCACCAGCGACTCCTGGCTATTCGCCTTGGCTTTGCCTCGATTATTGGTTATCCTCAGCTCATCTCATGGTTTCTACTGTCAGCTGCAAAAAGTTCGGGAGGAGAGACGATCCAGAGACCCTGCATCCATTTCTAATTATCCTCCCCTTCACTGGAAGAGATCTCAGTGTTGGAAATGGGGGTAAAACAGTTTTGAAACAGCGCTCATCAAAGCGACAGCCTGCAGAAACGGCTTTGTAGTTCAGTGCACCAGCAGCAGGCAGCTTTACTACCCAAAGCATGTGCATTAATCTCTCATGACTGCAGCCTCTAATGGGCACTGTAGCATCGTCAAAGTACACTGATTAATTATTATATTAGTCTTACTGCATCTTATTATCCATTTTTGTTCCTCTTGTGTCATCGTGTTACACAGAAAAACACTGCTCTTTCTAACGGCTGCTTTCAGAGAGCTTCCTCTATTTTTAACCCGAAGTCGGGGAGCTTATCATTTCCATTTTCTTTGTAAGGAATTTCGATTCAGCCAGTGCCCTTTTTTGCACCAGTTTCTCCAGATGTGGCATCAAAAAGTCAATGTTCTCTTCAGTTTCCTGCCAAACTTCATTCACATTCTGCCTTCTGCTTATGTCACGTTGCATTACAGTGAAAAGTTGTGGTTGTTTTTTTAGGCTGTCACTTTAGTCTCAAGTTAAACAGTAATAAAGAAGAAATAAGATCGCAACTCAACATTTTAGTTTGAACTTTTAAACCGGCCGGCTGTCCCGATGCTAGTCATTAAAGCAACGTCTTGCTGAGGCTGGTGAATAACATCTCCTACAACCCAAAGATGCCACAGTGGATGCTGTCATGAAACAGCCTCCCAGTAATGATTTTCTGAGTTTCTTTACCTCTGACTGGCTCCCTGAGTCACCGGAACACTTAGACATTCGTGAATATTTCCTTTTTTGCTTAAAAATACGCCTCCGGTGCACAAAACGCTGCTCGATAAATCAATTCAGAAACTGTAGCCGGGGCGGTTGGCGTACTTAAAACAATAAAATTCTACTTTGCAGTGCAGCTATTGATTTTAATCCGGCATTCCTCCTTTAATCAATCACCTTTCGGAGGCATTAATTCCTGTTTCTTTATTGCCTGCAGCGGTCACCTGTGAGGCGAAAAAAAGGGAAATGTCTGCTGCAACCTCTTTTTTCTTTTTTGTTGCCAGAGCAGCTGAGCAATAACACATATTTCATAAGGAAGATTGATCTCCTTTGAATGAAAAGAAAAATATGCAGCTGATAACCTTATTCAGTTTGCAGACGAGCAGTTGTGCTTGAGCTGAACCCCAGAAAATATTAAAAATTGATTTTTCACCTCACTTGGTATCCAGAACAGCAGCTCCGGGTTTAACTGCACACTTTGTGAAAACACTCCGTCAGTCCCCTCCTGGGTTAATGTTCCCCACAAGTGTTTCCTGCTAAATAGAACAGGGAACTGTTCTTCGATTGCTTCATTCATAAATCCCTCTCGTGTAACATCATTTGATTTCTGTGCATGTTATCTCAGACCTCTGTGATTGGATTAGCAGAACCATGCACAGGGAGCCGTATAATAGCTGCACCCAGAAATCTAATTTGATTTGGAAAAGATCGAGGGATGTAATTTGATGTTTCTTATCTCGCTTGGTGCCAGACAGAAGAGAAAGCATTTTTAAAAAATAAGACACAGAACAGGATAGCCTTCATTAAAGCTGTATTGATCTCATACAAATTGTAATTGGCCTCAGATGTTAAAGTTAGTTAGTTTATTTATATAGTATTTATATAGTTAACATGCTGAACTCACACCTGCAGTCCAGCCTTAGCTGCAGCTGTCAAGTTTGATTTGAAGTTGTAGTTTCCTTCCAAATTTGTGAAAAGTAAAAAGGGAGACATGCATTTGCAATCTTGGTTGTAAGAGTCTCTTTGAGGCCTCAAAGTGTCACTCAGCCCCTGTTGGACATCCTGAGATACAGCAAAATGGCATGAATAATGCTGAAATTAGAAACTATTTTCATTGTCAATTAATCTGTGGGTTATTTTTTGAATTAATCAATCAGTTGTTTGGTTCATTAAATGTCCAAAAATGGTCAAACGTGTGGCTCAAAGACGTTCAGTTGACTGTCATCGAGGAGGAAAGAAACCAGAAAATATTCACACTGAAGAAGCTGCAATCAAAAAAATACTTTTTTTTTATCTTAAAAAATGACTCAAACTGATTAATCATCCTCAAAATAGTTGATGGTTAACAGCCAGTCAATTTTTGAACAATACAGTGTTATTTTACAGATTTTCCCTTTTTTCCCCCCTTTAAATAACGAGTAAAATCACAGAGGAAAAATTACTTAATTACTTTACACATTAACCTGAAGAAAACAGGCCAAAGCTGGAACTAATGTGCAATCAAAAATCAGTATTTTTACAAATGCTAATTTGTAAATGAAATGACACAGTTCTTAGTGTATTTAAATCCGCAAACAGTATTTTTATTTTACAGATATTTGCTGTTATTTAAAGGGAAAGTGATATATATATATATATATATATATATATATATATATATATATATATATATATATATATATATATATATATATATATATATATATATATATATATATATATATATATATATATATATATATAAAGGATTAAGAAATTGTATTTTTAAAAACCTTTCTATATATCTTTTCCCTTTTTTGTTAAATTGTAGATATTATCAAGTAAAATCACTGTAAAACATAATTTACATGTTGTTTTTGCAGTTTTTGACACTATTCCACTGTTTTTTTTATGCTTGATTTTTTTTCCTCATATACAGGATGTGATAATATTACAGTTGTATCTTCATGTTGGAATGAAGCCTCTCAGATCCTTTACATAATGCCTCCAAAAGTGTTATTTTATTCCGCTCACCTGCTCACTCGTTCACACTCACCCACACATGCAGCTGCCTGTTAACAAGCTGGGTTTGTGCTGGTGGGTACTGTATGTATTTGTACTGTGCGGAGTGAAGGACGCGGCGGCCTTGCGCAGGTCATTTATATTGTGTAGCCGAGCTCATTAACTCCTAATGTTTGTTTGTTTGTTTGAGCTTGTTCCATTTGATCCCCATTAAAACGCTGTTCCAGTCCAAATGGACCTTCCTGAGCTGCCAACATTAACGCACCGCTCCGCTCCGCCTGTTGGGGAAAACAGGAAAAGGTTTGACGCCGAGAGGCTTTCATGTCACAAAATGCTATATCACAGGAAGAGCTCTGATACGCTATATATCAAAGTCTCTTTTTGAGTCCCCTTTTTTTTCTGGGTTTCATCATCTTTTTATACGAGGTCTTTGATTGTTAAAATGAAGGCTGAAGCTAAAACTCCCAATTTTCCCTGAGAGCATCCTCAGCTGACGAGCACAGTGACCTTGTCACACTTTTTCACGGCTTTCTGAGCATGAACTGTAATTGTCTCATGATTATTTAATCTTCAACTCACCTGAAGATCATGTTTCAAGAGGAGGAGGAAACTGATTAGTTTATCTTCTGGATAATCCAGTGGCAATCACCATAATGGATTTGTGGTGCTGCTAATACTCTAATTTTACCATTACTTTAACATATATTGAGTCTGTTGGATTTAACTAAAATGAAAACCTACAGAAGGCTAAATGAAGGTTTTATTACATCTTCACGCTTGTTTTATATATATATATATATATATATATATATATATATATATATATATATTTTTTTTTTTTTTTTTTTTTTTTTTTTTTTTTTAATAACTAGCAGTGTTCCTTCTAATATATCTTTAACCTTGTCCCACTTTACTGTATTAATTGCTCATTTTATTGGTCTTGACATTTATGGGTCTATTATGCAATTTCATTTGATTTGGTATTTTAAAATCTCCATCTGTGTAGTTGTGTATATATATTTTTTCCTTCATAAATTTATTATTTGAACATTATATATATATATATATATATATATATATATATATATATATATATATATATATATATATATATATATATATATATATACTCTGCTAGTTATTAGCAGTTATAGATCCACAAGTTGGATATTTGCCATCTTAAGTTGTACTTTTGTGTTGAAGTAATGAATCACCAGCTAAAAAGAAAGTCAGTAATGATTCTGCTTGCCAGGAACTTTCCTAATTTGGACAATTTTATCTTCAGATCGATGGGAGAATGGGTCGTAAAGCTAAATATAACAACATTTGATATAATCTGGTTATTGGATATGAACTCCATATGTACAGAACAGTAAAGTCAGAGCAGGATGAAGGATTGTAAACTTTCCTCTACAGACAAAATAGATGCCCTTACGATTGTTTTTACATCCCAGAAGGTTATCTGTCAGCAGTAGGAGGTAGTTCAGATGCTGATTGGAGAAAGAAATGACAGTCATGTGCTGGTGAATGTAGGTGCTATAGCTAGGTTAGCTTAGTTAGCTGAAGTCAGCTAGCCATTTGTGTAGCTAACAGTTTTTCTAAATTGACCACAGACTGCATATAAAAGATGCGTGTAGTCTGCTGACCTGCCAAGTGAAATAAATGCATAAGTGCCTAAAACCTGCATTCTCTCTAACAGCCAGCAGGGGGCGACTCCTGTGGTTGCACAAGGGAGTCTGATTGTATAGAAGTCTGAGAAAAAACTCTGCTTCTCACTTGAGTTTTTACCTCACTAAACATTTTTCTAATGAGTTTATGGTCTCAATTGCTACTTTTAAGTCTCCTTCAATGCTGTATGGTGTTTATTTTGTAAATTATGGTCCAATTTAGAGGAAAATAGACAATAAAGCAGAGTATGCATTTGTGAGATTCGCCTCCCACTCATTTTCAAATGACAAAAATGGCAATGACCAAATTCCAAGCTTGAGGCTTTCAGCTGGCAGTTTTTTGTGAGTGATTTGTTTAAAAAATGTGATATCTGACACTGAGCTGCTGCTGATGTTTCAGACGGGATGCTGTTGCAAAACAAAATCTAAAGACATCTGAGAGCTGATTTGTAGCATCCTCTATTTCCTCTTCTTGCTTCTTCTTGTTTTTGTCTTGTTAGTGCATTCACCTCCAACATGTACTCCTTTAATATATGTTTATATAGTTGTTTTACTCATTAATGGCTGATAGAATTTGTTTTTAGGCAGCTGCAAATATACTCATAACTAAAATGAGCATGTAAAGTAAATACCATTCAAACTTTCTCCTGACGCGACATGGCCACAGGCAATTTTTTTTCTATCTATTCAGTCTGGTCACCTTTTTTACCCTTTACCCGTTTACATCTCTGGAAACAACATCCTGAAAATCAGTGAGTTGTTGAACAACCTTGGGCTCTGTGGATCAGAAACATTTGGGAGAGACAATAATATTGTGTCTCCATGCAAGAGGTCAGAGTCAGATCTGAAGAGCTGCAGCAAAAACTGACATTTTCACTTTAATCAAAACTATAAACAAAGTAAACACGAGCCTCATAACTATGAGTCAGTGACACTGATGTTATTGAACTTGCTCTAAAAATTCTCAACCGCAACTCTGCCAAATCTGACGCCTCAGAAACTCAATACAACAGTGCTGCAGCCGCTGGCAGAATTTTATGTTTCTATAACACTGATCCTATTGCTGAGACCTGCAGGCTGCAGAGGGTTGATGTAATTCATAATGACTGTTCAATGAACCCTTGAAAGATCTAAATACAAAAACTGCCCTGCTGAGTGGGAGACACTTCAAAGTAACAAATTCTGTAAACAAAATGGTAAAAATCTGGCAGTGAAGGATCCAGAAAAAAAAAACATGAAAATATGTTTGAATACTGTAATGTTATAAAACTGTAATGTTATAAAACTGTAACAAACAACTGTGAGACTAATTTTACCATTTTATTTAATTCTTAATGTGCAATGTTTCTTTTAAATAATACATTTCTGTAAAGTTACAATGTGTTTAATCAGTTTAAATGCAGGAAAAATAGAGTAATTTTACAGTCAAAAATGCAGATTTTTTAATGTGCAATTTTGGTGCATTTTTTTTTTTTTACAGCCAGCATGTAAATTATATATTAATATAATTCTATGATATTTTTCCTCAATTTGTCCTTAATATATGTATTTTTTCTTTCAAATAACATTGAAGATCTGTTACCACAAAAAACTACAAAACTACTATACAGTTATTTCCTTTTTTTTTTTTTTTACTGTTAACATTTAAATAATTTTTTTTAGAATTTACTATTTATTTTCTGTAGTTTAACAAAACAAGGAAAATAACAGTAGGCTTTCTTTTAAAGAAAAAGACTTGTAAAATCTGTAAAAATAAGTAAATAAGTGTTAAAGTTAGGTTATACATATGTACATATGAGCCAAAATGATTTCATATAATAATGGACCCTTGGAGCCGTTTGACACGGTTGGAATCTCAAAAATTGAAAAGGAGAAATGAGTTCATGTGTGTTTTATAATGCAGACACATTTAACAGCAGATCCGCAGCACATGTAAATTTCAGAAATCCCAATATAATGTCCAATAAGGACTTCTACAAAATGTATATCTACACACTGTAGTAATCATCTTGAGGAATCACTGGCTCTGTATCCCAGCAGTGTCACATATATGTAGTTAAATGAATCTAAGAATAGACAAAGCACATCTTAGCCATTCACATCTATTGGTACTATATAGGAAGAGCTGAGAATAATAAATATCTGTGTGGTATCCATTGGAGACTCACTTTCCTCCCCCTACATATGGCCTTTTTATAACTGACTATATTTTGGTCTCAGGGAGTTTCATAAAGCGAATCTGGAGTCTGTGATGGAATTGTATTTTTATCTGATCATGCATGAGTTGATGCAGTTTAGATGAAGAGCAGAGAACTTCACTTTGCCCAGTCAATAACTCACTGTTACAGAAAAAAATAACCTGTTAGAGGAGAGCGCTGGCTACACACTGATGACACTCTGATCCTGGAGTTATTTGGGTTGTGTAGAGGTTATAATGGGCTCTGTAGTTCTGGGTAAACACTCCTCAGACTGTTGTAAACACGGGATTTGTTGGGGACTGTGTCTTAGCTGTGGATTAATGCCTATTTGGTGGTGTAGTCGTGTATTTAACCCCTTAGAAATTCCCCCCATTTGCTGCTTTTTAACACTGATTACTTTAAATATACTTTTAAATACTTTAAATTTAATATATACTTTAAAGTAAGTAAATATCTAAGTATTTACCCCTTATAAAGCGATGAATTCAGCTGGGTATAAAACAGCCATTTCCCTTTCTTGAGCAGTCGAAGCTTTATGGGAGAGTCGCACAGAGAAAGACATTGTTGAAAAAAGTTCAAATCAAATCTGAGCTAGAGTTCACCAGAAGGTATGTGGGAGACTTTGAAGTCTGGAAGAAGGTTCTCTGGTTTAATGAGACCAAATTGGAGCTTTTTGGCCATCAGACTAGACAGCAAACACTGCACATCATCACAACACACAATCACCACCATGAAGCATGGTGGTGGCAGCATCATAATGTAGGGATGCGTCTCGGCAGCAGGTGCTAGAGATCTTGTAAGGATAGAGGGTAAAATGAATGCAGAAAGTATCGAGAAATCCTGAAGGACAACCTGATGCAGTCTGCAACAGCACTGCCACTTTGGAGGAGATTTGTTTTCCAACAAGGCGATGACCCAAAGCAAACATCCAAAGCTCCACAGAAAAGGTTTAAAGGCAACAAGTTGAATGTTCTGGAGAGACTGAGTCAGAGCCCAGACCTCAATCCAACTGAGAATTTGTGGTTGGACTTGAAAGGGTTGTTGGTCACTATTCCTGTACAATCTGACAGTTTTACAAAAAAAAAAAAAAGACTGAGACCTACCTATCCATGCAGGCTCCATGCTGTGACTTCTGCCACAGGTGTGTTTACTATAAGGGCAGGACTACTTTAGCAATCACTTATTTTACTTTTTCTATTTTTAATTAAACCACATTACCTATTACAAATCTGTTTTCATTTGACATGGAAGAATCTTTTTTGGGGGGGGTGGGGGTTTGCCATCAAAGCCAAATGAAATTGAACATAATTCAAAGTTAAAAAGGGGAAAACGTCCAGATGGAGGTGAACATATTTTATAGGCGCTTAAATATATAAGCTCTTCAGTGACTGAAACACCTTATTTTGACATTGTCCAGTGAATACTGGAATGTAAATGCTCTAACAAATGATCAGTGATGCCATGAAATATTAGGGGTGATGTTGGACTTGAGTATATTTCTGAAGTTTCTATTTATAATTTCAGCTATCTTGGATTTCATCATTTGGCAAGTACTTTATTTTGGAAATACCTCTCGCTGAGCCGCTGTCTCTTTTCATTAATGAGATCTGGCCCCATCTCTACCAGCAAAATTACGGCTTGTTTGAACATGGTGGTGTGCATCAATATTTTAGGACTATATTTGTGCACCCAAGTCTGAAATGAAGACTCTAAAGACAAGGCTCAAGGCCTGTCTTTGAAAATAAGACCTTGTTAGGAGGACAATTACCAAGAACCCGCCTCACTGGGTGTAATTTGAATATATGATACAAGTGCGGCTCTGTGAGAAGCCCTGTTCTCAATGCATGTACCGCATGTTCTGAAATATGTCAAGAACTAGATATCATACTGACGAGATCTTTTCCTGCAGTGCCACCAGCACCTTATAACAGTGAACTGGGACTTTCATAGGTTAAGAAAGAACACTTTGGACTTTGAAGAGACATTGCCATGAATTTGGTCTATTGAGAAGAAAACAACGCAGTGATTTGGAGGAAGTGATTGTTTTTGTGCATCAGGAACTACAACCCAGATGCAGGACCGTGTTCCACATTGTTGGACCTCCTCACTAATGGTTTGCATTCTCTGTTTACTGATCTGAGTATTTTGCGATATTCATCATGATTTGTGATTGTATTCTAAACAGCTTTTTCTCATCAATTTAGATATTTTTGAGTTTTTTGTGTGCATTTAAGACTTTACAATTTCAAAGAACATTCTCGTTTTTTCTCATGCATTTTTGATTATAAACTCATAATGTTCAATTTTTTTACTCATGAATTTGCAAGTTTGAGTTCAGATATTTTTTTCCGTTAAATTTATGGCGCTAAATTGACAGAATGTTAGTTGATTGTTATGACAGAATGTTCAAGTTGTTTTCTCAAGTTTTTTTTAAGTTCAGATTTTTAGAGAATTAGATTTTTTTCTTGCAAGTTTATGACTTTAGAATCTCAAAGCTAATTAAAGGCTTTTCTCATAACTTTTGACATTTTTATCTCATAATTTTAAATTATATGTAATAGAATTTCAGAGAAGATTCAAGTTATTCACTCATATATTTTCTAAAGTTATTTTTAAAAATAAAATAATAAACACTCATATTAATACAAATATACTTTTTATTGTAAATTTGGGTTTTGGTTTAAAAACTGATTTTAACCTCAAGTTGATTTGTCCTAAATTTGTGAGTTATATTTTGAAAAAGCTGAGTTTTTTTCTCATAAATCTATGACTTTCGAATCTCTTAATGTTCAAGTTTTTATCTCAAAGTGATTAAATATTCATGTTTTTTCTCATGAATGTGTGAGAATTTGAGTTCTTTCCTCTAATGTTGTGACTGTACTATCTTACTGAATATTCACATTTTTACTCATGGATTTGCTTTATTTTTTAGAAATTTTTTTTTTATTTTAAATTTCTGACTATATGATCTCAGAGAATATTTTTCTCATAAATTATCTGTGTGCAGAATACAGTACCATGCATATCGAGATTCCAAAAAGAGAAGCTCAGTGTGTATGTATGAGACAGCAAACAGCCAAACCGGAAGCTGTGAGGGTCCAACAGCTCCCAGCTGAGGGGCTGCCCAGCACCAGAGGCCTGAACAGATGGGTTTGGTGGGAACCGGAAGGTTTTCAGGGGAGAGTAGAACTGATGTTCACGGATAGCTGACTCAACCACTCGAGGGCTCGTCCTGGAGGAACAGAGGAACCAGGACAGAAGCAAAACCTGTGTCCAGCTTTGTCTAAAATGTCTTCCTCTTCTGTTTTTTTTTTCTTTTTAATCATGTTTTAGCCATCAAACAGCAGGACACGATTATAAAACAGCAATTATGATCTGTCTGACTGAGCACGTTGCTGAAAAGTGCCTCCATCCAAAAAAAATTGCCCAAATACAGGCAGTGACACAGCACTAGTCCCAGCATCAGGAGGTGATGTGTGAATCCCCCCAAAATCAAAGTTCATCCATCATTCATTTAGTCATAGAGGGGTGCAGCGAGAGAACTGCTGCCACTGACAGGGAAATTGTGGAAACGATGAGCATGATTTCCAGCTGAAAGTCAACAGAAGCGAAGACAGCCACAGTGTAAAATAATTAGTGACCATCCAAACTCTGGAGCTCCGTCCAGCCTCTGGTTCCGCATGTGGAGAGAACGTCCTGCGCCGTGCAGCTCGGATCATTAGCGATTGCTGTTGTCGCAGTTGCAACTGAACACATTAAAAAGCTAATCAAAAACTACTTGATGAGCAACGTAGTTCAGGAGAAGTTAATTAGGTTAGTGATGAATTGGGAGCATCCAACTGTGTCCCGTGTGGACGCGTTTAAAATGTCTCCATTTGTTTTTCTATCTGTGTTACACTGTTTTCCAGCCTAAAAACTGCTTTCTGTCCTCTGCAGACTGGTTCGACTAAATCTATAATCTTATATTTCTGGCTCTCCCAGCCTCTCTGTTATGCAAATTCTCTTATGTACATTGAGAATCCAGCTTATATAACAAAAATAATAGCCTTTAGACACAGTCTCTTTTTAATAAATCCTAAAATACCACTGTACTGTGTGACCCAGTGGACAGCACACTGACAAACATGGTTAGAATTCAAAGCAGAACGTCGTCATTTACAGTTTCACATTTTGAGTCTTAATCACATACATTTATAATTTACACACAGATTAGCGTCAAAGCTGCAAGTCACATTAGTAAATATCAAGTGAGACAAATAAGGATCTAATCAGTGTTTGCTAATGCCATTGTAAATTCATAAAAAATACAATAAGCATGAGAGAGTTTTCATGCTGATTGTGTAACACAATAAGTCCTAATTGAAAGTACACACTAACAAGATGAAATAGAAATGAGAGTTACTTGCCTGTATTTGTGTTCATTGACTCAGTTAAGTGGTAGGTGTTTTTAAAAAGCTGACATCAAAATAAAATTAGCACCAAAGTAAATAAACAAGGTCGTATGCAGAGAAAACAAGCACAATATGCCCTCAAGAATTCAGGATGCACATTTCAATGTCAGCTGGACCACATAACCAATAATTCCAATACATTTAATTGCAGTAAGGACACTCTAAGAGGTTCATCTCTTTATGGAAATATCCATCCGATATTTCAGTGGTTATAACAATCTCTGTGCACCTAACATTTTCCATTCTTTCTCCAGAATTTGGGTGTTGTGAACATCTTATATCCTTTAAGAAGCAAGACTCACATAAACATATATGTTCTGTTTTTATTCCAAATGTCAAATGTGCATTTTACATTTTTTTCTTTTTTTTTGTTAAGAAACAGATACGTCACAGAAAATAGTATAACTTGACATGTTAACAAAAACAGCCGCAACTGTAAATGCAGTCCCCATAAAAAAAACCCAAATTTTATTATTCTTTTTTAGTATTTCATTGTTGTTATTTGGGAAAAAAAACATGTATATTTAGGAATGTAAAATGGTAAATTGTTTTTAAACTGTTATTTTACAGATCTTACTTTTTTTTTTAAATTACAGATAATATCTAGAAAAATCTGAAATAAAAACTTAAGTTTATATGTTAACTGTAAAGAAAACAAAAACAGGCTAAAACTGTAGATAATGTCCACATAGAAAAATCTGTATTATTTATTTTTTAAATTCTTTTTTACAAATGGTAATTCATTCATTCTTTTGCAACATGCGATGGTAAAATTACAATATACCATATGTTTTTTCACTGTATTTAAGTTATCACAGTATTATTTTACTGATTTTTTGTTCTGTTATTTTATAGTTTTTCTCTCTTGTCTGTTTTCTTGCAGATACCTAGTGAAGGATATAGGAATATTTGACAAGAAAACAAAACAAAACAAACACAAACAGACAAAATAACCCAGGACAAAACTGTAAATGTATACATCAAAAATCTGAATTCTTACAAATTCTTTCTTTTACAAAATATTAATGTTTTACTATTTTTCATTCAGTTAAAATCTAACTAGTTAACAGATGTTTGCTGCTATACACTTTTTGAATGCTGTAGTATTCCAATACACTTTTAGTTTATATTTTCTGGCACCTTGCTGCCACAATTTTTATTGTATTCATTTATTTATTTATTTATTTTTACAGTGTATACAACTTGGTTCAAAGGATAATTCTACATCGGGTTTGTTCTTTACATTTTCAGTCGCCTCCAGCTTTGGAGTTTGGGGCAACACCAAAAAATATGTGCTAAATATCTGCAGATCGACAAACCTTTTCCAGCAGAGTGTCTGCCAAGCAAACAGCCTCCAGGGGTGAGTCCACACTTGTGCCAAAACTCCCAGAACCTTTAGTCGCTCCTCATCTTTGACTACAATTCTCCCGTCTAGTTTTTCCATCGGGTGTTTTCTGATCCAATTGTACCTCATGAAAACACAAACCATTGTTATTCAAGGCTGTGTTGTTCTAGATTATGATGCTTTAACTGACATAGATAATACAGGTTTTATTGGAGGTACCAGTAATGGCCACTGTCACAGTATCAAACTGTGCTTGAGGTTGGAAAATACTTTCATATATTACCTTCAAATACAAGGTGCTTTTGCCTCCACCTGCTAAATTGTTTATCCAATCTGTCAGGAATATACCCACTAAAAAGTCAAACATTTTGCTGTTTCATTGGTAGCTTTATTCCATTGCAGTGGGAGACAGAAAAACAAGTATGACAGCTTATTTAAAACATCTTCAGACTAAAACTAAAACCTGAGAAGGCCTCAATTTCCACTTTCTGACTCTTGCTGTGTAACAGACATTTCAGCAATTACTTAAACAGCAGTCAACCTGTGAGTCTGAAGTCACAAGCATTTGGTTTCTCATTTAGAGTAAATATGATACAGATGATTGTCATAGAAATAAATGCTAACATTATTGATTTTAGTTTCACACAAGATAATATAAAAAGATGTTCAGCATTTCCTGAAAGGTTTAATTAACCCGTTCATTTTATATCCTGACCTTCTTCCCAGCTTTTAGGCTGAACGATGGGAGAAGTGATGTTGGTAGTTCTGTTTTCTCTATGTGCAGACGTTTGGTCTTTATCCCCTCAGATCCCTGGCTCCCCCCCTGGGGGTGGGGGGGTGGGGGTGGGGGGGGGGGTGTATATTTTATACAGGAAAACTTTTATTAATGTCTGTTTTGGTATTTACCATACACATACTGCTTCTTTAATATAATATAATATGCTTCTTTAATATAAGACACTCTAAAATGTTACAAATAATTACGGTTTGCAATAATTTTTGATGCAAAAAGAAGTTAAAACCCTTGTCAAATGAGCTGTGTTCATTGTCAGTTTGGGCATTAAGTATCTGCCTCAAGGCTTCTGCAGCAGTAAATCTTCTCCTCTTGGTCTGTTGACTGAGATTCGCTGCAAAACATTAAAGTGTAGTCATTAAAAGTGGAATATTATACTAAAACCACAGCATAATATACACTCAGTTTCTTCTTGGGTCACAACACAACTTTCCGTCATCCTCGTAAAATACCCATAGATCCCAAGATTGTTAATTTCTGCCTCATGTAAGCTGTAAAAAAAAAAAGAAAAAAGAAGCTGAAACTGCAGATAATGTCCACATGAAAAATCATTGTTTTTACAAATTGTGATTTGTTCTTTTACAGCACTTGATAATAAAATTACACCATTTTTTTACTGTATTTAAATCATCAAAACATATCATTGTTTAAAATATTAAATAATTTTTTTACCATTATTTGAAAGAAAAAATACGTATATTATGGACTGAAAAATAGTATATGATTTCTTTTACCCTTTTTTAAATCACAAAAAGATGAATAGTTGTTGACTGTAAAAAACAAAACAAGGCCAAACTGTAAATAATGTCCACTTAAAAAAATGTGTACAACATTTAATGGTACAATGACACTTTTTAAAAAAAACTTTAAGCCTGCTAAAATACGTAATTTTTTTCCAAATATTTGCCAATATACAGTGTTTGAATGATACAGTATTCCACCATTATTTAATAGAGTTATTTGGCACCCTAGCTGCCAAGTTCTAGCAGATTTTTTTAAATACAGTTGAGCAGTTGTGGGACTGTTGCTGACAGATTTTTTTCTATTTTTTTTTTTAGATAGAAATTTAAAATACTAGCCTCGGGCTGTGTGTAGATGCCAATTTGTTTCTTCCCTGAACTCAGCACAGTTAGTCTTATTGTGGACCTTTTATTTTGCCATAAACTCTTTTTTTTTAATGTGGACACTATGTATTGCAGTAAAAATAAAGAACACACCTTAGCAAGAAGTTCATCCTGATTACCTCCAAACTTTTTATAAATAACAGGAACGATATTTCACCTTCACACACCCAGAAATGTGTCCACATTTTCTACCACATGTTTTTGTTTTCAGACTTCAACTTTTAACACTTTTACTTTAAGCTTGAAAATGGACACAGAGTTAGAGATAAGACTCTGCCTTTCAGTCATCGATTGCTAAGGTTTGCTATCCTCCAGCAAGTGGCCTAAAACCTGTAACATATCGGAACCGCTTACAAAAGACTATATTGGTTTGTGTGTCTGCATGTGCCCTTGAAAAACAGGCCACAGCGATTAAAAGCCCCAGGTAAGTGAAGGCTCAGGCAGCAGCAGCATAATGCCTGCAGCGCAGGGACGTAGAGTAGCTGCACCTTGGCCTGAGAATAGACATCCACCAATCCAGAAGCATAAAAAATCCCCTTTGTGGAGTGAATCTGACTTCCATGCAGCACATTTCATTGACCGAGGCTATGCTATGGGGGTGTTCAGCACAGCGGTGCCATCACCTGGACCCTTTCTGAACCTCTTATCCTGGAGGGTCAAGGCTTTTAAAATGGCTCTGAGCACAGAGTAAATGTAGAAATAAACAGCTTGTATCAAACGCAGAGGCAGTAAATATAAAATGATCAATCTAAAACCTCCTGTGCTACAAAACTAAGTACAGAAGATGCTCAGTGATTTCAACCAGTACCAAAATCTACCCTCGTAATCCAATTTTTACTACCAACATCGTCAACAAAAACAAGCTAAAGATTTGTTTCCAGCTTCACCTATGACTAGGTGAAATAAACAAACTGAGCCCAGTGGGTTCAACATGTGTCATGCTGTTTTGATTGTCAAAAACTTCAGGTGTTTTAAAAATGAAACTTTAAGATCTGTCTTTTTGTTGCTGATGCTGCCAGTCATTTGCTTTTTATCATGTGTTGCAAGTTACTATGCAAAGTAAGAAACAGTGTATTATTCTAGTTAACTAGTGGTCAGTTATGGGGAAAAAAAACAATAAGCTTCTTTAAATCAGCAATTTGGGCAGGACATTGCATTGCTGAAACATCCATCCATCCATCCATCCATCTTCTTCCGCTTATCCAGGGTCGGGTCATGGTGCCTCCATGAGAGGGCTTGCCTTGCGGCTCAGCTCCCTCTTCACCGCGATGGTTCAGTACAACGTCTGCATTACTGCTCATGCTGCACCAAGCCGCCTGTCCACCTCACGCTCCATTTTCCCATCACTCATGAACAAGATGCCGAGATACTTGAACTCCTTCACTTGGGAAAGCAAGTGAAGAAAAGTTGAAACAGGACCTTGCTGTAACAACCGATAATGACCTCACTGTTTATGTATAGAGCTGCAACAATAAGTAGAATAGTTGCCAACTATGAGATTAATCACCAAATCTGATTCTAACTTGTAAAATTTGAATATTTTCTGGTTTCTTTTCTCATCTATGACAGTAAACTGAATATTTTTTTATGTAGACAAAACAAGACATTTAGAGACATCATGGGAAACACCAAAGCCCATTTTTCATAATTTTCTGAAATTTTAATAGATCACACAATCAATTGATTGAATCAAGAAAATAGTCCACAGATCAACAGACAGTGAAAGTAATCATTATTTTCACTCCTAGTTATATATGGTGTAGAGAATAGAATACTATTCTAGTATCAAGCATTATAGCATCCAGCTGTGGTAAATTTGCAACTATCAAACAAATGTGTGGATCTTTGTTGTTGTGATTATCATGCCCTTCTGCACAGGAGCTAATTAATGTCTGTTTTATTTAATGGCTGCATGCCACTGTGCTACTAAACTCTCTGTGCACTCGCTGTGTATCACCGAGCCGCATGGATCCAGGCTCAGTCACTATATGTTTGTGACCCTCCAAGGCCTTACTCCAGAAGGGGAGCCTGGTTTTCCTATACAGTGCAGTTCCTTCTTGCCAGTTCATCCGAGTCTTTGTTTGATGGTTGCCCTGCTTAGCTTGCTGCCACTGGTTAAGAAGAAGAAAATCGATGAATGGTTATGTGGAGGGTGCCATTTATTTTATAGGTGTGCTTTTACCTTTGGGGTTTTTTTCGAGGAACATCTAAGGTTCAGCACAGAGATGATATCTCTCATCTTGCCCAGGAATGTCTTGGAAGGAGCTCACTAGAAATTGTTGTTGGGAGATATCTTGGCTGTCCTACTTAGCCTGATGCCACAATGACCCGAGTATATGTGGCACACCTAAAATTTGGTGACCACATTTTGTATAATAAGATTTAATTTTTACAGTAGAAAATGGGCTGGAAGCCAGGATGATATTTTATTCTAAACAAGGGACAGGAAAACAGCAGCGTTCCGAGGGGGAACTGTTGACATCGGCATTGTTGCACCTGGGTCACCTTAAGGGGAGGGAAACGGCGGCACCCCAGATGTAACCTGGAGGACGGAGTGCCGAGCTTCTTCGTTGCTGCGCATTATCTCCTGTATTTTACAGGTTAGTACGGTTAAAACCTGCTAATGTGTGCTTATGACTTATCAAGCTTTAAATGTTAAGTCGCTGTGTACCAGTGAGATGTTGTTTTAAGTGATGAAATATAAAAATAAGGCCGTTAAAAATGCGCGACAGCTATGTTCGCGGGCTAACTGCTAACCGTGGTTTCATGGGTTTTTGCAACCTCACCATTGTCTGGCAGGGAGATCGTCACCTTCTTATGTACACTCTTTACAGTTTTATTTGGAATCCTACACCTGTTGTTGTTTTTATGTGGTATTTAGCAGATGTTTAAGCAAAGAAAATTGTTATCAATTGAGGATATGTTTTATTTTTTAATAGTTTTGATAACAGTAACTATGTAAAATGTTCCAGATATGGTATTTACATGACCTCAAAGTGCCTTTGTCCCTCTATGAGTTTAGACAGCTAAAGGAAGCTTGTTTTTAAGACAGTGGTTATACTTCATTGATTTAGAGAAGATTGTATCCAGCACTTTGAAGTATTGGAATGTGAGCAGTCTGTATTATTGGAAGAAAAGAGAGACAATATTGCACTTATGAGGACACTGATACCAGGATGTTTGTACAAAATGATGAATGTTTTCTGTTAATTGAAACCAACATAATAGAGATGTAACCTGGAGGACAGAGAGTGTGCCAAGTGTCTTTGCTGCACATTATCTCCTGTATTTTACAGGTATTCATTTTTGTTGCTGTGGTCCTATTCTTGGGACCTGTAACATATAGATAAGCAGAAGAAAATAGATGTAAGGTCAAAGGAAAAGTGCCATTCATCAAGACTAATTGGTGTGCAGTGAAAAGTGAAGAGCATGAGATGTAACTTGAATTATATTTTATACTTTGAAACCAGGCTGGTTCATCTGGTTGATATTGGGGAAATGTTAAAGTTGCTCTGCTAATTCATGGCAGCAATGTCTCAGCTGGTAGAGTAGGTTGTACATAAGGTTCGGGGTTCGAGCCCTTGACCCTCCAAGTGCTGAAGTGTCCTTGGAGAAGACACTGAACCCCAAGTTTCTTGCACTGGTAGTCAAACCCTTTTAAGGACTGCTCTACCACCACTGGTGTGTGAATGGGTGAATGAAAAATGCTAGAATGGCACTATATAAGTGCAGACGATTACCATTTACTCGTCTGAGGTAAATATTCTATTGTGTTGAGATACTGCCGTGTGTATAGCTGCTCAACCTGTGGCTTATTTATTAGTTGTGCTTTGTGCGATTGTTCTAGTGCTGTTGAGGTTGGCTTTAGCCTCATGCTGAACTCCAGTAGCAAACTATGTTGTCATTACCATGTGCAGCAGTGACACCCAGCAGCCCTACAGGCAAGTCTTGTTTGGTAAAGAGCAGTAAATTCTGAGCTTAATGCTGGAATGAAAGCTGGCTGGTCCCTCAGCTTCCACCACACAATCTCTCCCAAACATCTTCACTCTCTTCTCAGTGATCTGAACTTTCCTGGAGCACTTATGTCCACCCCTCAGCTTTAACCCAGCATGCTTCAGGCTTCAGTCCTGCTTGCTCACATCGACAACAGCACAAACCGCAGGAAGCCAATAGCAATCCTTCATCCCCAGGGATGACTGCTTCTGCCCTCAGCAGCTGATTAGCATGGTGGCTTCCTGCTGTACTGTTATCTGTTCAGGCTCTCAGGCGGAGTAAACATAAAAACAGCAGGGAGGCTGACCTCAGGCCATTTACTCAGCAGCCTCTGAAGAGCTTCCCTCACCACGACCAAACCCACCCCACACTGATATTTCTGAATTAATGAGGGCACAGTAAGATGTACGAACACTTGTTGTTGGCCCTCCAGAAAGGTGGGTTTCATCTTTCTAATCACAGCGAGACACTCGACAACGCAACTGACCATAAGGTCAAGAAGTATGACAGACTGGAATTGAGTCACTTCGTAGGTGTTAGGTAGACACTGACTCAGAAAGACTGTCACAACAAACGATTATGCTTGAGAGCTTTCAGATTCTTTTTGCAATGCAGTGATGGACATCAAGTTATTTTTAAAAGACTGTGATGTCTGTGGCAGCTGCAGTAACTGGAAGTGTGGGAATCTATTTAATTCAAATCAACAGGTCGTAGTTATGGGGTAGATAGTAATAAATTAATCTCTAACAAAATTATCCGGAACCGAGGGGAAAGTTGGTGTTATAATACTCGTACAATAGCTCTCTCCCACCGCAGACATTTTGATGTAAATAATGGCTGAATGACAATTAGCTGTTCAGATGCCAGAGACCTGCCACTGTAAATACTTGCTCTCTGCATGCCTCAAGAACACCTGAATGAAATGAAGCCACCAGGATTTTAGCTACATCTTTGTTTTAGGAATCAGATGTCATCAGTGAGGAAGAAATGTCGAAGTTTTGCTCTGAAACTTTTTGTCAAGACTGTCAGTAAGTGTTTAAACAGAATGTGTTATCATGGAATATGTTTGAGTGGCATCATCTGTTATCATTATTGTCTTGGATTAATGCCAGCCACATTTTTTGCCTAAAATTTAGTCTTGTCAGCCTTTGTTTGTCAGGAAAAAGTATTTACCCCCTCTTAGGAAGATTCTCCTTTTGTTGCTTTTCAACATTAAATTATTGTCAGTTTAATTTGGGTTTTTAACAAGAATTTGCAAAAATAAACTAAAAATGACAACAGATTTCTACAAAATAATGTCAATTACTTGAAAACACAGAATGTAAAATAAGATGATTGTGTAAGTATTCATCCCTGTGTAAGATGACTCACCTAATTGAACACAGGTGCCGCCAACTGGTGCTGCAAGTTACATAATTAGAGAAGCAGAGATCATCTGAGTGCAGTAAATGTGTCTCAGTGATTGTAGTATAAACACACTTTTATCTGGAAGGTCCAGTCACTGATGAATCAGTACTCCTGGATATAACTATACCATGAAAAAAAGAACACTCCAAGAAACTCTGTGAAAAGGTTATTGAAACGAATAAGTCAAGGGATCAATGCAAGACTATTTCTAAGTCAATGAGCAAATATGGCACATATTAAATTGCATATTTCAACCTAGAACAGGCCATTTTCAAAAACTGAGTGACTGTGCTAGAAAGACTAGTGAGGAGGCCACCAATACACCTATGACTCCTCTGTGATGCACCGCTATGCTGTTCTTCACCAGTGAAAACTTTATGGGAGAGTGACAAAGGGAACGATATTGTAGAAAAAACGCTTTCCCGGGATCTTTCTGCATGGAGTTTGCATGTTCTCCCTGTGCATGCGTGGGTTTTCTCCGGGTACTCCGGCTTCCTCCAACAGTCCAAAAATATGCTGAGGTTAATTGCTGATTCTAAATTGCCCGTAGGTGTGAATGTGTGAGTGATTGTTTGTCTGTATATGTAGCCCTGTGACGGACTGGCGACCTGTCTAGGGTGTCCCCTGCCTTCACCCTAAGTCAACTGGGATAGACTCCTGCAAACATAGCTGGCAATGTGCACTGCAGCAGTAAATTACATTTTTAAATTTTCATTAATGTATACTGATTCTCTAATGAGTTCCTAGAAACTTCTTGTTAGCAAACAGCCGATGTAATTCTATATTTATGATGTTTTATATGAAACTTTAAATGTGTTGAAATTGCATTGTTGTCCAAACCACATTTTGCGTCCCAGTGCAATTAGACTTTGGAGAAATATATTAACCCTCATCAGTATCATCACTTTTCAACCTACAGCTGACCAAGTAATGAAAAGTATTCATCAGATTTTGCATGCTGTGACACTCTGATGTTTAGCTGCATTTTGTTGGTTTTATTGGAAGTGACAAACAACAAACTTATTAATGAAAGATGTGACAGGAATATATTTTTAACCACAAAATCAGGGTGGCATTAGTAAAAAGAGTCAGAAAAACAAAATAAACAAAACAAAAAAGAAAGAGAATTTTTCATGTGTTATTAAAAATTAGGTCTTTTAATCATTATTTGTGCACATTAGGGCTGTCACAAACGACGAATCGACGAATCGCCTGAGCACGATACGTCATCAAAAGCGGAAGTGAGCGCGCAATGCAACAGAAATCACCGTCTGAGCGGAGCGCAGAACACGCATGGACATCCGCGCTGTATCGTGCATATATAGTATATGCATATATTAGATATGCACAATACAGCGTGGACATCCGCGTTTACGTTACAGCGTGGACATCCGCGCTGTAACGTGCATATACTATATATGCACGTTACAGCGTGGATGTCCGTGCGTGTTCCGCGTGATTTCTGTTGCATTGCGCGCTCACTTCCGCTTTTGATGACGTATCGTGCTCAGGCAACTTGTCGATTCGTCGTTTGTGGCAGCCCTAGTGCACATATCTGTTTAAACTTAAGGTTCTGCTGAAACCTGAAGACTGTAACTCAGCGTACCTGAGGTCACTGAGTTACTCTGAATATAGACTGTACCTTTGCAGTAGCAGCTGCAAAGCTGTAGAACAGCCTCTTTCCATTGACATTTTTAGGATAAATCCTAAATATGTGCTATCAGTGGCTTTTGTTAGCTCTAAAAGGTCAGAATTTTTTGTATTTTATATTTGTTTTGCCTTAGAATTTGATCTTACAAGTTACTGTGCTGTTTTACTTTGTTTTAGTGTTTTCATACAATTTTATCATCTTTCACAATTTGGTATTTACGCTAGGTTTGATTGTAAAATGGTCTGTTTTGTAGGTGTAGCTGCTAGTATCCTCTATTACACTTCTGCCGAGAACTCTGAATGGCCAGGTGAGTGGTGGCATCTTCTGTGTTCTCAAGTGAGCACCATCTTTCCTAATTGGTTCGCTGATGGACAGAAGATTCTTTAGTGAGTCCCCACATCCCAGGCTCACCCTTTAGATTCCATTCGTGCACTTGGAGTTCTTTCTCTTTTTCCAAAGCCACTGACTATGTTCTTCAGATGCTCCGGAGAGGTCTTAGCTCCCATATACTGCAGCTACCTTTATGTTGATGTGGCATCAAACCCTCTGCAGATTGTGTCAACTGGTCCAACCATGTCACTTACATTCTTATACAACTAAACTGCATTCTCTATTGCATTTTAATGGAAAAAAAGGAATTTGTCAAATGTGACATGCTCGAATAGGGTTGAAAACAGTTTGAAAGAGAGGCTAAATTGGTGTCAGGAGGTAGGAGGGGAAGTTTACGGCATGAATTAGAGACCAGACTTTCACCCAGAAGACCAGGGTTTGTGTCCCGTGATGGATGATTGGTCTGAAGTTTTTCTTTTTTTCACTGTTTTCTTTCAGTTTTCAGTTGCTTTCTGGTTTGGTTCCGGTACCGAACGTACATGGTTAGGTGAAACTGAGAAAATATCACACTTTGTTACATACTTTTAAAGGTTAGAAGGCACCAAAATTACTTGGTAATATCACAGTTTTGGTTAAAATACACTACAGGCCAAAAGTTTGGAAGAAAGATCAGATTTGTACAAAAAAAGATCATAGTTTCATTGATATACTTTGCAACAAAATAAACATGAATATCATAGAAAGTACCACTGATGAGAATACATTTTTACTATAATTATCAGCTATTTGTATCTGTACTCTTGTTTCTTCCCTCAGCTGTGTCTTTCTAGCCATTTTTGTTGTAGTTATAGAGATATGGACACAGTTGAGATTTACTGGAATTTTTGTTTACAAACTCTCAAAAGCCAAAGAGCTGAAGTGAAAGTGAAGTGCAAACTGTGATTTGTTTTTTGCTTTTGCACTTAAGTTGGGACCCTTGTAAATCTTCTCAACCCTAAAACTAAGTCCTTCTTTTCTTTTGTTAACATTTATTCAGCAATTGTCTGGTAACTTCAGTGTATAGCTACAGGTAAATTGAGGAAAATTATGTATATCAATGAAAGCAAAGACTGGTCATGCAATAAATACATCCCAAAATCCACAGAATTCATACTGATTTGTATTTGTATTTTTTTTTTTTTCAACCTTTTTAAGAAAGACTGTCTGAACAGAAACTTGAAGCTGATTCCAAATGTTTGGCCTGTATTGGCCTTGCTTCCAAACTCTTGGCCTGTAGTGTATGATCGTTTCATTGCATGGTTGAAGCTTCTCCTTTGTTTTCTGGGTAATTTTGTGGAGCCTTGGTTGACCAGTCGCACCTTGGCTTTACAGCCACATTGTTGGACTCATTGTACCTCAGATTTTTGCCATCATAGGCCTCCTCTATTGCATCCACCCAGGGCACTTTGAGCTCAATGAGAAGGGGTGAGTCCAACCGTAATACAAAACCTGCTCTAAGGTTGGTTGGCACAATTTCAGCTGTAAAGTCTGCCACCATTTTCCAATTGCTTGCCTCATCTAACCACTTAGTGTCCAGTCTTGGTCCCTAATGTTCTCATACAAATGCTTTTGTCAACCAGCAGGGGGAGGAAAGGCATAAACACCTTACTGTGCCACCATTTGTATTGGTCCTAAGTGAGGATGGTCTTGTGGCATAGCCAAATGTTGCTAGACTCTGGCATGTGGATGGCAGTGGAAGGTCAAAATAGGTAGCTGCGATGTTGAAGCCTGCCTGCAACTCTCACTGTTTATTTCATAATGATTTCTTTTCTCCACTTCCTCCCATCTGATCAGTTTCCTTTGCTTAAAAACAGATTTAAAGAATCATTACAGTACTTATACTGTACAGTTCTGGATTTGTTTTTACAGCTTTTATTTGGTGACAAAGTTTAGACAGCTTCAGTAAGGCAGCATTACCTGACACAGTTAAATAAATTCATAGATTTGATCTCAAGTTCCACACTACCACAGTATATTTTACCTCGACATGTTAAGTCTCTGACTGTCCAGAGCAAAAAACAATCTATTATGTCATCTGTGCTGTCCAACCCTATCGTTATCTGCCCACAATTTTCTCTCACTTTCTCCACTTATGTTTCTTAAGATTTTTACACACAAGCCAGGCTAACAGCTGACACTTCCACTTTTACATCTGCTCCCTCTCCACTTCTCTCCCTCACTTAAATTCTTTCTCATTTACTTGCCTGTCTTTGCTCTGAACACCTCCCCATGAAGCCACTTAAGCTGTTCACAGCAGTGCTCTACTTTTATGCACAACTGTAATGAAATTTGGCCCCATCAAGATGCTGTCTGCTGAGTTAATGCTCCAATACATCTGGTCACTCAATTGCTTTTCAGCAGCGTAACATTTGAGATCAAATGGGTAAAAACCCATTTGCCTGATTAAAGTCTGACGGCTATTGAGTAAAGCCATAACTACTCATTGACAGCTCCCTTCTATGGTATTCTATACACTTGTTAACATGAAACAAAGGATGTCAGAGCCTTAATGGTCAGCGTTTCAAAGGCTACATTTACACGTCATCTCAAATGCCCTGTGAGCTTTTAAAAACTTTCAGTTGCTCAACCACAGACATGTTTCTTCCAGAACAAACTTCAAACATGCAATGTATCCTCTGCTTTTTGAATGTACAGTCCAGACTGTATATATCGGAACAGTTCTTTTTGAGATCAAATAACTGTCAAATCTACATCACAATTAATTTGATTCATCGGTTTAAAAAGACTTTCATTTTGGCTTCATTTTTCAGCTGCAGAAGTTGCCACTTCATTTCGGTACAGTGTTTAGAGAGTAAAATGGGTGGTGTTTTAAAAACTTCAAGTGGGACGACTTTTTTTGTTCGTGTTTTTTTTTTGTTGTTTTTTACAACAAAAGTATATTAATCTGTATGAAAACTATTTACCTCATAAGCTCAATTCAGAAACTTTAATGGATCTGTAGTGGTAATTAAAAGGAACTCGTTACAAACAAGTTATTTGTCAATGCATTTCATACCTGTAGTTAGCTATTTAACACACCTTTTAACAGCTTCTGATTTTAGCTTTATTTTTGCTCTTCAACTTTCTTCTTTGTGCTAAACCAGCTGATGGGTAAAGTAAGGTTCATTAATGCAGTGAATCTGATCTTAATGCTTAATGCTCAGTGAAGTCTTTCCACCAACACTTGAGAGAAATATTTTCATTTCAGCTGCTAAATATTCAATTTTCTTTCCAAGCTATTTGCTGGTTCAGTCGGTCTGCTCTGTGATGTTTGGCAGGTAGTATACAGGGGATTTAAAGAGTGAAAGCTTTTCTTGCTGCCTTTTGCAGGTGAAAGTAAGATTGATGAATGTGAGTCTTAATCGTATAGTCAATTTAACAACAAGCAGCCAAGTTACCTAAGAGAGGCCACATAGAGCTGGGATAAGTCCTTCAGATTGCACACAGTCATGTGATTGATTGTTAATGAGAAAGACTATTGTTAGATGAAACTTTCAAGTCAGTTAAAGGTGCCACGTGGAGTTTTCTGTTATGCAAGTGATTTCTGCTTGCATTTACTACAACTCACCAACATGTGTGATGTAGAATCCTCAAGGCAACAAGGAACGTTAGCATTCATTTGGAGCTGTTTTCTGCCTATATGATGAATGTAAGTCCAGTTTTGACTTGTCTTGAGGCTCTGTTGTTGGTCTCCACCTCCTGTTCAGGGGAAATACTTCCATTTTGGCAGCTGAATATTTAACTTTGTAGCTCACTGACTGTCTGCTGTTTTTGCTGAAAAGAGCTGCCTCCTGCTGGTGAAAACAAGGTTTATTAAAGCAGTGAGGATTACATTTACATATTCTATTCAAGGTTAATACAACTAAATTGATTCGTGGAACTTTCAAGACAAGTATAAAATTAGTTTAAGGAAAAAAACATACAAAATTTGTGTCTGTTAGCTGTCATTTCACTTGATTTTCACAAAGAACATTCCTAGAAGAAGCCATTACTTCCAGCCAGATCGGAGGTTAACTTTCAATTCATTTTTTGCTCAGTCTCTCTCTTCAGTTTGAAGCTATCTTCGTGTTTCTCCAGCTGAGATTGCAGTAGACGAGGTTGACTGACTTGGTTTTTGAAGAGGAGAGAAGAGAAGAAGCGGGAAGAGAGGGGATTGTGAATAAAACAAACGGCTTATCACTAAAGCTGATCAGTGAGGAAGAGTTTTGCGCTCCACTGACCTGCTTTTTTCTCCTCTTTTGTGTGTTTTTCTACAAGAGCAGACACGTCGTTATCGCCTGTCGTCAGCTTTGTCAACAGATGGGAGTTAAAACCAGTACACATGTATTTCTGTTTAGAATGCATGCCAGTATGCATTTTTAATGTTTGACTCTTTAAAAGGATATTGACATCTCGGCTCACCATGAAAGAAAGATGATTTCTGTCTTGTCAAAGCCTCTCCAACAATTTGTCAGGTGTCAGCCTCTGCTCTCATATTTCACTCTTCATTTGACAATTGCCCTTCTGCCAGTGCTGTGACAGGATGTCGATAGTTCTTTCCTGGAGATGCTAACAAATTCAGCCTTAGCTTTCCACACCGAGCAAAAAGTGGGAAAAATATCCTGTCATATTCCTTTCTTCCCCTCTTTACTCTCTTGTTTTTACTGGTGAATTTCCAACGTGCTTCGGCTCCTCATCCTGTCACAAAGCGTCACCATCACCAGGTTCGCCTTTAGTGCAGTGCGTGAAAGCTGCAGTTGCTTCTAAAACACTTCACTTTGAGTGAGTTATTCCACAGTAAGTGTTAGACCCACACAGATTTCACGTGTGGTCTTGGAGCTCTAACGGCAGCCTCGTGTCACCCTAGTGTCATTCTGGAGTGGATTTACTGCTCTTCTTCCCAAACAAGTCTCTAAATTTGACCGTTTTACCGCCCTCAAAAGAGTGTTTTCATTCTGTTCACCATCTCAGGGATTCTCAGCCTGTCTTTCATTCATGTTAGCCCTAAATGTATGCAGCTAGAATAGATTGTACATGCTTGACTTTATGCCCTCTCTCATCTGTCTTCCTTTTTGTAGTCAAACAGTCTTGTTACTTTGATTTTTTTTCTGTTCACTAGCTGACCTGTATGAAAGAGCCTGGAAATAAAAGCGAGAGTTCTGCTTCTCTCTGAGCTCGTTACACAATGAATAAAAAATGCAGAAAGTCTGACAATCTTATTAAACCCTCAGAAATACATTTTGTATTTACTGATTTAAATTTTTGATGCGACTTTGCATGATATTAGGTGCATAAACATAATTACATTTCACACCCACTTGCTTAATTGAATGCAGCAGAATAATTGTAAGTGTCTGCTCATTTACCATCCTTTTAAGGCATGTGTTAAATTATGCTAAATTAGACATCTTTATCTCTCCTTGACCACCTGCTATTCATTTTAGTGTGCAGGCTGTGTTGTCAAGCGGCACACAATGAATGCACTATAGATGCTCGACTCCAAAGATGTTTCGGTTAGTCTGTCTCAATGAGGGATTCAGCCCTCGCTCTTTGAAGTGTGAGCCTGCTCTTTGCCAAACCTTTCAGTTGGAGATATGAGAGGAAAAGGCATTCCCCTTTTCTTCCTTTTCTTTTTACTTTAACTACCTACAGAGGGACATGTAGCCTAGAAGCTGTGTGTTGTTGTATAAGGTCCGAATTTGAAAGCTTGGCGCCAATGAGCTGCTTTTGCCACTTCATCCTCGCTGAATTTCATTTGCAAAAGAAGAACATGACATGCCAGGACCACAAAGTATCAGCTGACCATCTAATTTCAGCACGTCTACACAATGAACAATGGATTAATTGCATGTGTACATTTGTTATGTAATCATAAAGAGCAAAGGAATTTCATTACATCTTTTTTGTTTTTCAGTAACATCATATATCTGTGCAAAGGTTTAAACCAGCAGTGCAGAACTTCTGGCAGTGAGAGTAGTTACACACACATACTGTTGGTACATGCTGATTTTGCATGCTTCGCTGTCAGTCTCTTCATTTTTCAGACCGTAATCTCTCCCCCATAAAGTTTCTTTTTTATTTGGAGCATCAGACATGTTGTGTGGATGCTTCACATATTGGTTCTACCAAATTCCTAGCTGCTGGAGCCCTCTCCATTGCTTCAGTTGCTTCCCTCTTCAGCTATGTCAAACTGATCATTGCTGGTTAATGTAAACTGAATCGCTACCAGTGTACCAGCATGGGTTTGGTGCTATAGAAACCAGATTTAAAGCTCTGGTACGCTTCAAAATACACAGAGATTTACCTGGTGCTAACTATCAATACGAGTTGGCCTTCCACTGCAGGAACTTGGGGCAGGTCTCCTAATTGATCCTTTCAGCCTTTCTGTTTCCGTTATAGTGCTGGATCTAACAGATTCAACTGTGACATTAACTCAGACTGCTCCAAGACAGCAACAGCATTAGCACATAGCAGATAGAACAATGGAGACTCCTTCTGGATGTGGATATCAAGATGGTGGAAAAAATGTCTCTTCTCTGAATTTAACCAATTAGTATCACAATCTGCACAATAGTTTGTTCAGGGCCACTTAGAAGTACCCACCCCGGAGAAGGTACTGTTTTCTTTCTAGAGGTCTTACAGGCGCGGTTCTCGCAAACAGCATGTTTAAAAATTAGATTATCTTAAAACGTCCCACAAAACTACTTGATATCCTTTATGTGTTTTGGCATTTTACGATTGAACAAATGTTAAAATAAGGCAAATAGGATGTGTAAATCAGATTTTAGAACAAACAGTGATAAGATTGGAAAACTGAATTTATGAATACACTAAATAATCCTGTGAAAACGGCTACCCAACGGAAGCCTACAGAGCCCATGTAAGTTGTTAAGACCAGAAGTGCATGCCCTCTCTTCATCTTGGAGTTGAAACCTAGGTCACGCTTAGCTCAGTATAAATAATGCTAACCTAGCAGAAAAAAAAGAGGAAGTGGTTAAACATTTGACACGATTACATCATATACATCCTGAGTGGGTCTTAAGATGATGGGTTGTAGCTTTCCAGAATGGAAGAGGAGTGTTTAGGAGAAGTTTGCATAGGTTTGTGTAGTCAGTTAAAATCTTGAGATTTTGCTCATGTTTGTTCTTACAGACTCTGTATTGAATAAACATTATTCACATCAGCCTCTGAAGACTGCCTGAAGACTCTTTCTGGAGAACTTTTTGATGACTCCAACTTTTGATCCAGAATTGATTTTCGACTACATGTTTAAAAAAGCTGGGCAGACTGAGTCACAACAGATGCACCAAATGACATCCCAGCTACTGGATGAGGACATCAAGAGGATGGAGAAACTGTTGAACCTGTTGTCTGCCAGAGTGTTTTTTCCCCCCCGACATTAATCACTTTCACTTTTCTTCTTCCCAAAACTGACCCTGATAGAGGTTCTGCAGAGACAGTTCTTGAAATCAGCACATGTTCAAAGTTTCAACTCACAAGTTCCTGCACAGGACAACTGCTTGATGTCCTTGATGCACCAAATGACATCCCTACTGCTGCTGGGCGAGGGCATCGAAAGGCTGGAGAAACTGCCTCTTGATGAACTAGTCTGCCAAAGTCTTCTCTGGCTTTAACCTTTTTTTATTTTTTCCTTCCAACAACAGCCCTGAAAGAGGCTCTACAGGGTCAGTTGTTGTAGTCAGAACACGCACAAATGTTTTAGCCCAAAAGTTTCTGCGTTTTAAAATGACTTCCTGTCTGAATTCATTTGGCTTGAATATAAATAATGTTCATATATATGTAAAAGCCCTGCATCCAGCTTTAAGCAAAATCTGTATTTGGTGTGAACGCTGTTTGCCTACAAAACAACCAGTTCTCCCTAAGATTCAAGACTGAAGAGTTTTTCTTTGTCACATGCAGACTGGGCAGTGAATTGCAAAGCGACTGTTCAGCAAGGCAGTGAAATAACAAGAAGACGTGAAAAAAAAACAGAAAAACTGAAAGTGTGAAGAAGTTGAAAAGTGTGGTGTGCTTTGTGCAAGAGTTGCAGTCGTGTCTGTGTATATGTTATGTTTTTTGCGTGTTTTTTGTGTTTGGGCATGTGTGCATGTTCTGCACATACTTACATTTATCCAGTGGCATGTAGCTGTTTATGATGAGGTGCTATGATTTAGATTCACAGCAGAGGTCAGAGTTCTCAGTTCTCAGAGGGAAGAAACTCTTCCTGAGATTGCAGGTGTTGTTGATTTTAGTTCAGCCTTTAGTATCCTTGGCTCAAGCACACCTTACTTCAACCTGTTCTGTCTGGATCTGTGGATCCTGGATTTCTTGTCCATTAGAACCAAGGTGGTGCAGTGACCAGACTCTGAACATAACCCTTTTGTTTTACTTTGCTTCTTGCTTCAGTTTGTTTTCCTGCTTTTGATTAGAATTTCTGATTAATCTTTGCCTGCTCGCTGCGTTTCGTCGATGCTTTAGTCGTCTTTGTATTGATTTAGTTATTAAGAGTCACTTTCTCTTTTTGGAAACCTTCCTCTAGATTTGGTTCTGACACCTCACACAGCAAGTCAGGTTTCCACTAAAGTGTTGCACAGGTTTTAATTGAATTTCTAGAAAATCTGCCAAAGAAAATGGAAATTAATTTGCGTTTCAGTACCATTAGTGAACATTAAGAGTTCATCTAGATAAACAGCTGGTGCCACTAATTCTCCAGTCAGATGCCATTAAACCGCTGCAGAAAAAGAGGGTGCAAGGAGGTAATATAATTAAGAAACCACACTTGCAATGATGGAAAGCAGTGTAGAAGACATCAGATATGGAAGTATGATATTTGTGTATTTTGGTTGAAATATTTCATTGAAATATTTTTGTTTGTTTTAAATTTTTTTTTGCTTGTTTATTTGGTGCATTACTTTGAGTGACATTGAGCTTTGAAAGATTTACAACTTGAAAGATTCAAGTTGAAAATCTTGGTCAGGTGTTGTATTTGTATCTCGTTTAATTAGTTTCAGGACCTGTGCACATATAAGCTGTCCATAAAAAACATTATTCACAAGCAGAAAACCATCATGTACACGGTTAAAAAAAAAAAAAAAGATATTTGGCAGTTTTAATCTGTTATTTTTAGAACAATTCACTATTATTTTCCAGATTTTCCAGACCAAGACTGTCAATAATGTTCACATCAAAAGTCTGTTGTTATAAATTGTAATTTGTTCCTTCGCAATACTTTACTAACCATTTTTATGTATTTAAATCTGTTGCAAACATTATTTTGCAGATATTTGCCATTATTTATTTATTTATGTATTTTTTGCCATTTTTGAATGTCGCAGAATTCTACAGTTTTTAAATTTATTTTTTATTTTGACCTTCCTTTTTTTTTTTTTTTTTTACAGCGCAGTTTCCAGCATTTATAAAACACAGATCAACACTGACTCACCAAACAACATGGCCAATGTCATTCAAAAGCCCAAATGTTACACAAATAGCTCAGATGGTAGTGATTCAAAGTAACTAAGTACATGTACTCAAGTACTGCACTTTCAGTACAAATACAGCTTGTCATACTTTATGCTTTCTGCTGCTTTATACTTCTACTCTGCCACATTCCAAATGCAAATATTGTACTTTTGACCCAATATGTATTTTATAATTTTGGGTAGTAGCTATTTTGCTCATTCATAATACAATATATAAAAAAAATAATCAACAAATAATTTGGGATGTATTATTGTTGGAAAGTCCTCTAGTGACACCTTGTTATTGGATTAATCTGAAACTTTATTGATCACTGTAAAGGAAGAAATTTACAAACTACCAATAGTAAATATTAAAATCAGATTTACCTTCATCAGCTCCAACATCAAAGCGACAAACATACTGATGCACGGCTAATTATAATCCTTTATTATAATATGCAAAATACTGAGAGACATTTTTTGTGTTACTTTCTGCCGTGCTACCCACCAATAAAATAACACACACAAAAAAATAATATGCAGAAAGATGCTCAATAGATTAAAGGGCAGCTGCAGAATTTGGCAACAATCCTCTTTCTGTTTATCACAAGAAACAGTCATTTAATCAGTTTCATATATAAAAATGTGATAAGTGCAGCTTTAATTATTACATTTTATGCAGTGCAAAGAAAAAAACCCAGTGGTGTCTTTCTTATTGGAAACATCCCCACCACCCACAGTAAGTGCAAACCACTGTCCTCCCTGGGAGCATCGCCAACCTTCAGGACGCAGTATGTCAATCTCTCAGCAGCAGCCTGCCCTCGCTGCCTCCTTAAGACAAGTGGAAGGACAGGGGTGGAGGCTTATTAGACACAAGTAAATTACCTCCCTTTTCTCTCTTTGCTCTTTGATCTGTCTCATAATTTTTCCTGCACTTCTTGCAGGTAAAGTTGAGCATAATGTGTGTCAAAAGCACTGATACATAAAACAGCAAATGGGGTAAATATCTCTGCACAAGTCCAGTGTTAACTTCCCCAGAGGAGAAGAGTAATTACTTTCCCTACACCCATCATCCGGTCTGGTGATTCTAACATAACACAGCTTCACCCTGCATCCTAACCTTTAAGCAACCCTTGTTCTATATATGACTTGTCTTAGAGGCACAACTCTGGTATAAATTTGCGTGAGTGTTTATCCCACTTTTTTCTCTCTGTGTCCCGATACAGAGGCGACCGCGGCTAATGAAGCAGCAGGAGGCGGAAACAAGGCAATGCATTGACAGCCAGAAGGCAGAGGAGAAGGCGAACTCGGCACGATCATCGCTGACGCTGAGCAGATCCGACAGAAGAAACAACCGGACCAGGTAAGGAAACAGAGGTGTAGAGGCTGTGGGAGAAAGCTATGTGAAGTAAGTAGAGGAGGAGGAGGAGGTTTGGGGTTCAGTGAGCTAACTGGCTTCACTGGCTGCTACAGGGATGAAAGAGACCAGAGTCTGGGTCCACTCCAAGCTCATTAACCACAGAGCAAGACTCTCCCTCTGAAGCCTAAAGGCCTCCGTCACCTCACTAACCCTGCATCCAGGAATATAAATGTGAATGCAGTCTCCCAGCTTCCCTGTTTGTAGGAAGCATTTGGTTCAACAGGTGATCAAACAGACTCTGACCTAACAGACGCGATCGGCTCGGTTCAGTGACGGGACGGTGTTGATTTTGATGTGAAATGTCACCGTAACATCCTTCCTTCCGGGACGTTTGTGGGGTCGGTTTCAACTTATTTCTAAAAGACAAAGAGGTTCCCATCAACCAGCACAACTGTCACGGTACAATCTTTTTATACGCAGCCAAATATAATTGTGTTGATGATGTTTCTTCCTCAGGGGTGACTCACTGTTTAACAGCGTAATGACTCCTGACTGGAGACACTGACAATAGCAGCAGAGACACACTTGGAGCTTCAACACTGGACACTGTTTTATCCAGAGTGATGCTAAACTGTGGTGTCAGAGAATCTCTGCAAGACTGACTGATACAATAATCAGGCTAAAAAGGCTGCACTTCTTCCCCTAAATTAGGCAAATTAGAAAAATCAAACAGAAGAACATATATATCCTCATATAATCTTTAAGAAATTATTGTTGCAAGTTAATAAGTTTCTCTTTGAACCAATAAAAAATACGAGCATCATTCCGTATAAAATCAACCAAAAAAAAATCCATGTGACTTTCTCAGAATCTACAATTTTTTTGTTCACAATATCTTTTGTGTACTTTAATGAAGCTGTGCAAAGTTTACCTTCATACTATCAATCTTGTCAGAGCTACATGCGCTCAAAGTACATGTAGATGGGTTGAAAAAATGTGCTTCTAAATTTGAATTTCTTTTCTCATTATTTCTGAGCTTCATAACTTCATCAGTGCAGCAGACAGGAAATTTTCAGGGCTGAAAAAAAAATTTGAGTTCTGTTAAAAACTGCAACCAAATCAAAGTTGTTTTTCCATTTCACAGCCTCAAGACACATTCACATGTATCAAAATATCCCTATATTAGAAACTGATTCTAACACGGAGTGAATCATTGAAGCATTGAATGTAGGTGAAAATGAAACATTTCATTTGCTATAACTTGTTCTGATCAACCACCTTTTACACATGCTGATATGAACCTAGAAAGTTTACCCAAATTGCACTCTTCAAAATTTTCTCTGATGATCAGGGTACCGATGCTCGTTTCTTTGAGTCTGTCACAGACATTAAACTGCTGCAGTTTTATTGTCAAACTATGATACATCCAAAATTACTGATGCTTGAAGTTGGTTAAAGTTTTTTTTTTTTTGCTATTTTTTGCTCATTTATGACATTTTTTTGAGTAATTTTGGACAATTTCAAAGGGTTTAGTGATTTATTTATTTATTTTTTGGTCGGTCAAAATTTGATTCATTCTGGATAGGGTTAGATAGGATACATTTTTGCTTATTTAGGACAAATTGAATCATTCCGGACAAGTTTTTTTGAAATTAGGAAAGTTTCTAAATATTGTAATAAAGATTTGAAGCAGTTCGAATAACTTTTAGATATATTTAGGTATTTTGGAAATGTTTTGAGAAAAATCTTTTTAAAAAATGAGATTTTATGTTATTTTTAGTCATCTTGGGGAAATTATGAGTCGTTTTGGACAAACTGAAACAGAAACACACCCAGGGTGTCAATGCTTGTTTCTATGGCTCTGTCATAGATATTAAACTGCTGTAGTTTCACTCTTCAAACTATGATACATCCCATAATACTAATGCTCAGGTTGGATGTAGAAAAAATGAACAGAAACCAGATTTAGTCTTTACATTATGACACCTGGAGAGGATGTAAAACTGATTTGGCTGCAGTTTTTAACAGAACTCAAATGTGTTTTTCACCCTTGAAAATGCCATGTATTTATCTACTGCACTGATGAAGTTCTGAGGCTCAGAAATGGTGGAAAAGGAATTAAAAAGTGAAATTTAGACCCACCCCTAGAGCCTGTAACTCTGAAAACATTGATAACATCAGGGTAAAATGGCTGATGATTTTGTTAAATCTATTAAATCAAGTGATTCTGAGAGGGTCAGGTGGGATTTTTGTTTGAATTTATTAATTTTGTTTAAGGCTTGTATTTTTTAAAATTAAATTTTTAACAATTCTAACAGTTTAAGACCTTCTCAGGAAAATATAACCTGAAGCTTTGTGGGTAGGACTTACATTTTCTGACTCTGGTGAGTTGTAGCAAAAAAAAAAAAAAATATTTGAAAAATGCAGCATAGGCATAGAGAGTCTATACAAAAAGGTTCTGTGCTCGAAATATTGTTTTAGCTATTGTAAGGCTCTGCAACAGTGCTCCTTTAACACAGATTTATACTGAATATACATGAGCAGGCATTCAAATGTAGATATACAAAATTAAATGTTAAAAACAAAGACCTATTAAGAAGCAAACAGTTGTTTCTGTATATATAAAAGGTACTGATTAAAAAAAACAACAACAACAAAACGTTTGTCTACAATAACAAATCGTGTCACGTCCTTGGTCTGGCAGTGCTATATCTGATATCTGGATGTGCAATCTCCACTTTCACCACTCCTGCTTTTTATTTGCTGTATTTTGTTGTTGTGTTTGCTGAAGAAAGGCACTGCTGGGACAAATATGATCAAAATCATGTAGGGACGAACAGAGCTGAAGGCTGTTCTGGGGTTTTGGGGGACAAAGGTGACTGAAGGCTTTTTAAGGGTTTCAAAAAATGTATCTTTATTGGCTCCCGCGGCAAATTATGTCAACGTGCTGCCAGTGATCCTTGATTTGAATCCCTGAAGTAGGATGGCATATTTTTTTCCGACAGGAGTGGTTATATTTAGGTGTGACTTCACGGATAGCTGAGTTTGAAGGACGATATACAGTCGGGCCATGTAAGCCTAAAGCCAAAACTTTCCACATTTTCAAAATAGAGGGAAGATGTCAGACAGACGAATTCCTAAGCTTTTTACATCTCTGTTTTGCTTAAAAAAAAAAAAAGTAAAGCTTTATTTTACAGATCTGTAAATTCATTTTGATTTCCAGCTTAGTTTCCGGGATACAGCTGTGTAATTAGGTAAATTTAATGTACATTTAATGTTATTTATTTATAGGGACAGTTCAGATAAAACGCTAAGCAAGTATAACTTTTGCACAGCAGATCACGTAAACATTCAAATGTTCATACTTTCTCTACATGCTTCAAATAATAATTTTAAAAAAAGGATCTACACATGAAGTACAGTAAACACTTGAGTTTAAAGCTGATTTTCTTTCATTACAGCCATAGAAATCAACAGCATTTAAGCACCACTAACTTTATACAGGGTTATTCAAAAAGAATGAACTGATTTCATTACGTAATATTTTAATAAGGAAAAGCAATAGAAAACTCCAGCCAAGTCACAAGTTTTCTACTTACACTCAACTTTTATTTGATGTTTAAGGTCATCGAATGACATTGAATAACAACAGCGATCAACTCAGTGGATGGTGATATGCTGATTCACATTTGGGAGGAATTCTCTTATTGCATTGATGTTGCCGTGCTGCGGGTGGTGGCCACATTGAACACTTGTAAGACAGGAAATAAAAGTTGATTGTGAGTAGAATACTTGTGACTTGACTGGAATTTTCTATTGCTTTTCCTTATTAAAATATTGCATAATAAAATCGGTTCACTGAATAACCCTGTATAACTCCCATTTTAAGTCAAACTAGTTTCAGGTCTGGTTTCAAACCAGTTTTGCATTTTTGACAACCAGAGAATTGCCTTTGGTTGTCAAAATGCAACCAAAGTCAACATAATCCAGTTAAAGAATTGACTCTTGACCAGGAAAACTGGTTCTAGAGCAGCACCAACACTTGGCTGGTCTTGAACCAAGAAACACCAAAACTGGGGCTGCAATTAGTAATCCAGAGAAGAAGAAAAAACTGAGATTCAGTATTGTTGTTAACATTTGAAGTATCAGTGCATTGAAAGCAGATATAGTCATGACTTGTCAATTTTTGACTGCTAATGAAGTTTTAATATCACTAGCTGGTTTTTGTAAGCGGCTTTTGTAGATCCCGTCTTTGATGTTAACCCTTGAAATGGCTTTTTTTGGCCTTTGTCACATTTTTCCTCACTATGGGCTAATTTTTTTTTTACTGTAATTGAAAGTCTTGGACCTTTATTTAAATGGCACAACCATTTAACGAGATCTTAAATATGTTTTCTGTGCTGTATTACATAATTAGGACAGAAAATCATAAAATGAGGGAGAACTATAGTTGCTGAAGGTATCTTCCAATAACTCTGTATACCATTTTTTGAGCCATCCTGCATTTATTTAATTGAACCAGTACGTTTTATTTACATCTCTCTCTCTCGTTGTCTTCTTTCTACCCCGTATAAACACTGCCTGCAGTTAATCTGAAAACTGTGATTCTAGTCATGTGAGTGTTGGTTGCAGCCGAGTCAGTCATGCCTCGTTTTGTTGCTTTTTACAGTATCTGGTGCAAACCATTTCTCCGAGTTCTACTGCTCACACAAATGACAAAATGGGATAGCGGAGGTGGAAGGACAGTAAAAATGATTCACAGCAGAGGAACAGAGATACTGAGGCAGAAGACAGACTAAAGACAAAAATGTTGTCGCAATCAGCACAGAGAGAACAGAGGAGAAGCTAGAGACTGAACTGTCGATGAGATGACACGATAGAAAGAACATCCAGCTCAAAGCCACCATGGATTCCTTTAAATCAAAACTCTCGTCCCTCCGACTTCTGGGTTTTTTTCTGCAGCAGGCAGGAGGCTTTGCTATATAACCTTTCAGACTGCAGTGAGTCCCCAGACGCTTCGATAAATAATCAATGAGCCTGAATTATGCACTAATAAAAAGGCTTCTCATTTTGGAATATTTTATTATTAAACTTTAGATATTTCAAAGCTTCCCTGGGCCCTCCAGGGAGATGTTATGGCCACACTTTAACATGCAGATTCAGAATGAAACACTGGCTCTATGGAATATGGCTCTATTTTTTTTTTTCTAACTCGTGATAATAAAGGCTTTGAGATAACTTAAAACTATCTTTTCTATTTAGTCAAGAATGGACTAACAGCTGGGGAAAGTTTGCTTAGTGATTAGTTTGTTCTGATTTGAATACTACATATTTATAAGGTAATACGCACAACTAAAGCACAATTAAAAATTTATATTTCAATAGATAAAATGCTGGGGGGTTTGCCACTGGGAACTGCACAAGTTGGCACTAATAAATAGTTGCTTATTTACGGATCACATCCAGCAAATACCAAGCACATGTGTGAAGATGTGAGCTTACACTTGTGTCCTTTTGATCTAGATTTATACCAATTTCAGCTGTGTTTTGGTCTCCACCACCTCCTGGTGGGAAACATCGGGCTCTTTAGCTGCCAAATGCTTCACTGTATTCACCACTCGGCTTTATATATTTGTTATTTGGTCCAGATTGACTTTAAACGGTTTCATTGGTGCACCAGCACATAATTAATTTGCACCCAAATGTATTCACTGCACCTTTTAAAGCTTAATAATATCTTGTAACTGTAGTATTTTGGGTGATTTTGAAAAAAGATCTGAGACTTAAAGTTCTTCTTTGGCTATATTGTAAGTAGTGTTAAATTTTATTACCATTTCGAACCCCTTGTTGCTTCCCTTTGCTACTGCGTGGTCATGAAACGTTTACTTGTAGTGGTGCGATCGATATGCATGCAGAAATTCATTGTAGATTTACACTGAGTTACAAGGCGAAAGTGTAACCCAGCTTGACTATCGGTAAACGCTACCATTTCTTAATGCTCCATCAACATCTCACATTCTTTGGTAGATGTTGAGTAGCTTGGCTGTGCAAGGAGAAGCCCCTAGTCTCTACTAAGTCTCTGCAGCTCAGAGAGTTGTGTGATCAAATGATAGTTTGAAAGGAGTGAAATCAAACATTCTAATGGAAGATTAATACAAGTTGAAACGGCTTCTCACAGATCTGCTAGATGTAGTCACACTTGACAGATTTTTGGTTGCATGTTTGACCAAAATGTTCTCACGCTGGTGTCATGATGTAGTGAGCAGTAAGATTTTATAGCTTAAACAAGCAACAGTCTCATTACACTAAACAATAATAAGACCAGTGAGCTAAAAGACAGCATAGTTGGTTGATAATTCAGTATGTTTTAAGCAGATATATGACAATTTGATTCATTGCTGATCTAAAAATACGGATCATAGTGACTTGAAAAAATTTGTTTTTTTTAATCTAATTAAGGCGATAAACCAACATATAGCAAACCTTGGAGAGGGTATTATTCGGGTGAAAATATACTGTTTGCTTTTTGGGATTGTGAATCTAAGTGTAGAGGCTCTGGCTGTCGATATGTCGGCAATGTTTGACTCCTATCTCCAAACTAATCCAAAAATTGACCAAAAGATGGAATGTGAGTGGAGCTGAGGTGGGTCATGGACTGTCCTATAACCCAAAGCAGCTCAAGCCTGACTGATGCATAACTTTACACCTTAATACAATTTAAATGGGTGGTTTAATTAAAAATCGCCCTTCTAAAGTGAATGACAAAATTAGCTGTAGAGACCAGAAAAGTTTTTTCTACAGGCTGTAAACATGTTTATTTCTGCTGTAAAGTCGAACATTTTAACATGGTGGTCTATGGAGAGTGACTCACTTTTGGATCCAGCCTCAGGTGGACATTTGAGGAACTGCAGTTTTTGATACGTCAGCGTTTTTAAGCCCTGGAATTTTCCATTTGGCCCACAGATAATTCATGCATTTATTACTTATTTTTAGATAATTCACATTCAACTAAAGACTACTTTTCTTTGATATCTTAGTAGAACATTGCGTATATGTAATTACGCACCACTTTTTTCGAAGATAGTTAAAGCCAACTTTGTCATTTTTAATGAGCTGGGTCTTTGAAAAACAAAGAGTAGTCAGTGACATGTTTTCGTACTTTTATTATTTCCTGAAAATATGCATCAGTCTGAACTGCCAGAAGCATTCTCTCATTAATTAAAAACTGCTTCTTGAAACACGGTGGCACATTTGACCACCATCTGAATTGCAGGAATTTCATAATGACATGACATGAAATGGAAGAAATTCCCAGACCGTACGGCCCCTTTCCGCCTCTACTTCCTTTGTACATTTCAGTCCAGAGAGATTGTGTCATTGCGAAACAGCTTTGTGTGTCTAAGCAGAAGCATATCTGTGCATTTTCTCCCCCAGCTGACCCACCCAATCTCCACATCTCTCCCAGCTCTCATCAGTGCTAATGGTGGAGCCAGGAGAGCCATACAGAACACACCATATGCTACTCCCAGTAATCGGCTCATTAGGTGCCAGCCTGCTTACTCTCTGCCTGAATGGAATTGTGAAATATCATAGATAGCCAGATGCACCCCGTATGTTTTCACATGTGCAAACAAACAAGCATGCACATATGTGCATACATAACCACAGTCACACATGCAGGAACACAATCTGTATGCGATTGCGGCGACAGGGTTGCATGCATTAATGGTCTATAATTAGCCCGCCTGTGTTCGGCGTCCTCTCCACTGTGTTTATCATGCACGTCGGATGTTTCAAATAGCTTTGCTGCAGTCGCCTGTGGGAGTGGCTCTTCATGTGTTTGCATACACTGAAGTCCAAAATTATTCATACCCAGGCCAACTTTTGATTTTGTTTGTATTTGATCTGTAGGTTTCCTCTGGCTGGAAATGACATAAAAAGCAGGAAAAGACTGCAAGAATCTTGTGTTTTTCTGTTTGTTTTTTTTTTTATTTTTTTTTTAACATCAATATGAAAAATGTCACGTCTTGAATTATTCAAAACTCTTGAATCTGATGCCAGTTATTGAGAAAATGTAGCTTCTATACCATTCCACTTGGTCCTGGTAATTTCCATCATGTTCTACAGTATTCTAATACATTATTGACAAAATCCGATGTAGTAGTTCTCTATTCAGTTACTTGTTAATTGCAAGTCACAGATAAACCTAGGAGAGAGTTTCTGCTCACAGGATGAGGAAGTGCTACAAAGTCATATCCAAGTGTTTTCAAGGTCCAGAGTCCACAGTGCAAAGTAGAATCAAAAAGTACAAGGAGTTCCACAGCTCCAAATCTCTAAGGGCTAGTAGGAAGTGAAAAGTGACCCCTGCACTGATGAGAGGAATTCAAAATCGGTACCAAGACCATGAATGTGACAAGTTCCGGTAGAAATATCTCAAACAGACTCTGACCAGTGTTGAAAGGAGGACTCCACTTCTAAACAAACTCAACTGGAAAAAGAAGGAAGTTGTAGGAGCTTTAGTAGATATCATCATCGTCAGATATGTGGACAACATCTGGGCCAAAATCAAAGCCCAAGAAGTAAAAACCTTCATAGAGTACATCAACTCAGTGGATAGACTACACAAACAGACCAATATCTGCTGTTTGATTCCCACCATCCACTGGAACATAAACTGGGGGTCATCAGAACCTTACAGCATCGGGATGAGAATGTTCTTTCTAATGCAGAGGGGAAGCAGAAGGAGCATACTCACATTAGGAAAGCACAGAGGATACGTGGCTACCCCTGGAGCCTTCATCAAATCAACAAAAAGATCTAGAAAACACAGCACCACGACAATGAAGAAAAGGAGAACAGGAGGAATGATGTTGTTATCCCATATGTAGCTGGGGTATCTGAAAAAATTCAGAAGGATTATCTCCAAATATAACATACCAGCTGTGCCTTCTCTGTTACTGTAGTTATATCCTCCATGACTGTGCTGGGTAGGCGTGTTCCCAGTTTTTGGAGAATCTGTTTGCTATTTTCCTGCAGTGCTTCATACCAATGTACTTAAAACCCACTAACATTCTGAGACAAAAACTGGTTCATGGAGGGATAAAACAAAAACACACAAGTTAAGCCACCCAACCTGCACTCAGCATCTGTGAAGGAGACATCTGGCAGCTCTTCAGGAGACAAAAGACTGTGAAAGCACCAGGCCCAGACCAAGTCTCACCTGCCTGCCTGGAAGTCTGTGCAGACCAGCTGTCACCTGTCTTCACTCGGATGTTCAACAGAACACTGGAGCAGGGTGAAGTCCATTCCTACTTCAAACGCTCCACCATCATCCTGGTCCCCAAGAAACCCCAGATCACAATGCTGAATGACTACAGACTGGTCGATCTGACGTCGGTGGTCATGAAGTCTCTTGAGAGATGTTGTTGGCCCACCTGAAAGACATTACCAGACCCCTGCTGGACCCCCTGAAATTTGCCTACCGAGCAAACAGTTCAGTAGATGATGCAGTCAACATGGGACTGTATTGCATACTGCAACATCTTGACAGACCGGGGACCTACACGAGTATTCTGTTGGTGGACTTCAACTCGGCCTTCAACGCTCAGCTGTTGGTGCCGGCCTCCATCTGTCAGTGGTTCACCAGCCTCCTGACTGACAAACAGCAGTGGGTGAGGCTGGGCAGCTTTACATCCAGCACCCATACAATCAGCACCAGCACCCCCCAGGGATGTGTTCTCTCCCTTCTGCTCTTCTCCCTCTACACCAACAACAGCACCTCCTCACACCCCTCTGTGAAGCTCCTGAAATTTGCAGATGATACCACTGTTGTTGGACTCATCCGGGACGCTGATGAGTCAGTCTGCATACAGACAGGAGTTCGAGCAGCTGGCTGTCTGGTGCAGTGTCAACAGTCTTGAGCTGAACACTCTCAAAACAGTAGAGATGACAGTGAACTCCAGGAAGAACACCCCTGTACCCCACTCAGGACACCACGTTTTTGAACTACTGCCCTCCGGCCACCATCTCAGAACTCTGAACACCAGGACATCGAGCCATCGGAGCAGCTTCTTCCCACAGGCCAGCTCCCTCATGACCACTAAACCAGTTAACCACAAATAGACTCGTTAAAATACCGAACTCGTGCGCAATATTGAAGCCCATCCAATTCATGTGCGGTACTTTAGTCTATGTGCAATATTTTGTGCATAGATTAAAGATACTGCAGTAATATTAATGTACTGTCGTGATGCACAGAAATGTTGAAGAAAATTGATGCGGTTTTGGCTTCCAGTGAAAGATATTGATCAAGCTCGAAGGCAGGACACCCATAGCATTACAGCTTACCACAGTGAATCAATCACACACATACATACATGTAGCTATATCGATGAAGAGATTTACACAGTGCCATGCAAAATATTGATCAAAATTTCAGTTATGAATAGATAAGTGTATAAATGATTCCCTGATTCTTTATACTCGTGCAATATCGTAATTTATCATGTAAATATGTCACTGTTTTTGTAGTACATCCTATCATCACTTAGAGTGTAAATTCCACTTTTATTTGTTAACCTTATCTGCTCACCTGTAATAGTTCATCCCTTTCATAGATCACCTGTAACATGTGCAATATGGCTGAAGCTATTTTCATGTCTTTATATAGTACTTCTCCCTTTGCGTATCTGGATTTTTTAGATTGTTATATTTATTACATCTTTAGATATGAATTTTATATTTATTACTTACTAATCCTGTTACTATCTTGTTGTCTAAGTTTTTGTGAGTACTTTAAGTTTCAGTTACTAAGACAAATTCCAAAGCTGTTTCTGATTTTCTGATTCAGTAATTGAGATTACCGAATCAATATCAGTCTCACGCTTGTTTGTTAATTCACCAATAATTGATTTTATTTCCATTTCAGTCCAGCAAAGCAATTTTATTTGTACAGCAACCTTCAAGACAAGATCTTTTAAGGGAAATATCAACATCCCTCGCAGATCGATAAAATGTTCTCTATTAAAGGCCAGTTCTAACTGAAATACTTGTCTTGTCCCTTGTGCTCTGCTTTAATACCAATTCAGCGCTCGTTCAGAGATTCTTGTCTTTGTTATTTTCAGGAAACTGAATGATGAGAGGATTACAGTGACTTCGTTCCAGTCTATATTTTTTATAGAACCAGCTTTCATTAAAAAAAAAAAAAAAACTCACAGTGCTGCATGACACTAGTTGCTTTTTCCTGTTTGTTTCCTCCCAAGCTAAAAGAATTTGATCACAGGCAGTTTTAGACAGTTTGATTTCCTACGTGGTGTCATGTACAACAGTTAAACATGAGCATGCACAAATACAATTAATATACTGTCGTGATGCACAAAAAATGTTGAAGAAAATTGATACTGTTTTGGCTTCCAGTGTAATCAGTCACACACATAGATACATGTAGCTATATAGATGAATAGATTTACACAGTGCCATGCAAATATTGGTCAAAATTTCAGTTGTTATGAATCGATGAGTGTGTAAAAGCTGCTCTGATTTCTAAAAAAAAAAAAAAAAAAAAGGCATCAAATCAAAGACAAGAAACATTCTTTTAAACATTTTAAGCAAGATTAATACAGCTGTTTGTATAATTGTAGTTGCACAATGCACAACTATGGGCACACCAAGAAATCTCAGCTTTTTCTGTCATCATTATAGACCTTAATCAGCTTGTTAGGTCTGTGGCTTGTTCATAATCATCCTTACTTAAGACTAGGTGTTGCAGTTTTCAAAGCTTTATAAATACTCCTCAAACCTGGTCCCAACAGTCGGCAGTTGTCTGCTCCTCTAAGCAGCTGCCGGACACTGAATATTCAAATAACTGATGTCCACAATGCAAAAGAAGGCTTTTAGAAGAAGTGGCTGTTTCCTCCATAATGCAATCAAGAAATGGCAGTTAACTGGAATGATGGAGCTAAAGTTGAGGTGGAGAAGACCCAGAAATCTTCCCGAGATCTGCTTGTAGGATCGCAAAAAAGGCACTTATTTGACTGGAAAAGACCTTCTGGAGTATTTATCAGACTCTGAAGAGGTGATGGTCTATTCACATCAGTTGCTTTAGCTCCTTCAGACTGAGAAAAAAACGTACAAGAAGGGCCAAAGTCGTCTCCACCTGCTGAGGAGACTGAGGTCCTTTGGAGTGTGCAGGACTCTGCTCAGGACATTTTATGACTCTGTGGTAGCGTCTGCTATTTTCTATGCAGTGGTCTGCTGGGGAGCAGGGAGCACTGAAAGGGACAGAAAGAGACTAAACAGACTGGTCAGGAGGGCCGGTTCTGTCCTGGACTGTTCCCTGGACTCCATAGAGGAGGTGGGTGAGAGGAGGATGTTGTCAAAGCTCACATCCATCATGGACAATCCCTCTCACCCACTGCATGACACTGTGGGGTCTTTAAGCAGCTCCTTCAGCAGCAGACTGAGACATCCACCCTGCAAGAAAGAGCGCTATCGCAGGTCCTTCATCCCATCTGCTATAAGACTTTACAACATCAGCATCACTGGCTGATGTTAACATAAACTGGACTATATCATTACCACCCCAAACCATAAAATTTGCACAGACATTCTTGCACTGCACATCTTTGCACTTTTAAACTTTATTTTTATTTTTATTTTTTCTGTTAAAAATTTTGCCACCCTTGTATATATTGTAAATAAAACTGCTGTAACAATGTAAATTTCCCCTGGAGTGGGGAGAAATAAAGAACTTTATCTTATCTTATCTTATCTTATCCTTATAAGCTATTATATGCAATTTTGCAAATTTACTTTGTGACTTGGATTTGCCTTTTCTTAAGTGACTTTGTTTCAGTCTGTGGCACTGATAAAGAGATCTGGTACATCAAGGACAAGGTCAAACTCGGAGGATATCCATGTATAATACGGAGATGTCTGAAGATACCAGTTTGATTCTGTATTTCCCCAATGAGCTTTCCAATATCACTATTTGTTCTCCCTGGAATCAAACTAACGTCTGCAGCATTTGACTTTAAGTGCAATGTTATACGCCTCTTGTTTGCCACTCAGATGGTGAGCATATGGCAGCTTTGACACCATCGATGCATCATTTGAAAGAAGGAAGCATCTTGCATCGGAAATAAAGAGCACCGAAGCATAGACAAGTGTTTAAAATGCCTGGGCAGTAATGCAAGCATCTGAAAGGCAATTGATTGGGCCACCACTGCTGTCTGAATCGCAATTCCATCCATTTCCTTCTGTTTGAGCCCAGGGCACAGCGAGGAAGAAAGGGAACAGTTTGAGTGGTGAGCTCCAAAACACATTAGCCCGCATCACCACTCTCATTTTAAACAGCTGCATTTACATCATTTTTTTACTCCAGTCTACTTCAGGAGGATTTTCTTAATAATTAATCACATTTGCTTAATAATGTTTGCTATCAAAGCAGCTATAATCACTTTTTTTTCTGACAATAAAATATCAGATGACAGCGTGACGGTGAAAAGTCCTGTGAACCAACAATCTGCTCTTTAGACCTTTAGTGAGTTTCAGCTCATTGTGTGCTGTCTGCTCTGTAACTCTGCTGTTTGGCTTCACTCGCTGCTCTAATAGCGTTGTTGTTGTTGACCACAGCAGGCGGTGAAAAAGCTGTAAAATCCCACTTCACCAGCTCAGCACCAAACAGCAGACAGATACCACTACAGCTGATGAATGTAGTGCAGCTTTTAGCAGCTAAAGAGACAGATACTGCCCTCAGGAGTAGGTAGCGACTCAAAATAGAGCTAAAAGAAGGTCTATGTTTGACTTGAAAACACCTCCAAATGGATTCTCATGTTGCTCATTCATTGATACATGCGTGAATAAACACAGTTTGCTGACAAGTTTGCCACATCATCTCCAAATGTGATGATATATCGTGCAGTGGTTGCTAGAAGTGGTTCAAGGAAGGACAACTGGACACTTGGCGAGAAGGTTCATTGATGCTCTTGTTGAGTGAAGACTCAGATCCAATAGAAGAGCTACTGCAACACAAACTGCTGAAAACCTCAATGCTGCTGTGATAGAAAGGACTAACAACACAGAGGGAATCTCAGTTTGCGGTGAAGCTGCAGACCAGTCAGAGTGTTGATGCTGATTACTGTTCACCACTAGAAGCTCCAACAAACTGAGAACTGAACCATGGAGCAATGAAAGTTTTTTTCTCATTTACCTGGAGAAGAGATGAGGCAGGATGGGAAGAAGTTATTTGGTGGAGGGGATGTGATGTTCTGAATGATGTTCTGCTGAGAAGAGTTGAGTCCTGCATTCATGTAGATGTTACTTTGACACCTAAACATTTCTACAGACTATGTCCAACCTTCATGGCAGCTTTATTCCCAGATAGCCTCTTTCAGCAGCATAATGCTCCCTGCCATGCTGCAGACATTGTTCAAGGCATTGACTCAGCCTCCAAATTCCTCCAGATTTCAATCTAATTGAACATCTGTGACAAAAACATGGATGCTCCACCTTGCAGCTTCCAGGACTTGACCTGAAACCACGGGTCAATTTGAATTCTTTGGAGGCCAAACCTTGACCAAACATAACTTTTGGGGCAGCATAAGGAAGAACCTGCACACTATTATTTTAGAGAAGATAGAATATTCCACAAAACGATAAAACTAAAAACAAAGCTTGCTGATGGGGGTGCAGGAAATCCTTGGATTTGTTGGGTTTACTTGTATATTTTTCTAAGGACATAACTATGGTTCAAAACTAGTCAGGTAAATCTCCAGAATTAATAATACTGTAGGGCCTTAGCTATACTATCACAGTGTCACTGTTATTTTAAAAAGCCAGCCACTGTTGCACTGAAGTGCTTTCCAGGATAGAAAATTCTGTTATGAAGAAACCCAATGAGTTTAAATATTTGGATTATGACCCTATATCATGGTGTTAATTTATCTGAATAATTTACATATTGAGGATTAAACCATACAAAAATTATGTAAAATACTACGTTACCTAACGATAATAAACAATATGGCTAAGACTCTACAGTATCATAAATTATGGAAATTAACTCAATAAATTGTGCAAAGAGAAACTGTAGTTTATTTTGGATTTTACCTTTAGATGAAGTTGATTAGATGATCTGGATGTAGTTAACTTTAATTGACATTACTACAGTACTTGTACAAAACAGGATGACGGAAAAGACGAGGTAGGAGTATAAAGTTCAGGACTTATTTCTATCATTGTCTCTGTTGAATCAGCTGGTTTAAAGCTTCAAGTCTCTGCTACCTCTGAACGCTCACAACAGGACTCACTGATGAATATAGTTGCATGTGGTTAGCTGGAATGTGAACCTAAACTCGTACATCACTGCAGTGACACAATAACTCAAACCACTGGAGATCGGGAAGAACAAGATTCTCTTTTCCTCATTGCTTTTGAAGCTCAGCAGTCGCCTGCTCTCGGCTCGGGTCTCTGGAGCTGCTGTAGGACACGGTGAACGCGATGGCTTCACATTCTTTCTCTGTATTCTTGTAACGCTTGTTGAGTTGTCCCTTGATTATTCTTCTTCTGCAGCTTCACAATCCTACAAGCTTCACAAGCTTCTTCCACGTCTCTGAGCAAAGTTAGCAAAGTTATGATTCGCACTTCTGAAACCAACATGGTGAGTTGGGGTTTAAAGATGGAGAAGAATTTAGAATTCTGAGAGTAAATTTCATCTCTACTGGTTACAGCAGACCAGTAGGACCTTATGCATATTTATGGTGTCCATGAAAAGAATTATACCAATCAGTTAAAAATGCTTTGACTAGCTCTGATCCTGACCTTTGAGGTAGTTAGCATCTCTTTGTGGTCATTTTGTGCCTCTTTTCAGTTATTTTGCATCTCTTTGTGCTTCTCTTGAGTGGCTGGTATGTATCTTGTCTACAGTTCTTTTTTGTGGTCTTTGCACTTATTTGATTTTGTTTTGTTGTTTTCGACAGATGTTCTTTGTAAAGTATTTACATCCCCATCTTACATCTTTTTGTGATGGTTTTGTAACTCGTGGTCGTAGTTGTGTATCTTTGCAACCATTGTGTACCTCTTCTAGTCAGTTCTGTCTCTGTGATATGTTTACATCTACTTTAGGGTTTTGTAGTTGTTTGCATCTCGTTGGGGTCATGTTGGTCCTTATTGTGTTTATTTGTGGTTCTATGGAGTGAATTGTGTTCGGTTGTCTGTTTACGTAATTTTGCATGGTTTTGTGGTTGTTTTTAACATATGGCGGTACCTTTGTGTCTGCAGTTCTTCTACATCTCTTTCCAGTCATTTCTACCTCTTTGTGGTCTGTTCTGTATTTTTAGTTGATCTTAATTTCTTTGTAGTTGTTTTGCATCACTCTGCCACCATTATGAGTCTCTTTGTAGTCATTGTGTATCTATTTGTGTTTATTTTACGTTGATACCTGTTAGTAAAAAAAAAAATAAAAAATTGATTGACCCTGATCACAATTATTTGAGGTCTGTTAGCATCTCTTGCATCTTTTTGTGGTCGTTTTGTTTTCCTTCTCTCAGCCATTTTGTGTCTCTTTGCAGCATGTGTTTGTGTGGTTTATTTGGACTGGGTTGTGTTTACTCTTCTTTCTTGTCATTTTGCGTTTCTTGAGGTTGTTTTGCATCTTGTGATGGTCTCTTTGTTGCTGTTCTGCATCACCCTCCAGACAATTTGTGTGTCGGTTTGCATCTCCTTCTGGTTGTTTTGCTTTTCTTTGTAGTTGTTTTGCATCTTTCTGCCCCTATTTAGAATCTCTTTGCAGTCATTTTGCATCAACTTATGTTCATTTTACATTGTTACCAATTGCCCTTATCCCAATCTTTGAGACTCGACGTTCCCAAAACTATGGCCTGAGATAGATCTTGAACTCAGGCCTCCTGCATGAAAATCCACTGACTTACTCCTCCACCAAACCCACAAAATTCAGACTGTTGTTCTCTTAGTCACAGCTTCACCACTACCTAAAGATGGAGGAGGTCCCTACGGCGCTTATGTATGTATGAGAATATTCTGCAATGATAATGGCCATTTAATTGGCTGATAGCATCTGAAAAAGGTGGTTAATGTGGAATCCAAATCTGCTATGCTGCTTTTCTGTACACACAGTATTTACTGCATGTCTGTGCATCCTGGAAGGGGGATCCCTCCTCTGCAGCTCTTTGATTTTTCTCCTGTTAAAGCGTTTCTTTTGAGTATTTTTCCTCATCTGAGTGGATAGGACGAGGACAGAGGCTACTCTGTGCAGATCATAAAGCCCCTTGAGGTAAATTTGTGTTTTTTATTGTACTAAATAAATTCTCTCTGAACGATTTTAATTCATCATTTACTTTACAGCAAAATTCTTAGGAGAAAAAAGACACCAGAAGAAAGAATCAGTACAGAGCTCAGCACTTGGATGTGGTCACCAACATTCAAAGCTGCCTCTCCAAAAAAGAATTCTGACCCTGACAGAGACTCAGGCAGAAAACACAGGCGCTGTGTGAAAGGAAAAGGTTAGGAGCGTGTCAGGAGCAGCTTTAAACATCGCTCACATCCCCCGCATAGCCAGGATTGGCTGAAGATTTACTCTTGAAAACGCTTTTCCATTTCCAAGATATAAGAACTGGTGTAAAAAGGGCCTTTTTCTGAGGAGTTCAGGAACACAACTGTGCACCGACACACGAGCACACAAGACACACTGTGTCTTTATATAAACATACATTTGCAGCTTTTAAGATTTGACTCATTCTATTGAACCAATGAAGCCGCTGCAGCAGGCTCAGGTCACCCCACAAAAATAAAATCAATTACAGTTCTACAGGAGTGTGTTGTCTATTTTATGCCTTCACTGTTCCACACTGCTGCTTTGCACCTGCGCTGCACAAGTACAATACGCTTCCATTTTCTGCAGTCGAGGCTGTTTTCTTTTGAAAAAAATAAATTAAAACTGTTAAATAATCAGTCCGATGAGCAACTGTTAATTAGGATTAAGGATTAACTTAAAAATGAATACAGAGCACATTCATCTGGACCCATTGCTAATTTTCTCAAACATTATTTTTGTCCTGCAGGTAGCAAACAGTGTTATTATTCCTTGTTGTGTATCAGCTGCATTCTGCTGCTGTAAAAACTACAGTGATTAGAGCAGCAGCCTGCAATCAGTAAGTCACACATGGATTATCCTCCCATCCTTACCTACCTGAGCAAGACATCCAGGGTGAATGGCACAGATGTGTTTTGTGTCTCTTTGCAGTTGTTTTACATCGCTGGAGCTGTTTTGTGGTTGGTTTGCAACTCTTTTAGGTTGTTTTGCATCTTTCCATGGCCATTTTGTGTCTCTTTGCAAGTATTGTGTGTCTTAATTTTAGTTGGCTCTGTCTCTTTGTGGTCTGTTATTCGTTTTGCAACTATGTTGTCATTTTGTTTTTCTTTGCAGTCATTTTACATGTTTTTGTGTTTCTTTGGACTGGATTGTGTTTATGTTTGCAGTTTATTTTGTGGTCTATGAGCATCTTTTTCTGGTGGTTTTGCATCTTTTTCTGCTCCTTTTGTGTCTCATTTTAGACAGATTCAACTCTTTGTGAGGTGTTTGCATCTCTTTCTGGTTATTTTTGTGGTTGTTTTGTATCTTGCGGTTGTCGTTTTGTGTGTCTGCAGTCATTGTGTATCTCTGTTACCTCTTTTTAGTCGGTTCTGTCTTTTTGTGGTTTCTTTTCTTTGTTTTGCACCGACTTGTGTTTGATGTTAATCTCATTTTAAAAACATCAGTCTCTTTGTGGTGTGTACACCTCTTTCTGGATGTTTACATCTCTTTGTGGTTGTTTTGCATCTCATTGTGCCCCGTCTGTTCCTTTGTAGCAGTTCTGTATCTCTTTTAGTCAGTTCTATCTCTTTGTAACATGTTTGCATCTCCTTCGTTTTTTTTCATCTCTTTTTAGTAGTTTTATGTCTCATTGCAATGATTTAGCATCTATTTGCATTTCATGGAAGTTCGTTTTGACTATTTTGCATCTGTGGTTGCATCTTATTTTAGACAGAGATCTGTGGTGTGTTTAAGTCTCTTTCTGTTCGTGTTGCATCTCTTTTTGTCTCCTTTTGTGTCTCTTTGGTTTGCATATGTGTTCATTTTGAATCTCTTTTCATAAGTTCTGTCATTTCGTGCTCCTTTTACATCTCTTTCTTGTCATTCTGCATCTTTCTGGGGTTGTCTTGCATCTCGTGGTCTTTTTGTGTTTCTCTGCAGCTGTTCCACATCCCTTCTGACTCAATTTTACCTTTCTTCTGTTATTCTGTATCTCTCTACCACCATTTTGAGCCTCTTTGCAGTCATTTTACATCTGTTTGTGGTCTTTTTCCTTCTCTTTTTAGTTTGTGTATCAGTGCTTGGCGGAGTAGTTGAGGAGGGCTGTAGTTTGGTGATAAATGTCTATGGCATTTTTTATTTTTTTTGCTAAAAGAGATCCTCTCACATCACACATTGTTATCTGATCTATTTTTAATACAAAAAATATCGAACAGATCAGGTTTACAGTTACTGAGAGTTTAATCGATAATAAAAACATATAAGAAATAATTCTATCAGTTACCCTTGACCAAGCCACTGGCCTCAAAACAGGAATTGATTTTTTCCTGTGGCTGCCCACTGTTTCTGAAAGGTTAAGTTAGGTCAGTGCGATTCCCTGCTGGGATTAACTTGGCATAACTTTTTGCTTAACTTTGCAGAGATGGTGGCGTCGTCTCGCTAAAAGCTACGATGTGTGTAACTGGATGCTTTTTCTTTGTCTTGACAAATTCTGCAGCATAAAATGAAAGTGACTCTTATCATGCAACTTTTCGTTTTCATCTAACAAGGTTTATCCCCATAATGTCATGTTTGTGATTGGTGCAGATTATAGCCCCTTTCCACTATCATTTCACATTCACAGCTTGATGTAGCCCTTGCAGCTTTGCCCAGCTTTGCTCACGGCTTTTACTCACCCTGTTGCCAGACTTACAGCAGATTGCATCAATGCCACCATATGCACTTCTGCCAAAATCATTGTTCTGTTTGTCAGTTTAGATTTCGCTCTGCCCACCGTCTAAACACATTGATATTGACAATTTTTGTTGCCGTTCCCCTGAGTTAGGTGCACTTTTCACCCTTACATGCAGCATAGTTGAATCGAGGTTCGGGCAACATGTTCTGCCGCCTTTCGCTGCCTCGCCCGCTTCCGATTTGCTTCAGTAATTTAATCATATGAGTGCTCGGGGCTGAGATTGGAAAACACTCACAGCTACAGCCCTGACAGAAGCTCAGGTGAGATTAGGCCGCAGGATTTGTTACCACAACACTTTGTGTGAAAGAACTGCTGAGCTGATACAGTTGGAAAACACAGAGAGCATGTGAGAGAGGACACCAAACAGATATAAGAGCACAAGAGCAGTGGTAGTTTGTGTGTTCATATGTGTGGTCTACTGTGTGAAAGCTGTGTGTGTCAACATGAACCGGTTGACAGGTTGCGCTGTGTACTGGGAATTGGACTGGTGCCTTATTTTGACTACCTCCAGAGAAATAATAAAAGAGGAAAAGATAGCAGAAATGGAACATGATGGCCTGTTATCCTCCTCCTCCTCCTCCTCCTCCTGCACACACACAGACAAACAACCAGCGCTGCCCTTCAGCCTGTTTCCCTTTATTGAGGCTGTATTACAGAAAGGATGCAAAGGACACAAACTCCATTTCGCTTGATCCTCTTTGAGCATGCCGGATTACACTCATGCTTCGTAAGAGATGGCAGAGTTCTTTTGTCCACTTTTTACAAAGCTCAACGTAGAAAATCAGCACAACTGCGGTTTAGGTGATGTAACTGATTCAATACCACGCTACGCTGACCTGCTGACTGATTATGAGCAGTCACTTATTTTCCATCCGGAATTGTCAGACCCGTCTGAGATGACACCATCAGTCAGACACTCCCAAATCCCATTAAGTTAAACAGCCACAGCTACGTTCCAGATTCTACAACACAATGCTGTTTATTGCTGCATCTGTATTGCGTGCAGGAAATATGATGCCTCAGTGGGACCGAGGTAAAGTTCACAGTAAAGAGTGAAGATGTCACATTAAATTCCTGCTAGTGCTGCATTCAAATTTTGTTATACATTGCAATCAAGCTGCAACCTCAAAGACTGAAAAATGAAGCTAATGTAGAAAAACTGCAGTTCCTTTAATGTCCACTTGAAGCAGACTTTTTATACCTCTATCTCCGTAGACTTCCGTGTTAAAATGTCCAACTTTACAGCAGAAATAAACATGTTAACAGCCTGGTACTAAAAGGTTTTGGTCTCTATAAGGTTATTTAATCTCAAATCATCTGTGGCCTTCTGCTCGACCATCTGTCAGCTTGAAACTCTTCTTTATTATAAACTGTGCATATTTAAAAAAAAAAAAATTGCGCATCAACCCACTCTTAGCAAGCTTTTTCTCACATTGGATTTTGAGGCTGTTTAAACTGCAGTATCTCTAGATAATACTTAGGATAAAACCCTGAAATTTTCAGTTGCTCATCAAATAATATCTGCTCATAGGTGAGTTGAAATATGAAAAAAGTAAAGCCGTCATGAAAAATCCCATCTTTGAGCACGTTAATAAAAAAATGTACAATGCAGCAGTCAGCTAGTGATATTTTGTGAACTAAATGTAGCCGCGTGTCACAATAACACCGAGCAAAACATATAGAGTACTTTTTGTTATAAAATATTTACTCAGAAATATTAAAAGAAAGCAGTTTTTCTTGAACTTTCATAACTGATTGAGTATGTTGTACCACCAGAACAAAAAATTGTGGTAGATTTTCTCACCCAAGTAAAACAGAGTCCTGGAGCTTCTAAATGGCTGTCAAAATATATCCTGAGGTACTGTTTTTCAAATTTTGCCTCAAATTTCAATGCATGAAAAATGTCCTGAACATGGGTCGGCAGGCAATTTTTAAAATCAATTTCTCTTCGAAAGTATTTAAAATATCAAGCTATAATTTCACAAATATCTATATTAACTATATTGTTTGCTATAGCATTCATGAGCTAGAGCAGACATTGAGCAGTAATTGTTGTAATAATGTGATGATTTAAGATGGACCGATCCTATAGTTAATTTGGCGATTCAGGACAACTGTACACGCTGTAGATTTTTATATAATTCATTCATTTAAATTGGTTCAAGGCCAAGATTATGAATAATTGAAGGCACTGCCATTTTAAGTGATGGGTCGGTGCAGTCATTGGACAGTCCATGGCCCACCTCAGCTCCTCTTTGCTTATTTTTGGATTAGGCAACAATTGAAGCTCTCACACTGAGCTTCAAAACCATTCTTTAGAGAACTAATGTGTGACCACAGCTGACAGTTTTGCTACACTCATGCTCAAAATCCATTAAATGTGTGATTTTTAACAGCTTCAATTGTATGTGCAAATATTCATGAGTTTCTGAGTGCCTTTAGCCCCTCACAAAGGTGAATTATGCACAAGAATAAGAAGTCTTTAGATAAAGTTGGAGCTCAGGCCTGAAGAGGCAATGTTCTAGTCTTTGGGGTTTTTTTGTAGCTGGAAAACCAGTGAAGGATCATATCCGTTTCACATTGCTGATATTGCTAGAGGTTGGATGGTGACCTGTGCTTTCTAAATGAACTAAGAGCAGCAGCTAACCTCCAGATTTTGGCTCCATAATACAGCATGTGTTGCTGAAAGGCTGCCTTTCTGTGTTCACTCCTGACCCGACCTGATGATCTGACAGGCCTGGACAGGTGGTGACTTCCACCGGGAGCGGTGGGGATTTGGCCATTCTGAACTAACATACAAGTGGAAGAAAACACTCACAAATATGAACTTTATAAAAGTGCACAAACTACAGAAACAAACAGACATGAAGTTTATGTATAGAGGTGCAGCGTTGTTTCCCACCACTGCAGTGTTTGTAGGTAGATCAGGTTCTTTGTGTCTCAACATGCAACAAAAGCATGCAGCACATAAACCCAAGCATGACATAGAGTAAATGGAGCCTGATAATGGAGAGTTTATCTGCAGTATGTTGGCTTTGTTGACTATAAACTGTAATCAAATTACTTATATATTTTTATTATTAAATCAAATCACTAGTTAAATGTATCTATCAGTAGTGAAATGTATGACACTCATTCTCTATCTATCTGTCTGTCTGTCTGTCTGTCTGTCTGTCTGTCTGTCTGTCTGTCTGTCTGTCTGTCTGTCTATCTATCTATCTATCAGTAGTTGAACGTATCTATCACTAGTTGAACGTATCTATCACTAGTCAAGGCATCTACCACTTGCTAAATGTAATTAAAACTAGTCAGTTGCATTTAACAGTAGTTAACTTGTGTAATACAAGGGGTTCTCGGTTTATGACGTCCTCAACCTACGCCTTTTCATTGTTATATCGGAACTGGTTATGTGGAACTAGTCGGTGAGCGGAGATACAAATACGTTGTTACACAGCGCTATAAGACGCCTTTGTTTACATTCTCTGATTGTACGCCACCTTGGATTGTGCTACATTTGCTAACTTTTTGCTCTTCATTATGGCTCCCAAGCGTAAGCCAGACTCTTCTGATGGCAGTGCTTTGAAGAAAAGGAAAGCCGTCTCCATGTGTGCATGTGTGTAAGTTAAACATCAAAATAGCGGGCAGGAAGTGACAGCTGTCAACAGACAACTTCAAAACAAAGCCTTTTTCAAAATAAAAATTGATAATTCTGCCTTATGGTCAACACACCATGGACATGAAATTAGATATAATAAAACGCTCGGAACAGCGCGAAACACCGATGAACATCTGCATTATTAGATCAGGTTGTAAAAACAGTGCAACATATTGTGTCATTTTCTTGTAAAATGACTCATACATGCATGAAAGTCATTGGTATTCATGACTTTTATGAAGAACTATTAAATATCTTGATACACGTAACGGCTTTGTTTACGTTTTAGCCGGAGTTTTGAGTTACAGCAAAAATGGATCAATCTGTAGGAAGGGAACTCTGACGTAAGTTGAGTACCGACTGTACTAGTTAAATGTATCTATTACGAGTTGAATGTCGTGAACACTTGTTGCCAAAGCATGAAAATGAAGAGAAAATTTGCAGTCAGCAGTGCAGAGAATGTACCAAACAAAAAAAGGCTTTGCTAGCTGATATCACAAACTGTGTTAAGCATTGAGGTTCAAGGTTTCACTGTCAGATTCAAACATTTTGGGAAGTTAAAAGTTTTTGAAAAATGTCTCTTCGATTGTAAATTGGTAAAATAAACATGCAAAGTACGGTATATCATTTTCTTCTATGCTACACCGCTAAGGCTTATAATATTAGAAAAAATGGTCTGTTAAATATGTGAATGAACACGTGAAAATGTCTCTGAAAGGAAAAGAACTGAGGAGGAGGAAGCAGCACTGATCCATTTAGAGCAGCTGCTATGGTGTGACTGTGAAGTGAATTAGAGCACAATACATCATTCATACGATCAGGTTCATTCACGTTACTTATTGTTGCATTACACTAAACAGAATGAATGACGAGTACGGTGCAATATTTTCAATCATTCTGATAATGAAAGCAGGTTATTAAGCCAAATTAGCTTAATCACCTAATTAAGTTGAATTAGGCCAATTCAGCTTCTATTGTTTACTTTCTGTATACAAACATTAAGAAGAAAACCTTGAAAAATTATCTCCACAATTTTTTATTGTATCCTATTACAATCAATAAAATGAACAGATTCTTTCAATTACAGATGGATTCTTTGATGGACAGACATGTTGTGCCAGTTTGTGCATGTAACTGAGATTGCTTGACAGTAAATCTGCAGGCTGCTCTTTGTATTTATGATTTAATGTATTGTGATGAGCAGTTTAACATAAAACAACATAAATATGTCAGTCTTTACAGCAGGTGGTAACATGTATGTGCAGGAATATAGCTGTTTTATGTGTGTGTGTGAATGTGAAACATGATGTCCAAGAAAGACAACATTCATTCATTTTACAGTCATGTGCACAGTGTGTATTTTGTTTGTCTGCTGTTTAGTGTTTTGTGGAAAGCACTGTATTTCCTGGTGTGATACCTGTGCATGGTACCTGATGACTGCAAACAGAAGAGTATTTATACTCACACAGGCCATTAGGTACAGTTCATACACAGTAAAAACAACAACAACAACAAAACACGCACTTTGAGTTCACAGGAGTGTTTTCAGGCCTCAGTGTTCTGTGTCCTCTTTTGATCGCTTGTTGAAGACTTGCATTTGATGCTTTTAGGTTCATCATTAATTCACTAGATGGAGAGCCAGAAGACCTACACAGCGAAAATAAATCGGTGGATATTAGCCCGCCACTTGGTGACTAGGTGACTCTGACTCGTAAAATATGTCCAGTGCGAGTTAAATGTACATGTTAGTAGTTACATGTGTATTTAGTTAAATGTGTTTAATACTAATTAAATGTATCTAATACTATTTACATGCATCTTAACACTAGTTAAATATGCCTGACTCTTATTGCTGATGCATGTATTATAATTAATGTTAAAGAAAACTGTAGAAAATAAAAATAAACAATTTTTATTTTGTCTTTAATTCAAATGCTTTGTGGAAACCTTGCTCCTTTCCACCTTTAAGTGTGTACTGTATTTATCTGACAGGGACAGAGCTCACTGTTCAGCAGATAAAGACAGTAATGGGGTCTGTCCACTAAAGTGTTATTTGGCAGCTGAAAATGCCAGCAGCTCTTGTGAAAATGCCCAACTGGGAGCATTTTGGAGATGCAGTATTTTGTCAGTTGAGACACTTTGGGTGTTGTGATATGGAGTATCTGCAGAAGTGTTTTGGCATGGAAGAACATTTAGACCCACTGCGACCAAATTGTTCCTCCAAGCATTATTTTGCGTACTAATATTTCTCCTCCAGGAACATGGCGCAGGCACAAGATGCAGCAAACGTTTATAGGAACAGCCCCTTTGTCACCACTTTCAGCCTTTCTGTTTCCATTACGGTAAAGGATGTGGCAGCTTCGAGCATGAAGTTAACTCCAAGTTCACCAAAACACAAACAAACAGTAGCTACTGGATGTAGCTCCAGTTCTATGAGCATGTGTAAAGTACAACAATGAAGGTTTGTTATGTTAGTTTATATGGTAAATGACATGTAGTTGTTGCTGATGTTAGAGAAGAGAACGCTGCTACTTGAAGACGACATTGAAAAGGGAAAAAATGGATCTTTTGGTGCTCTCTAATTAGAACCAAGCTCTGCATAGCACTTTCCTATAATCTGGATTTGTTTTTTTCTCTTCTGAAAACTGCCCTTGAAGGAGGTTCTACAGAGACAACGCATTTAAAAGTTCACGATGGAAAACAGACGATTGTCAAAGTCTAGAATGTCATCTGGTATATCAAGGACATCAAGCTTTTTTAATCTGCAGGTGGTTATAAGCTGACACGAAGCTGGTTCCCCCAGTATAACTTCTTTCAAGGCCGTTTTTGGAGGAGAAAAACGGTACTTACTCTGTGGTAGGTAGCATAGTGACTGCTGCTATTTCCCCCATTTGGATGTCCTCGTCCAGTAGCAGTCTTTTCCACTAAAATTCACCATATAGGCTAACAAAACAAACCTCCATTGTCCTTCCTTCGTGCTTCTAGAACTATGTCTGTTGTTTTAAAACTCTCACAATTAATGCCACGGTTGAAGCTCTTGGATTCTACTCCACAAAGGAGACATAAGGCTGAAAGGGCTGATGAACTGGCAGGTCTTTCTGTGCAATACCAATTTTTCTGCATAAATATTAGAATCTCTGCAATGTTGTATAGTCAAAGTTGTGCAATATAGAGAAATTCTGTGCAATATGAATGCTTCTCTATCAGTTTTTCTACTCATGAACATATCTGTGCAGTACCTCTGATATGTGCAAAATTATTTCAATATCCAGAGGAATTTGAACAATCTGAACTTGTGCTTAAGTATATCGTTTGTTAATTTTGATTTTTCTACTCATATTTCTTAAATGTTTGCTGCTGGAACAAAGCAAATTTCCCCACTGTGGCATTGATAAAAGCTTATCGTATCGTACGTTGGTGATGCCTTGTGCCGGCTCAGAGTTTCTGCAGTGGAAAACCACCTAAAAATACTTAAAAAGCAGCAGTATTTTCTTCGTTAACACTAGTTGGTCGGTGTGGTATTTGTTCCACTCCTTCTCCACTATGATGGGATGACTTGAGTGTCATATGGCACTTCCACTGAAAGCAATAGAAAAACAAATAACACTTCAAAAAGTGCACTGTGGCTTTACAGGCTAGTTTTCATCTGTTGTTTCTGGCTGGGTCTTAAAATTACATTGGATAATACATGTCTGTGTAAATTCTCAGCCATCCAGTTCAAAGTAGTCCTAAGAGGTCCAGTACAAAGCAACTGGGCTTGTCTTTTATCAGTCTTCTTCTCCAGTTGTAGGGTTGATCCACGGAGTTACCGTGGCATGTATATTTGGTCCGACTGTGTGTTTTATTATATAGTTGTGTAGTGGACTTTAATTTTACTACACAGCAACATGAACGGTGATCTGCAATGGTAGAGAAGTACGGCATTAGCTTAACATTCATTTGGAGTTGTGTTTTTGGCCACTTGGTGAATTTAGGTTTAATATTCATTCTCCTTTAAGCTCTGTTTTTTTCCCTCTCTACCAAGTCCTGGGGGAAATTTCTGGCTATTTATCAGCTAAAAGCTTCATTACGTTCTGCAGCTAGTCACTGACTTTGTCTGTTTGTGGAGTCAGCATGCAGTGAAGGTTCTTAGAGAGGAAAGGAAGAGTGCATACCCTTCAAAAAAAAAAAATCGAGAGGAAAATGCGAAAGTGCAGCACATTCTTTCTGTTACATTGACATTTAAATTTATTCAGTTGCTGGAGACTTTTGTCCAAAACGTCGAACAAATGAGGTACAATGCAAGCCACAGTACATAAAAGAGCTGTCTTTGAGGAAAAAAAAACGGCCCCGGTTACACGTTCCATTATGGAAGTGCTGCTCAGCCTGAAAGTACATGAACCTACGTAATGACAAATACATTTTTCTTTCTGTTTTTTTTCCTTTGGACAATGGGTTATGGTAAGCTAAAGAGATATAAAGAGGGCATATTTTTTGGGGAAGTGCTCTCAGTAGAGGACAGGAAGATGTTCTACTCATTAGGAGACTAAACATTTGTGCCAGGTTAAATATAGAGTAATAACACAAAATTAGAAATTGTAACACCTCAAGATATGCCACACAAGATTTTAAAGGAATTTATAATGCTATAATTTAGTACTGCACACATATTAAACTAACTTGGAAGTAGTGTTAATTAACAACATTCCATCTCGGATTCGCCAAGTGTCTTGATGGAAATATCTCCTAACTGACCGAATCAGACAAATAAAAATAAAAATGTGCTAAGGATAGGCTTTCTAAGCTTGTTAAAGAGTAACTCACATAGTTAAGAAACACTGGTGAAGTTGGAAGTCATGGAAAGGACTCCCAGGACTGGTTCTCAGTTGGTCCCATAAGAGATTTCTCTGAGCAGGCTGCCTCGTTCAACATTTGTTAGTTGATTTAATGACTGACCTTCTCCACATGCTGTATATCCCTCTAAATGCAGGAATATTTGGATAAAAATGAATCTGGTTATGTAGCAAGTCAAGTTAGTCCAACCTAACCATGCAAACTTTAAAATTACTTTTCTAAGCAAGTCAACTTCTACAATTAGGGATGCCAAGATCCAAGCTCCAAAGGCAATTAGAGCATTTTTTAACTTGATGGTATTAACTTTATTGAGCATGGACCTAAGTCCAGTCATTTGTTTTTGTCCACTGTCACACAGGTGTCGTAAACCGAGAGCATAATTTGTGACTAAACACTAGGGATGCAAATTTTAAAAAAAAATTTAATCAGTAATTGGTAGTTAAACAAATATAGCTCAACGGAATTTCATGCTGTGCTCATATTACTGTTTGAGTTAACAGACACATGACAAAGGTGGATTTATTACATATGCCACTAAGAAAAGAACACCGTCGTAGTGGATTTCAGCTAGAATTTAACACACGGTCTGGTCAAAAGTCATTAAACATCACAGTCTTCGTCATGGTGCCCCTTTACTAGCGAAACCACAACAATGCTCTCTGCTTGCCAGCATGAAATGTCCATAGTCCATGTGACCAACTCCTCTGGTCACTACAGTATTAAACAAAGAGAGGCTCCACCTGGTGGGACAACCAGGCACTACAGCTAATCTACAATGCATGTTCTGACATGCATGTAGAGAAAACGGGTTTTCTCTGTGTTCTGGAGCTTGTGGAGCCACAGTACACCCTACATTCTGACACTACAGAGTTAGACAGTGAGCTAGTGGAGCTTTACGACAAGGTTCTTGACCACCTACACTACAGGTCAAAAGTTTTAGAATGCCCAGTTGTTCCAGTTTTTTTTAAATTGAAATTCAAGTAGTTCAAGTCCCATGAATAGCTTGAAATGGTACTAAAGTAAGTGGTGAACTGCTAGAGGTTAAAAAAGGGTAAGTTTACCCAAAACTGAAAAACAATGTACATTTCAGAATTACACAAAAAGGCCTTTTTCAGAGAACAAGAAGTGGGTTAACAACTTAAAGCTGTTCTGCAGCAATAGAGGTTGATCAAGCCTTGAAAGTTGGTGCTACCAAATCCTACAGGTGTCCCAACTTTTCTTGATTACTTAAAACCCCCTCTGTCTGCATAAAAGTAGTAGTATAGTTTTCTTCTCCATCAAAAGGCACTCAGAAACTGGAGGAAACTCTGACAGGAAGAGGTCTGGAAGACCCAAAGCCACAACAGAATCAGAAGACAAGTTTCTGAGAGTCAACAGCTTGGTGATAGGCGGCTCACAGGACAACAGCTTCAAGCACAGCTTAATAGCGGTTGTAGTAAGAAGTCTCAGTTTCAACTGTGAAGAGAAGACTTCAAGTTGAAGGTTTAACAGGTCGAGTTGCAGCAGGAAAGCCTTTGCTAAGATGTCAGAATAAGAAAAAGAGTTTTGACTGGGGCATGAAACACTGCCAATGGTCTTCTAAAGACTGGAAGAAGATATTGGCCTGACAAATCAAAATTTGAAATCTCTGGTTCATCACGCAGGATTTTTGTACACCGTCAAGTAGGAGAAATGATGATTCGACTGTGTGGCATTTGCTGTCAAACATGGAGGAGGAAGCGTGATGGTCTGAGGCTGTTTTGCTGGATCCAGGGTTGGTGACTTGTACAGAGTGAGAGGAACCCTGAACCTAAACAGCTTCCACAGCATTCTGCAGCTCCATGCAGAACCCTCTGCTATGTTCCTGGTCAGGGATTCAGGTGGCTACTTTGATGAGTCAAAAATTTAGAATAGTTTTGGTTTCTAAATAGAATTTTTTTTACTTGTTCATTTGTTCTATGCTTTCCTTTCAGAGTACGATGAGACATTAACATTCATCATTTCCAAAAGAAACTAGAAAAATTGGGGTGTTCTAAAACTTTTGATGGTAGTGTACATTAAGGAACAGCTTGAATGTAGAAATGCAATTTTTTTTCTGTCGTGCTGATATGCAGATGTTAAGCATTTACACCGGATTGATTTTGACATCTTTAATGTACTTGAAGTGTGTATTATGTTGAAAAAATGGTATCAAATTCTAACTTTAGATAGTAAAGGACTCAGATTGGATCAAAAACAATACAGCTTGATCAGAACACCCTTAATTGCAACAGCAAATATGTCTCAAAGGAAAAAATGGAACAAATGGAAACAAAAAAAAAAACAGATAAAGCTCAGTGGAGGGGGCTGATGATAAATGTTGGCCTGTCTGGATTTTGTTCAGTGGAAAGCCACCTGTTGTGCATGATATTAGTTCCAACTTTGTTAACTCCATAAACTCCCCCAGGAGGTCAGTGTCCATGTTCCCCTTTCCTTTCTTTTAGTTTGCGCACTAAATCAATAAACATGGCCAAAGTAAGAAGTCGTACCTTTGCAAAATGAGTTTTCATTTTCTTTCATTTCCTCTGTACTTTACTCAAGATCCGCCTCATCACACGTCTGTGACTTGAAAAGCTGACATTCTAGGGATCTTAAAAGACATACAGCTTAGGGCTTAAGTGGTTTTTCAAAATCAGAGCTTTCATTGCCTAAACTATCACCTAACAATTGAGGTTTCATTAAATTTTGGTCTCCAACTTTTGTACACCCACCATCCACCCCATCCACCTCCAGACTCTGCTGCAGTTCATAAATGCGGTGATTTATTTAATCAAATACAAAAAGCTGCCCCTGAAAACCACTGAGTAATTACTTTGCGCACAAGTGAGAAAGTAATTTAGATGTATAGAAGCACAGTTTCTTGGAAACGGGGTTGGAACAACTTGCATTGTCCAACTGTACATTTTCTTCCACACACCTGCTAATGTCAACGAGCTAGCTGTCCCTGAACTCCCTGCAGTAATTACTGTTACGCATGCAACCCACGTCTGAATAATTACACCATTAAAAGATAAAGACAGCTCGAAGAAGCAGCACAGCTTTAACACGCATGCGGTTTATGATTGAGGATACTTGACATGGCAGCCTGGCGGCGATTTGTCACTCTTGCTTCCTTCATCCTCTAGTTTTTGAGGCTACAGTTTGACAGGCATCGTGTCCCAGCTGGATGTCACTTGATCGAGGTGAGGGGGCAGTGTCTGTCCCTGAAAGGATCCTCCGGCCACAATCTCAGTATCATTGAAACTGCAACAACACGTGCTTTAAAAAACAAGAAGACTTGCTGCATATTCTTTTCTTTTTACATCTTCCTCTGTTTTATTATTACAGTTGCAGCTTAATTTTTTGGGTCAGCCAGGATTTTTCACTAGCTTCATACACTAAAAAATGTAAATTCTAACAGTTTTTGGCACTAATTTTCTGAACCGTTCGCCATTATTTTCCAGATTTTCTCTGTTTTGGTATGACAGTCAAAAACAAAACTCATGTACATTTTAACTGTTTAAATAGAATCAAAAATCACTATTTCTACAAATGGTAATTTTGTTGGACTGTAAAAAAAATTGTCAATTTTTTGTATATTTAAATGAGCAAAAATATTATACAGATATTTTTCATTATTTCAAAGAAAAATATGTATGTTAAGGATTAAAATAGTAAAAAAAAAAAAAAGTTTAGTTTTAAAGATAGTTTCTGATTTGGGAAATACAAATATCTTGTAAAATCATAGAAAAAAATATACTAATCTCAATGTTAACTAGGGAAAAAAATAGAATGGCACAGGCAAAAATCTACATCAAAAATCAATATTTTTACAAATAGTAATTTTTTCTTTGGCCATAAAAAAATCTAACATTAAATCAGAAAAAAATACTGTTATATTTGTCATTGTAAATTTTAAAATGTCATTTCATAGATTTTTCCTGTTTTGTGAAATTATAGCTAATATCTCTTGTAAATTCACACACAAAAAAGTTAATTTACACATTGATGAATTTTTACAAATAGGAATTTGTTGTTTTACAGCGTGTGACCATAAAATGATGTATTTAAATCAGCTAAAAATATATATTATTTTACTTACTCTTATTTTCAGTGTTTTTACAGTTTCTGAACCTTATACTATATTTTGTCATATACAAAAATATTTCTTGCTCCTGCAGATTTTCTTTATTCTGGATATTTAATTTTATTTATTTATTTTTGCAGTGATGTCTGTAGGCTTTTCATAAACAATGTTCAATTTTTGAAAGTTGAATAACTTCATGTGGGCAAAGTTCTGCTTCTTTTCCACCATTAGACACAAACGGTAAAATGTTGTAATTACTTGGATTATGTTACAAAGATGGTAACATCACGTTCTACGTGTTGTTTCATGGTTGAGAAAGCATTTTGTATTACAAACTGAACTAAATTGGATTCATTGCGTATTACTATTTACAGCTCTAACGCAGGGTAATTAAAAAGGGTATAGAGGAGAAGTTGTGCCACTGTATTAGTCGGCTCATTGTCTTTAATTTAGATTAAAATCTGTTGTGTGTATGCATTGAAATTAGTTCTGTCTTTCTATAATTAATTTGCTCTGCTCTTCTCAACTTTAAATTCATGGGTATCTCTCCTGTGATATTATTTCTAGCAGCTTTACATCGTCTCCCACACAAGCCGATGTCTGGCCAAGTCTGAGGTCCAGCGGTTTGGACTGTTGCAGCTGTGGCTGAAATTTTCTAATTGTGAGCCATAATGGAATAGTGGGAGGGATTGCTGCTGATGGCTTCTGTAACCGAGACACTCTGTGGGTGAGCGGCTGTTGTGGAATTGAGATTATTTCAGTCTGCAGTAATGGTCCTCCTCTGATTCCTCTCCTCCTCCTCCTCCTCCTGTCATCTCTGACTCCGCTCATTAGCTCACTGTTAGAGGACAAAGACTTGCCCGGTCATCATGCTTGATGTTCAAGCGTTGCCACGGTGACTGTGAGTCCAGCCTTTGTTGCTATCAATCAAAATGGCAACCTGTAGATGTCGCTAACCCCCCGCTGGGCATGCAGAGACATTCAGATGCATTATGCTGATTATAAACAGCCATAATTTTGAGTGCTTCGTTAGGCCCTCGGGTCCTGCAGGGTCTTTGCTCGCTGTATTTAGCTCTCTCATATTGAAAAATGCATTTGTTTGTGTCCCATTAATTTATGATGCAGCAATAAAAAAATGTTTTCATTTGCTCTCTTTCTTCTCTTGCTAAGTGACAGTCAATACGCAGGCAGTGGTTTAATTTTCTCAGTTGCTCTTTTTTCTCTCCCTCTCTTTCTCCCTTTGCAGCAGCAGTCCTGCAGTTAGTCAGTTTTGAAATATATTAGTGAAAGCTGGCTTCCTTTTGACAGTTTGACAGCTCAGATTTTCATGAGCCTCCAATAAAAAGCAAGTCATTGTTCCTGGAATAACTGCTGTGAGAATATTGTTCTTCTCAGGCAGATAACAATGCCATTCATACAGCTGAGCCTTGACTTGATAACATACATATTGATCACTGTCACTTATCTGGCAATTGCCTCGGCGCCCCCATATAGATGAATTACTCGCAGACTGTGGCTTCTTGGTGTATATATTCATACTGACGCTGTGCTTTACAGCAAGCTGTCTATGAGCAGCACCTTTAACAACTTGGGTGCTGGGGATGTTTATGATTTAATCGATTAAAATCATTCAGTAAGGCAGATGATAAAGGACATGCATGTAAGAGATCTAAACTGTATATGAAAAAATGAAGCTCAGTGTGGTAGACCATGCTCAGAACTGCCAGATAATTCAAAAATAATAAAAGATAGGGATTGTAAGTATCTCTCGGCCATGAACTTTTCCTATGACAGCACCTACCTAATGCTCAAAGCAGCCGTGCCTTTAATTATGCACAACATTAAGCCTTAATACTATTTAAATGAGTGAGCTATAGAAAAAAATCTGTCTCTGCTCAGTGGTTCTGAAGGTGAGAATTAGCTATAGAGACCACAACATTTTTCTGTACCAGGCTGTAAACATGTTTATTTCTGCTGTAAAGCTTCAACATGGACGTCTGTGGGGATTGACTCACTTTTAGAGGCAGCCTCAAGTGGACATTTGAGGAACTGCAGTTTTTGAGACCTTTGCATTCTGCCTTCATTTTTAAGCCCAGAGGTTGCTGAAGAGTGCATTCAAATGTGTGCTCATTTTTTGTCTGTTGCAGCAAAGATTCATACAACTCAGCTGGCTCATTATACAGCTGACAATGTAGAAATTAAAGCTGTAGAAATTTGTTTGGTTTGCTCAGATATTCAGATGCGCAGAGTAAGTGTTCCAAACTACATAAACATATTTACATGTAAGTCTTATGGAACATTTGATAACGGCATTATCTTCATTTTATAAAATAGCATGCTTCTGACATTTTAGAAACGTAGCTGAGAAGCCAAGCTTGACTCAGTTGTGAAAAACATACAGACATTCATACATTTGAGGAACTGCAGTTTCCGGCACCTTGGTGTTGACTGCATTTTTCAAAGCCAGAGGTCCTGCTTGGTCAGGAAATGTATTATAAGTCTGCTCTAGTATCTGCTTCTTCCTCCAGGTGGAGCCTCTTACTGTTTAATAAGATGGAATTACAGGTGTGTTTAGCTGATAAAAGGGGTGCACCTGCCTGCCATTGTGTTGATGAACTCTGCAGGCTAAGTTTGTGAAAAAGGTTTTGCTAACTGTCTAAAGTAAGATTTCCAAATGGTAACTCAGGCTGGAAACTGGGTGTGTCAGTAAAGACGCTGCTAACATTTAGTAGCAGCAAGACTCTGATTCCAAACTTCCAGCAACATTCAAGATAAAGTGATTTAAGTGTCTCAGTGAAGCTCCGTTCTGAGTTTAATGTTTTTTAGAGGTTGCACTAAATACTGACAGATTGCCTGGGCTGATAAAGCTGCTACAACAATATTTAAGCAGCTGTTTGCAGCAGCTGGAATAACTACAGTGAACAAGTCACTGCGTCTTGTAGATCAGCCATGAGGATTATTGTGATAGCAAATCGCTGTTAACAGATTAGTAATATTATAGTTTCAAAACTGTGTATTCCATCTGACGCTAATTTTCCTATGTCTTGTATTGTTTTTTACTGTTTTTAATGTGTATGTTGTGTACATATGAAAATGTTTGGTTGTATGGTGTCCTTCAGTGCTGAGAAAGGCCCTTTCAAATAAAATGGATAATTATATTCTTCTTCTTATTATTATTATTGTTATTATTATTATTGTTAAGAATGCAGCTCGTCAGCTGTGCTCAATACTTTGGATTTTGTCGGGCTGATTGCTGAACAGCAGTTTTAAAAGAGGTCATTATTTGTTGCTATTTAATTTATAATTCAATGACTCGCTGTTTACTTCATCTGTGCAATTAAGCTGGTTTTGCAGCCAACGTTAAGTATTAGTGGTCAAAATAGTTCTATGAGAACATGAAAAAAAACTTGTCTTTCATTTTAGCAGTTGATTGACATTGTTTAAAAGTTGCATCCCCAGTAGGTGCCATTCACATTTTTTAATCTTTGTTGTCTTGTTGTGATTGTCACTTAAAAACAATCTCTCCATTCATGCCCAGAAGGCAGCGAAAATTAATGAGAGGATTTTGAAAACATTTTCCTGCAGTTGCTCTGGAGGCAGCCAGTGAGTCGGAGTCATTTGTTCCTGTGCACTGTGTGGACTCAATCAAGACGAGGGAGAGCAGGAGGAAATAATGACGACAAAGATTTCATTTGGTCTTTGCTCTCCAACAGAAAACATACATTCTAAAAACGGACACTGAATCTACAAGGACCATATATGCTTTTCTTTCCTGCGCTGAGCTTCCACACGGCTGCCTTTGAGGTGGCTGTTTTCATGTGTCCGGTAAAAAAAAAAAAAACGCTGTTACAGCACAAGGGCTTTGATTGTCGCAACCGTTGCTCGCTGTGACAATTAACATCTGGACAGAGCCGAGCAGAAACCCCACACGGAGGCAGGGACTGGAGCTTTCATGGTGTTTTCAAAGTCAGTCAACTCGCTGTCAACACCAAGCTGCTATCAAATATGGTCCAACCACATCAGAAGTATATTCCTGTGCTAAAAAATACCTGTTATATTGTCTGTCTTAAATTATTCATCAGGTTTTGATATTTGAGGTTCCTGCACCCAGACCTGCTTCAATCCAATAGATGCTGATTTTAATTTGTCAAAAATGCGAACATGAAGCTTCTGAGAAAGAGCTCACATCACTCCTACACAGACGACTAAAAATGCTCCACGTTAGCTTTAATTTAATTACAAATGTGGGCCTACAAAGGGCACACTGCAGATTTTACTTGTTTAATCATAAAACAATAATAAACCGGGCTTACAGTAACATTGAGAAAAGTTTAACTTCCAGCACTGTAGAACACTAGCTACTAAAATTAATGTATTTCAGCCTTTTTTTGTCTCCATATGCACTGTTTTATGCGACTGCTTGTTTCCATGAACCTCTACACTGGAGGTGGAGAGTTCAAAGACAGGCAGACCTATAAAGGCACAATAGAAACAGAAATGCTAGGTTGAAATAAGGCCAAAATGCCAGTTAAAGACAATACCAATACAACATTTATCAGAATAAGAAGCTGTCAAAGCAGCCCAAATGATCAGAATTTCAACTTTTCGAGTTGCTTTTACTTTTGTTAGGAACAATCGAGGCTAAAAATTGGGATATTTCATCAAATATTATCCATATCTATGTGTCTCATTTAAATAAAAATCAAAAATAAAATGTTTGCAGTAATTACACTCTGTAAAAAACTAAAAAAGTACATTCCTTAGTGCAACCGTGAAGCCATTAATTAGTGACTCTTCTGCAACCAACAGTCACCTGACAAAAATTCTGAGAGCTTTCGGCTGAACTGCCAGCAGTGTTTCCACGGAGCAGAGAGGAGACAAGCACGAAAACAAATTAGAAACGTTAAAATCTCTAAAATGTTTTGAGCCAACATTTTTCCCCCAGTATTTGTAAAACCTGAGGGCACTTAAAAATATTTTACATGTTGATTTCCTTTTTTAAAATTTTTGTGAAATGAAGAATCAAAGAAATTCAACTTTTGTTTTTCTTTTTTTTTTTTATATGCTATGACTATCTGGTCATAGCAACCATAGCATGCTTGGTCTGTTTCCATATCAGTGCAGGACTTTATATTGCAGTTAACCTCTTGACGCCTATTGTCACAACATTTAGAACCTAATTCACAACATACCACTTTCATTCAGACTGCAGCTGAGATAGTGTATCCATTCCCCCAATGCCGGTTTGTGCGTATTCAATACGTACCTCGGAACCTTTTGCAAGTACTGGTTTCTTGTAGGACCAGTCGGAGTGGACCTAATTATTATGTATCTGTTATTATTGCTATATATATCTATGTATTTATGTGTAATAGATAAATTAACAGTCTCCACTTATTTTAGCATCAGGTGGAAAGCAAAAACACACACAAATAAGTTTTTTATTTAATTGTAAATAAATTCAGGTGTCAAGGGGTTAAAAATGAGCCGACAGTGAGGACAAATGTGACAGGAGCAAATGAAATGCCCAGAAACTGCCTGGAGTTCAGAAGATTCACCTACCAAAAACTAACCCTTGGAAACCAGTGTGGTGACGGTTTGAGTGTTTTTATAAAATAAATAAATAAATAAATAAATAAAATAAAATTATGCTTAGTAAAATGACCAAAAAAACCAAAAACAATACTAACATGAGATAGTAAAACAAAGTCAAATTTAAATAGCAGCAGTACTGTATTTCTGTCTCATTGTGGGTATAAAATTAATCAAAATGTATGAACTATTCCTCAACACTGTTTAGAAAAAGATTATCTTAGATAAACGCTGCACCAGCCCTTTTACAATAAACTCCATTAATAAACACACAATTACTGCACACATCAAGCACTGTACTGCTACTGCAGCTTGGATAATAGGATGTCTCTAAACTGGGATAAGGACTTATCCTGGTTTCTGAAATCAGGATATTTTTTAATGCTTTTTTGCCATTAAGATAATTCTATGACAAAGTGAAACTGACTCATCAGTATCATCAGTTAGTATGAGTACGTGATGCTGTCAGAATAATATCACAACCAGGGAAGAAATCAGACTTCTAGAGTTTCAGTAACCTGCTTTCTTTGATTTTTGTGGATGACTTTACAATATGCTGTGCAGCTGTGGAGTTCAGTACATTATCTGAAGTGGAAAGTATATTGCAATACAGAGTAGAATGTTTTTCGTGTAAGTTATTGTCTCTAAATGTGATATCGATATCATCTGTATTTTCACATTCTGCAGTGAAGCTGCAAGGATTGATTTTGTTGGCGTATTTTTTTCATCTTGGAGGAATAAAGGGCTGCTCACAAGCAAGACGCTGAACCAAAAGAGAAAAATCTTCATAGTGAGAAAAAGTCGGCACACTGCTGAGCTTCCACTGTATTTTATTAGTAATTGCCATCCTGCATTTTAATCAATGGGATCTTCAGCCACGAGTGGTGGAGCTGTGTTAACAATGACAATCTTATACCGAAGATCAGGTCAGAAAAAGAAATCTTACTGCAAAGACAACGAAGAAGACACAATAAAGGACAAAAAAATAATAAATTATAATAATCTCTTTTGTCTGCACTTGACACTGTGTTTTGAGACTTGTCTTCAGCTCGGTTTTCTTTTCATCTCCACTTTAGCCAGCGTCCTATAATTTCATGCCTGTTTAGAAAGCTGCTGCCTTTGACATGATAATTGTTACTCGAGATAACAGTTGCTTTGAGCCCTTTGTTGTTCCTTTGGTGCATTACGAATAATTCTGAAATCAATAAGGGGCCTTTCGCTGTCATGAGTGCTGAAATGTTGACCCTGTCATGAAGCTGCAGGATCTCTGTGGACCTCATACTGTAGGTTTTTGGCTCTTCAAATCTCAATCTGGAGGCGATGGTGTGTTTGCTGTGCTCAGAGTGGAATCTGCAAACACAGTTGATTAAACAGTGCTTCCTCTTTGAATGTGGGCCCTCTACTGCTTTCGCTGTCTAACTTGTATTGCTTTTATGCACGTGTCTGGCTTTATTGTCTGCCTGTATTACACCGCTGTTGTTCCTTTTGTTTATGGAGCACTTTGTAACCTCAGCATGGACACGTGTTGTAAAATAAATAAAGTCTGACTTCGATTTATTCTCTTGGACGTCACGTTATGCTGCTGCCGCTTTCACATCTTTAAGCTTTGATGCTGCAGATTTGCAGCCTGTAAATAAACATTTGCTTACAGTAGGTGTGCGCACATGCATCCGTCACTCACAACATGAAAAGAGGCTCCACATAAAAGGATTAAGCCTTTGCTTCAGTCCAACTTTTGGGATTTTTGTGCTGCATGCTGCTGTCTGTGAAGTGCCTCACCCCCCTGTGAACCTTGTGGGCTTGGGCAGATCTGAACTCTGTCACTCACCTCATTGTTGTGAAGACAAAAACTTCCGCACACACACACACACACACACACACACCTGCACAACCCCAAGAAGGGCTATTTTCACTGCTGCTAGCTTAGACATTTCTGTGAAGGACCTGCATATGAATGGACTGACTGCTGTTTCCCCCCCAGTCATGAGTATATGAGCTTACACAAAGTGAAGATCTCTCACCTCACGGTCAGTATCTGTCTGCTGGTGCCCACTCACAAAGGCAGTCAACATATACAGCAAATTCAGAAACAGGAGCTGCATCTCATTTACCTGGACTGCAGAAAGACACAGATATTTATTAGATACGGGCCTTCAAGAACAGTATCGGCACAAATCTAAGCCTGATCATTTCTTTACCTTTGTTTACATCAGTTGTCACACAAAAGGAGTAAATTTGATCAATTTTCTTAATAAATGCAGCTTTATCAATTAATAATCAATAAACAACCAATTTATTATACATATTGAGGAGGCTAGTTATGTATTCTGTGGTGGTATTACCATATTAAGCCACAGGCACATGATGCAGGCCACAAAAGAAGCTTTTACATAAAACACTGAAATGTAGAAATACAGTCCTAGCTAATATCTGCTTCAATGTGCTGGCTAAATCAGAGGTCCACTGCTGTCCAAAGACACCTGAGACCCTCTTTGGTCTTTAATTAAGCCCCTCAGAACTCATTTCTGTGTATCAAAGTTGCACATTTAGAAGTTTGGGGTTTTTTTTTCATGCCAGTAATCTCTTCATGCCCTCAAATTTCTTGTTGCAAGAACCTGATTTGTCTTTTTAAATTAAGAGGGATATAGGAGTTATCTGCCAATTTTTTACTTAATACGATGTTAAATGATGTTTTTGGATTCCTATTACCTCTGCAGTGTGTGTGTCACGTTTTACTGCTTCATATGTTTAAGGTTGAGCTAAATTGAACTATTTTGTATATATTTATTACAGCATTGTTCATAGTGTCTTGAGATCACCAGATGTTTGTGGCATTATATTCTTGTTAGAACCACAAATCTTTAAAAAGCCAACTTTTCATGAAAAACAGTTTGTCAGCTCTGTGATTAAGCATTTTCCACCTAATCTATAGTTGTTATTAATGATTTATTTATCTTAACTATTCGAAGGATTTTCCCAACTCATTTAAGAAAACTTAATCTGTCAGTTTTTCACAAACATTCAAAAACATGATTTTCACTGTAATCTGGAAATTAACTAAACCTGACTGCTAAATGTGCAGTACCAGTCAGAAATTTGGACACACCATCTCATTCAATGCTTTTTATTTATTTATATTATTTTTTACATTGTATATTAATACTGAAGATTAACACTTTTTTGTTTACAACATCATTCCATATGTATTCTTTTATAGTTTTGATGTCTTCAGTATTATTCTACAATGTAGAAAACAATTAAATAAAAACCATTGAATGAGAAAGTGTGTCCAAAATTTTGACTTGTAGTGTAGTTAAAAGCTCAATATTTCATATTTCTCTGAGATCGAGTACACCTAAGTGGAGCTGTATTCAAGTGAAGTACTTGAGTAAATTTATTTCACCACTGATCAGCACCAATCCTTGAGAGACGACAAGTTGAATTAATTCTGTTCAGCTTTGTTGGAAAAAATGAGATTCTTAGTGAAGGTTGAGTGTCAGTGTAAATGCTTTGTGGTATTGTTAAATTAAAATTACATGGGCATCATTTCTGATGCATATTGGTAGAGCTGCAGTTAAAAAATTCATCGTCCAGATTCATTAACATCAGTGTCAGTAACTCATTGTTATTAGGGTGTTATTTACTCTGTAATTAAGCCAAATATGGCAATTTTAGTGAACGTTTTTAGATCTCACTCTGGTCTAGTGATGGGGACAAGATTACTTACTGTATTTGAAAATTCTCTGAAGTCTCATCGATCTAGAGAGCCCAAGGTTTTTCATTTTGGTCTTACAGTTGCAGAACTATAGCTGATTAAAATGTAGTATTCTTTTGTGGCAGTACTTTCAAAAAATAGCCTTGGGGCAAACATAATAGTGGAAAAAGACATTAATATTTCTGTATATAACTGAAAACACAAATGTTTCCTCATTTTAATCCACATATTTTTGTAGACTAACAAAACACTGCATGCAAATCCCATACTTTGGCTTTTAAGGCTTGTGAAAACACCACAATCTAATCATTTCAGATAAGAGAAGTAACCACAAGTTTCTGTAGAAATTGATCAACTCAGGAGGTTTGTTCTATTTCATAACTCTCCCAGGTTTCCCTGATTCATAGAGTCCAAGGTTGCTTATTTTAGCCGTAAAGTGGTGAGCTTTTACTGCCTGAATTTTAAGTCAGAATTTTAAATACTAGCATTGGGCCTGAAGGATTAATATGAAGCATCTTCAGGATTCCTGAGTTTTATTTACAGTTGCTTGACAATAAAATGGCAAAGTAGAAGTTAATTAACCTGTGACAGTATCTCCCCTGGCCTTTAATGCAGTAATTATGGTTATTATAGAGAATGGAACGATTGCAGCTGTGGAATATACTCTGGCTCCACAAGCTCTAAAAGATGAACAAAACCTGTTTTCTCCACACGTCAGAAAATGTATTGTAGATTAGCTGTAGTACCTGGTTGTTCCACCAGATGGAGTGTCTTACTGTTTGATACTGTAGAGACCAGAAGAGGCGTCACTCAGACTATGGGCAGCTCATGCTGGCAAGCAGAGAGTACCAGTACTGTGGGGGTTTAGCTAGCAATGGGCACCATGACAAAGACTTCTGTGGCTCTTAATGACCTCCGACCACACCTCATGTGTTTGATACAAGGTGGGTTCAACTAGGGCAGCATTTCTACATCCCAAAGGGTTAAAGTCACCTTTGCTACCTAAATCCTGTGTCTGTGAATTACAACAGCAACATCAGCACAACAAATATGTTCATTGTGATCAATTTTTGTTGTAGAAAAGTCCATTGCATTTTTTAAAATTTCTAAATTTTAAATTATAGACCTTTGTGTTGGTTTTATTGTCTGATGTTCTGTTTGTTCTTGTCCTGTTCTTTGTTGATGCTGCTCTTTGTGCCTTTGCCCCTCGGGGATAAATGAAGTGTTTGAATTGAATTGAATTGTCCTGATTGTTGATTAAGAATATTTCTAGAAATGTGCCATACCACATAATGGCCACTTTTACTTATGACACCAGTACATTTTGAGGGTGATACTTTTGTACTTTGTCTTGCATGGCTATTTCTGCATTGTGATATTAGTACTTTTACTAGAATACAAGGCCTTCTTCTCCTTCTGATTTTTAGGCAACTGTCAGCTATTAAAATGTCTGAAAATGGTTGAGATCTGTGGCTTTAGACACAGGGGTCCCGTCTGTCTGTCTGTTTGTCTGTCTGTCTGTCTGTCTGTCTGTCGATATAGATGAGTAGTGGTGAAAGTTTTGGAACTTGGTAAAAATGGGACGTTCTGTTGAAATTAAGGGCAATTATCAAAATAAAGACAAAAGAAAACACTATATATTATTTGTTCAGGGGGACTTTGCTTTTATTTGGCTGTATCTGCCAACTCAATTGATTTGAAAGTCAGCCAATATTTAAAAACTGGCTTTTATTTGACAATTTCCAACATGTGATAAACACACAAAGCCCCATGTACTTCACACACTCTTAAAAGTGTCCCTCTCCCTTGCTCTTTCTGTCTCTGCTCAGCACTCTCCATCCTGTCCACTGTATATATAATTGCTTTGAGTCATTAATAACCTATTAATATTGATGCATGTTATTTAAATGTCCGGGTTAACGACTCGGCGGACCTCATTAAGACTTGATGGGGTCAAACTGGGCCTGCAGTCCCACCACAGAGTGCCTGATTACACTTTTAATAGACTGTGGCTTTGATTTAGTAGGCTGTCCTCACAACGCCCGGTCCACAAAGATATGTTTTAATTGTTAGTGATACTTTAAAGAAGGGCAAGTGGCTCTGTAAGCTTGCAGGTGTCACCAGTTAATTGACTGCGCTCTGAAACCCCCACAAACAGCAATCATAGCTTAGCAGCTGTAATTATAGGCGCTGCAGGCCTGTCAAGCTCTGGACACATGTTGACCTCTGAGTTCGTGTAGCTCTAGTAAGAGACATCCTCAGTGAGCAAAGAGTTTGGAGGGTGATGTCTCCTTAATTGCTTTATCAAAGCCAAAATCGTGAGAGCAAAAGTGCAAGGAGCGGATTAAATAGCGGTCGCACTACAAAAAAATAATCACTTTGCGGTGCTGGAATTAGAAGGCCCGTCCTGCTCTTTGTGCGATTTGAGCAAGTTTACACTCCAGAGGCTTCATTAATAAAAATGTTCTTCGATTTATACTTAGTTCTCCGTTCATTCCCAAAGGTGTGCTTATATTCACAAAAGATGCTGAGTATAAAAAAAACCTTGGTTAACCCTCGAAACCACCGGCAGTTTCTGAGCTATTTTTCTTTGTTCCTGTCATATTTTTCTTCACTGTGGGCTCATTTTTTCACTGCCAGAACAACCATGAAGAAGGGGAAAAAACTCAGAAATGTCTTCTGTGCGGTATGACAGTTATAATGCCATTGATCATTAAAAAAAGGAGAGAAAATTCTTTGATCATTCAGGTTGTAAAAATTTTAAAAACCTGCAGTGTGCCAACGGATGTTATCCAAACTGGAAAGTACAGGTTGCTTTGTATACTACATACATTTGTCTAGTGACATTTTTAAAGCTGCTACAAACTTTCACACAACTCTGCACATTAATTCTGGAAAGATGTTTCACCATGCTGAATGTATCTTCCAACAACTTGCTTCTTCGTATACGATTTTTGAGCCACGTCGCATTTGTTTTATTGCTTAAATATGTTCTACTTCCCTCTTAGTTTCTCCAAAAATGTCTTTTTTTTTTTTTTTGTTAAAAAGAATCCAATGTGAATAGTTTATTTTTGGTGAACTTTTTGAATGAGACAAGAGTATAAAGTATAAAAACAAAATGTTTCCAATAAAATATCACAATTTTAAGCTTAGATTTGATTGTTTTTTCAGACTGAAATGCAGGTCACAAGTGGTGAGTTCAAGGACCATCAGAAAGCTGAAAATCCAACAGTTCTCTGTTTTTACAATAACTCTGCCTCAAATATATTGTGTATTTTTAGTGATTTTTAAAAATAACTTGCCTTTTAAACTTTCCAAAGGCTATTTTTTTAAGAATCCCGTTTGTGTCCCAGTACAAAGTATATCAAATGCTGTTCTGCCAAAAAATACTCAGATGTCCTACTATGCAGGTACTTCAAAAACTTCTCGGCGTCGCCAGAAAATATCACAGGTAAAAGACTGTTCTGTAATTCGGTCTGGAAAACAAACCAAATCTAGGCTTAAAAGCATAATTTTTCCTCCAAAACCCTGTCTATTTTACATTTTATTCTACGTCTCATTCAAAAATGTGACAAAAATAAATAGATATATATAAATAATAAATTCTGCATTCCTTAATCCGCTGAGAAGTCATGAAATAGTATGTCTCAATTGTATGATACTGTAAAACATTAAATACTTTATTGAAGGCCGCTGCAGTAAGTATTTTAAGTAAAAATTAAAAGTATACAATTCAGAAAGCAGCCTATTTTTTTTTTTTTGCAGTATCTGGGCAAGATGTTATGATCTTTCTTTGATAACTGATGAATTATGTGTCACCTGCAATTCGATCCAGAAAATCAGCCAGATCCAGGCTTAAAATCGTGACATTTCCTCAAAAAATGAATAAATAAATGTGTTTGCACCAGATTCTGTAAGAATCAACAATTCTGCGCACCTTAGTACAGCTAATGAGTCGTGACGATCGGGGCAGCAGCAGTACAAACTTTGTGTAAAAAGCAAAGAGTATTCAGAATTCAGCCTGTGTTTGCAGTACCTGGGGGAGAAGCTGTGATCTTCCTTTGCTGGCTGATAAAATTTGCCGGAGACATTTGTCAGTTTAGAAACACGAGTGACTGCCAGCAAGAAATGGGATGATTGAAATGCTTTTGTCTTTGTCTATATATTAACAATTTTGCGAACAAAATCCAAACCACAGCCGAGCGTTCGTTTGTAGCTCCACAGCTCCTGTACTTGGCTCTAACAGGGTAAAAGTTTGGTAGTAAAGCAGCCAGTGGGGATGTTTTCAAAAAGGGCTGCTCGCTACTGTTGACTCACTCACTCATTTATATGTCTCATTCTGCAACCCTCCCACTCCAAGCAGGACAAAGTCGAGGCGCATTTCAGTTCAGCTTCGGCAGAGTGTCATCAGAGAGAGCAGCGAAAAAGCTCAAGGTCTTCTGCGACTTTCATCTTTGTCTGTGTCTCCCTTCTGTTTTATCATCCCCTCCTCCTTACTACTTCCCCCCCAGTCTCAGCAACACTGTCACACAATCACGTACTTTTTTTTTTTTTTTTAAAGTTTTCTTCTTGTTTTCGGTCTTTTTGACCTTTATCTCTCCTGTAGTCAGCTATGTTTTCCACTTTTGTCTTGTTCTCTCTGTCCTCAGCCCTCCCCTGTCTCACTGTCTGTCTCCTACTCTTTTTCCTTTGCTATTCTACTGTGTCTGACCAGTGGCACAGAAATGGTGCTTGAGGCTCAGCAGACCCCGGGTGGCACCAGTCCTGTGGTGCATGTTAAGGCAGCTGTATTTCCCATCAGCCCCAAAGTGAGTGTTTCTCTTTTTCCTTTTTTTTTGTTCCTTCTGCAGCCCTGCCTCCGTCGCCCGTCCCACAGAGGGCTTTTCAGGGCTCCCATAAATCATTTCTCCCTCACAGACTTGCTGCGAGTTCGGGCCAGTTCACTTAAATGAATAATTAGGCCCCAAACAGCACCAGCAGCAGCAGCAGCACCTCCACCCAATTAAGAGCTCAACCATAAAGAATTGGTTTACAACCCACATTTGGGATCCTAAAAATGCCCCCTCATTCTTTTTCCTCCTTTTTTTTTATGTTTTGAAAGTTCTAATTCAGATGTCGTGAGGACAGTGAGAAAGTTATTTACATTTCTCTGCCACTGTGGTCATCAGAAAGCTCCATGTTAAGTCTTGGGTTTTCACAGGTCAGCTGAATATCTGGAGGAGTATCTGCGTTAAGCGTCACGTTACTTTCGAGGCGTTTCGAATGTAAAGCGCAGCCATGTGTCCAGAGGATGAAGCATTCTGAGCTGGATTCTTTGATAATTTATAGCCGAGCTTAATTAAATGTGGACCCACAGCACTGTGGGCAGCGGTTTAGTTAAACAGGCTGCATGGAGATGGTTGCAATGTTAATATGGAGTGAGCACCATTTAGGCCTCCACTGAGCAAAAAATTAAGCTTGAGATTTGCAAAGCTGGCATTTAAATTTTTATATGTTTGATTAATTTGTGTATAAGGCATAAACAAAAATGCAATACAGAAGTATAGAAGGACAATTCAAATAAGTAAAAATACAAATAAAATGAAAGGAGAAAAGGAAGAAATATCTAAATATTTTTTCAGTTTTATGTTATAATGAGATTTAAATATGTAAGTTTTTTTTTGCATACTGGATACATGCAAGTCATTTAGGACACTATATTTTTGAATAGATTTTCTACATTGTGTGCTACAAATATTTTTATTACCTCGCTCTACTTGTTCAGTACATTTTAGTGTCTGTCTCTGAATCATTATTGTACCGAAAGTGTTTTATGTTGAGTGTTTGATGCTGTAGTTAATGAAGCTAAAGGCAAATTCCAATATTAAAAACACAAATAAAATGAGAAAGGAAAAAAGAGAGAAATATATAAATATTTATCTATTCTTTTATATTGACATTTTAGAAATGCAAGTCATTTTGGACACAAATTTTTTACGTGATAGATTTTCTACATTTCTGCACATTGCATATTTTCTGTTCTGTATGTTTTGCATAGGACATAAACACATTGTTGTCACCTCCTTCTCAGTCTGAAGTACATTTTAGTTTCCAACTTCTGTAAATAGTGTTTGTGCAATTCAAATATTTTAGTTTTACTTTAATTATTCTGTTGTTGCCTTCATTGTCCTGTTATCTTTTAATTTATTCTGGCTAGTTTAAATAATCTTATATATGTGTGTGTGTGTGTGTGTGTGCGCGCGTGTGTGTGTGTGCGTGCGTGCGTGCGTGTAATAGCATAATGCATGTGTGGCTACCGAGTGTTAATTTCAGTTAACAGGGATGAAATAGGAACCAGAGTTTCATTGTATCTGTGTGTATAATGACAGTAATAGTTCATCCAGTCATTCCTTTGCTTTGCTGGACCTTGTGGTGGGGTCATATTAGTTACACAGTGTCAAATAGAAAGCAGTTCTCTTGATGTCTGTCTGCATAAAAATGACTGAATCACAGCAAGTGACACAGATTTAAGTCTTTATCTTCCGACTGACACAAACAGAATTCAGATTCTGACAACAAATGACACAAAGTCATAAATTATTGACTGAAGACAGAATTAAAGTCCTTTTTCTTTGTTCCTCTGCTCCGTTGTTGTATTGTGTAGCAGAGGACACTAGCGTGACACTAATTTCCACAATAATTGGAAAACAAACTCAGAAAAAAGTGTCAGAAAACCAATTTGCTGTGCTGTAACGTGAGACTAACAGGTTGTGCGAGTGATTTAATGAACTTTGCATTCTTCCAGGGACGGTTTGTAAAAAATGTATTCATCAAAGTCGGAACGCTTTTATCGACATCCTTCACACATTATTCTGATAGTTATTCTGGTATTATTTGCTATTCTCTGGCTTCCCTTTGAGTGTTCACTCGGCGCCACATGCATACTGATGCAGAGTAATTACAGCACAGTGCTGCCATGCAAAAGTGGAATTTGTGAACGCTTTTAAATAAATGCTGTGCAGTCGATTCATAGCACCTTGATGTATTTTACAATAAAGATTTGCAGCTTTAATCTGAGCTGCTTGCACATGCACACCTGGTTTCTCTACTCGCCTCTTTCTGATTGTCTTTTTAACGTTAAGAAACAGAATAGAGTACAATTAAAGAGAGACTGGATGAAACGGCGCTACAACAACGCTGGCTGCCATGGTGATGAGCACACAGCGACCGAGCAGAGCCAAATGGCAGCTGTGGTTCTCCTGCTGCCCAACAGAAACCACTTCGCTAAGCTGCAATTCAACTCACCGTCAATTTGTTTTGTCAGACTGTGGCATCGATGCCAATGTGGAGGACGAGCCAGAAAACTGTGCTGAGATTTGATCCTAAAACTGGGGCTTAAATAAATGACGGCTGATTATCACAGGATCATCTGTGGAGTCTTAAGCCATTCGTGAAATGTGCCACTTCGTATCACCAGGAGCCTGTTTAAACACATGCGGCTGCCACTGTACAAAGAGCCACAGCTCAGTGACTCTGCAGCAGCCGCCGGCAGCATGAGGTGCCTTCAATTACCTGCATTTGTGATCACAGCGCACCAGTTGTCATGTTTTGTTGTCTAACAGGCTTTAAACTGCATCTGTGTCCATGAAAACTTGCAGTCAGGCACCAGCTACATGCACACGGACAATTCAGTTGTTTTTTTTTTTTTCAGTGTCAAATCATCTTTTGGCCTTTGGTTTGGTGGCAGAAGGCTCAGATGAGGTCATTAGTAAGCCAGCAGTGCACTGTGAGTTTGGCTTACAGGAAAAGACAGAGGGGCATTATCTGCTGCCCTGTTTACTAGAATCACCTGAAGATCAGATATGACCGAGAAATCCACCTTATCAACCAAAAAACAGACTTCTGTATATTTCAACCTGCCGTATTTCCCATTAATGTGGCTGCTAACTTCGCCTCAATGTTTTTGAGATTCAGGAAAAAAAGGAGTTACACAGAGTTTTCTGTACAATTTTCACATGAACGCCTTTAAACATTTGTTTTCAGTCTGACTTAAGTTTAATACAGAAATTAGCGAACTGGAACAGACATTTTACTTAACGAGTGTCTTGCTCTTCTTCTTTTTGGACACATTTTGAGTCATTCTGGATGAGTTATAAGTTGTAATTTCCACAACTGGAATTTTTCCCACTCATGGACACTTAGCGATTTTTCCCAGTTTCCAGAAGGATGCTGTCTTTTAGGACGTCCTGCTGTCTGTTAGGATGTGCTGTTGTCTTTCGGCCTCCATCCGTCTTTCATTTGATTCAGCTCCTCATCTGTGGACTTCACAAGTTTCAAATATATCAAAAAGATTTTAACCCATTATGGACTAGTTGGTTTAATTTTAAACATTTTTTATATCATTTGGGACAAACGGAGACATTTCAAACAATTTTTTAATAATTTTGGACTTGTTCAAAGGTATTTAATTAGTTGTTCCACAGCTAATAAATTGTTCAGAAGGACCCTAATGTGTACAAAATTATCAAAGAATTGTCCAAAATGACTTGAAACTGTCCATAATGGCTGAAAATCTTTCTGGAATGACTTGAAACTTGTCCAAACCGACTCAGAATTCTTTCAAAATGAGAAAATTTACGCGTGTCCATGAATGAGAGGAATCCCAACAAAAAATAATGAATATTCAGCTCTGACAAACATTCTGGAGATGCTGTTTCATCTCCCCAACATCAGGTGGAAAAAAAAACATCAAGACTGGCTGGACGAACACTCAGCTCTCCATAATGTCAGCAAAAACAGAGTTTTAATTTCTGTGTTTTCCTTCAGTCCACTCATAAACAAACATTTAAAATGATTCATGTAAAAATGTGCTTTCTTTGCAAGCTACAGGAAGCTCAGGCTAAACAATGGAAGCTAAGAGTACAAAGTTATAATGACACTTAGGGCCACAACAGCAACATTAATGGTAAATGCAGCAGGTTAAAATAAACCAGAGTTGTTCTTTAAGCATGAGATCTGTTCCCTGAAAGCATCATAACTGAAAATGCTTTTAGAACCACTTGGGGATTAAAGAGTGTCTCCTGATAAGAGGTGAAGAGCATCTGACGAAGCGTCAAACATTGCAAGAGGAATATTTTTAATGCATTCCAGTAAATTAAGATGAATATGTCCAAGTCATATTTCTCCTAACTTTTTAATGTGTTTACCTTATCCGTTTTGTTTATGTGTCATATTTTTGGGTTTATTTTCTTTTGACCATACACACATTTACAGTGTGTCCAGATCAGCTCGTTCTCATTATGAGAGCATTAAATCCTGCTGATTTGTCCAAGTTGTTGTCAGAGTAGGGCTGGTCCGAATAGCAGTTTCTGGCCTCCAGATGTTTGGGCCCAATTAATGACGAATATCCAAATATTCGGTTCGTCGGCCATTGGGGGTGAAGCGCATTTTCGAGATCTTTGATCTTGCTTCTCAGGGTGTTTGTCATCGGAGTCTGACAGCATTAGTATAGCATTAGCATGGATATCTTCCGAGTATTGGGATCTCAAAATTAATATTCGGATACCACCAGAACGACCGAATATTCGGATATTCGGGTCCAGCCCTATCTCAGAGATATGCACAAATTGTCACCCACAGCAATATTTGACAGTGATGGAGTCAAAAGAGTCTAATGTCCTATGACTGACTCTTGTGGAACTCCACACATTATATTTTGATCTTTGCAACTTGACACTTAAACTAACCCACTGCATTAAATGTGATGGTAAGGTGTCCAGATGAAGCAGCGTAAAACCGGGCTCCTCCAAACTAGTTTCAAATATGTTTTAGTGGCAGCAGAGTAGCTAAAGCTGTCTGGCTGCTTCTTCAGCAAACACCTAAGTGAAGGGAATGCTAGAAATAATAATAGTGCTATACCATTGATTTCTGTAGGGAAATCATATCCTCCTTCAAGGTGACGGTTTACTTGGTGCTAGGGGACAAACATATAAAGGATCCCCACTAAACAGTTAAGTAGCTGGAAATGACTCTCTGAAGCCTCTGTGAAATAGAACAAACAGTAAAGAAGAGGATCACTAATTACTGGGCCTTTCTGTAATCCTGGTTTTATGGCCAGAAACATTCAGCAGACAAGCAGAGAACTTAGTGTCAGCAGGCTGGTGTGATGCTGAGCCCAGGCCAGAGTCAGGTAGAACCAGCTGGACTAAAACCGAACTGATCTCCACAGTGCATAAAGGAACCTGCTGGCCTCTTTCTGCACAAATGGCACCAGCAGGGTTATAATTTTAATGGACTGCAAAGACAGACAACATTAAATGGGCGTCCACATCATTAGGGGCGAAATGTCCCTTTAACAACCTGCTGTATAATGTAAGGGATTCAGAATAGCAGACCTGTGAGGAGGAAGACAGTAGGTGCTACGAGATCAAAATACAGAAAAGACCCAAATTCAAATCACCTGAAAATTAAACCAGATACTTCCCTTTGTAGCAGAATAAAACACTGGGTCCAGACTGTTAATATCATCATAAAGATTACTAGAATGTGAACGGACTCAAAAACACCTGCACCCGCTCATGAAACTTTACTTCAAAGGTACAATTGAACATAATTATGGAAATATTATAGCTGCAAATCACTGTCTGCAATCTAAAGATACAGTGGAGTAAATACTAAATCTTTTCTGTTGTATTTGTTAGCAGCCGGTTCAAATCTGCATGCATGTTTGCGCATGTGAGTCCTTCCCTTTGAAACTGTTGGCCCTCCACTCATTTATAAACAGATTGTACAACTGGACTAATGGTTCTAGCTGGACTTTTTTTCTTGACAGTATTTCTAGCTGTAAATGAAAGTGCAGGAGGTGTAGCTGTTTGTTTTGGTCTGAAATGCCGCTGCTCTTCTGACATCCAGTTGTTCTGAAATATATATTCGGTGTTTTTATTTTCATTAACCAGTGCTGCCATATTCTTTAAAAACGTACTATAAAAACAACAGCATGAAGAAATTAAAACATTCAAAAATATATATTTCTTGCAAAAGACATCAGTTTGCGAACTCAAGTGAAAAACAGACAAAAAGCACCTTCACTTTATCTTTTTTTTTCCCTTCCTGCAGGCAGAGAAACAACAGAGCTGAACATGTTGGAGTCCGAGTGCGGGGAAAGGAGTGAAAGGTTGGTCGATGAGCTGCAGAACACGAGTGGAAAAACAGCAAAGAAAAAATGAGAAAGCCCTACGAGGTAAGTGCTTCGGCCCCCGAGGAGGAGACCTTGAACTGTGCAAGAAAGTGAGACAACTGAGAAGGAAGGAAGTCAGGAGAAGACAGAACATGCAGAGCCGAGTATCACTTCGATGTGTGTTCTGGTAGCGTTGTGTTTCTGCCATGTGGAGCTGCGTGACCTTCACTCTGGGCGATCAGCAGCTGTCGGAGCGGCTCCATGACATGTGGCAAAAGATCGTAAAAATCTGATGAGCTGACTCACGGGCAACTTAGGTAGAAAATCTGACAATCAATGAGCCAGCTGACCTTTCTTTTTCCTCACCTGCCATCATTTGTCTGGCTTCTAATAGAAACTGACACATGGAAGATTAAATCCTCATTACGAGCTTGAACGTGCTGCTAAAGATGTCCGGTTGACTTGTGCTTTCTTTGAGAATCTGTAATCTGATTTTAGGTAGTGAACCTGCAGACTAATCTTGACAGAAGAGAGTTTGCTGTTATTTGTTTTCTCGAATATTGATCGATATTTTTGTGCCGGCACTGCCAGGATACCAAATATTTGGCCCATGAAAAGTAATTGAAAGCTTTCTGTGTTATTGCTTTCTATTTAATCACCACCTTTCCACCCACAAACACAAGCCGCCCCACTGCAGGTGCGTGTGTCAGATTTAATCACACTTCTATTTCCGGTAAATTTTCAAATCTTTGGGAGGAATTACATCGCACGCCTCCTCTTGTTGCTAGGCTGCTGACGGCTCTCTGTCACATTTCAAGATTTACTTTGTTACTTCGGTCTCATTTGCAGTCAAGGTGTCGTTCCCTAAACTGTGAGCACAAACTCTTAGATTTCTCCAGCCACAGAAGCGCCACACAGCATCACAACAGCCGAAGCACACAGGAGACATTAGTTTTAGAGAGCGAGCACATGATGAAAGAGACGACCTGCTGGCGGGAGGAAGTTGGCCCACCTTGGATAATAGCAGCAGATTGAATCGCCATACTTGGTCAGCCTCTGAGCCATCTGCTGGTGCCATGGGAGTCTGGTGAATAGACCCCCTGCTGGACCGGGCCCAGCCCAGGCCCGGCCTGGCCTCTGTTCAGGTGGCTGCTACATATGCTGTCATCTCTGAACCGGTGCCCAATTACACTTCATCTGATGTGTTTACTGCCTGAAACAAAGCACAGTTTGATTCAGTGCCGTTTGAAGCAGGGATATGAAGGGAAATTGAGGGTGAAGGATGATACAGAAAGTTTGCTGAGACGAGTGCAGTGAGACTGAAGGGACTCTGACGTGGGAGGAGCCTGTAGAGCTGGACCTGCCAGGGTTTGTTACTTTCATTTCAATGAGGACAAATCACACGGAAGTGGAAAACAAAAGTTTATTGCAGAATCATGAGCATATTATATCCATGCCGTCATAGAGTGGACTCCTGGGTGAAGGTGGAGATGCAAACAGGACCCTGTGGAGTTCAGATTCTGGTGGTGGTGGAGCAACGTTAGCAGATGGCTGAAGGGGACTGACTGAGATGCCCTCAACAACCCAGATGACATGGCCATGGGGAGCAGGAATGCACCAACAGCAACCTGGAAAGAAAAGTGACAGAACTGCAATAAATTCATAAGAACTGCATGTTGAGGTTGATTGGCTAGGAGGTCACAGGCCAATTACATCATTCGACGAGTGTTGTGACATTGAGATAAAAGTGACGTTCTTATGTCACTGAACTATGAAGTTGCTTTCTAATCTTTTCAGTTTGAGAGCGTTATTTCTTCAATTTACATACAGAATCACTGTTTGTCTGCAATGTGGAAGTAGATTATCATTAATTTTGATGTTAATCAGTTTTTAATGTTCTCTTAATGATCAGTAGCTTATATTTTTAGTCATTTTTAGACAAACTGATCTCTTATATGTTCAGAGTTGCAGGCGGACTGCTGCTTATAGTGATGTGAAATGTGTCACAAGAGTCAAAAATAGAGATCTCACTTCTTGTCAGGTTTGGAGTGCCAGTCTGAAGAGGCTCTTTGAAGAAATAGTCATGTATTGGGTTAAAATACCATCTTTTCATTACATGTTTGAAGCCTCTCCTCCATTTTTTGGGTTACCAGGATGACAAGTCCTGCCCCATCTAATGTACGATGGTTTGGCTGAAAAGGAGCAACAGTGAAGCAGTAAAAGAAATGGAAAACATATGTTGATTCGAAATGTATTTGTGATGACAAATGCAATTCAGTACAACATATGTTTACCCTTAAAATGTAAGTAGAAATACAGTTTAGTTGTATAAGAACATAATTTTGTGGAGAGTGAGTTGTAAGTGAGCAGAATAGAGCAACAGTTTCAGCTTATATTCACTGAGAGGAATGGAATTACAAGGTCATAAACAGATCTTCCTTTTTGAATTTACCATCTTTCAAAGGCAAAATTACCAAGGGCTTTACAATAAAACACATTATGAAGTAAACTGGCAAGCAAATTCAAAGTTTAAATTTAAATAAAGACACCAACTGCTGTCCATTTGGAAAGAGCCAATTGATAAAAGTTTAAAGAAGAGATGGAAAAGGTCACACTGATTTTGCTTGCCTCACATTCTCTAGCAGGGAGTTTCACAAAGCAAGCAAAGTAATCACTGTATATGCAGATTGTTGTCACTTATATCGAGTTGTTGTCAGCCAGATTGCCTCGTTTGATGAGGTTTTAGAGATCTGAAGAGTTAAAACTCTCCAGTATGTCACTGTAAAAATAGTGAATAAGACTGACGCCAAGATTTTAGTAATTCCTCTTCTGGATAAGCTTGTATTTTACTGGTTTGTTTGGACAAATAACTAGCAGACTGACCTTATTGAATGGTGTAGAGTGGCGTTTATAAATTAGCAGGTGCTCTCTGTGAAAATTGTGGCTGTACATGATTCCAGGATTGGAATATGCCGAGCACAGTTTGGGATTCGCTGCTATAGAATGAGCTGCTGTCGAACCCTCAGAGCCCGACAGACGTACCTCACGTCCAAACTCACATCCCTTCTTTTTGGTTGAATTCCTCTAAAATTATTTCTTGTGAGGTGCAGCACATATCAAATTAAACTGCACAATTTGACCTTTACAACTATTCTACATGCTTGTCTGGTTTCCCAACTCTTTAAGTTCAGTGAATACAATAATGTGATTTTTTTTATGTTCGGCACTTTTTTTTTTTTTTTTCCCCCCAAATTTCTAAGTACCACAGTATCCTGCCATTGTGGTTCCGGTATGACAAGATTCCAGGGAATCTCCTTTACAGAGTTATGGAAATGTGTCTATACTGCCAGCAATTTAGAATGAGATACATGTAAAAACACAACAATTTTAGAATTTATTTATATTTTTTATGTAAAGACTCATCTGAAAAATCTGTAAGTATTATATCAAATGACTGAAGATCTGAATAGCCTTGACAGATTTTTTTTCACCCTAAAAAAATGTGTCCTACCTGTGAAGCCGTTTCAAGAGTTCAGTATCTCCCACAGCCATGAAATTTGGTGAAACCTCAGACAGAATTGTCTCTATCTGATCTGAATGATTGAATGGCTCCAGCAGGGGTCACATTTTTAATCATCAGTTCTTGAAAATGGAAAAAAAACTGCAAAATCTTCAATCGAGACTGGTGTTATAGGCGTAAGAAGTCTAATTTATATTTAAACACATCATGACAAATGTTACAACAAAAGTCAACATAGACAGAATATCAATGCAGCAGACTTATAGGAAGTTTCTGGGGCCCTAATACCACCCATGTTTGAAAAAAATTTGTACTTTTTTCATTTTAAGAGACTACTCTAACCATTATTTAGATCCACTTGAAGTAATTTTCTGTGTTCTGAGCAAATTTCATGGCTGTGGAATATTATGTTTATATTATGTTATATTTCTAAAGCTATTGATCCCCCAAATTGGCTCCCCAGGATTTTTGAGGGTGAAAATACAAAAAAATCCCATTTCTAAAAATGTGAAATTGTCAAAATCCAGCCAAAATATTTTCCAGAGCTTAGTTCTGGGCCCCAAATAACAAAATCTGAGACAGTGCAGCAACATATTTTTTTCTGCCTGAACTTGCACAGACTGAACCCACCATCACCATCAAACATCAGTGCATTTAGTTCAGGCTCAATCATTTCGCAGTTAAAAACCACACTGAAGCCATTCAGAGTCCACTTAGCTGTAGCTCAGTGAGCTGCTGAGCAGCCTCACACTCTGCTGGATCTGCTTTTGAATTAATTAATAAGCCTCTCAGAAACATTTCCAGTGGCTCATGATGTTAAACGCTGGACACAGAGGCAGCTTCTCTGGCAAAGCCATGCTAATGATGTTGGTATTGATTGCTTGCTCACACTCGAGCACTTTTGTAGGTCTGTAATAGGCAGAGTTATTGTGTTTTTGAATAAAAGAATGGCGGTTCTGAGGACTGGCATGTGCTTATGAGGCCAGATGAGGTCGAAGGGTTTCTGCTGGTTTGTTTCGGTGCAGATTTTTTTGCAGCTTGAGAGATTGATGGACTCCAGATTTAGTAGCTACTTCCATAGAAGTAACCACATTCCTATTAGTGCACAAATCATGACCTGAGAAGGAGCATGACTGCACGTCTGAGGGATCAAGGATGTAAAACCTCCAGGCTGACCACCAGGTGAAATACAACCAGGCTCTGCAAGTTTTACAGTGCCTTGATTAGTGTGTGTTCACTGCACACTCCTGCAGCCGACATCCTTAATCACCCGGCAGAAAATCTTTGAGGGCTTAAAGCAGCAATTACAGTAAAGTCAATCGATAATGACAGGTTTTAGAGGAGACCAAATGACTTTTAATGGATTTTAAAAGGTGGCATAAATAATGCACAGGCTTAGGTGTATAATTACGGTTGACTGCCAGCTGCTGCTTAACCAAATGTATGTAAAGTGAGACAGTTCCCTCCCCTGCTTTTTTTTTTTCCAGGCAGAGCGCCGTATTAAGGTCGACCTCTCTTATGCAGCACTGTGGCCGATGAAAGCCAGACTGTCACTGCAAATTAATGGCATCCAAAAAGCCACCGCTTCCATTTCAGAGTGCTTCCTCAGACCAGGGCGCTGTCTCCATTACTGCGCCGCCCAGGTTTGATGCAGCAGATCCAGCCGGGCTTGTGTCAGGACATTCACCCCAGCTGGCCTCTGAGGCTGCACTAAAACCCCTGAAACAAAGCTTACATTCACTTGAAACCTGCATGTAAATGCACCGGATACTGATCCAACTCCAGACAGCTTTATTTGAACGCTCGGGAAAATTAGATTGGAGAGGCATGAAATAGCACAGGGGATCAAAAAGGTGCAATATATCACAGATAAACATTTGTTTATTTTCACACCTCCAGCGTGCCTTTAAGTTAGAAGGAGATGAGATGGATTTCATTTAGACCTGGCATGGTGACTCATTGTTTTCTCCTGTTTCATTCCCGCTCTGTCGGCCGTGCTCATTAGGTGTATCGCCTGTTCCATCAATGAAAGAAAAGCATTTTCCCTTCTTCTTGCTCTTCTCATTCGTCCTGTTGATGCTAAGGCGGGGGATTCGACTCGCAGTAAGCAGCGGCACCCTTTAACATGCCGTCAAGCTGCTCGCACCAACGAATAACTCCCTAAGATCTCCACATAGGTGAAGTGACAACGCCACAGTCGAAGAAGTGAATAAAATAAAGATGAATATTGCTGTCTGGCTGCACCAACCTGATCAGAGGTCAAAGGTTTTAGCTGCTCAGTGCATGGGTCTGTGGACTGTCACCTTTGGTGGTCGGTCATGATGAGGTTGGACTGTATTCAGAGTAACAATGACGAACTCTATACATTTTAATAAGTCCAACTCTGGCGAATATTGAAAATGGTTCAACTAGCTGGAACTTTATAACGACACTTTTTCTATGAATACATACAAACATGTACAACCATACTTCATCAAAGTTGCCTGAATTAGTCATACCAATCAATCATGGCATCCTATCTAACTTTTTAGCCACTTTCTGCTATTTGTCTTGGTTTTTCAGTCCCCAACTTCAATGTCTCTTCCATTGTTTGCAGCACAGCAGGCAGCTATTTGAAACATAGGAAATTGAAAAAGCTTTGCTCTTGAATCTGTATTTATGGAAAGAAGCAAAGAAAACCATGGATATCTCTCTGTCCTTACCATGTTCAAGTCAAAAAAAGAAGAAATACTTAAAGCTGAGTTAGGCTAAATTCGATAATAAGCTTTCAGCAGCTTCTAATTCTGGTCATCAAAACTAGACTTCTTACCCTTCTCAGCTCTGTTTCTAGACTTCAGGATCAGGGACTATGGCCAGTCACTGGTCGTGTCAATCTGATCATGTAAAATAGCATAAAGAGCAGGAATCAGCACAGGTACATTGTCATTTATAAAGCAATAATCTGTGGAAACATACAACTTCTGTACACTTATTTCTCAGCTTTGTTAGTTATCAGCTGTTCTCCTCCAAGTGGTGGCTTTTAATTTAAACCTGAGTTGTAGTTGCGTATCCAGACTGATCTCCACAGCAGTGTGTCAATGCTGCCGAATCTTCTGACTGAACCTCCTTTTCATCCTGCGGTAGAAGGGGAAAATACATTTGCGTTTTTGTATTTCTAGAAACCAACCCATGCTGAGCCCAGGGGTGGTGTCCCTGCAAAATACTGACTGGGGAATAGCTTAGGTGGCTAATTTACTGAAAGAACCAAGCAGTATGCCTAATTCCACAGTCCAAATTTTGATCAAAAATTGCCAGTTTCAGAGTGTTGGTTGCTGCGTGGAAAATGTTTCCAGTAGATATGAAAATGTATATTAGCAGATAATGGAAAAGGAAGAAAATTAAAACTGAAAAACACAGCAGAAATGGCAGGCTTATAGCTGAAGTCTGCATCCACTACATCAGCTTACAACTGTACAAATTAGAGAAGTTTATATAGCAATGGGGGCTGCACAGTGGCTCGCTGGTTAGCACCGTCACCTCACAGCCAGAAGATCCCAGGTTTGCATCCTGGCTTGGGATCTTTTTGTGTGGAGTTTACATGTTCTCCCTGTGCATGCTTTGGTTTTCTTCGGGTTCTCCGGCTTCCTCCCACAGTCCAAAAGCATTCAGAGGTTATCTGATAATTCTAAATTGTCTGTAGGTGTGAATGTGGGTGTGATTGTGTGTCTCTATGTGTAGTCCTGGCTCATGTGTTCATCAGACTATGACAGTTTTCCTATAGCCCAGTACATGCAACTGAGCTGTGTGAACTTTGCAGCCCAGATCTTGTACCATTGGCTAAAACTGCAGTATGTTGTGCATGACTTATATTGTCAATTAATTGTTTATGGATTGATAATGCTGCTGATTATTGATTTCAAAAATCATTCAAAGTTTGCATCCCGAGCGTACTTCCGCAAACTGTATTCTCCCTTTATGACATCTGTGTGACAGCAGACATAAAAAAAACTTTAATGGACCACAATCTTGATATTGAAGGTCAGAGAAGCTGCATTAGTTTAATAAAGAAAAATACGGGGAATGAATCTTCTGTTATCTTGTGAGGCCTGTTATAGGTATAGAGGAATCTACTTTCAAGATGATGTCATTTGACTCTTGATGGTGTTTAAACTACAAGCTACCAGCTCCCCTTCGACTAGAAAAGACGTAGAAAAACTCTCCCCTCATTTCTCTTTTTTCCTTCCTCCTGTGATTCCTGACTGACATTTCTCTCCCTTCCCTCCGTTTCCATCTGTTTCCAACCCTCTGTTCTCCATCCTCATCAATCTCTCCATTACCCTCCTTGTCTCATCTCTCGTCCCTCAGGCCGAGCTTTGACGAGGTGCTGGTGACAGAACCACAGAGTGGAGGGAAACTGAGGTGTGAGCCCACAGTGTGTTCTAAATGTGGTGGGAAGCTCCTCTGGCTTATTTCCAAAAGTGAAAATCTTACTCCTGAAAAGAGAACCAACACAACAGCAAGCTGCAGCTCATCAGAGCTCCGATTCCCCCTGAGGATGACTGAGGTTTTGATTTTCTTCTTCTTCTGTTTCCCCTCAGAGGCTCAGGGAAGGCGCTGTCTGTTCACAGCCAGGGTCAGATGCCTTTTAATAGAGTCCAGAGTCAATTATGACACAAGTAGACGCTTCATTGACGCAGAGGGGTTTAGGACCGGAATCCTCGGGGCCACTAGTGGTGTAGATCTAATGTAGATCAATGTCTCTTTTGAGCAAACTGACTGGAAGCCATTATGACACATTACTCTCTTTTAGTGAAGTTGCACCTCTTTTAAATTAGTCATGCAGTTCAGATGGAGACCTTTGACATTATTACAGCTGCAGCACCTGAATACTAATACACACATCAAAAAGCTCTGCCAGATACTTGGAGGAAGTTTTGGAACTCTCAGGATTCTTTTTTTTTTAAAATTTGTTGAGGATCTAAAAGTTTGGATAAGCTTTCTTTTCCGCCTCTAACTCCACTCTGTGATGAGCTTCAATCACTTTCTACATTTGTTGCTTGTTACACAGTCTAACCTCTCGTGTTTCGCTCTAATCTAGCATCCTCGTCTCTTTAAAACAAAGGTCATCCATTTTCAAACATCAAGCTGCTAATGACAATCAGGGCATCAATGAAATCAATTTAGAATATTCAAACGGCTATAATTGGCTGATGCGAGCAGGTGTCCTCAAACGAGATGCGCTCAGATATAGATCTGGTGTTGTCCATGAAATCCACACTGATAAGACCATGAAATTAAATCATTTAACGATGCTGCACGCTCTCCGTGTTTATCTTGATAACGGCTGCAAATTGACATTTTAAACTTGATCAGCTGTGAAAATCATGGATCAAGATTGCATCTCGGTCCCGGTGGAGCATGTATCCTGTACACAGAAAAAAAAAAAATAAACAGGAAAGAATCATTTTGACTATTAAGACAGTCACTGTAGCACATTTTATTATGGAAGGAGCTGTTTTGTTTTTACTTCTCCTTTATTTCTGCCTCATTTGTCGTTTTGTTTCGACGTGTGTGTCATGGTTCGATGGTGTGATTCTGCTGATACGTGATGAGCGATCGCAGCTTGACGCAAAGCAGGAAGGTGTCGGGCAGCAGGCTGACAAGGCTGCAATAAGATGTATGCAAATGAGGCCACAGGTTATTACATGTGCTGCTGTGAGTGTTCAGGTGTGTGTTTGTGAGCCGCAGCTGTAATGAGGTTTGATCAGGCGTGGTATGCTCAGCGTGGCGCCTCTGCATGGTCCCTGTCTAACCTCTGCAGGACCTCCAGACTCACCCGTCTGTCCACATCCACGCTCACTGTACTGTTTTGTAAAGGGAAGGAGACTCTCTCCGGAGGAAGATTCATGTCATATCACGCTCATGTTTACGTCTCCTTAACCTATATCTTCTTAGAGTTGACACAAGTAAAAGTTTTAAATGTATAGAAGCAGCCAAAAGTATGGACACACACATGGGTTTTACTAAGGACCAACGCCAAAATGTCTGACTTTGCAGCAGACAGTTTACTCTCTGGACTGCAAGCAGGTTCTGGGTGTTTTCCGTCACTGTGGCTTTATTTTTCCCTGCAATAAAAAGTCCTGCACCTTTATGCAAACAGCACAATCATGACTAGAAATAGAAACAACTCAGAAATGTCTTCTGTGCACTATGACAAGGTAATTCTAAACACTGCTGCTCTTTTGCTACTTGTATTTTATTTTTATCAGCTTGCATCCTTGTCTCTTCTCTGCTCTGTGTAAACACAGCCTGCAGTTCAGCTGAAAATGCCCTTAATTTTTGTTACATGACTATTCATCGGAGCTGAGTCCCTAATAGTATCACAGTTAAACAGAGAAGCAAAGAATGCTTTGATTTTTACAGAATCTGGTTTGAATCAACTGTTTTTTTTTTGTTTGTTTGTATGTCTTTTTTTCAAAACAGCCTGCTGTTCATTCAGAAATTCCTACATTTTTGTCACATGACTGTCAGTTGGAGCTGAGTCACTAAAGTTGCCTCTGTTCTGCCACGGAGTGCAGAATTTTTTGTTTTTCTACAGTCTCCTGTAAAAACACTTTGTTTTTGGTCAATTTTAAAATGAAAAAGTTTCCCAACCAAACAACACATTAAAGATGTGAAGTTCAGAGACTGTCGGCAAGTTTAAAAACCAACGATTCTTCCTGCTTTTACAGTTTCAAGCTGTGATAAATGCTGTAAGTTCTGCAATTTTGGGGTGGAGGAAGTCCCTGCATTACTATGTCCTGTGTTAACTCTGACCAGGTAGCCTACAGATGGCGACATTTTGGTCATAATTTGCTTTCACCAGACAGCAACTGTGACAGCTAATGCTACATAGACTACCTTCTGGGCACACAGCATTGAGTTTCAGAAGCTGCCAGTTGTCAAGTTTCCACCTAAATGCAGCTCAAACTCCAGAAAATCTGAAAAAAAAAAAAAAAAAAATTAAGTTGCATTACACCTTAAAAGGCACGTTGGTTAGAAAAGGTTGATTAAATTTAAATAACTCGATAGCATACATGGACAATGACTAGAAAAAAGCAGCTATTCAGTGAATTGAGTGTCAGTAATTTCAGATGTGTTGATGTGAATGTGCAGCTGTTGCAGTAGCCAAAGGTAGGACCTCTGAGAAAACATCACCTGCAGGGAAGTTTGTAGCCTGAGGGAAGATCTGCAGGAGGAAGGAGGAAGCGAGAAGAAAAAAAGAGCCTAAAAACAGGTGGAATGATTGAAATGTGCCGAATCAATAAAAAATGGCCACTGATGGGAGTATGTGGCGCTGGAATGATAAGATAAAACTTTATTAATCCTGAAGGAAATTCCTCTGCCAGGTATTACTCAGAAAAAAACTAAATGACAAAACTTAAGAAAAGCAGTACCTAAAAATGAGAAAAGCATTAAGATATAAGCACAGTGCGATGCTGAAATAAAGTAAGTAGCTGAAATTAGGCAAGAATACAACAGAATAAAGCAACACAGTAAATTATACTGAGGTGATATCACACATGATAATGAGATATTGCACCTGTGAGAAATATTGTAAATGCAATCAAAATGTTGCAAATGAAATGTTACATATAATAATATGAAATTAAACACATAAAGCCGAACTGTTGCACCCGAGAAGTGAACATATTAATTATTTCAAATTGCATATTGCACATAAAATGAAATGCTACACGTGATACTGAAAAACAGGAGGAGTAGATCGAAATATAAACTGAGAATATGACAGATTCTTCCAAGTGTTCAGTGTTTTCAAGGATTAAATGCTGTAAAGGTTAATTAGAGAGGAGAAAAAAATGTCTTTTCCCAATGTTGGTCCAGTTAATAGAAAACCAGGAATGGTTGTAAAGATGCCTTTCCCACAGAATATATTCATAATGGCTGATTAAATCTGTATCAATCCTAATTTCAGTCCAGCTTTAAGGCTTCGTCCTTTGGTTTCTTCCTGATAGTTCCACAAACAAACTTTTGCCAAGTGCAGAAAAGAACTTTTCAGTGCAAAATAGCGTTGACACTATTGCTTTAGTCCAAGAAGGGAAGGAGTGAGACGGAGGAAATGGAGCATATAAGTGCGAGGAGATAGATAGTCTGAACAGAAACCCAGAGAAAAGCCCAGAGACAGAAAACACACACACACATACGAGGCCATACTGAGAGGATGTGGTCGGCACATATATCTGCTCATCCAATTTGAGCGGTTTTATGTCTCATATTTGCACTCTTTCAGTTTTTTCATCCCACTGACGTAGCGTCCCAGTTCAGCACTAGATTACAGTACGACGGTATTTCATCTGCCGCTTTCTAACACACTGTATAATTAGAGCTTAGCGGGGTTTTAATGTGACATTGGTCGACCAGATAGCTTGCAGATGAGCCCGCTTATCCTCTTCTTAGGTGCATGTCTTTGGATAAAGAAGTGTGAGGGGGTAGAAAAGGCAGGGATCATTGCACAGACGAGATTACGGAGCAGAAAAGGGAGTCTTTTTCAGCAGGAAAATGAAAAGTTATTGGATTCTCTGCTCCCTGCCTGTGTGCACCGAAGGGGGTGTGGAGGTTTCCTTCAGTCCACACAGGCAGCGTGACAATTTGTCCAGATAGCAGCACTGAGTTCAGCTCTCAGTTCAGTCTGTGACGGCTCTCAGAGTACAGCACTGGTCACATTATCTACCTGGCTGTACCCACTCTTTCTGTTGGAGGGCTGTATTGATCGGGAGCTACAAATAACAAATCAATGTACATACAATAACAGCCAAACAACTGTTTCTAGGATTACTGCCTGCGTTCCTTAACTTTCTGCTGCAACCATGCCTCCCTAAAAGTCCTATACAGCTGAACTGCATTCTCAGTTTCAAGTAAAATGTTTTTTCTGTCGGATTATGTTTGTAAATGCATTCGAAATCTATGTCTTTGGGATTCATCACTCCTTCCACCCAACCAATCAATCATAGATTAGATGGGGAGGGACTCGCCTGTCTGGCAACTCAGAAAATACAGACGAAATTTCAAATATGCTGTGAAATGGTCATATTGCAACCAAAATCATGATATTTTTCTCATCCTATCCAAATAGTTTTGGGGCTAAAAGTGAGGAACAAACAAAAATGAAACGTAAATCTCTGAAAATGGGTGAAAATCCTGTTGCTAACTTCAGCTTTCATCTTCCTCTTCTACCTCCTTACACAGACTTTGTGGCTCTTTCAAACTGGAAGTCATTTTGGTGAGAAGATAGGTTTGTTTCCTTGAAATGACGCTTTTTTCCAAACCTACATGAGATCAGTTTGCTTGTAGAGGGACATAAATATTGGGAGACAGGATTGTTTGCTAACAGCAGTGAAGTTATTTTATCTTTTTACACCGTTTAAAATGTAAAGAAGAATGTTAAAATGATAGATATGCTGTACTAACTGTGAAAATAACAGCAAATATCTGTAAAATAATTATACTTTTAGCTGCTTTAAACACAGTAAAACTGTGTTTTTATTATATAGGCACACAAATATGCCACAAAAAACCCAAACAGCCCACAAAGTACGGAATCCAACATTATTTATGATGCATCAACATTAATTATTATGTTTAGTTTTTCTCAGATAAATGCGTTTAATCACAGTTTGCACTGACACTGCAGTGTTACAGTGTTACAGACTTACAAATTAGTCAAGTCAAGCTTCTACATACAGTCTCTGAAGATGCACCCCAAAAGCCTCAGAGTCGGATATCGCAATGACGCGACTTTGTCAAATGACCTTTGTGCACTTGTTACCTGCATGCTAACAAAGTTATTGGAGGTGGATCTATTGTCCCTCTTGGTCCTTCACTTCATGGTTGAAGCATCAGATATTTGCAGATAATTCTCACCAAAGCTTTGAAGCCTCAAAAATGGCATTCAGGGCAGCCTGAGGAGACTGTGATCAGGGTTAAAAGACAGAAGCCTTTATTATTTGCAGGTCCTTTACTGGACATAAATCTGCTACCCTGACCTATGCATCCTTACTTTGTTGGATTTTTCAACTCACTGATGTTCTTTCAACTAGTCACATGTGCCATGCTGTACCATTGGGAATATCTGCCAAATTTAATCTTACATTTTATTATTTCATCAAAATATATATTTTTTTTTAAATATACAGGTCTGATTAAAAAATCACCAAAGATAAACTGTTTGCAATAAACAAATTCTTTAAAAATAAAAAAATTCCAGCACTATTCTGGGACTTTTCTGATGAACTGCAGGCTGTGTTTAAACAGGAAACAAGTATGGAGACAAATTGGAAACAAAAATGTAAACAGTAAAATATCTACAGCATGTGAAACCACCATTTATTTTCCCAGTATTAGTAACACCTGGAGGTACATGTTGAGTCCATATTTTTATTTTAAATAAATTAGACTTTCATTGTGCTGTTTCCATAGAGGTACAAGACTTCATGTTGCAGTGAAAAATTAATCCACAGTGAGTGAAAATGCAAAAACTCCCAGAAACTGCTTGCAGAGCCCAGAGATAAAGACCTCTATTGGTTGTGGTAATTAGTAATTTACCACAATTATTCTCTGACATTAGTCATCTTTTTTTTCTTTTTAGTTTAACCATGATGATAAAGATCCATAACAAACCTTAACAAAGGAGCCACAAACAAGCTCTTTAAGGGTCAAAAATAACCTGATGTTTGGTACATCATGAAACGGTAAAATGTCCAACAGTATAGTTTGTTAATTTTATGGATTTAATGGAATGATTGTGCTGGATGCAACAGGAGATGCAGAATAATAAGGGTTTAAATCGACAGTTTTAGTGTCAGCAGCATCCCTGTTCTGTGGTTGGTCTGTGGTTGTGTGTGTGTGTTATGGTGGGAATTGAACAGCCGGCTTCGTTCTCTCGGGCTGCTGGAGTGTGACGAGCCTCACTCCTATCCATCAAGCAGGTAATTAATTAGGATGGATCGATTTAGAGCCTCTGTGATAATGATCTCTCTTGGACATCTCACTTATTTATCGGAGGAGGAGGGTCACTCACCCTGGGGGGTGTTGACGTGGGGGAAATGTTAATAGCTTCTTGCTTTGACAATGAGAATCATTGTTGAAGATAATTATGCAAATACATGCGATTGAGCACAAATACACACACAGCAAACTCAATCAAGTCACACATCATGCACAGGTAGACTCAGTCCAATCAAGAAAAACCTGCACATGAAAAACAACACACTAATCTTGACTCCGTGCCCGATCTGAAAAGGCAACTCTCCTTTTATATCCCTCAGGTGCTTTTTCACAGTAAATACCCAGAACAAAGCGCCTTTGCGAGCGAGCCAACCCCAATTACAATCAAGAGACACATTTGTCATATAAACTTTGTGCACCATGAAATGCACCGGCTCAGCAAGAAGCCTCCTTTTTATTTATGGCACAGGAGAAAATGCAGCAGCATCGACATATGGAAGGAATAAGTTCAGTGCTCATATTTGTGAGTGTTTCCAAAACATATGGCCTCGTCTAATAGCCTGAGTGTTGTCTGATTTCTTGCACCTGCAGGATTTTTACGATTGCAGGTGCTTTTAGGACCTGGCAGCAGCAGCGAGCAGCGATCGCTCTTATATAGGTGACATGAGCGGCAGCCAGCCCTCTCCTCGCCACTGGATTGGATTGGACCGGCGCCGACGGGTTTGACAAGCTTTGGCACCAAACTCAGTGTGCAGCGGCTCCGGTGCCACTTGGCAGCCTCGCACAGAGTCTCTCTGAGTCTTTCGGCATCTTTGTTTCTCTTTCCTGCTTCTATTTCTGACTTTTTCCAAGTTTGGAGGGGGGATCGTGGGGTGTCGCTCGGGTCACAAATGGCTCCGGCTTTGGTGTGTAGCAGCACGAGGCTACTTTCCAAACAAACAGAGCCCTGGTGCCAATTCCTTCCATTTCCACTCCTCAAGCTCGCAGCCAGCAGCCTGTTTGCCCTCTTTGCTTATCTTCTGTGTCGAGCTGAAGCCCTCGACTGCAGCATCGTCTGTCAGTCAGCTAGTCAGCCAGTTAGTCAGTGTTATGAGTGAGTCAGTCAGCTGGTTGTCAGATGTGCTCTCTCCTGGGATTGAGCGGCAGAGAAGGCCTTTGCCTGGCATGTGTCAGGTGCTGTCATCGCAAACCAATGCTAATGACTCGGGGATGTGTGGAAGTGTGCGACGTGGAGGTGTCCTAACCCTGCACTGTCTTGTAGCTCCCCTGACAAACGCTGACTGACAGAACGTTTTATCTGTTTTGGAGCGTGACGGCTGAAGGTTGACTGCATTTCGAGATGTTAATGAATAGTCTGTAAATGGACAACTTTTTATTTATTTTTATTTTTTTGTGCCTGCTGCTGTCAGAGTGTAAGTCATTATCACAGCACACAGCAAAACAGCTGCAGCGTGACATGATTTATGAGCCGTGACTTTATAGTCAGTTGTAAAGCCTGTGACTTTTACTGTGTGTCACTGCTAAACTGTGATTTTTTAAAAGAGGCTCAGAGGGCTCCGGTGTAAACACAGTGAGCGGAGCCAGCAGATTGTCATACACCATTTATCATGTGTTTAATTGGAATAAAGCAACGGAACTCTTGTTTGCTAATCAAAGACATGATCTTTCTCGATTATGCTCACATATTTTATTGAGTTAATTAACCTTGTGTGTAATGTTATTCCTATAAACCCCAAGGAATAAACAATTAGCTTAATCTCATTCGCCATGGCCCCGATTCCCACTTTAGCAACGGTGATGTTTTCAGAGCAAAATAGCTCCAAATAAATCTTCAAACTGCAGCAAGAGTACAAAGCTGCACAATCTATTGCATGTGATCAATGATTAGACTGATTGTGACCACATTGCTTTAGTAGATTGGTTTTTGATGTGCAGTCTTTAGAGTATTCAACAAATGCAATATGGATTTCTGTGATGTTAAAGAGCTTGAGGCTTTGTATTTTAACCCAAATCAACATGGGGTAGAAAATGCATGTTGTCACTGTTTTTATATTACTCTCATGTTATTTATTTGCATTATTATAAGTTTCCAAAGGTATGAGCAGCATAAAGAGCCCATATTAGGCTCATTTTGTGGATTCATAATCGTATTTTAGAGGTCTACAAGACTATTTTTCCATGTTTTAATGTTGAAAAAACACATTTTTTTCCTCATATTGTGCTCCAAAATCCTCTATTTCAGCTCCTGTGTCTTTAAGGCCCAGTCTGCACTGACCAAAGCCTAGGTACTGTTGGTTAATAACCCCAGATATCTGAGTTCAGACAGAGAGATGCAGGTCCAGCCAAATCGGCTTAGTGAGGAAATAATGTTAGACTGGAAACAGCTCATTCTTTAGTGTTTTCTTTTTATCCTGGCAACTTTGTAAAGATTATTAAGGATGTTTTTCCCTTGACATGTTTCGACTGCGTCTGCAGTCTTCCTCAGAAGCATCATCTGATGTGTTGATGGCGTGTCTTTTATCAGGTGACCGTCCAGATAGATCTATCAGATTGGAACGATGCATGTAGAGACCATCCATTCATCTTTTCTGCATCGTACAAAGATGTGGGTGGAACCAGTGATCTCAAATTTGGACTCATCAGACCAAAGCACAGATTTCCACTGGTCTAATGTTCATTCCTGGTGTTTCTGGGCCCAAACTAATCTCTTCTGCTTGCTGCTTTTCCTTAGTAGTGGTTTCTTAGCAGCTGTTTGACCATAAAGGCCTGATTGGTCTCCTCTGAACAGTTGCTGTAGAGATGTGTCTGCTACTAGAACTCTGGGTGGCATTTATCTGGGCTTTGATGTCAGCTGCTGTTAACTTTACATTTCTGAGGCTGGTGACTTGAATGAACTTATCCTCAGCAGCAGAGGAGACTCTTGGTCTTCCTTTCCTGGGGAGGTCCTCATGTGAGCCAGTTTCTTTGTTGCGCTTCATGGTTTTTGCGACTGCTCTTGAGGGCACATTCAAAGTTTTTGCAATTTTCTGGACTGACTGACCTTCGGTTGTTAAAGTAATGATGGACTGTCGTTTCTCTTTACTGAGCTGATTGATTCTTGACATAATGTGGATTGAAGCAGTTGTCAAACAGGGCTGTCAACTGTGGACCAACTTGACTTCTGCACAACACAACTGATGGTCCCAACCCCATTAAGAAGGCAAAAAAAATCCACAAATTAGCCTTGACAAGGCACAGCTGTGAGGTGAAAACCATTTCAGGTGACTACCTCATGAAGTTCAATGAGAGAAGGCCAAGAGTGTACAAAGCAATAAACACAGTAAAGGGTGGCTATTTTGAAGAATCGAAAATATAAAACATGTTAAAGTTTTGACTGGTGGTGTAGCTAGGGAATAATGTTGTACAGACAGGTAAGAAGCAGTGTTTTCTGTGGGAAAAGAAAATAGTATTTGGTTTGCAGAACTTTGAAATGCACAAAAAAGCAGCTATAAATCAAAGTGCATGGATGGAAAACTCCCCAAAAGCTTCAGAGTTAATCTTAAATTGTGGCCCAATTTATGTCTGTCATATCATATGTCACCTACATAGATAAGATGAGCACACTTTTTTTTTTTAAACGTAAATGTGTATATGAGTTGGTCTGATAACAAATCTGAATTTGTTTTTTTATTCATGCAGTCAGTCAGACCAACTCCAGTCAAAAAGGAGGTCATAACACCACTGAACCTGTTTGGTAAAACTGCCAAAAATGCCAGCAGCAGAAGAACTTGTAAACCTCAACAGCTTAGTTACAGCCACACAGTGTTTAGGTAGCCAACAAATATCCACAGAAATGTGGAGGACCTTCACCCACTCAGATAATTTGCCAGGTGACCAGACCAGGAAGCACATAAGTGCTTCAACAGCTTTAAGCTGAAGGAGAAATCAACTGCTTTGTTCCGGTGGCTTTAATTTTTTAAGTTTCTTTCAGTGTCATTTTTACAAGTGTTTAGTCACTGATGTTGAGCAGTCAGAGGAGAAGCTATAACGTGTACTTTGACCTCATTTGACACTTAGTGCATGTGAGGTGGATCAGAGATGTCTCAGATATGAAGCATAAAGATGAAAATGGATTAAAATTCTGTTCATGATGCAATGCAGTTTGTATAATGTGCAAATTTCTTGGTGTCAGCAGCCTGTTGAAATACCTGCTCACAAGGTTTGTTTGCTGTAGTAAGAGCAGTTTGAGTTACAGTATCAGTTTTTTGTACAGAAAATGTCGCTGTCAGTCAAGATATAAACAGGTAAAAACCTGATAATCCTGTTATGAAGACCTGTCAACACATAATTTCATTGACAGTGTTTATGTAGAAGTTTTGTACTAAATAGAATGAAAACATTAGTCTCAGTCAGTCAGTCAGTTGCATCCGACGGTATCAGTGACATGAATAAAGTTCTTCATCCAGCTCCCTCTGTCCAGCATTACAGTCAGAAGTTCTTTGCCTTCCAGACCAGTGTCTTCTTCAAGTACCTTCCTTAATGTTGTGCTAGGCCTGCCGATCCTTTTGACAGCATCAGGTTTCCATAACAGTACTCAACCAGCTGCTTTGCTGTGTCTCACCACATGTCCAGCCAGGGCTGGTCTACATTGCCTAATGATAGTTGAATAGCGTGTATGTGGACCATATAGCGACTTGGTGGTGAGATGCGATTTCTAGGAGATGTTTTGTATCTTCCATAGCATTCTGGTATCAGTCCCATCAATTCTTTTTGAGAGAGTCTTCGTTAGTGACCAGGAGTCAGATCCATAGAGTAAGGTGGACTCCACTGATGCCTTGAATACTCTCATTTTGGCTGTTGTTTTAATAGGAGATAACCATACTTTTGACAGAGAGTTTAATGCTCCCCAAGCTTTACCAATTTTTGTTTCTATATCATGTGCTGTGTTGGTGTAGCCTCCAAGATATAGGAAATCATCAACCTTTTCGATTTCAGACCTATCTAGTGCATGCAATGTGTCTTCAGAGGTTGGGTTAAGGTGCATGAATTTTGTTTTTCCAGCATTCAAGAAGAGTCCAATCAGTCTTGTTTCTCGCTCATAGTCTCAGCTTATCCTAAATAGTTAACAGAGTGAGTGATTCTTTTTAATAGACAAAATTATTTTTTAGATAAAAATTAAATAAAAAATAAACTTTTTAAATCAGGAAAGTGGTGTGCATTTTCCACCTGTACAAGCTCATACATGCATACAGGAGTTCTAAAACCTCATTAGCTGGATCTCCATGTTGACTCATTAAGAGTAAAGGCCGAAATATGTACTGACCCCCCATTTTCAAACATTTCTCTTTAAGAAAATTACTTTTTTTGAAGAAAACACGCTGACACTCATCCTGCTGAGACAATTTCCAATTCATCCGAGGAGATGAAAGAGCTCATCATTGAAGCCTTTTTTTGTGCATAAGTTGAAGACAAAATATGTGAAGTGCACATCGATGTATTTTGTCACATATCCACACTCCCTCCTGTCAAGCTCTTGTAGGGTAGTGCTGATGTTGTCATGGAGACTCAGGAGACTCCAGTTGTTTCAGTAGTCTTGAATTTATTTTACCTGTGTCAGCAAAACATGTCACAGGAACACTCAGAAATTTCTGCAGGCTAAAATACATGTTAGGTCTAACTAAGTTAGATTGAAAACTCCTATCAGCCTAAAAAACATTACATGGTGCAATCGAGAAGTTCTGGGACTGCATTTTATAGAAGAAAAATTGTAGTTGACATAAATTTGGCCACCATCCTTGACAAAGTACACGACTTGTGCAGCGATACTCTGCTCCCAGTGCTCCTGCCACAATCTGAACACTCCTTCTAAGTAGTTATATACAAATGTAGCGCCCCATCTGGAGCTGAATCTCCTAAGCTGCATCCAAACTGTGACCAGGTTAAATTTCATTTTGGGGAGATGAAGTTTCAGTGAAACAAATCAGGTGAGCAAAGAGGGTGGACAGTGGCGATTGTGGTGGTGCAACCAAAAAAGCTTGTGTGCTTCTCACATATGTCAATGACTGCGTTGTAATGATGCAGCTTCTAAATGCAATCACGCTGCAAATTCAGTTGTTTGAACCAAATGTTCTCTTTTTGACACTTGAGGATGTTACAGTAGAACTGACAACCCTCAGGGATGAATCATTGGTGCATATCACATGAATGTTGAAGAAAACAATGTGCTCCTTAGCTGACAAGCCTTCTTCAGACTTACAGACTGCAACTTCTCCACTGTGAAAACTGCTGTTTATTCTCTTGATGGTAGCTGCAGACACACAAGATAGATGATTCTTTATTGTCATTGAATGTTCTTACACAACAAAATTTTGTTTGATAGTTCTCTTTATCACAGCAGCATATAAAATAGTGTCAACCAATGCAGGGTGTAAAGTGCAAGTTCAGCTCAGGCTTACTACGTGGCTTTTATAGCCCTTGGGGGGGGGCTGTTTTTAAGTCCTTTTGTTTGTGCCCTCATGACGGTGAGCCTGTCAGAGGGGAGGGTGTCAAAAAGACATTGTTCGGGGGGTGTGTTGTCCGACCTGATCTTTTTGGCTCTGTTTCTCTCTGTCAGAGTATATTTCTTCCAGGGGTGGGAGAAGGGCACCGATGATCTTTGATGCAGTCTTGGTGATCTGCTGCAGGTTTTTCCTCTCTTCTCTCTTCTGAGGTGCAGCTGGAGAACCTCACCATGCATCCATAGCTCAGGACACTTCCTATGGTGCACTGGTAGGAATTGGTGAGGAGTTCTTGTGGAAGCCCAGGTTTTCTGAGGGTCTGCAGGAAGAAGAGTCTTTGCTGGGCCTTCTTCACAACTTCGCTGATGTTCACTCCCCACTTAAGACAGCTCGAGAGATGAACACCTAGGTACTTGAAACTCTCCACCTGTTTCACCTCTTCTCCAGTGATCACCAGACTGGCATGTGCTGTCCTTGTGTTTCCTGTTGTTCATGACAAGCTTCTTTGTCTTGTTGAGGAGCAAGTCATTGTTCTGACACCAGGATGTCAGGGCCTGGACCTCCTCTCTGTAGGCTGCCTCATCATTGTTGGTTATCAACCCCACCACGGCTGTGTCATCTACGAACTTGTATATGTAGTTTGAGTTATGAGTGGTAGTGCAGTCGTGTGTGAAAAGTGAATATAAGAGTGGACTGAGAAGACAACCTTGCATGCACATGACCATGTCACGTTCCATTCGCGCACAACAGGAAGTTTTGGTTTGCACCTTGTAATGCTACCAACAACCCATAAATACAGCACTGAATGTAAGATAGAATTACTTATTGTCTCTTGTCAACCTGTAAACATCTATAAATTATACAGTGCAACACACTCAAACCTAAAACGTGTGGTAATAGAACCCAGCTACCACAAAATTACATCCCTGTATAACTAAACTGTATTCTGAATTACATTTTGTTTGTTTGTAACATATCACATCATATCATATTTTTGTTATGTATTTGTTATTTACTGCTTCACTGTCGATCCTTTTAAACCAACCAACTGTACATTAAATGGGGTGAGACCTGTCACCCTGGAAACTCAGAAGATGGAGGAGAAGCTCCAAGCATTGTAGTGAAAGAGTCTTATTTTACCCCAAACTCTAACCAAGTAATTGTGGTTTCTAAGCTCAACCAAGCTTCTAACATGTAAAAGTGTCAAACAATGCATGATATTTTTCCAAATCTAACCACTTAGTTTTGGTGCCTAAACCGATCTAGAAAGTGAGTGAAAGCTGAAAGTGAAAAATGAGAGAAAACAAAACTTAAGTCTAAAACTACCCTTTTTACTCATGGTATGAGAACCTCGAAGTCTGGAGTGACTTTATTTTTGATGCATTTTCTACAATGTTACAGATGTTACAGTTCACAACAAAATTAAGTTTCTCTCAAAACCTTATTGATAATGCAGTTTAGTATTATAGGAATGTCATTTTGTGGAGTCTGGATTTATTTAATGCATGTCATTTCAAGTGCCAGGATGTTAGCTTGCAGCGATAACAAGTCTGCTGTAAATAAGGTCTATTGAACATTTTAAAACCTGAGAAATACATAACAGCTGTTACTTCCAGACTGGGCACCACCTTCATGCATGTTTATCTCTGAAATGGCAAAGAAATAATAGAGCAGACAGGATAATTCCAGGGTATAGCGGCTGGTTGCTGTTACTGTTATTGCCGACTAACTGTGCTTCCTACTCGCCTAACAAGCTTTGCTGCCTGCTCTCAGGTGTGGGGGAGGCTTGGAGTTTCTGTCTCAACCTTAAAATAAGGTGCCACCCTTAAGTCTCCACATGAAACTCATATGCTGAAGGCATGAGACAGGAGGACTGAGTCATGGCTGGCCTTGTGCTGATGCACCACACTTTGTAGCGCTGCTTTTTCCAGTCTTGATCTGTAACTTAGTGGGTGCACATCCCCTGCCTGTCTATCCTGCAGGCTGGGCATCAACACAGAAACCCCACTAACCTCATTTAGCTGTCAGTGCTATTAGTGAGTCCAGTGAGCTGTCTGCTGCAGTTTACCACTGACTGACTTCATCCAAGCAAATGCCAATTTGCCTGCACTGCAGTTCCAGTCTCATACATTACTCCATGAGCCCAAAGCAGCAGCCCTTATTGTCCACCTCGTGTTAAACGCTCACCCGGAAGAGGTCAAACTGCAATTATTTTGAACAAATGAGCATTTAAACCAAGGATTGATGCACTGATGTTTGAAAATACAGTAGAAAACGGTGCAGATATTCTCTATAGCTGATGTGTTGATAATATTTGTATGCTGCACATGTTGAAACAACAGATTTTTGTTGAAGTCTTTATGAGATTTCATAGATTGGGTGAGGAGAGGTTAGCAGAGGTCACTGGCGAACAGAGTTGCAGACTGAGTTTCGTCGTGTCTCTGTGGAGAAGACTTGAAAGAGACTGTCTCTTCTCCACCAGCTGCTCGCACAGCAACATGCAGTGAATATGTATGTGTGTGTGCCTGCAGAGGAGTTTTCATAAGCAGCATTGTGTATGCATTTGTGTAAATGTGAGTATTATGGCTCACGGGTGTTTGCACGAACACATCCTGTTTGCATTAATGCTTGCTTCTGTATGTTTCCGTTAGATCTAGATTATGTATTCTGTACACTCAGGAGTATAGATGTGCATTTTTCCCCTCCAGCTGCAGGACCAGAGGACAGCCGGGCTGGTTAGTTTGTCTGTCAGCTTGCTAGCATGTCCAACGGCGTGGCATCATGTCTCTGCAGCTGCAGACAGAACAAACTGATTCCTGACACAACTATTGTGCTGATCTATGGTAATGTAAACTAGTTGCCATATTTGTAATTGGCTATTTGGTGGCTCAAGAATAAGGCATTTAGTGAAATCACTAATTTTTCCACAATAAATTCAACAAAATCTACAGTACGTTCATGCTTTCTGAATGACACCAGGACTTCTTTCTTCTTGCACTGCCATCAGCAAATTGTCAACTTTTTCCATCAGATGTGAAACATCAGAGCCTGGATTTCTTGATATTTTTTGTGGGTGATCATTCTTCCCAGAGGATGAACCCTAAAGGTGTCAGAATTCTTACAACAAACAGCATTTTACTGCATGAGAATTGTTGGCCACCAGCCAAGTCCAGCTAATTTCCGAAACACGAAAGCTGCAATCAACAGAAATGCCAACTACATCCTGAGAGTGGCAATTTGTGTAGATTACATGTGCTGAAAAGTGAACTTCTGCTTCAAAGTCTCTTTTCTTTCATGAGTAGAAATACTGATAGAGACTGCACAGGTTCTAGTATAAGTTTAAATTTTATTTATGTTGATGTTGCAGCAAAATGAAGAATTACATTTTTAAAAAATGCAAGAGCTGCTGCAAAAAGGCTGCTACTCGAAATGAAAATGCAATGCAGTAATGTTACATAATGCATGTGTGAAAAGCGTTCAAGTGTGACTTCTCACTTGTATTGAGACTGTGGTGTGGAGAAAATGCATTCTTAACAATGACAGAACCTTTAAGTCTGGCCCAGCTAACAGTGACAAACTCAAAAAATAGGTTACAGAACAACAACAGTCACGGTTTTCTTCTTCTGATCTACCTGAGTAGAAAAAACACAGAAATGACAGACACAGAGACGAGCTGCTCATTTTAAATCACACACTCCGTCACTGACAGTTTGAGTTTTAAAACCGACTGATTGGATCACATCGCCTAGACACCAGTCCAATCAGTCAGGCACCAACCAGGACAGCACATAGTAATTTACATACACAACCAGGACAAGGTTATTTACACCCAAACAAATGAAAAAGCATAGTTACCCTGAGCTTTAACAGTACAACAGCATGAAATTCTTTTACTCTGTTACCATAAAAATATACCGTTTTCTATATTTAAATCTGCTAAAAATATAAATTTACAGATATTTGCAGTTATTTGTGAAATCCTCTAAAATCAAAAAAGTACTAATTTATATGTTGATATTAAAAATAAATAAATAAATCAAATGGAAACAAAAATGCCAGTCTAAGTTTTGTGCCAGAAGCACACTTTCCAGAGGCAGAAGCAAGCAATAAAAGTCAAAGGTCAAATTCAAATCTAATTTCAATCCCCCTGTAACCCAAAGACATCAGAAAAAGATGTAAAATCAAAGAATCTCTGTGGAAAAAACAAACACATCAGAGCGCAGTAAACACTGAGCAAAGGCAAGAAGAAAAAGATGGGAAGAAGAGCAGCCCTGCAGCACAGAGAAGCCTAAGTTTTTGAAAGTGCACTCAACAATAAAGCTTGTTGGTCTTTGTTGGAAAAGATACTGTCCTTTTTTCCACTGTGTTCCTCCTCCTTGTCAGACCTTACATTACACATACTATACAACTCAACCAGGCACAGTTCAGTCTGAGATTTGAGTGTTAATGCTAATAAGAGCTAGCATAACCTTGAGCTGCTAGCCTGCGGCATGGATGAGGAATCTTCTGGAGTTGTCCATCCATTCATCCATACATTTTCTTCCAGTTATCAAGAGTTGGGTCTCAGTAGCACTAGGCTAAACAGGTTATTCAAGATGTCCTTCCATAGCAATGATTTCCTGCTCTTCCTAAGGTCCTAAGGTGTTGCTAGGCCCGATGAGATATGTAATCCCCCCGGAGGGTTCAGGGTCTCCTCCCAGCTGGAAGTGCTGAGAAAATCTACAAAGAAAGGAACCCAGGACGCATCCTTATCCCGAACCACCTTCCTCTGGATGTCTAAACTTCCCTATCTCTAAGTCAGAGCCTAGCCACCCTGTGAAGGAAGCTCATTGCAGCCACTTGTATCTGCAACCTCCTTCTTTCAGTCACTGCTCACGGCCATTGTTGAGGGTTGGAATAGAAACGGGAGAGACGTCATGAACCCGCTCGGAATCGGTAAATCAAGAGCTTTTGGCTTAGCTTCTTTTTCACCACGATGGTCTATTTACTGTTGATGCTGCACTGATCTGTTATGCTTCATTTTAGCATTGCTTGTCAGCAATTTCCCAAAACACTCCTTCATTTGAAGCAGCAACACACCTCCAAAATAGGTGGATAAATTCACCAGTTTCCAGAAGAGAAATGTGGCATAAAAATTGAAGGGGCTGACTCTCATCTTGTCTGAAAACTGACAGTCTATGATACTTCTAAACAGACTTTTATAAGTTAAACTGCTGGAGTTCTTCTCTATCAATCAGGCAAAACTAGCAGCACACCATGAGCACCTGTGAAGCTTCCCGTCTTCTATTTAAGCTGAAGGTAAAACACAACAGGGGCTTATTAAAGCCTTCTGCAGCCCAGTTCATCTTATTTAAACCTCCAGCAATGAATTGCCTTAATTGTACTGTCTGTCCTCTGAGCAGTCTATAATTAATAGCTTAATAATAAAACCCGGAAGCCCCGGTGAAAGAATCCAGTCGACTCCTTCAGTTAACTTTTGAGTGTAAAATTTCCAATAGTACTGTAAAGGGACTGGCTTTTCAGACAGGGTGGAAATAGTGCATCTATTATTTACTAAGGCCTCCACTACTGACTGGCAGGGATTCAGGAGAGGATGTTGCTGTGGGTCAGGATGCTGATGAAATATTCTGACCATCTAATGCCTCTTCCTGCACTTTTACCTTCTGTCCTCCCTTTCTGAGACTCTGCAGAGCACAACAGTTTTGATGCAGGGGATATTCTGTGTTGTGTTGTGAATTCCTTTTTCTTAAAAAATGAGACCTACTGCATGCTTTTAGCCAGCCAATACGAACCATTTGTGTTCAGCTCAGGCAGTGTAGCTGAGAATAAGCACAAACTCGCACTGGGACAGTGTTTGGCTACTCTCTGGGTGTCTTGGCCTTTCTGAGAAAGCTGTGTGATAAGCAGGATGCAGGCAACATGCCATATGGAATCAGTGTTAGTGGGACAACACCTGTGGTTCACCTTTTCTTCAATAACAAAGAGCAAATACCTGAAAAGACAGGACAGATAATAGCCTAATATGGCCTTGTAGGAGTGTTTTATTACCACTGCATATTAAGTTGCGAGGGCTTCTTTTTGATGTACTTTTACACCTTAAGGATGTTTACACCAATGTTGAATCTTCCTTCTGTAAATGGACAGCAATCTTCTTTAGTCCCTGAACACCACAGAAGTATGGTAACTCTGTTTTCAGTGTAGATGTGCTTTCAACTCAGTTTGAAGTCATTCTCTCTTTATTTGACACTTGTATGTATTTCTCTGTTTTTGGAGTATTTTCTCAACTCTGAAATCAAGTAATTTGTGACTTAAGACATGCTGTTTTAGAGGTGGTTTGATCTGTATGGGGTGTATTTTCAGATGCACAGATGCTACTTAATGATCATAAACATATTACATGAATGATGCAGGAATAATAAAGGCTGCAGTCTCAATGGGCTCTTAATCTTCCATGACTGCGTGTCACTTTGATCATGAAGGTGACACTTCTGTATACAGTAGGCTGCATCATAGTATAGAATTGAGTATTTATAGTTTATGGTTCGAAGAATATCATAAGATGAAACTGACAGAAGGGTGGGATGAGAGAAAATGGCACAATTATAAATGTGTCTGCTATTTCGGGATCAGAGACAGCAACATGGATTTATCAATACGCAGCACAATGAGCCTGCTGATGTTGGAGAGTCATGGTCGGGGCCATAGATTTGAACTTGGACAAACCTCAGTCAGATAAAGGGCCAATGAGTCAGGCAGGCAAACATATTCAACTGTTCTATACTCTGTCTGTTACAAGGGGACGAAGAGGGTGGATGGCAGGTTAACAAGGGGGATGTATTTTGGTCTCTAGCTAGCAAGTGGCCTATTGTGGTTTTGGAAAACAAATCCTCTGAATTAATTGAATGTGCACGACTACCCACTTCCTACCTACGCCTAAGGGAAAATATCTGGCTGCTAAATGGTCCACAACATTCACCAGCTAGTTGCTAACTGTGTGTGTCTGCTGCAGTGCCGAGCACTTAATGTATCGTGGGTTTTAAGAGCTTTTTCATTGGAAAGAACTTTTTGGTAAACGTGAGTGAACTAAGACATTAATGTAACAGCTAAAACAATCAATTGAAGTTAGAAAGTTTAACAAAGTGAAGAAGAGAAAATAAAAATGATCCCTTTCACATCGTTATTTGACTCATTGGTATTAATAAAATATTCATTACAGTGTGATACCACAGTTTATCACACTGTATACTTATATTTTTATTTTCTGAGCACAATGTAGATTTTTACATTTTATGCTTTTACTCTTTTTTTAAAACTTATGTTTAGATTTTTGGCACATATTTTTCTACTAGTGTTTATTTTGCATTTTTTCTACTGCATACATTCCTAAGACTCTGAATAGGAGCAGCTGTAACTTAAGCAGTTTCCCCTCAGGGATGAATACAGTATTTCTGAGAGCAGCTCAAAGGTTATAGAGAGATGTCACAATTATGTTTCCAGCTCAAATCCAACCTGAGTTATTTAATATATATGAGTCCCGACCACATATAATTTTCATAGATAATACACACTTAAAGTACATAAAAGTTATTAAAATCAATTCAGTGTTGATTGACATAGCCTTCCTGCATTCAAGCTGTTCCTTGGCGGCCAGGAACTTTGTTGTAAAGTTCTGGTAAAACATTGTTTGAAATCTAGTATTAGAGCGTAGGGTGTGCTGTGGCTCTATAACAAGGATATTCAACTAAAATTCAAAGAGGTCCAATCAGAGAAAATGTACGAAAGCAAAAGTCCAGAATCATAATGTCTAGCTTGAATTAGTGTGATATATGTTGATGTAACCCAGTAGTTTTATTAGTGTCTGCATGTGATCAATAACTGACTGTCAAATCAAATAAATTCAGTACAGTTCAAAAACATTTTGAAAACATTTATTAATAAATAACTTTTGCTATAACTGTACATCTTAAAACAAAGTGAATAAGATGAAAAAATAATGACTCAACAACCTGAACCAACTCATATACATATTTAACAATACCTAAAGCTCTAAAAATTTAAATAATTGAACCCTTTTACATGTTTTTCTTTTCTTATATCACTTTTCCTTATATCCCTGCTGCTTAATGGGAGAACTGACTTGCCAGTATTTTGAATCGTGGCCTGAATGGTGTCAGGGTGGTTCTCAAACACATTTGGAGCTTATTGGTGAATCTAGAATGATATTTAGTTTTGATTATGTTCATAGTTGAGAAAGCTTCTTCCTCTTGGTGTCGCTTTATTTATTTTTCTTTTTTGTCTGTCATCTCGTCCGTCCCTCGCCTCTCAGCTGTTTTTTGAACACAGAGCTGTGATGTTTAGCGCCTGTAATGTAGAGATTTCATTGGCTGAGTAGCGTCATGTGGGATGGCTGAACTCATACGTAATTGGTCTGTGTGTCCTGAGCTGATAACCAATGCCATAAACACTGGAAAAGCTGCGCCGGTAAAATAGAAGCGACCCCTCAAATTTAAAATCCTGTTACAATTTACCGATTACAGGTCCAGGTCTGTATAAGATGACATCTGGGTTTGGATCCAGACCGCGGTCCGCCAGTTACTGACTCCTGCTCTATAAGCACTAAAAGATAAAGAAAACCTTTTTTTTTCTACATAGTTGACAGGTTATGTGTTGTAGATTAGCTGTAGTACCTGATTGAACCTCTAGGTGGTTCTTACTATTTACTTGGACTACCATCACTTGGACTACGAGCAGTTCCATGTTGGCAAGCAAACAACATCATGTAGGTTTAGCTAGCAACAGGCACCACGACAAAGTCTTCTGTGATTCCTAATGACCTCCAGAGCTCATCTTACAAGACAAGCTGGGATTGACAACTGAAAATTGTGAAATATATCACAATCATGTACAACAATTAAGTAGCTTGGGAGGTTTCAAAACATATAAGTGTATTCATTTTGGGGAGGAGCTCTAAAATCAAAAGCAGTTCTTCTAGTGTGAGACATGAGACGAGTCTGTCGGTGGAGCAGGTTTGAAAAAGTATTAAAACAGTTCTGAAAGCTAACATGGTCATTTTTCAGTAAGGGCTTTATAGAGAAAAACAGATATTGATCGGTGTCACATCTCTTTAGAAGGGAAGACCATCCAACCTTATCATATGAAATACAGTGATGGCTGCTGTAGACATCACCAGTAGCAAACCTCAAGGCAGAGTGATAAACGAGGTCCAGAAGTTGAACATTAGAGGAGGACGTCTGCCTGTAAATCAGCTTTAATGATAATGCAGTTTTAAAGGCCGCTTTGTCATCAGCATTAATCTCCTGTTATTTCACATGTTTCAGTGACCCCACCACCAACCTTGACCTCTTCCTTACACAGATCTTGTCACTCTCGTCATAATTTCCTGCAGCTTCTGGAGGCTGCTGTCACTTCAGCATAGAAATATGTTCCCTTTGGTGTGTTTGCTGAAACAGCTGCTTTTCATTTTTCTTGTTTTAGACTTTATTCATGTGTCATTTCAAGTATCTCACATGATACCGTTAAGATCTTACAAAATAATATGTAGAAAGCCACCAAATCCAGAGTTCCCTTGAGATTCCTTTTGAGAAAGCACTTGCAGTATTAAGTTAATTATTCAGGCTAACTGTAATGAGAAAATTGCAGCGTTAATATCTGTTCTGGATGTGTAATGGACTGTCACATGTTTTGGATGTAGGCTTAGATCTAAGTGATATGATTAATGTATAGTCTCATATGTTTTAATAACAGATGTCAGCGATTTGGTGCTGCTTGAGGATATTAAAAAACCCCACACTATAAATCTTTCTTTGTTACCAAACTTCACTTTATCATCATCTATTAGAAGTTTTAATGACTCCCATGTATCAGCCTATAGAGTGGGACTGGTTTGACTAAAGTGGGCACACAGAGCTGTTTCATTCAACTGCTCTTTCCAAACACTCATTTGGAATGACCCATTTCTTAGTCAATAAGCCATGTCAGACTGAGATACAGTGAAATTATATCACAGGTGTTAAACAAAATCCAGGATGACAAAATGCCGGTTAATTCAAAATGCAGTTTGAGAGCTAAACTCTGGAGGCCTCACACATAGTTTTGTAATGTGGAGTTACGGTTATGATTAATCTTACAGTCAGCATGAAAAAAAACTCCTAATAACTGAGTTTCAAATATCTTTTCCAGAAATAATCAGGCACTAGTGACTTATTTGCTCTGGTTAAATGCATCTGAAAATCAAAGTTTGTAATTTTATCATGGTAAAGTGAAAATCCCATGTTAAAGTCCAAAGTCGTCCTGTGAAGTTCTTGTTTGCAATTTTTTTTTTTTTTTTTTTTTTTTTTTTTTTACATCTCTTTGGCTTAAATGCAACATGTTAAGAGCAACATATCAGTCATTCCTTTATATCAAGCATCATTAAGGTTTCCCAGAAGAACATCATCCAGGACATCACACTGCCTCAACTGGCTTGCTATCTTCCCATCCTGCTGCCATCTCCTCTCCAAGTAAACAAAGCACCTGGCTGTCCACATGATGGAAAACAGATCATGATTGATTAGTCCAGGTCACTTTGTTGCATTGATGTCGTCTTTCGATCATGGTAGCATAAAGGTTCTCTGTAGTTTGCACTGCGGCAGCTTTTCTGTGGGACCAGAGCCATCACTCCTGACATGCATCACAACCTTGTGCATCTATGGCATTGTCTCTGGTTCACCAGTTGTCCTTCTTTGTGTCACATTTGATAACCACTGCTCATCAGGAACATCCTTCAGCACCTTGGAGATGTTTGACCCAGTCCTCTAGCCCAGTGGTTCCCAACCTGTTTGGCTTGGAGCCCCCCTATAAGCTGCACCACAGCCCCAGCGTCCCCCCAATGTGCCCCCCTGCCCCCAATAAGTACACTACAGTACACAAGAGGGAAGTTATTGAATTGTGTTACTAATAGAAAATTCCCTAAAATTATGAAAAAAATAATTTGCATTTTGCAGATGGCCCCTGTTCACTCGTTGCACAGTTGGCTGCACATAGATACCAGTTATTTTTGCAGCCTGAAGGACAGCTACTTTTGATTAAACTGGGCTTGTAGCACTTTGTCTACCTTACAGTACAACAATGGGAGAGAGGCATCGCTTATGTTTAGACAACGTATATTTAAAGAGTTATTTATGCTGGAAGTCCGAATCTGTGAATGTCTTTCCGACTTTACCGAACTGCGTTTTGTTTCCTGATGTCGCCGTAATTTGTTTGGCTTCATGCTGTCATTTGCGAGCATTTCACCACAAATAACGCAATTCTGACTTGTCTGCCTCTGACGCGCCCCCTAAGAGGGCGTGGACCCCAGGTTGAGAACCACTACTCTAGCCTCTCAGCTCCTTACACTGCCTATTTCCTGCTTCAACATCAACTTCAAGATTTGACTGTTGCTGCCTCATATATCCACCTACTGACAAGCAACATAGTAACGACATAATCAATGTCATTCCTTTTACCTATCAATGGTTTTTATGCTGTAGCTGACTGGCACATGTCGATCTGAGATTTCCCTTTAGTATTTGTTGTAAGTCTATAAAGTTTAATATGTCTAAAAAGAAGAGTGAAGGTTTTATTGAGTTGTTCCAAACCAAAGAAACAGGACAATAGAATATTCTGCACCTACTGGTGTGCAAAGACAATGTTCAGAGTTGCTGTTTGACACTTACTGATAGAAGTGGTTGTTTACCCCCAATTATCCTGGTAAAGTGATTGAATATTACTCTGACCCTGTTTAGTGGTTGGAAAGAAGCCACAGGCCAAGACACTTACAACTGCTAAAATCAATGTTCTCATCTTAGTGCATGATTGATATTATTGTGGGTGGTGGTACAAGGGTTTTGAACTGTGGCCTCACAGCTAGAAGGTTCTGGGTTTGAACCTGCTGGTTGGTTGTGTGTGGAGTTTCCACGTTTTCCTTCTGTGGGTTTTCTACAGGTGCTCATGCTTCCTCCAACAGTACAAATACATGCATGGTAGGTTAGTTGATCTACAGTATAAGGCATTTATAGCCAACAAATGGACATTAATCGATTGGATGGCTGTGTTTCGTTGTCAAAAGTTGTCACTCCTACTCACAAAGTCAAAGAAAATGACTTTTTTTTGTTGCATTTTTCAGTTTGTTGCTTTGGTTTTTACTTGTTTAGATTCAGCCCAGGTACTCAGTGTTGTTTCTAGCAGCAGCAGAGAGACGTTTTAGCAAAGATTTGCTCCCTACCCATGTCCAATATTATATTAGATCACTGAGTAACATTTTCTAAAAGTTTGGTGAACAACAATGCTAAGCCTACAATGCCAAACTTTTTTCTTTCTGTTCTGGCGATGAAAGTAGTTACATAATCTTTGTTGACACTTTTCAGGACACTCTGGTTATAATGAAATAAATGATCTTCAAACTTGGCTTTATGACAGGCATTATGGTTAATAATTATATTTTGACCTCGTATATCAACTACACATGTAGATATAAGGGAGATGACACCCTCTTTTGAAGGATAAAATGTAAGCATTATTGACACTATGTCAAAATGCTTGTCAGGTTATGAAAATTGTAATGTGTTATAAAATATATCAGTGAAATCATTAGAGGCCTATTGGCTTTTTTTGTTCACCAACTGGGCAGGGATTCGCGACAATTATGTTTGAGGAAATGTCAGATTGACCATGAATCAGAAGATAATGGTGTAAAATGACAGAATTTTTCTATACCTGCAATAAACCCTCAAGAGAGTGGATATCAAATTAATGTATAAAAGAAGTGGATTTTCAGCTCAAAATCAGTATCTGTGTTCATGAACAGCCTCGGTTTGCTGGAATCTTGTTAAATTCACAATAAATCTGACCTGACTCTGAGGTTTTTTTTTCTTGTTATTTTTGATACCTATCGAGTTTATCAGTAAAGTTGCTTTTTTTGGCCCATTTCACGACACGCTTGTTTTTTTTTTTCCTCCTTGTTGTCGACTTCTCCTCTGTCAGTCGCTGCTCTCTTTAGCTCTGGCAAACCAGTCATTGCTGGTGATGCACTACTGCTGAAATACTGCCACAGAATCAAGATTTAAAACTCCAGTATACTGTTAAATACAGACAGATGTATCTGGGGCTGACAGGCTTAATCAGCATTGTATGAATTTGTTTGGCTTTAATGTGACAGATGTTAATTTTTACTAAAAATCCTGAACTTCAGCTTAAAATCAATTAGAGCAAAATCCTCAAAGGACCACAAGACATGACTGACTAAATGCAAACGTGTCCACGACTGAATGCTAAATGCCAGTCCATGGTTTTCATGGTGACTGCTTCTGATTTCACAAGTGTGACGTTTTTAATCGTCAACTCAAGCCTGCAAGAGTTGGCAGAAATTTATGCATGTGCCAGGAGAACCTTAAATTAAAGAATTTGGAAGTGATTTTGGAGGAGCTTTGATTTTTATGTGCTTTCTATTGACGTACACCAAACAAAGTAGGAAGTTCTAAAATCTCCAGATATCCTATGCTCTGTCCATTCATTGGCCCAGGAAGAATCATTGACAGTGCTACAGCAAAATGTGCTCTACTGTGTTCAGTATGAAGCTTGGAACAATCTATAAAATCCACAAAGATATCTTCCACCACTGACTGTTCAATACCTTTTCGACGAACCACCTTTGGACAGTCAGCTTTTTCTGTAAAAGCTACAACTCAGTGGAACACCCTGCCTGATGACATTAAGAACTGTACTTCTATCAGCAGTTTTAAAAGCAAACTGAAAAACTTGCTTAAGAACACTCAGAACTGCAACCATTAATGTCTTTTTAATTGGTATTTGTGTGTGAGTGTGTGTACATGTGTGCTTTTAAGAGTGTGTGTGTATAATGTTTTGTTTCACTGTGTCATGTACTTTTTTGTAACATTTTAATGTTTTTATTGTGACCTGCCAAGGGACTGCAGATGGAAATTAGCTTAAAGCTATCTCTGGTGCAATACATCGAATGAAAACATTTATGTTTAATATTGTACATGGTCCCTTTTTAAATAAACTGATAATAATAATAATAATAAAAATGAAGTGAAATGACCATTTATTGTTACTGGACAGAATACAAAGAAATAGACCTGAATCCTCTACCTTCTGATCAGTAGCCTAAAGCCTCAACTGCAGAGCCACAACTACCGTATAAACAGAGCCGTGTGCACATACGCAGTCTGCTTATCGGCAAAGCATGAATAAGCATGAATTGACCATAACACCACAGCCATAAAAATTTTAAAAGGTCATCGTGCAATATGTCAGTGTTATGTTTAGAGCTTGTTCCACTGTCCCCAAGTGGCCAAAAAAATTATTTTAAAAAATCAATGAATAGTGCTTCGACTAGCAGCAGAGCCTGCAGGATGGCTATGATTTACATTAGATGTCAGGAAGTCGTGTAATTTTGCCATGTGTAAAAGACAGGGTGTAAAACAGTCCCGCATGACCTCCGGCTGTGGGTCTGCTGCTGCTGCTGTCACTGCCTTTAAGAGCTGCAGTCACAGTCGCTGGGTTGCTCCCATCTTCAGCAGCAGGATCTCACCGTGGACCGAGCTTGTCATCTGTGGAACCGGCGAGGACAGTCTCTCCTCGTCACTCTCTTGATCTCCGGATTGGGAACAGGCAGGCAATTCCTTTGTGCTGACAGGCAACGGCAGTTTCTCTGAAGAGGAAGAATCGCACTTTGTAATGAGCTATCTTCCCGAAATGGGCTCAGGAGGACGGGCAGGAGAGGCAGCAGCGTGGGAGCTGACACTCGGGTGTAATGGGAATTAAAATACCCTGCGTACGAGAGGAACATCACAAGTATGATAATGCTTCATTGCTCCGCTGTAGAGTAGTAACACTTACTACTACAGACCTGCCTCACACTGAGTGAATGAGTGCACTGTGTCACAACCTGGATATAATTCATTTTACAACACTGACACATTTTCTCTCAGAATTCCAAAATGCTGTATTATCTCATATCTAACGTCAGGACCTTCTGTTGTGTGACTGAACTATACTCTCCTCAGCCTCTGAATATCAAATGCAGATTTAACAGTTGGTTTAATTCAGTGGTAAACAATGAGAAAAAAGCAGTAAATTAGACATAGAAATTGCCTGTAAGGCAGTGTGATTATTCCAACCATTACAAAAATGTTTGTTTATAAAAAAGATGAACCCACGCGGGAGCAGTTAAAAATTTACTAATTAATTATTGGCAAATACGATGAGGTCTTCTGAAGTGGCACAGTAATTAGCTGTTGTTCCATATTAATTTTTTTTCTGCATTTCTCTTAACGTGGCTTGAGAATGATGGACCTCTTAACACTTCAGTTAGAAGGATTTAACTTGAAAAACGAACCTTACGAAGCAGAATGAACACCGTGGCTCCCTGCCACACAGTTTGATTAGAGGTTAGGCTGCTTCCTGAGGGACTCTCAATTAAAATGCATTTTTGAAAAAAAATCAATTTAGAAGAAATAAAAATGAAAATATGTCCAGCTTTGAAACATCAACTGAGAAAGCAGCAGATTTTTTTTTTAAAAAAGAAGAAGAAAAGTAAAAATAAACATTATTCTAACTAAACTTCTGTAACTGCATGTCAAATGAGGCAACATGCAAATTAAAATTTGTCTTTGGCAAAAGTTTGTCTTCTGCAATGCAAAGTATTTAAGAAATATTCTTTTTCTTTGTGTAGGGGGAAGATTTAGTGGAAAAGTGTAAAAAAAAATAAGCTGCTTAACTTAACAACATCTTATCATATTGTATCATCAGTTAAGAAGCCCAGCGAAGCTGCAGCACTTTGAAAGACAGACACCTTACAGGTTAAGGACAAACTGCTGGATTCAATTTGATGATAAAAAACACTTGATGGGAACCTGTCGCTATCTACGGTTTTCAATCTGTGGGACCTGACTGTTAATTATGACAATCTGAGTTGAACGTGTTAATCTTTTCGCACCAGTCATGCAGCAATTAGTGTCATATTTTGCAGAGTGAGTGCTTAGCTAACTCACTTCTCCTTTAACCCCCATCTCTCTGTTGCTATTTTTGGCTCTATAAAAATGGACGTTGTGGGCTCATGAGGAAGAAGGCTGAGTGGTAGAGAGATCCCAGTATTCTGTAATGGAATTATTTAATATGTCTTCTGGCATTCGTCCACCACCACAGAGACTCAGGATTTGATTATCTCTGTATGCTTATGGGAAGCAAGGGAGCGTTCTCGTCCCTGTTGCTGCAGTAGTGACAGCTCCTGATTGGTCAAAACACCTGTACAGTGTGAGGTAAAAATACATCACTAAATAAGTGGTTACATATTAGGGGTGATCAAAAGGGTGAATCAAAACTTGATTTAAATTTCTACCACCCCTGTCAAAGTAGAGTCCTTGTGCAGCCATACACTTCTCCAAGTGCTCCTGCAATCCATGTAAATCTCCCTGGAAGTCCAGTTATGCATGTATGCCAAGCACCACTTGCGATGAGCACTGAATCTGCCAAACTCTGTCAAACTATCACCCCTTTAACTGGACTTTGATTTGGGGCAAGAGAAATGAATCACAGAGAGCTCAATTTGGAGTTTCAGACTAGTGGGGAGTGACAAGTGTGCTGTTGTGGGGGAAAAAACCTGGGCATAATCAATTTTGTCATGATGCGTCAGTGCAGGTCATTTGTGCTGAATGCTTACCCTAAGATGCCTTTGAACATTTTATGAGGACTCTGCATTGATAGTGCAACCTTGAATTCAAGGTACACAGCCACATCAATATTGAAGAGAAGACCACTATGTTCTGGTGCTCCTGACCTGATGCACCTTGACTAGTTTCAGAAACTGCAGCTCTTCTACTGTGAAAACTGATGTTTCCTCTCTTGGTGATAGTGGCAGGCCCTCCTCTGGTCCAAATGAAGGTTGGATCATCCAGCTGCTGATGACCAGCCCCAAATGTGATGTTAATTTTCTGCTCCAGCTTAAGCTCCATGATGAGAACGCAAATGTGCAAATACCAATAACTATCAATACAGTTTTTTTTCCAGTGGTCACAAAAACATCTGGAACACAGATCCTGATGTTGACAATGCAGTGTCACATAGTGTACCGACTCGTGACTGTTACTGCTTGCACGTGTTGCACATGTGTTACCGTGAGGCGCTCTGTGTATGCTCACCATGAACGATATTTGAACTAGCTAGCTCCTTGCTGCAAGCTTACCTGCTGTTTAATGGCAACTGCCTCTGTCTTGACAAGAATATATTTTAAAAGAATGCATGCTAGAATCATTACTGAATCTCTACAAAAAGAACATCAAGAATGAAACATCAGAAATGTTTGGTTCGTGCATTTTTTCAGAATAAATTTGACACCTTTTTTGTCTCTGAAACATCCAAAATACAACTAAAGTTTTCCGATGAAGGTCTGAGGAATGAAATGCCCTTGGTAACGAGTTCATCACTTGTTAATAAAATACTCCTATTCATTCATGTGGATGTTATTTTGACACATATACATTGCTGCAGAACACTTCATGGCAGCACTATTCCCTAACAGACTCTCTCAGCAACATAATCCTTCCTGCCACACTGTAGACATTGTTTAGGAGGTGGTTTGAGGAACACGACGAAGAGTTCAAGGTGTCCATTCTCAGTCTCAATCAAGTATCTTTGGGTTGTTGTGAAAAAATCTCAACTGTGACAACTTTCAGGAATTAAGGTCTTGGTACCTAATATGACAGGACACTTTCAAATATCTGTGTAGACCACATATGACCAATCAGAGCTGATTTGGTGACACAAGGAGGATCTACACAATAATAAGCAGGTGGTATTAATATTGCAAAGTAAAGCCCCAAGACAAGTGAGTTCCCTCTGTGCTCTCTGGCTGCCACCAACCACCAGTTCGTCTTCCAGAAGGCCAGTAAATTTATTTCAGTTGCAGAGCAAACAGAAAGAGGCCAGCTTTCAGAGCTAGCTGATGCTCCTCACTCTTCAGACTTTGAGCTGCTACTATGCACTATGGCTTCACACTTTTATGCATTTTAACTATTTATCAACGCCTTTCAGTCCTAATTTATGCAAATGTCATGCAATTTTACATGCTAGTCATGCTGGAGCGCTAGAATTATGTAAAAACAAGAATAACATTTTTATTAATTTTTTAAAAATACATCATCACCTTCATGAACATAAAGTCTCCAGCAGGAAAAAGGTACGTAAGTGCAAAAAACCTTTTTTTGTGCGTTGATCACCTGTACCATGTTTGCACTTTATTACTTTATACTGGCATTGAGCCTTGTTTACCTGTTATTTACCTTCTTCACCTTCATTTGTTACACCGAGGTTAATCAATTTCAGGCAACTTGAAAAGAAATCCATCATCAGAATCAGGTCAAGGATCTACAAAGACATTTCTCAGAGTTTGAGACAGAGCAGAACGTGCTTTTATGCAGCTGACTTTTTTAATAGAACATACAAAACAACCTATAAAATAATATTGACAGTTTCCAATTTCTTTTTCTGTTTCAGGTCAACCCTTTACAGAATCCCTGCTATTGTTTCAATTTCACGTGTTCAGAAATTTGCATATAATTGACAGGTATTGTGGACATTCTAAATGTATCCTCTCCATAGATACCTGTATTTATGCTCATTTTGAGGTAGCCTCAGTCAATAATAACCAGCAATTGCAATTATCGTGTAAAGAAACATGTAATTTGAGGGCTGTGTGCAGCTGACAGGCCCAGCAGTAGGAGTCTGCACAAGATTATTTCCAGGGGAGTTACCGCCTGCTGCTGTTTCTCATTTCACTGTGCACCCAGAGGCTATTTTAGTGAGACAAATAAACTAACCTGGGTTGAAGACCTCCTATTCAGTTTATAACCTCTCTGTGACACTAACACATAGACCCGCACAGACACACTACCACACACACAACACACTGCCTCCCCTGCGACCCCGGAGTGTTTCCCTCCGCAGGAATCATTCCATTCACTTTTGAGGGACTGTTACATGCTGAAGGAAAATGATTTCCTCATTGTCTGCAACCGCTTTCTGCACCACTAATGGCTGTTATATTTCTTCAACAATCCCGTTCAGGTTCCTGTTGTTCCCTGCAAAATATGAATGCTCGTGCCCCTGGGAGTTGTTCCATTTTACACCTTTCACTCTCCTCTCTTTTTGCTTTCGTCGACACAGCGCCAACACCTCTGCCGCTCTTTAAATAGGACTTAATTTGTTTGAGTTTTCAGCAGTTGTTAGCTCCACCTGCTAGCATCTCCAGGTGGCTTGTTTTTCAATTTTCCCGTTTAGCACCATGGGGGCAACTGTTGTCCTGGTTCCATTTCCATCCTAATTGGTTGATTTTACAGATTTATCATCACGCTTGTTCTACATACAGTGTGTACTTGTGGCTCTGCGCCTGCTGTTTTCAGCGTCGGCCGGGAAACGTGCTCAGAGTGAAGTCAAAGCACGACGCAGATGCCTGTAACCCTGCAGAAAGTGCAAATGTTCGCTCCGTGTTCGGCTCCATCTGGCCTCAGAGAGGACGCTGGAAAACAAGCTCGGCTGAAGTGGGGAGTCAGCGGAGCGTCTTGTCGCCCGGTTCAAATGGGAGTAATGAGGGAGCAACTTTGAAGTGCACAGAACATAGAGAAGAAGACCTCTGCAGTCGGAGCCCCGCTCTAAGTGGGTCATACAGTTTGCCTTTGTTAACAGATGCTGTTTGTTTTAGTCTTTGTCTCGCTCTTCCTCAGAAAACAAGCGCTGGCAGCCAGTTTGCCCTCGCTCCTGCTGTGCTTTTTAGACTCCAACATGGCTGAGTAACTTTATGTTAATTACAACGTTACAAACATGTTTCTGGTCTCTGCAGGCCGCTGAGAACAAATTCCTTTCCCAAAACTTATTTCCTATTTACCCAAATCATGCCGGAGGCTGATCCGTTCCAGCCTGAAGACTGTCAATCGTCCTAACTCACGCACTTCATTTTGGCTACAGTCAATTCATTCTAAAAGATGGAATTTCCTCTGTTGTGGACACAAGGTTAAATTGCCACTGGAGCAGAAGAAAGTTAACAAAACGATCCCTGCAAATAAGTTTTTTAACTAATAATGAAGTGGGTTTAATATTCACCTTCTCACTGGACACATTGGTGAAGCTCAAATATCAATCAGTGATGTTTCACACCTCGATCTTGCAGGTTCATTCCCTGTCACATGGAGAAAGCTGTCCCTCCCTTGTTTGTTGGATGGTTTCATGGTGGATGTAAGTGAAATGCGATGTAGTTCTGGTGGGACACATTTGAGTGAAGTGCAGGAATAAATAACCATACACTGTATATAGTTCACGGATACATTAGCCACTGATTGTTAAAATAGTTGGTTGTACCTACAAGATTTAGTGGAAAGTTACTCCATTTGGTGGTGAGCAGCCAATGAGGATTTACAAGTTTCAGAGCTTTAGGATTGTACCAACGTTAATGTCATGTGACTTTATGGGGTTTCTTATCACTTTATTACAGGTTTAATTTACTTTGATGATATAAATAATAGCTTGTTTTATTGTTTAACTTTAAACTTTGTGTCTCACGTATTGCCAGACCATTATTATCATAAAATGCATAATAGTGTGTTATTCTGCTGCAGTAGAGGCCTGATGTTTTTCAAAATTAGAAAAAACATGAAAAAAATATCCTTGCATCGCATATATCTGCAATCAGCCAAAATAAATTGGAAAATGTTGACATACCGGATATTAACAAAATCCAAATCCGACTTTGCTGAGTAATGTCAAACATTCTTTATCACTTGATTTTATTTATTTTTTTGCATGTTCCTTCATGTAACCTGTTATACTTTCTTTTTTCCATATAAACAGATGGAAGAAGAAGAAACTAAGACATCTTCCAGGAAACATAAATGTAGAAATCTCCATGATAATACATGCAACAGTTGTTAAATATTCTGCCTCTGAAACAAACTGTCCTCCCTGGAGTCGAGTTGCTGGTGTAGTTCAAAGAATCTGACACAATACACCCCCAACATGTTTGACCTTTAAACTTACAATACTTCACCAACTTTTGCCTGCAGAGGTATAACTTGTACTTCTTTTAAACCCATAATAATCCCCTGTGTCTTTCAGAACTTCAATTTCATATTTGCACCCAGGGTCACGCTCTGTCTTACTTCTCTTACAGATAGGCAGGTACACTAACTTAGGCTCTATGCAGAAAATCTCCACCCTCACTGTTCTCACTTTTCTCTTTCTTCTGATCCCGTAGCATTTACTGTATTTTTTTAGCACCCTTTAGCCCACAGCCCACATTAACTTGACAGCTCTCCTGGCCTTTTCTGCACACGGCAGTATTTTGACAGACAGAAAACCCCGGGATGTCTGTTTTTTCATTTTTGTTTTTAATATCATCAAAGAAGCGTCATGCTGTTGCCATTTCTGCTCTCTCTGTTCATCTCCCCATATCACTCCATGTCCTCCCTCTCTCTTTTACCAACCAGTATCCGACCTGTCTGCTATGATGACCATTAAGGCTGGGCCGGTGGTGCCGGTGGGCCTGCTGCTTCCCTGCTTACGTCCCCGTTGCACCACAGTGAGCTCGCTGGCCTGGAGCCGCTAACAAGCTGTGCATTCAGACAGTTGATGCTACAAATGGAGCTGTGCACTGGACCAACTCTGGAGATGAACAACTGAAGCGCTGCTGAATCCCCTCGGCAAGGGAGGGAGCAAGACCTCCCACTCTCTGCAGACGAAGCTGAAACTGGGTCTGACTTTCATTTATCTCCGGTATGGGAATGCATTCTCTATGTGTGTGTCACAGTGTTATTTATTCTAATTTCATGAATACAGCACAACACTGGGATAAATAATGTATTGTAGAGGTAATTGGCATTGCTCACCAAAAATTCAGGGTATGGTAGACTAAACTAAATCCTTACTACTATGACAGAGAGACAAAACTCTAATATTTACAATGAATATTATGCAGACAGAAATACATACATAGAACCAAATAGACAATTGTTGAGAAATATTAAGTACACATTTTGACATATTTGATTCTGAAGGACACAAATAGGTAACAGCTAGAATTCTTTTGTTCTAAAAACAACATAATAAAGTTCTTCAAGGCTCTATTAATGTTTTCAGTTGGATGTTTTATCTTAGTTCCCAGAATGTTCTCTTCAAAGGTAGTATAAAGTTCCCAAAATACGTTACTGGACCATTATACACTAGTGTTCTTAAAATGTTCGCCTAATTTTGCAGCGAGAACATCCTACCCTTGTTATAATGGAACACTGTGCTAATGTTTTATTAAAGAACATCTTATAATGTGTTAGCTTAGCAACATCCCCTGAAGAACATTGCGAGCAGAGTGTTTAACCTTTGTTAAAATATCACATCAGAGGTATGTTTTATAAATAGCATTCTCTTTTTGGAGGACTCATCTTGGAAACAATTTGAATGCTGGTGTGAGAATGTTTTTCCTTTGTTACCATAGAATAGAATCTGTACTATTGGCAACATCCTCCAAACATTGTGTGAGTGTTGCAATTTATGTCTTAGTTTACTTTTAACCTCATATGAAGATTGTTGATATGATAAATGATGAATATCCTTAAAATGTTCTTTGAACATGAAACTAAAATGTCCATCCCTCCATCCATTGTTTATACATTGCTTAATCCTCATTAGAGTCATGTGGGGGCTGGAGTCTATCCCAGTTGCCTTAGGGTGAAGACAGGGGACACTCTGGACAGGTTGCCAGCCTACCGCTACATATACAAACAAACAGTCACACTCGCATTCACACCTACGGACAATTTAGAATCATCAATTAACCTCAGCATGTTTTTGGATTGTGGGAGGAAGCCGGAGACCCTGGAGAAAACCCATGCATGCACAGGGAGAACATGCAAACTCCATGCAGAAAGATTCCGCGAAGAACCGAGGATCTTCTAGCTGCAAGGCAAAAGTGCTAACCACTGACCCACTGTGCAGCCCCTGAAATGTTTTCTTTAAAACCTTATTAGAATTGCCATATCTTCTCTCTCTTGCACACACAGGATGCCTTCACTTGTTTTAGGTTTTATCACAACAGAATATTGCAGTGCCACTTATTAAAGGTAAATATCAGGTTACCTCTGCTTTAAATTTCCTTGATTCTCTCTTATTCAGTACATGGCTTTAGTGTTTTTAGGCAGTTGTAAGATCCTGTAGGTGGAGCATGATCGATGGCTGTGGGCCAATCTGGGCCAAAATGCTAGGGCTGTGTTTTGTTTTTTGTTATTTTTTTTTCTTCGTTGTTCCATTCCAGTCCTGGTTGTTAGCTTGGTAAATGATCTGCATACCTCTTGCAAATTTAAGGATACCACTAATGACTATTTTTCAAGTGATTATTCCATCTCTATTCTACTGATTAGTCAGTTTTACAAAATGATCGTTTGGAACTCTAAGTTCGTATTGAACCCCTTAACAATAAAATGCAACATGGACAACTTGAATATTTTATAATTATATTTTAATTAAGTCTAATTAACTCTAACAAGTGCAAAGACCTTGTTTTAGTAATTCTGACTGTTGCTGCAGATTCAGGAGGCTGTACACACAGCGTAAAGCTATGCATCTATGAGGTCTGAATATTTGTCACAGCAATCCCTAAATATAAAGTGTATGATAGCATTATTACAGTTTCTTGTCTCTAAAAGTGGTAATGCACCAAAAATGATAATGGAACAGGTTAGAATAACAACTTCTACATTTGTCAGGTTTTTTTTTTTTTTTTTTTTGCCTGACTTTGTGCAGCAGAGCCAGACACACAGGAACAGTATCAGAGGAAGTGAATGGATAATGAATCCAATATTTGCAGGACTGAAGTGTAAATTGACCATACCTTAACACAGTAAAATGAAAGTAGAAAGTTATTAGGCCCTGATAAATGAGCAGCTTCAGCTTAATGCAGTTTTGTTTGATGTTGGATGAAGGTACACAGACGTACTTTGATGTTAGTTTGTTAAAACTTTGTGTCATCACTGGATTCCATTAAAAATCTTTAAAATTTTAAAAAATATTGATCCTGAAAGTTAAATCTTGAGCTTGGAATAGGTACCTGTCAAAGTTTGATCGTCTGACAAGAGCTTCCTCTGCAGATTTTCTCAGTTTGGGCTGTTATTTATGTAAGTTCCATGTTTTTTGGACTAAAATTGGAGACTGAACATTCATGCTTGATGAAAAGACCTTACAACAAGGTGGAGGTTTTTAATCATATTGTTCTTGTGCAATAAAATGTAATTACAAATGTGATTTTGTTTAGAATTGAAGCTTTGAATTCGGAGTTTTCCTGGCTGAATATGGGCCAGCATGATTGGTCTGCCAATAGCAAAGTGCATTTTCCTGTTTTTCAGACTATTTGGTCCTTTGTGCTGGAATGTTGTGGAATGAAAAGGGAGCTGAGTCTGAAGGCAAAATTTCCGATTTGCCACTCAAACTATGTTCCACCCTCAGCTATAATCATGAGCTCTGTGTGGTGACAGGTGGAGATACAAGCTGTTGAAATGAGTTTTCCTTCCATAAGATAGTTGCTTCTCCTTGAAAAGATCTGACTGAGGTTGTTCATCTGATCAGGATGCTTCTTAGGCACCTTAATTTGGAGGTTTTCTGGGCAAATCCAGTTGGAAGAAGATCCTAGTGTAAACCCTGAACATACTGGTCGAATTACATATCTCATCTAACCTGGAGACTATTCTGGATCCCTCAAAATTATCTGGAAAACATAGCTGGGAAGAGAAACGTCAGGAATGACTTGGTTAGAGATCTGACCTGGATAAGAGGAAGAAAATGGATGGATGGATAGTATGGCTGATTAAACGAAACCCTAATTAACAAAACAGGTTAAAAAAAATGTTTCTATTGTTGATTCTTATCATTTTGGTACTCAGTAAAACCTCTATTAAGGAAAAACGCCGGTCATTAATTTGAAAACACACTAATTGGAGCACATGAGGGGGAAAAAAGAATTACACTTGTTATATTTTATTGATTCACTGTCTTTTGGTTTGTATGTTTGGATACCCAGGTGCATTTTTTTTCTTCTCAGATCCATCATGAGTGCAGCAACTGACCTGAATCTGCCACTTTTTACTGTACTTTAATAATAACGAGTAGAATCACAATTACACACCTGGCATTAACGTAGCCGGTAATAGTAGCAGCAGGAAAGGGGAGGAAGGGAAGCAGCAAAAAATGGGATAAAAGAGGGATGTACAGAAGAAAGAAGGAGGTAAAATAGAAGCAATAACGAGAAAGCAGATGAAGTGAAAGCAGAAAGAAAACGTTTGTCTGAGGAGCTGACTCCAGCAGTGTTGGTGGCAGCTGCATACTGCAGAAGTTTTCTATGCCTGCTTATTTCTTTCTCACTCCTCAGATTATCTTTGGCTTGCTTTTCCTGCCTCGCACCAACTAACTACATGTCCACACACACATACACACACACACACACACACACACACACACACACACACACATATATACATATATATATATATATATATATATATATATATATATATATATATATATATATATATATATATATACATATATATAAAACCTTCCACTTGAGAGGGAGCAGAGCCTGGACAGCACACGGGGGAACAAACAGCATGCAGCGTTTATAGAATGAGCTCCCCGATGTCTCGGTCCTATCAGCTCCTATAATCAATGGAGGCGTCGGGGAGAGCACAGCCACAGCTCTCCGGAGGAAACCAGCAGACTTCAGGCATCTGCCAAGTCGGCAATAAAGAAAAACAGATGACCTGTTAATTGCAAAGACTTGGACACTGGAGAAAAGATCAAGTTAGGGAATGCAATACTGAAATGACATTATTCTTTACTAAAAACTTGCTCCTCAGCGGAGAGGCCTCACATGAGACCTGTGCAGACTGAGTCAGGCCTTTCACAGAACAGGAACTGGTCTGTTTTTTTTTTTTTGTTTTTTTTTCTGTCGATGTAGCATTTACATACCATTAAAAAAATAGCTAATGTGAAACTTTTTCTCTGGGTACAGTGATTGACATCACCCTGCTATGATATGCAACATACCAATGAATGTGGTGAAGGAGAGCGTGACACCAGGGGGCTGCTGAGCATATTTTAATGTGTTAAAAATGTGCTGAATGTGAGGCACAGTGGAGTAGAAAAGTGACCTCGCCATGATGACATCTGTGCATTGCAGTCGTTAGAATACCAATAAACAGATTGGCTGTGATGCTGGGGAATAGAGAAAGGGTCTGCAGATTTGTCTTCCCATCCTGCCTTAATGATATCTCCCGGTGATAGAGGGTAACCTTGAATCCCACAGGGCCTCTCTCCATTTGCTGATGTCTCAGGTAAAATGAGACCCGTTCTTACTGTCGTGTGAACGTCACATCGATGGTACATCTCAGGACGCATGTTTTACTCTGAGTGCTGCACTCATCCAGGCTGTATATGATCATTGAGATTGATTTCATGCCCTTGGCTGGTGGTGAGTAGGTTCATGTGTGCGTCATTGAGTGTGAAGTCTTTTGACAGAGATTAAGAGAAAATACAATAATGGGCTCTTATCTCTTTATTAATGGACAATAGTGGTCTTTCCTCAGTGACCTCAGGCACTGTAAAGCTTCCTGACTTCAACTGCAAGCAAAGCATGAAATGCAAAAAGACTCTACTAAACTGCAAGAAAATACGTGCAACATTTAAAAACCGTTAAAGATTGAGCCCCTTTTTATCAAATTAATAAAAGTCTTACATGTTCCGACAATGTTTTGATTTTTTGACTCAAAATAGTACAGAGATGGTTCATTTCACCATGACAGGCTGTTTCAGTGCCTGTAGATTTTAATACAGTGGGACTGCTGTTGTCCCACTTCAGGAAGAAGACTCTCTGTGATTGACAGCTTGTAGGATGTGAAAGTGAGACTAGGACTTTCTTCTGTGAGCGATTATTTTCCATGGAAATGCATGAATTTACAGCACAGTCGTTGCTTTTGACGCATGTGTTTGTTGAGTTTGTCAGACAATTTCATGAAATATCTATTTCAGTTGCGGAGCAGAAGCTTGGAAATGGCTCTGGTTAACTGCTGGTTAACATCTGGTCAGTGAGCTGCATTTCTGTCGCTATTTCATACATATTCTTCTGTCTAACAACAGAAACAAGAATGACAACAACTTTATTGTGATATTAGCTGTGTTCAAATGCAGTATATATGAGCACAGAGAGCAGGAGAGAAGCTAAGAGATGTCAAGAACAGCTGAGTTTAGGTTGGGCTGAAACACAACAGCAAACATAAAAACACAGTAACACACCCAGTCCTTCTTTAGTGTTTTATGATTATTATATTAAAGTTTCCACCATCTCTGGATGTCCCTCAGTCTTACAGTTTCCACAGAACTCTGAGCTGTGAACCATCAAAGCTAATGTTAACTGCAGCCATGTTAGCTACACAATGCACACTCAGGATTTTCCTATTGTTGTAGTGACATTGCCATCATTAATAACAGTAACCCACTGAGTGTTCTGTTCCGCAGATGCATGAAGACTCTTGTGTCACTCTTGCAGCCAGCAGCAGATGATTTGGTGAGTTTTGCTCATTGCTCAGATATCTTACAGTTAACAGAAGCAGCTCTAAAATAGTAAACAAATGTGGTGGACTGTGAGGCAGCTGCTCATTCTTGGTTTGAGAAATGGCAAAAATAAATGTCTTCATATGTATATATAACAGCTTATAGTTTGTACCTCCAAGCTTATTACAACCACTGATACAGAATGTTATGTGTCTGTTCCAGTTTGAGACCAGTGGTGAAATCACAAATAAAATGCATTTAACAGTGGTTCCAAAAACATGTGTAAAACATCTGCAGATGTAGAAAGCTCAAAGTCACATGGTCTCCTGACTCATGACCATATACGCTTTGTTCATGTGCACCAAGAACAATCTGGATTTTTACCGGGAGTAACCGAGCAGTGAGTACCTTGGTTAGGGAGGTGACTAAGAAGAAAAATCTATTGCAGAGATGGAGAATTTGCAGAAAGGGCAATCCTCACAGCAAGATTTCATCAACCCAGTCTTTATGTTTGGGTAGCTTGACAGAACAAAGGCAAACAACACTTCTGAGAGCATGAAGACACTCTCATCGGATGCGACATAAACTGCTCTTTTCGGGCTGAACTCCAAGAACAATGTCTATGTTTGTTTACCTCCTAGACATTGCTCATCACTTGGCTTCTACTATCACTACAATGAAGCTTTGTAGTAGCAGTATCATAAGGGTTATGCAGTGAAATACAGTGATACCATTTAGCACCACAATGACCTGAGTCTAAGACAGCTAAGACTAACAGTGGAGTGACTTCAGTACAAGTAGTCTCTGACTGTCTTCAAGTAGTCTAACACAAGTCCAGACCTGTGAGAACATCTGTGAGGAGACCTGAAGATGGTGGTTCACAGACACTTCCAATCTCATATGATGGAGCCTGAGGGGGTTTACATGACTAATGAGATAAATGGCCTAAATCCATGTTTGCCAAGTTTCTGGAGAAACCAGAGAACTGGAACTGCAACCTCAAGTACTGAATGAATGGTCTGCATAGTTTTGTAAACAAGAGATTTCACTTTTAATATTTTTATTTTTTTCCATTTAAAATTATATCTCCAACACAACAAAGTGCAAAAGTGCACTTTTTAAAATCTCCTTTAGAAACTGTGTATAGCAATATTTACAATGCAACGTAGGGGGGAGCGCAGCGGCAGTACTGTAAGGTGCTGCCTGTGGGCTTTATGTACAAGTCAGTTTTCAACAGTCTTCCCCAGAGATCCATACATCCACAAGGTTTATTTGCCTTCAGTCAAATGTGAGTCTTTCATGCCTATTTGTTCCTTTGTCATTTTATACACCCATAGTCTGCATGTATATTAGGCACGCCATCACTTCCCTTGTGCTTTGTTAATGGAATTGGTTTAACGCATTGTTTGAGTGCCTTCATTGAAGTTGAGTTAAACCATAAAACCGTTTGTTTCCTCCTTTTCTGCACACAGGAATGTATCATCGTTAAGACAGAGCCTCAGCATTATATATATATATATATATATATATATATATATATATATATATATATATATATATATATATATATATATATATATCATTTAAGAAAAGGAAGCTGCACATTCATAGCTTGATGATTTGTTTTTAATTCATCAGTGATTTTGCAGACAGCTTGTTATTATGAGCAAGGTAATTATATCTGCTGAAATACTGATTAAAGTGGAAAATGGACCGGAGTTAGAGAGAGGCTGAATCTCTCTTTGCTTCTTACTGAGTTAGGCCTGGATTATGCTTTCTGTACGAACGTGACGTGCCAAATCTGCACGAGAATGCGTGGCTTTTATACTCCATGCGGCGTCTGCTCCCAAACTGCAGGGGGCAGTGTATCGCAAACACAGTAGAAGAGGTTTGCCATTGTTTACACCACTTACAACATGGCATTTTACCAAATAGTTGCATTTCAGCATGAACTCCTGTTCTTCCACCATGTTTTCCGCCTGTCTCTGCCTGCGTTGCAAGAAAACTTTGGACGTGCGCGACGCAGAAATTTTCTGCTTTGCTAAGGACCGCGCAAGGGGGCGTGGCTGCTAAAATGATGTAATTTGTCCTCGCGAAACCACGTGGACACGTCAAGCATTAAACAAGCTTTACTTTTCTTACCAGATTATATGTTGTTTTAGCTCCTACAATTTAAACTGTGCATGTAAAATGTAACAGAATTCGCACTGGTAAAAGTGTTGTTTGAGCAGTAGAGCTCCAACATCTTGAAGACGTTTTATTTATTTTAAAAATACACTGATTTTGAAAGCTTAATGCCAATGGGCACCTATTAGCTACAGGCAGTTGGAGAGCCATTTTAAGGAGCCATTAATGTGAAGTTGACAGAGATGTTGAGGGGGTGAAAACTGCTTTGTTAAAAGAGAAAAATTGCAGGAAAATCATTGGATAATAATAACTCTCTGAGATACTTATTGGAAAATCATGTCTGGATCTCCAACCAGAATCATTATAAATTAGAATGATGATTATTTTTCCGCTAAAACCTTCATTTTCATTTTATTTACCTGTCAGCTGTGAAAATTAGAATCAGTGCTGCTTCCTCGCAACCTCTCTTCTGAACTGATAATATTTCAGAACATTAATTCTTTAATATTGGAGATAGCTTGGTAGCAACACTACAGTCTACCTGGATTGTAAGCTTTCTTTATCTGCACCCGAGGCCCCTTTGCTGTGTTGAGTTGGCAGTACAAGCAAAGTAAATGTAAAATGGAATTGTATAAGACTTTCTTTAGCCTGAAGTCACAGTAATAGTCATGGAAAACATACATTTATTAAGCTCCTATTCTGCATCATTTATATATTTTGCATTATTATATATTCAGCTGAGGGAGACGTGTGCAGAGGCTACCAGTGCGATATCACATTAAGCTCTGGAGCACACGTCCTGATCATTGGTTGGCGCCATGTTTGGATGATGTTGCAGTGCATTAAGTGGAACTGGGGGCTGCAAAAGCTTAGATCTGCAGATGGCAGCTGCACTGATTTGTGGGTGCGGCCAATCACTGAGGATCACGACTTAAACCGAAAGACTGACGAAATAATTAGCCTCCTTTTTTGAATTTTGAGAATTGTAGAGTGATGCACATCTGGAGACCAAACAGAAAAGATGCTTGATAAGTGTGTTCATGCAGACACAGATATCAAGACTGGTCTCATCTGCAACTCATTGCATACTGACCCTTAGCTTCATATTGTAACACACTGGGTACATTGTAGCGTCACTTTCCAGCAGACGAAGTTCAACTATATATAGAAAAATCCCTAAACGTCAGGAATAGATGCTACGAGACTGTAGCTGAACAGCTGGTGTTGTCACCATCGCTCCTTTTTAGGTAAAGTTTGGGTGGTTAATGTTGTCAAAGGGTGCATTTTAACTCAAACTGGGTTCTTTTCCTAACCTTTACTAACTAGTTTTGGTGTCCAAACTTAGCAAGTGACTGTAAACGAGACTTCGGTGACAAAATAAAAAGGACAAATCCAGGTCCAAGTCTATGAAAACAAACAAGGAATTTAACTATGTGCCACTTCAGATGTCTGTAAAAGAGGCTGTTGGAATTATTAGGTTCTTTTACACTGCAAAAACTGCTGTGGAGAATACTGACACGAGGCGGCACCAATGCCAAAGAACACCTTGTAACTTTCACAAAGCTAGTCTTTGACGCGCTACGAATGAGGACAGGTTCAGCTGTCAAGTTATTCCATAAAGATTCTGTTTAAATGAAATGTAGCTGTCTACTGTACCATTAGGGGTTTGTATGAAGATTAATGCACAGTCCAAGAACCTTGTTTCTTCTTCCCTTACTACAAAAAATAATAATGAATAAATACCTGCATGCTGCCTGACTGACTAAATGAGCATTGTGAGAAATCATTTGGTAAATCCCACAAAATGGCTTTATATGTCGGGTGTGTGATTCTTATCCAACACATCTTGTTCTTATCTTTTTGTCAAATTCAGTGCATATCTTCTCACAGTCTGCTTCCTGTTTTCTACGTGCAATTTTTTAAAAAATGAAAAAAAAATTGAAAAAGGTGTTTGTTCAACCCTGCCACTTGTAAATGGGAAACAAAGTGGCTCAATCTGGTCCATACAACATTGCACCAGAGTGCCCTGTGCAAATCTGGCACATACTAACTATCCAAACATGCTAATGAGCTAAATATCAACAGTCTTTCTCCAGAAACACAGACTCCGTCTTTTAATGTAAGTTTAGTGATGTGTTGGTAAAGATTAGTTTGCAGTATGTTCTGTCTGTTCTATGCTGTTACCTACTCATTATGAGCCAGGAAGGTTTAAAAACCTTCAGGAAAAGTGTTATTTCTGTATTTCATGTGCACCTTTTGAAGGCAGTGTGAATTTAAGTGCATATAATTCACTAAACACTGTGACACAGACTCGAGGGGTTTGTGTTTTTAGTGCTATTCCAGATGGTTTTGTAGCTTCTCCAGCAGGCAAACAGGGAATTTAGCATGACGTAGCATTTATTTCACACATAACACACAAAAACGTTTATTTTTGTTATTTATCCAACAAAAAACACCTTGTTTGCACTTAGAGTCTCAGAAATACTTCATTACTGGTGTATTCTTAAACACAATTTAGTGGTAAAACCACATTTTATTGAACATTTCTTCTAAAAAATCTGTAGCTGTATATGTTACACAGTTTGACTTTATACCATTTAGCTGCTTTGAACTGTGCATATGTGAGCTGTTGTCCTGCTGTTCGTCCTGCATACACTCAATTACAGTGATGTAGCGTGCCCCACTGCTACACAAACACATTTCAGCCTTTGTTTTATTTGTCGCAAAGCGCTGCACCATGATAAACTCCAAATGTGTTAATAACCCTTGTGGAAGCCACGCTGGGAATTTAAGCCACCTATAACTAAATTATTGTTTAAGGTGCTGCAGTGCTTTCAAGCATTTATCTTGCTCTTATTGATTTCCGTTGTGGAGATGAGCTCGTACAACATTTGTGAACTTCCGCACAATGGCAAAACTCCATCAGATTATCCTTTAAAAAAGAGATTGTGAAATTCACCCTCTATTACAAACTGAATGAGGAGAGGGAAAAGTTATTCTGTGTGTCATCAGCCGTGCCTTGACCTTTTGTGGGAACGTATTTAGATGGTGCAATCATGTGTTAATAGGAAAAAATATCAAGTACCTTTTTCTCCCAAATGGAAATGTCACGTATCACTTTTAAAAAAATTTTTTTTGGAGGAGTGGGATGAAACTGTTAACATGCAGTTAAATGAATTGTGGCTCATTTTTGTGAGTGCATTGGGAAGGTATGCAGCAGACCAGAGATAAGAGCAGCTCAGACGATTGGAGGAAGCGTTCATACAGTCGCCGTCCGCTCAGGGAAGGAGGACCAGATAAGGGCTATAGCTCTTAGGGGCTTCTAAGGCTCAAATCATCTGCCTCAGACTGGATGAATCTCAACCATTTTGCCTTCAAGTGTATTAGATATATGCAACTCCCTGACATTCAAAGAGACTGAAAAAAGAGACTCTTTCCGTTTTGGATTTCTGTGACAATTTGCCTTTTGTGGTTGGAGTTTCTGCAGGCAGACAGATGGAAGAATGAGGCAGCCAGGATTCTCTCAGCAGGCGGATGTTGGCGACCCAAACCCAACAGCTTCACACTGAACCTGTATGTCCAAGACAAGGTGGAGGCATGTTAAAAAGGGGAGTTGGTGAAAAACGCTGTCATGTAATAACACAAGGAAGCTTTTGAAACTCTTTTTTGGATCAGCTCAGTCATTGTTACTGCAAAAATGTAAGAATGAGGATGTGGTCGTAAAAACAATTGTTTGGAAATATTTTGCTACAGAGAGGATGAAGTTGACCACAAACACGTTCCCTGTAGTGTCAATGAGACTAATTTGATGAGTGCTAAGTCAGATCTGAATGCCATCCAAATTAAAAATATCATTTTGGATCTGTTTGCCAGTGTTGCACCATATGCAAAGGGTCTTAAACAGCAGAGAGAATCACCGGTGCGATAACTTTTCACCTTGCAGAAGTCGTGTTACCGGTTAGGACAGTTAGCAAACATGATCCAGTGGCATAGCACACCTGTTTTTGTTAACTGCCATCCCAGAGCTACATGAAAAATCAAGTCCTGATAGATATTATTCAGCTACAACAGACTTGTGGTCCAGTTTGACTATGGAGCTCTACATAAGTTTGACCGTCCACTGTATTAATGAGGAAAAACACCTGAAAAGTTGCTCTTTGCATTGTCATCTTTACAGGATGATCATGAAGCCAGAACATGTAGGTGAAGAAAAGCAAAACTTTGGCGTCTTGAGACCTCGATGAAAGACATGAAGTCTGTATAACAACCAACGATGTGGTGAACAAGTGGACCAGACTGTGCCTTGCAGTTGGTAAGTTTTACTCATGCTGTACTTACTAAGAAGTTTATTCATATTGCAAGAAAAACAAAATATCGCAATGTCAGTTTTTCCAATATCATGCATCCCTGCTCATTGATGTACACTCGCCTGGTATGCTAATTGAAGTGCTTGTAGTTGCTTTGTGTTCTAAAGTCTATGTAGGTATTTTATAAAATGTTGCTTGTGTGAAAATACATTTTAAAAAAACAAGGGAGAAAGATAACTTTGTAGAAAAATATGCATATTAGGGTGGACAACACCTTAGTGCACAATGAGTTTTTCCACCTTCAGCCTCTGTCCACACAAGCTTTGCTTTAAAAACAAACAAACAAAAAAAATGAACATCTGTCCACAAGAAAATGCAACAACTTAAATTCAGCACTGTCAAGAAACAAACCAACAGGTGGCGATAGTATACAGTTAGAAACCTAAAATAAATGTAGTTTCATCTCCTTAGTTATTTTCTTTGCTTGATGCAGGCCAATAATTTGATCCTTCTGAGACAGATTAACATCCTTTCCATGACCACAGGATTTGTCTTCCATATGGTTGTTTAAGAAATGAGAAGCTCCTCACTGCATCTGCTAGGGTTAAATAAGTTGTTGCAGCAGAAACGTATTCATCATTGCAGTAATTATCCAATGGAGGCTCTTATCTGTTTGCTCAGATAAATCCACCAAACACCTTCACTTTCAGCCCAGGTGAAGCCATTTAAAAAGTAAATCTGTCTGTGATTTCATATTTTAGTACCAGGTTCAGCGATTGCATTTTTTCTTCTTGTGTCTATAATAAGTCTTATGAAAGGAGCTGCCCCAGGGCCACAAGACATAACTTTTGTACAATATGAAGCGACCCGTCATTATACACAGAAAATGTCAGCTATTATTTAAAATTACGCCTTCACTCTTTCTTATTTTCAGGACAGCGTCGCGTCTCCGAATCCTCTCAAGGACATCGTTTCTCCTCTTCTCCTCAAAGCTGCACAACTCCCATTGCTGCACGGCGGGGAAATTGTTTCAATTAGCGTTACAGAGGTGTTTTTCATTTGCTTTTGACTAGTTGGTTTTATCATCCGCTATAAAGATGAAGTGGGCAACACAAACAAGACTCATTATCATCGGCGGCGCTCTGTGCTCTTAACTATCCGCTCCTTCTTCCGTGCACTATTTGTCTGTGTTTGCTGCCATCTCCCTCAAGATTGAACGCTTTGCATTAAAAACTGGGCCACCCTGGCAGCCTGACAAATGAAGGCAGTCGCATGTTTGGAGACACCTCGTTCAACAGTTATTGAAGTTGATAACTTATAATTTGCATATAGATAAGGCATTCTTACCTAGACTAAATCTTTAGCATATAAAGTAGAATTGTGCTCTCTTTTTTGGGGGGTTTATTTTTCTTCAAGTTGAATTGTACTGACAAAAGCTGGCATACAATTTGAAGGTAGATTGATTCGAATGTTTGGGTGCTGCTTAGAATTTAGTGAAGGCAAGAATGTCAGCGTGCCACTTGACAATGTAATTACAAATGACAAATACTCATTAGACCTTAAAGAGGATGCAAAAACAAAGAAATGTGAGCTTTTTCTCTGTTTGGGAAGACAACAGCTACTGTGCAATTACCCAGTCAGGCTGAATTCAACCCGTAAACACGAGCGTTCCAGGATGAATCATGCATGAATCATCTAATAAAGTAATAAGCAGAGGAAGAATTTTCTCACATGCTGAAAAAAGGAGAAGTCGACGAAATATCAGCCACCTTTCTGGGAGCTTCAGTCCCCAGTTTCTGCTCCTATATTTAGCTAAATGCATGTTTAATACTGCTAGTTTTCTCCTCTTGAAACGGGAATTGCCCTCGAAAGAGAAAAAAAATCACTGGGCGGGTTGTTGAGGATAAGGAGCTCATCAGACACTGCAGGGATAAGCCTGGTTAATACCCTGTGAACTAAACATCACACTGTTAATGCAGGCTGCCATTTTACCGGCTGCCAGGGATGAAGGAATTGCCACCCAAGTGAAACTGTCAAGGAGATATATATAGGCATATATATCAAACCATATGTGTTTTTTTTTTCTCTGAAATACACCCTGTGCTGAGATGTTGGCTCTAATGGACTGTGTGTGCTTTATTTGTTAGAAAAATACCACATTTCACACAATACATTAATGCTATTATCAGGATTAAAGCTCCAATTAAATTGTGTCCATGAATGTTAAATGCGATTAAAAAGGTCACAGTCATTTTTCTATGTACGTGTAGAGTTACATGTTGCTGCCAAGTGCAGACATCTGTGATGCAGAAGCAGGTTGGATTTAGTGAAGGGTCTGCAGGGGTTTTTTTTTTGTTTTTTTTTAAAACTCAGGATACGATTGACTGCAAGATTGTTATTTCTGACAGTTTCTGCCTCTGAAAGTGTGAAAGCACTTTCTGTTACAGGCAGATAAGTTGGATGAAATACTCCAGCACTACAAGAACTCCTTGAGTATTCAAAGTAGGGAACAGAAAGAACACAAAGTTCTCGGATAACTTTGGGATGCAATCATTCAATGTGAGAATTATTTTACAGCCAATGCCCTTTATTATTGACTTTGACATAAACAAACGTGATGCATTATTCACCTTTTTCTTGTTTACAATAAAGGCTGCCATTATTTTAGAGCACAGTTTAACTTGAAACACTTCAGTTTGACTGAAGCAGGTCTAATAGGGTAGATCGAACACTAAAGGAGCAGATGATTTAAAACGACAGTGAAATGGTTAAAGGACAGAGCAAAGAGACAAGTTAAATTATGTTTGTGTGAACCCTATTACAGGTGCAAACTTGACACAGGCCAATTCAGGGTTTTTGCATCATCATGTGCTGGCTGGTACAGAATGTAGAAGTTGGTGTGCACACAATTTTGTTCATACTACAATAAATTCATGTCAGACTGATACGTAAATGGTTGCAAACACACCCGGTTCTGTGGAAGCTTACAGCAGCTCATTTCAGATTAGGCTGTAACTCTGTGTTAGTAATTATTCTTGTGTGGCTGGACAGAACACCGGGTATCTGGAGATTTTAGAACTTCTCACTGTTTGGCTTTTGGTAACAGGAATCATGTAGAAATCAAAACGTTTGTAGGTCTTATGGCGACTACTTAAATTATAACTCTGTCAGTGATGAATTAACCCTTCATTGAATTTTATTTGAATATCCAATTATTGAAGTTTGCACTTTGGTACAACTGTTGTTTACAGATTCAGCTGTAACAACATGTCTGTGATTATTCTGGTCTGGGTGGAAAGAGCACAGGGTATCTGGAGATTTTAGAACTTCTCACTGTGTCGCTGTCCTGTAACTCTTGCAGTGACTGCTTGGATTACAACTCTGTCATTGAGGAATTAATCATTCATTCAACCTTTATTTAAATCTCCAGGAGCCTTGGAAGTTTGCACTTTGATACAGCAGCTGGTTACAGACTCCACCGTAACACTGTGTCAGTGATTATTCTTGTGGGGGTGGACAGAACCTAGGATATTTGTAGAAATCAAAGTCCATGTAAGACTCGCAGCAACTATTTCAATTACTATTCTGTCAGTAATGAAATCTTTACCTATTCAATATTTATTTAAATCTCTAGGAATCATGAATGAAATTTTCAAATCACTTTATTGTTATTGTACAATGAAATTCTGTTTGATATACTCATATTAAAACAGCGGATGAAAACTAAAAACAAACAGGCAATAAAACCAACAAACAAAAAACATGTAGTTTAAGAAAATATTCAGTATTCAGTTATAGCAGCCACATCAGTGAAGTGCAAAATTTTAAAGTGCAAACGGTGTCTCGCTTCTTACGTTCTGGGAAATGTGTAGGGGATGTTCTCATTTACATTAATGCCGAGAGTACAATCAACAGAATAAACAGGCAACACTCAACAAGAGAGCAAACAACAGAATACAGTTACAAGCAGTTACATTCAAACACATTGTAACACAAACATGGTCAACAAAGTGTGACTGCTTTCTCTGTCAGTGCATAGAAGTATGTGTTTGCACTTATGCAGACCTCTGACTATAATAGAAGAAGGTTTATACATCCAGTAAACAGAGTCAAACATTAACATTCATTTGAAGTTGTCTGTCTGACCACTTAATGATTTTACCTCCCTTATTTACACACCCTTTGTTGCTTGAGATCCCAACATCTGTTTTTGTTATTTCGGTCCTACATTCCCTCCTTTGTTCATCAGCTGGTTGCTGGCTGTGTTGTGGTGCTGAGCAGGTTGGATACACCGGGTTTATCAGAGTTTCTTCTTCACTGGAAACAGCTGCCTGCCTCATCTGGAACTAATGAGAGCAGTGACACCATATCAAAACAATTAGGTTCAGGGCCATAAAGCCAAAACAATGCGCTGAATAAAGCTAATGGGCTCCACGGAGCTAAGAGGAACTGCAGCATCACAACTCTCTGACTTCATCCACACTTTATTGATCAGTAGTTACTATGAAAGTAGTGATTGCTCACTCTGAAATTCCACTAGCTAAATAGCTTTCTTCAAATACACCAGCAAAATCACATGAACTGAAAATGAAAGAAGCATCTCCGTGAATCTAGTAATTTAATAATCTTGGAGTGTACACAGCAAGTAATTTTACATTTATTTTTAAATCAGTACATTGAAGGGAAAGAGGCAGAAAGGAACACGGACTAATCAATTATCTTTAGATTTGCACTCCTGACTGTGCTCAGTATTTGTACTTTTTGGGTCAGAAACGAACCACTCATGAGCAGAGGAGCATTAAATGTCATGGAAAATATAAAAATAGATGTTCAGCACACAGTAGTTACCTCTGGACAGGCTCCAGTGCAGCATCAGCATGCCTGGCCTCCACATAAAGCACATGGTTCGGTCGTCACGTTGATCCGTACAGACCTGCTCTGTTCTAAGGTTGTGGTCTTATTCACAGAAAGCTTTATTTATGGATCTCTGTTTGCATTTCACAATAGCTGATCTGACTTCTTTGTGTAAAGAGAAGTATAAAGAGAAGTGACCTGGTTTCTGAAGTAACCTGAATTCAGGTTAAATTTGAATAGCTACATTCACAGTTATATTGAAAATGAAGGGGAAATGTATATTTTTTCTGCTTTATACTGAATATAGACAGTATTATCTGCAAGTTTTAGTTGATTTCATTGTAGAGTAAAAGTAAAGACACAAAACCTATTCAAAGACAAATATTGAGTTGTGTCGTTGTTTCTCTGATGTCCGTGATGTTCAGGTGGAGAAGAAACGCCCGTTGACACTGACTTTCTTAATAAGAACTTTATTAAAAGAAAGAACAGTATCGTACAGACAGGAGCTGTCTGGAAGGATGTGGCCCAATGATCCTCCTCGAACAAAGACCAACGGTCAGTTTTTATACCTTCTAGCAACGTATAAAATTACAGCATCTGGTTTACAACCCCACTAAAGAGTGACAACTCCTCAGACAAGACTCCCCTTCTGTGCATTCCTAAGGGTCACAAATCAGCTATAGGTTAACAGTGGACCCCAAAGTCAACACAGCATAGGATTTCTGGAGCCTGAAAACACATCTTCAGTACTTACTACCATCTGTTAAAAGTTCACTCTATGGTCAACAACCACCAGATCAGATACTTCAGTTGTGAAGTGGGGAAAAAGTTTAATCGATGAGAGCTTTGCACAGTGTTTCCAGTATGTGAAGCAGCTTCATGAGGTCAGCATCTAGAAATGCTTCCATTTATCACGTGAGATTTGTCAAAGCTCAGCTGGTGAAATTTCTTAATACACTGTAGGACCTTACAGGCCCTTAAAAGCGCAGTCTGAAACTTTGTGCGCATTCTAACTGCTCCTATCCAGCCTTTCTCAGGGCTGTTTTCGGAGGTGGATACTGAGATACTTCTGAAGAAATTGCTTTGTAGGGATTGAGCAAATTTTTTCTGTCATCTCGATGCCCTCGTCAAGCTGAACATGGACTAATCAGTCATCAAGTTGAAATCTTCTCCTCTCTAACATCGCAATCAGTAACATAAAATTCACCATATAGGCTAAATTTGAAAACTTTGAAAAATTTTTGTATTTCCTACGTGCTCATAGAACTGGAGTTACATCTAGTAAATACTGTTTGCCGTCATTTTAATGCACTTAACAGAGTAGAAACAGAAAGACTGAAAATCCCAATTATGGCTCCATCTCTGTAAACCATCAGTTGTGTTCTGTCCAAGTAGGGCTGATGAACAGCAAACAGCCCCATTCAAATGCATTAGTAACCCACGTTATGGGACGAAGCTCTCAGCTGAGGAAAAAGAAACGTTTGTCATTTCCGGGAGGCTTTTTCTCCACTCACATTTGCCCTTACTGTGGGCTCATTTTTCACTGCAATATGAAGTCCTGCACCTGTATGGAAGCAGAACAACCATGAAGAATGAGACAGAACTCAGAAATATACTGTGTGCAGAATGACACAGTTATAATTGCATACATTATAAGAAAAGACAAAAACAAAAGTTGCATTTATTTTATTTATTTTACAATATTGGAAAAAAAAAATGGAATCAAAATGTCCAACATTTTTCCAAGTGCTCACAGATGTTACCAATCCTAGAAAAAACAGTAACCCTACATATTATAGATATTTTACTCTGATACTTGGTTGAACATGTGTCTCCTCTCTGCTCTCAGTAAACGCAGCCTGAAGTTCAGCCAAAAAGTCCCTGAATTTTTGTCACATCATTGTTAGTCAGAGATGAGTCACTCATAGCTTTTCTTTTGCATTAAGGAACTCAGAATTTTTTTTGTTTTTTAGAGAATCAGGTCATAAAAAACATTAAATTTTTTTGAGAAGTTTTAAACTGAAACATGTAGAATAGAATTATTTTAATGAAATGAACTGAACATCACAGATGAGATGTTTAAGGTGCAGTGGAAGGTTAAAACTCAGATGATTCTTTGCATTTTTACAGTTTCTGGCTCTGAATGTTGTCATTTTGGACAAGACAACATGCCTTTAAACCTGTTGTGAGTTTTGGGGTTCAGAAGGTTCAGACAGTGTTTCCTCTCTGACACCTTTATTCAGAATTTGAACACTTTTTGCTTCCTATTTAATTCTGTATGTGTTATTGCATAGCTGTGATCCTTTCAGTTTTGTTCTGCAATGTAAAAAAAATTGCAAAAAATAAAACCAAACCTTTGAATAAGTCACGGTATCCATGAGGCTGATTCTCTGCAAAGTCAGAAAGCTTTAGGAGGCCTGTTGAAAATATTTGACAGTTTCATCTGTGCGATATACAATTCAAGGTCGCAGACAGGTGGTTTTTCTCTTTCCGAAGAGACAGCAGAAATTTTACTTATTCCTCTCTGTGTGACACATTGAAAGGACAAAGCAACAGCGTGTCTTCGCTTCTTGTTATGTCACTGCTTGTTTTCCAGAGGCTTTCAACAGGAACTTTATTCCAGTCCTGCTAACTCTGCTGCAGCTGTCACTGTTCTTGCTTTTATTGACTTTTTGGCTCCTTTTCTGCAGAAACACTAGAAATCCTGCAGTCCACATTGTATTCAATGTAAATTCAAGCTAAACAAAACTGCTGTTTCCTATGAAGGAGAAACTTTGTAGAGCCACTGCTCAATCTGACCTGGGTAGATAATTTGATTGTGAAACATTTATTAAGCTGTAATTTCAGTCAGAGTTTTTAAAAGTAGTTTTTTTACTGATTGAGAGTCTGGTTAAACATCTAAGTGTTGGGTGAATATGTGCAATACAGCTTATTGTTTTACAGCTCTTTAAAGACCCTGATGAAAATCTATTTTGATGGCAGCTTTCAATTATATGTATGATGTGCAAGAGTGAAAAAATAATGAAGTACTAGTTACTTTACTTGAGTAGTTCCATTTTAAGCTACTTTATACTTGCTAAATATTATACATTTCCATTCTCTGCACTTACTTGATAACATTGCAGATTTAGTTTACTGATACAAACTATAATCAACAAATACATTGAAATGTAATATTATAGATTGATGAAGCAAGTACAAGTTACCCAACTGATATAAAGGAGTTAAATCACCTTTACTAGCCGCAACATTAAAGTCATGAGCACATAATGAATTAGTAGTCATAATCAAATTATTTGCATTATTCCAAAGTATGTCATTACGTTACTTTTGGTACTCTCTCTTTGCTGCTTTTGGTAAACTCTTTGGCTTATTTTTATGGCAGTACTTGTGTACTCTTGTTTGAATTCAAGTGCATAACTTACATGTACAGTGATATTAGTACTTTTACTTAACTGCAAGATCTGAGTATTTTTTCCACCTCTGAAGATATGAAAGACAGTTTCAGTAATTTCAGTGTCTTCTTTGAACATACTGATGCACTCAGTGAATGATGAGCAGAATTTATCAGCTTGCAGCTAAAGAAAGTGAACATTGGTCACCTTTCCTTTTAGAAAAGTTGCCCTCTAGGTAACCGGGTTGTGATGTACAGACGAGTGATGGATTAACAGAAAAGCATTTTCAGTAGCTTCGGCCACATTGAAATTCTCAATTCTCAATTGGCTTCAGTTGCAAAGATTAAATCAATTCTCTCCAGAAACACAACTGAGCAACTTCTACACACCCTCATTTCCACTCGCCTGGACTATTGTAACTCTCTATTCACCTGCCCCAGCAACTACGTTCCACAGTCCAGGCTGAAAACTAAGGGAGGCTGTTTACTATTTTAGCACCAACATTATGGACCGATCTCCCCTTGACTGTCGGAACAATTCATGCTTGGCCATTGGTCCTTTTAAGAATGCAATATTTTTACTGATGCTTTATTTCTGTCACAGTTCTATCTAATGTTTTGTGTAGTTTATTGGTTTTTTTATCACCCTGTTTTGAAATGTGCTATAGAAATAAAGTTTATTGTTATTTTTATTATATTCAGTACGGCACTTAGCAACATAACCATGTCAACTGATTGCACACACATTATACATAAATGTTTCAGTCTAACATCCAAAGCAGCTACAGCTACGTTCCGTCTCAGTCAGCCTCCAGTGGTGGACCAGCTCCTGTAGTTATCTTTCAAACTGCAGTTCAGGTGTTATTTTGGCCTCTTGTCAAGTCGCTCACTGACAGCTTATATTACATGCTGTCAGGGACAAAACTCAGCAGAGTGCATTAAAGGAAGAATTGGGATTTAACTGGCTTTACTTTAACCAGTACAGATCCATTGAAACATGCCGGGATCAGTCCCAGTACCAGTCCTTAGTACCGGCTTGGGAAATCTCCAGTGAAATTCCTTGTCCATTTCCAGATGCACATCCTGGTCTCTGAGCCACTTCCTCTTCCAGCTCATGCTGAGGTTTCCCCAGACGTTTCCCTGCCAGATGGGACAGATAATCCCTCCAGCGTGGATTCGCCTCAGGGCCTCCTCACAGTTGGATGTTTCTGGAATACCTCAACAGAAGAAGATCCGGGGGTAAACCATGGCAGTCTGACACAACACCCTCATTACAGCAGCACTGATCCATCTGTTGATCTCACCTTAACTCGTGGACAAGACCCCAAGATACTCTAACTGTTACACTTGGCGGAGCAACTGGTTTCCAACCTTAGAGGGACACTGATTTCCACAAGAGCAAACAGAAAAGGTAGAATGCAACTGAACTACTTCCTAAACTGTAAAAGCTGTGTCCTTCAACTTTACACCAAATGTTGTCATTTGAAGTGACTATTTTTTGTGATTTTAAATTTTTTTTTCCCCACTGATTTTCCTTTCAAATTTTCTTTGAAGTTTCCAGTACTTTGGTCATTGAAAGGACAGAGTTGACTCTCAGCAGCAACCATATGTGGAGTGAAGTTAGAGATTTTCTAACATGCAGAAGAAAAGTTGACAGTTCATGTTTTATTTTTAATGTGTCGTCTTCAACATAATTCTTCATAAACATGTAGAGACAAGATGCAACCTTTCTCAGTCTCTCCCGATATGTATTATAGTTTTCTTCTAACATAGAACTGGAGTGGCCACTGAAAATGATGTCCTGATGGATGATTGTTTTTCCTTCATCTAGTTTGTCATTGCAGCTTGTCACGATATCAGTCTGGTTTGCTTCCTAAAAATGTCTCTGTACTCCAGTAGACGTCACCTGGACTTTTTTTTTGTTCCTGAAGACATTTCACTTTAATCCAAGAATCATTCTTAATTCTAACTGACTTGTGGGGACCTTCTGGTATTTATTATCACCGCTAAACACATGATTTAGGCTGGGGAAGCATTCAGGACTGCATTGTATGTACCTGCCATAGACCACTAGTTATTTAGAGACAAATCTTAAATTAAATCATTCTAATGTATGTTTTATTCCACACATTTATGTGTTAAAATTTTCAGATTTCGTCTAATAGTTCAAAATATATAATCAAGTAATCAAATATAATGACATAGGATTTTATTCATCCCTGCAAAGTTAAATCACTTTTACTAGCTCTGACTTTAAAGTGAACTCATTAATGCAGTAAGAACTATAATCAAATAATTTCATACCGATCACATTCATAAATATGCCACTATGAATAATGAGTACTTTTATTTCTGGTACTTTAAGTGTATTTTGATGCTGATACTTCTGTATGTTCACTTAAATCTAAATTCAAACACATGAATTTGATTTGTAGCAGAGTTTTTGTACATTGTTGTGTTGGTACTTTCACTTAAACAACAACAAGGTTGGATTAATTCTCCCATGTCTTAAGGTATGAAGGAAAGTGTTGTGCATGAACACAGTAAAAGTCATTTTTTTTTTAAACATCAAACTTTTTTCATAGAACTGAATGTGTGCAGCTAAAAAATATGATTCACCAAGCAAAGACTTAACTATATTAGAAAGACTCAAATATGCTATTCTGAGTAATGAGTACTTTGGTACTTTAAGTATACTGTGATGCTAATAGTTTTGTACTTTTACCTCAATCTAAATGCAAATGCATGAGTTTAACTTGTAACAGTATATTTCTACATGCTTCAGATAATGTGTGTGTGTGTGTGTGTGTGTGTGTGTGTGTGTGTGTGTGTGTGTGTGTGTGTGTGTGTGTGTGTGTGTGTGTTCATTGAGCATTCTCATGTTTTTGGTGAACTGAACTTATCAGCGTGCAGCTAAAGAACATGAGCCTAGTTCACCAGCAAAGATGAATTAATACAACAACACCAGATAACATAATAAAAGAACCAAAACTGCCATATCCCAGTAAGGAAAAAGAATAAGTGGAATAAAAGAAAACGGAGAATAAAATCATAAACAGAACAGAGGAAACATCTTGGACAAGAAGTGAAATATGTTCAAGAACCAAAAAGAAGTCCAATTGCCATGTAGTGAAGCATTTAATATGTCCTAATAACAATTAATTCATCATATCTCCCAGCAGATGTTGTGATCTTGAAATAAAATGTTGTTTTGTTTTCTCCCATTTGTGGTTACCTTTTCAGTCCCGAAGAACCAAACACATTTGTCATTGTTGTCTTTTTCAGAAATTTCTGCTTAAATTATGAACGGATGAATTATTTAATTGTTAAAGCACACTGGGGCCATGGTAACTGGGTTATTCAATACATATTTCCTAAGAAGAATAATTCTGTATCGCTGTACTGCTGTGTCCCATGAAAACAGTTTGGATGCTCTAAAATACTGAGTGAGCAGTAGCTTACCCTCTCCGCTGGAGAGTCTAAGAGACCTCGCTCAAAGTATCAGGCTCAATTGGACTGACCTGAAATGTATTCCCCATCTGAGCCACTGACTGGCTGCTATGCGTCCCCAAACTATAGGGGAAAAGGGGCACTCGCACTCCAAAGCTAGCGTGGTATAATGAGGCGACCCGGGAACACTGGTTTTATTTCACAGCTAGGCTCTAAAAGGTTAGCCTGGCCCAATTAATTCTGCTAGTTAAAAAGGTCAGGGCTCTGTGTTAAAGGGCTTGGGAGAAACTATACAAGGGCCTTTCACGGCCGCCTCATTACTTAGGCTTCATCATGCTTCATTATAAAGTCGTAGACATTGTTTAAACATGACTGGAAGGAGCCAAGAAGAGGACCTGAGCCTCGGACAAAAGCTGACAAAAACTAGTTGGAGGTGAGCTGTCATACATGATGAGGGAAAGGTGTTGTGGTTAGTTGAAACTAATCTGGATTTTAAAAAACATTGTCCTAAAAGAGGTCAAAGTTTGATGGTTTCGTTGAATTTCTTCCTTTAACCGCAGTATTTGATGTGTTTTGCATGTAAAAAACAGCAACTACTTCCCTCAGTGGTGACTTTCTTCGCACAGAACTTCATTGCAGTCAAATCATGAGTTTCGTCAGGGACCGGCAGCCTCATACATTAATCCCATGTATTTCTGCTTCATTTGCATGCGATTACCATTGTGTGCTTTTTCGCACAAAGACAGTCTGCTAATCAAACACTATTTGGCTCTTCCTTGGGTGTACTGAGAATAATTAATATCAAATCGGCACTCAGAGTCCAAGCTGTGCTGTTGGGCCCAGATGTTTCCGGAGTTTTAGACAGCCATAAGTTCATTTCTGTTTCTCCTAAATCCAAATTCTAAAATTAAAACTAATCTTTCCCTTTTCCAAACTTTAATATAAACTCTTAACACCTTTGCCCCAAATGTAATAGGAGCTAGTTTTCATCCAACATCTAGAAATAACCATGAATTCACTTGGACAACCAACAACCAGTTTCAGAGTGTTTGACATCCAGAAGCTTGAAATACATTCAGTGTGATGTCTAACAGACACCTGAGGCACCAGGAGACATCCACGGGAATCAGATCAAAGGCCAGAACCTGAGATAATTAAGACTGATCCCTCAACTGCCTGTGAAAATGAATCCATCACTTTTTCCACCACAATGAAAATCCCTGCTGCGCCCTCGCAGAGCTGCGTTATCAAAGACCGTATTAAAATCAGTAAAGCGAGGGGAAATTGAAAGGTAAGTTGTGCAAACTAGCTAATACGTTGTTCCAAATTCAGAATAAATTTACATCCCAAAAAATGTCCTATCTGTTTGATTTTTTTTGCAGACTGGATGGGCATTCAGAACCTACCTGGACCTGATTTTGTCACTACAAAGCATCCCATTAAAGCCACATCAGAGGTGCAATCCAACACAGTAAATTACACCAGCTGTACAAGTTGAGGCAGGTAGTTGCAGAATCGTTTGTGCTGCTGCTTGACATCTGCAGTCTAACCGCAATAATTAGCTGCACATCGCGGAGACGCTGCAGTATAAGACCAGTGAGCTGCTGCGGGAACAACAAGCTCTTCCAGGCTGAAACACAACATTTGTTCAAAGAGTTTGACTTCCTGTTACTGTCTGTCGCTACAGATTGTGTGTAAGCAGCCAAAAGATGAGCATCCTCTCATCACAATCTCACATCCTGAATCTATGAATGCCACAATCAAACATTGATTTTGGATAGTGTGATTTTTTTTTCTTTTTTTTGCTACAGACCGGGTGTGGAGAAGTTTGCAGTGGCTCATGAAGCTCTGAGACAAAACACTGACATCAATTACCATCTTCATCCTCTCAGAAATCAGCAACCGTGCAGGATTCCTTGTCTCCAGTAAGTAAAATATAACATCAACAGGAGACAATATTATTGAGGATGCAGTGACAACATCACTGTTGCTCACTTACTCCTCCCACGTTTGTGTCAGCGCTGAATAATAATCAGCGTCTAGATGTTTTTCCACGCTAATCTGTTGTACGAGTTTCTGCCACAGCAAGCAAAAAGTGCAGTAATATGTCATGACAGCTTCAGCAGGGAATAGAACAATGTTGTAGCTTTGTCTCCACTCCTTTCTGGAGTTAATAAACAGTGGGAACATGAACTTCTGTGAAATGAGAAAGTGTTTCTAAGATGCCATTTGGTCGCTTAACAGTCAAGTTTCCCACAAATCTGCCATCAGGAGATGAAATAAATCAACACTGGTGAGCTGCGCAACCTGTATTTAACCTGCAGACCGCATTGTGAAGCTTAACTTAGCCTGACTTTCTTGGAGTTAACCGGTTTACCGTTAACTCTGCGATTACAACACGGACAGACAAAAAGTAGCCCAAGCATTTGCCATCAAGTGGCCTTAATTTGATTCACGAAATTTAAGCAAACTCAGCATGTTTGTTGATCTGTGACTTAATTTTTAAAAAAAATCACACATATATTAATTTGTATTGTTTATGCTTGGGAGTATTCAACTTTTGCATGCACAAGAAAAATAAAATAATATATATATAAAAAAATAAATATATAAAATATTATATATATTAGGGCTGCCAAAATGAATGCGTTAACACGGATTAAACCATCATCATGATTCATGTGATAAAAATTTTTAACACACTGTAGCGTAGAATGACTCAAAATGCCTGAAACGTCTCTGGCAACACATTTCGTGCAGTTTGTCCAAGTAGACTTGCCATCGCGCATGCTCAAATGGACAGTTGATCAGGTGGTGGCAGAACCAAGCAACTCCACATGGAAGACCTAAACACTGGGGTCCGACTGATTTATCGGCGGCTGATTAAATCGGCTGATTATAGCCCTTTTCGAATTAATCATTATCAGCCGGAGTTTTGCAGATTATATATTCTTTCTTTTTTATTGATTTCTCATTAAACAGTAAATGCTGTTAAGTTCCGGAGTCAGACAGAATGACGTCGTTGCACCGTTTCAGCTCCAGCCAGGAAACATTACAGGAGTGGGCTGAGCCGACAGGTAAGTTCATAATGACGTTGTGAAATTAACAATGACTTAACATGTCTCCCGTGTCTCCCCCTATCCTTAGCCCATGGTGGTGCTGAGCTCTGGTCTTATCTCCTGTGAATCTGCAGTGGAGACCCTGTTGTTTTTATGGTGGGTTTTGACCAGCTGTGTCTTCTCTCTCACAGCATGTCCAGGACTTGCTCCTGCGTCACTCCACTGAACACACAAAGAGCGACCTGATATCAGAGCTCTCAACCCTGTCGCACAACAGGAACAATCCATATCATTGTCAGTCATCAATAGTGGAGGATTCAGAGAAAAACTGGGGTTATTTTCAGAGTCAGTTTGTTTGTTTTTTTACATTTTAGTTATCCATTTCTAGCATATTTGCAAGTGGAAAATGTTCTGGGCTTTACACCTGATGTAATTACTGAATTTCAAATTGTCATCCCTTTTGGCAAATGCACACCGGCAGCGGTGATTAATACTTAGCTTAATGCCTTTTCCTCACAATGTTAAAAGCAGCAGTGTGTCAGGAAACTGAGATGTCCTCTTCCAGTGTTGATGCACAGCAGCACTCCAGAAATGCTTCAGTTTTTATGACAGCTGCTACATTTTTTTTTACACAACTTCTTGCATGTATTTGATAAGAATGTAATGACATTACTCTAACTGGGGATGACTGTAGGGTTTTGGTGGCCTTAAACAAGATTCTCTTGGTGGCTCTAAAACATTTAGGAAACTGAATAAACATACAGACAACAGAGATGGACAGAATAAATAAAAGCAAATCTCTTACTTAATTTGAAAACAATGCAGATTACAAATATATCATAAAACCAGACAATATACTGTTTTTGCCAGCTGTCATAAGCAGAGAACTAATGACAGCTGAGCAGATGGTGCTGCAGGTAAGCTGTGCGATATATCGATATCAGAATGTCTTGCTCTGCAAAATTGGTATCTGTCTCAAATATTTAGTATTAGTAAAGTTCCAGTCAACATATTGAAACTTTAAAAGCAACAAACTTGCACATGACAAAGTCTTTAAGTAAATTTAGTGATAAATGAGCATCAGTGTGGGTGTAGTAGATGATGTAGAAGACTGTGGTTCCTCAGTTCTGATGTCAGCAGCTGAACTCAGTCGGATCAGACACTCCTGAAGTCTCTGATGATGCCACCTGATGACGTAGATGTTCCTGTTGAGTGGAAATATTCCATTAAGAACCCTCAAATATTATACGTGAGTTTAAAACACTACATCGGTACACAAATTTAACACCGTAAGAAAACATGGAAGCAAAGATAAACTTTCTAAATTATACATGATGCTTGAAATCTGGCTCATGTTATGGAAATAACAAGAAATCATACTTGTTCTGCTGGGGGGGAAAATTAACTAAAACAAATAATACACTTATTAATTTGCAGCTGTCTTGCTGTTGTGACTGCTCAGTTGATCAAAATTTCAATGTTGCAAAAAAAAGACAAGTTACTTGATGGTGACAGTCCTACTCAGCAAGCACTGAAAAAAAAACTGTTTTTTTGTAAAAAAAAAAAAAAAAAAAAAAAAACTTTGCAAAAAAACCCAACTCAAATTCATTCAACAAACAATCACAGACCTTTATTTTGTGTTCTTTTTTTCTATCTTGGATTTACTCATCATCCGGTGATAAACTTTCTTTAGGTGCCATTTGTGTCCAAATAAATTGTAAATTCCAAATTATTGCCGCACTAACCAGCAGAGCAGCGGTGTGGTCCTAAATAGCCTGTCAGTCAGTACTGCTGTTCTGTAGTAAAGCTGCTGCTTAACGCTGTGCTGTCAGTTACAGTTAAAGCATCAGCAGGGCAGCGACCAAGCACATCCCCTTGTTCGAAGTTCCTGATTGTGATAGTTTCTGTCAGCATCTGTCCAAGCTGGTTAAAAACAGTGCGGGTCGACTGCCATATTTCAGTGTCTTTAAAAGCTTGTTGGCAGCATATTTGCATGAATATTTATACAGGAATATGAACAGGAGGAGCAGATTCCAGAGATCTTTTAATGTATTTTTTTTCCCTTTGCACCGTCGCTTCTTTCAATTATCAGTTGGTTACACACTTTCCACTCATCCACATGCCCATACAGTGTGGATCCTATGCTTCTGTGACCACACACATACACAATCCTCCTCAGAAGGAGGGGAGGCAGATGAACTAGCCTGTGAAAAATATTTGATGATGAGAAATTGAAAAAATGGAAATTCCCGCTCGGTGGCTGCAGCCGCCTTCTTCAGCCCAGCAGTGATTGCAGCTTTAATCTCAGTCTCAGGCCTCTTGCTTGTAGCAACAGCTCAGAGTGTTAAAAAAACACCAGGAAAACATGGAGCCGAGTTGAGCAGACAACCAGAGGAGCTCAGGTGGAAATAAAGAAGTCGTCCTTGTCTGGGTTTTTTTTTGTCACAGCTTGTGTCGAAGCTGTAGAAGGATACTGTCAGCTATGTCGGTGACATTGCCGGTCATGAAGAGAGGAGTTGTGTTTCCTCTTATTCTCTTTCCTCCTCCCTGTATGTTCTTCAGACAGGCTTGAAAAGGTGCACTGTGTCTTAGCTGCTCGCTGAAGCAGCCACTACGAGGTGCTTTCCACTTCACAACAGCATTACCCATCAATTATTCAGAGGCCCTGAAATAAAGCAGTTTGCCTCCTCTATCTCTTAAGGAGGAAAGAGAGAATTGCAAATGAAAAAGGCACAGAAGTGTTGACGATTTCGATGCTTGTGCAATTAGTAGCATCACTTTTAAAAGATTCAAGGAAAAAAAAAACTGCAGCTTCAGTAAGTGTAGACTCCTGGCTGCTTCAGAAGATCACATGGAAGAGCTGGATTATTCCTATTCATGTTGCACTTTGTCTTCACGTTAATAATTCATTTTCTCCTTATCAATTCATCAGCTGGTATTAAAGGCTGTCACGCATCCTATGAGCACCACAGCCGTTTTATAAAAAGTTAGTACGTCTGCAGTTTGTCCACTGATCATGGACTGTACTTGGTACCTCCATGAAGCCACAGGACAGCCAGTAGAAATGTTCTTTGCTGATGTTTTAAAGTAGCAGATAGATCTTCCATTATAACTACAAACAGTTAATAAATTAATAAATAATCTTAGCTTGCATGACACTGTTGGACCATCATTTTTCAAAGGAGGGTATTTGGTAGTTTAGTTTAAATTTTGGGCCGCACTGCTAAATATTACACTGTACTCACAAGCTAGTTGCTAGCTACTGCTCATTGCTAGCTACAGGTTGTAGCCAACCACTTCTAGTTACCAACTACCGATAAATGCTAATTGCAGCTAATTGCTAAGTAATGCTAGCTGCTAACTACTTCTAGTTGCTAACTACAGCTAGTTACTAACTACTGCCAGTTGCTAACTACTGCTAGTTACTAACTGCATACAATTGCAAACTACTGCTAGTTGCTAGCTAATTCTAGTGTGGTTAAACCAAAGCAATAAGCTAATAGAGGCTGCATATATCTGAAGGAAACTAAAGTGTTGCTCTCTACATTGACTATTACCTTCCACATTAGTTAGTCATTTATGCTGAGCAATCAAAATGTAAAAGACTGTTTATGTGTCTGCAACATGTGTGAGCACTAATTACAACGTCAGAATCAGTTTTATGCAAATTTTTGTGACCAACGGTGGATGTGTGCAAACATCACATGATCCAGCCTTCATGCAGAGGATCAGGTGGGTGGGTCAGGACGAGGGTCTGCAGCTACCAGCAAGAGAAGAAACAACAATTTTTGTGTGTAAAAGTCACAGTTTCCAAAACCGGAGAATGGACATCAGGTCAGGAGCACTAGGGCTATGCTCGCTGTTTTTTTCAACATTTACCTGATTGTGCACCATGAATTCGTCCACCAGGGTTGGACTGCCAATGCTGTAACGTACTGAGGCATCTGAGAGAGAACATTTGGTGCCAACACCCTGAATGGTGACATGCGAGTGTGATGATTATGCACTGTTTTATTTTACCACAACAACACAATCACCACTCTCCGTCTGCTCTGCTCACTAGATTTAGGTCCCTGCGTCTTGTTCTTCTTCACATTGAAATTCAAGTTCTTCATCTTGGACAGTAGTTGACACCTTGGTATAATTTCTTGATCTTGTTCGAATCGTACCATGAAATTGCATATATGATTGTGAATTTGAAATATTACAGACATAATAGGAAATAAAGCCGAGAAAGTTGCAATTTGTTGTACAACTGTTGAGCTACTAGACTGAAAATGTGGAAATAGAAAGAAAACACAACAAAGTGATGTTTTATGGTTCTCCAAAAGCTGCCTAGATAGATCTCTATAGATTGACTTAAAGATTAGCTGTAGCTCTCACAATGACCAGACCTATAGGGAATTTCACCTCTTTTAATACTTATTTAAAAAATAAAAAATATCGGTGTTGGTGACGTATATTGTACAAGATTGTAGTTCGCTGTGCAGCTTCATAAAAAATGTACAACAAACTTTGTAATTCATGGCATAATTCAAACAGGCTCAAAAGCCAATTTTTTTTCTCATTGTTGACATCTATACGTAATTTTCCTGTTAACTGCTGTTGTTGTACTGACCTTTATTTCACTAAAATCTAACTTGAATCCTTTTTTATTATTTCCTTCTTGATGATTGTTTATGACTGATAAAAATGACAGTGTTGACAGTGACAACTTCTTTGCCAGAAAAAAATTGAGAATACAGCACAAGGTAAAGCCTCAATGGTTTGCTTTTGTTTTTTCTTGTCCTGACCATAGGGTGCAGATTGTAACTCTAAGTAATCAATAGCAGAGATTAATTTCCCAATCACCAACAATGAGACAGGAACAGTACAGTGAGACTGCTTGGCTTTTAGAAACCAGCAAGCTGTTATACGAGGCTGCTATGGTCACCATCAGCGGTTTTCTCTTGTGTTTCTCTTTCCTTTAAACTCCTGATTATTTTTCTTGTTTTGAATCACCTTTTCTTGGATTTGTATTGGACTTTACCTGCTGGATCCCTGCATTCACCTCCAGCAAGTTCTATTAAAGTTCACCTCAGCCTCCCTCTGTGTCTGTATTTCTGTCCTTGTTTTGAACCGCAGACATCAGAGGCTTCTTGTTCCTGAGATTTTTTTTTCATAAACAATATGGCTACTCGCCTGATTTCACACACGAATGACTTTTTTTTTTTTTTTTGGTGCATTATGTTAAAGAATAAGTCTTTTGAAACTTGCCAAAGACTAAAAGTTGCTGCATTGATCTTCCGGTATTTTGCAACTGATTTTTGAAATAAAATTCTTGTACAGAAGAGTTTTTAGGGGGCACAGCATCACCTGAAATGTTTAAATGTATTGTAGCTTTTACCTTTTGTGCATGATGTTAATTTAAATGGAGTAAAATTAAAGCAGTGATTGCATTAAAGTCCAACGGTGAATACTCTGTCTACAGGAGACTGACCTCTGATGGTGTTTTTACTTTTTAACTTTAGAAAACAGAAGCAAGTAAAGAACAAATATGAAGACATCACTGTAAGTATGCTCACTGCAGATCTTATAAAGTCAACAAGTACCAGACTTAGCTCTACTTTATCAGTGTCTATTTTAGGATTATATCACAATACAAAGACCTATAGAGAAATGAAATGGGTTTGAAATTGAAGCCCACAGGAAAAATATAAAGCAGGGAAGACTGGAGTTGGCTCCACTGAGAATCTATATCGCTTATATTTATGCTCAACGGGGAACAAAAAGAGTAGAAACAGACTTTTCACTTCCTCAAACTGTCTCACTGTCTGAGCTGAATCTTCTGCAACTGGTGACACCATTTTCCAAGAGAACTGATTGGTCAGTGTGAGGTGTTCGATCCATTATCTGAGATAAAACCTACCTCGAAGTTGGTTGGGAGTTCAGGATACCTGGTAAGAAGTGAATAACCATCATAGATCTGGAAATCCAGAGGTAAACCTGAAGTTAGCTTGATAATGTTCGATCTTACGGATCAGCACGCACTAAAACACTGTCTACTGACCGATCAGTTCTCTGATCTGGAAAATGGTGTCACTGTTCCTTAAAGATTAAGCAGAGCTCAGTGTGCAGACAGAGAGAGGACGCAAGAATAAACACAAAATTACATTCATATACAACTAAAACGCATACTTAATTATGCTTTGAAGGGAACTATGTCTGAATATTGACATAATTTGTGACCTGTGACATGGTAGGAAAAGTGCCCAGTTTCAAAGAGAAACCACATCTATGTTAGGAGGTAGGAGGATAGGAGGAGAGGATTCAGGGATAAACCAAAGACAGACTTTCAAAAAAAAAGACAAGCTTGTGTTCCTTTAACTTTTGTTTTTCATTGCTTTCTGGTTCGGTTTGGGCACAAAAACTACATGGCTGGAGAATATTTTATGCTTTGTTATCCACTTTTACATGTTAGAAGCTTGGTCAACTATAAACTCTTGAAGTACTTGGTTACATTTAGGAGAAATATAGCTTGGGTTAAAATACGACTCTTTCATTATGTTAGAAGCATCTCCCCATCTCTTTCATGTTACCATAGTAACAAGTCCCATCTCACCTGATACATGATTGGTTGACTGAAAATGAGAGACAAAAATATGTTGATTAGAAACCTATTTGTGATACATTACAAATGAATGTATTCTAGCAGAAAATATGTTTCCTACAAAACGTAACAGACTGCAATTTAGTTGCATCGGAGCGTAATTTGTGGGGAATGAGTTGTCATATGGAATATAACACCGAATGTGAGATTACTGTTTTCATCCTCCACATCACCATGAAAATAGTTTCATAGGTTTTTTATGATAACGTAGCATAATGATGGCTGGAAAAGAAACATGCATCTAAGCAAGTTATACATGTATGAAAAGCTCCTCAGATCGTGTTTTATGTAAAGCAGCGATAGTGATAACTGACGTTCACACTGTCGGCAATTATTTGCAGCTTTCATTCTTTGTTTTTGGCTCCAGCTGTGTAGCTTTTAGCTTGTATTATATTTCAAAACTTCTCATATCAGTTTAGGATTATAGTTTTTTCTGTTTTGTGAGGAATATTTGGCTGTTACCTGTCCCGCTTTGGTCATCTGCCCTCTTTGTATGAAAGCACTCATAGTTAGTTAGATTCAGAAAACCTGGTTGACCAGATTTATGTGTTGGTGTTGTTGAAATTAGTGGAGTCAGATAATAAGAAGATATTCTTGGTATGTTGACTTTATTACATAGTAGAGGCTCCAGATGCATTCCAATTTTCTAGTTCAAATATTCTGCTTTCCTCTTTTCATAGATGCTAAAAATACACTGATTCAAATGTGGAAAAAGTTTCCTAAGCCTGTGATAAAGCATGCATCAGAGCACATGTGTGTGGCTGAGGGATTAAAATCAATGCAGATATACAGTAAAAGGCTCTTGTACTGTAATGAATCAAAAACAAACTTTGTGGTTTTTTTTGGAAGTGTGAAGGTTTTTGAAGTGTTAAATGTTTCTGGGCTTTTAATGGACTCTTCATGTTTTCTCAGCTTGTGTCCTCAGTTTATCTGCAGGAGCCTGGTTTGGTTTGGAAATACACGATTCTAAAACTATGCAGAATGAAGCTTGGTGCATTTCTGTCCTTCAGTTATATAGCATTCATATCCTTGCAGCTTCCTGTGCAGTGATGTTACTAGCTGTGCAGATGGTTTTCTACTGTAATGAAATGGTCGCTTCACATTTGTGGCAGAGTGTTGAAATATTTAGTGCTGCATATATACTGAAGTGTCTCAACTTTGTTCTTTAGAAATCAGTGTTTTGCTTTGACAATTACTTTTGCTAGCACTAAAATATTTCAGTCAATAGAAACTCTACAGTTCCAGTCTACATCATCGATATGTTGAATGCCAGACAAGGACATTCTGTCACTTCTTTGCATACTTTAGTGTGCTGATTAACGGGTGCAGTAAAGAAAAACTTTTAAACTTAGAACTGCTACTGCTCACAAAACTTAAACCATCCATCCATCCATTATCTATGCACGACTTTATCCTCACTGCTGGGCGCTGGAGTCTATCCCAGCTGACTAAGGGCGAAGGAAGGGGACACCCTGGACAGGTCGCCCCAACAATCACACTCACATTCACACCTACAGAGAATTTACAATCACCAGTTAGCCTCAGCATGTTTTTTGGACTGTGGGAGGAAGCAGGAGAACCCAGAGAAAACCCACACATGCACAAGGAGAACATGCAAACTCCACACAGAAAGTTCCCAGGCTCAGGGCAGGAAACGAGAATGACCTAAAACACTGAAAGAAGAAACATTAACATGCCAGAGCTGTTTTTCCCACTGTAACGGAGGTGCAGTCAGACCATTCTATAAAGTGCTGTGTCAGCAGTAGAGGATGGCCTGTCTATGCAAAACTAAGAATACACCAATCAGCCACAACATTAAAACTACTGACAGGTGAAGTAAAAACATTTATTATCTCATTACAGTGCAATATTCTGTTGGAAAACTTTGGATCCTGCCTTCATGTGGCTGTTACTTAATTTTCTTGATGCTCTAGTGATGTTTTTAGTGGGAATTTGTTCTTTAAAGTTCCCAGAATGATTTCTTTAAAGGCAGGATAACACTCCTTTTCTGTATGTCGCAATGTGAAGGCCATTCCTTGTTATCAGGCAACATTCTGTAATGTTCTGGGAATGTTTTATAATGTCTTATCTCAGCAAAATCCCCAGAGCCTCCTCAGAAAACTGCAGGACAAAAATGCGATTTTTCATGTGAGGCATCGCATTTCCCAACATAGCATACTCTAAAGGCGTGCCACTAGCGGGACACTAGGTGGTGTCTAGATAGATAACGACTAGTACACCTTCACCGTAATTTGAGGTGAGAAATAAGCTTGCAGTTGATGAATTGGTTCCTCATTTTAGTTTAAAAATGAGTAGTTTAAAGATTTTACAAAAATTTTGCGAAGCATCCGACCTTCGGTCAACAGTCCTCATTTACGTAAAGTACATGAGATCTCAACTTTTTGCAAATAAGGTGCAACAAGCAGACAACAAGCGGACAGCTCGACGGCCCGTCACTCAAAACTCAACACGATGCCAAGAGAATGCATTATGGGATGTTTCACATAGACAGTGAATGGAAATGGATGCATCCTGTGGACATGTGCCATTGGTTTGAGAACCTTTGTTGACATCATCCAAAATCCTCCAAATGTTGTGACTAGAAAGTTCTGTTTTAGTCCACTTTCAGTCACTTAGGAACATTCTTTGAAACAAATAGATACCCTTAAAATGTTATCTGGATATTAGATTGCTGTGTTTTCTTAAAAACATTATTAGAACTTGTAGGTAATGTTAACTATATCCCTTGCTAGCTGGGAATGAGCTGTAAAATGTAAAATCCCTAGAACCCAGTCTGATTAAGCATCTACAGGAACATCTGCTGGAAACGATCTGGTCCACCCACAAGATCCGCTGCCAACATCTGGAGACAGAAACCAAAGGACACCTGCAGAGGCCGTGACCCAAGCACATTAGGCAAGTGGTTTTAACAATACTTGGTCAGCAGTTGCTACATGTGTACCTAAATTTACAAAAAGGTTTGTGATAAACTCTCTTTTAGGAGAAGTGAAGGCTTGGTAACGTTAGAGCAAACAGAAACAAGATGTCTCCTTCGTTTCCAAACTGACAGGAAAATGAAGGAAGCAGGGAAAAAAGCCAGGAGCTGTGGCTCAGCAGCGATGAATAAAAGACTCGGGGAGGATGATTGAAGCTGTCCTCCACATTAACTGTCGCTAAGGTCCATTAACATTAAAATCTTCTTCAATCCCCACAGAGAGCCATTCCTCCTGCTCATCCCACATGCTCCGAGGCCTGATTCGACACATTAGAGCAAAAGTAACTCACTAAAGTTCCCTTTAGCAGTGCACCAGGTAAGCATTGGTTTAAATTTGACTCCTCTGATTCCCTGATAACACACTGCTTGTCTGTCATGACATACTTTACGGTCCTTCCTGAAACATGATTCAGGTCATGGTGGCTGGTTTATAAAATTTATCGGAAAAGAGCTGTGAAGTTCAAAGCGTCACCCCCAAGTTTAGCTCTCCAGCTCCGAAAAATGTCCCCAAAGTACGGCTAAATAATGCATTCAGAGAGAGCTGCGGGTTACCTGAAATGCCCTGTTTATATTCTGCAAAGTTGTCCGTTCGGGAGAGCGGCTGCCTGCTGAGGACCCTGAGGTGTGAAGATGGATATCCTTATCCAGTGATAGGGGAACAAACCTGCCAGTGGCGAGCACAGCTGTGACAGCGACAAGCCACTGACTCAGCCATCGGAGGATCCCGTAGCTGCCTCAGCTGTCAGTCTCTATTTAGAATTAAAGCAGTAATCAATACAGCAACCATTCACCCTGCCCCTCACGCTGCCTGCGACTAAATGGAAGCCTCACAATCTACACAAGCTGAATTTATGCTGCTGAGATACTTCAAAACTTTTTCCCCTAACAAATGATATTTGCTGCAGTGACGGCTCGAGGCTGCTGCTGCGATTAGACACACAAAACTCCACCATTCAGAGGCAGATTTATCACCTGAAAAGTAACAGACAAAAGCAATACAAGTAATTAGGCTGCCAGATGTGATAGTGCAACGAACAAGCAATTAGTGGTGGACTGATCAAGTGATAAGTGAACTTGGGAGAGACACAATGTCAAGTATTTAAGTGATCTTAAATGGGGGGAGAAAGAGAGAAAGGGGCTTTATAATCAACGGTGAGACATGCTCTGACTTTCACTTGCTTTGATTAAAGTGACCATTACAGTCACACCTCAGTGAGCTATCATAAGTGTTGCATGTGTGTATAAGAACACTGCACATGTAATCAGTGCTAATAAATCCTCACTAACATGTTGTGAGCACAAACGCCCGGCCTGGAAAAGCTGCAGCGTAACAGATGAAACGACATTAACTTTTTCACCTGCAGACGATTCACCAAAGACTATTTTAGTGCATAGAATTAGTAACTAAATACAGTTTTTCTAAGCCATTTGTTAAAAAAGCATCAGTTATCTTAACAACCATGCAATTTGAAATGAAAGTTGATTAAATTATGTCTCCTCTAGTTAAACACCAAGCAAATCATAGTTGCTATCAGCTTGTATTCCACTGATTTATTTAGTTGTACTGTTAAGACTGGAACAAAAAGCACTACTTATAGCAGATGCAGATATACGAGAGATCATAGTCCTTTTCATGATGCCTGTGTGACAGAAGTAGTGCATTTATTATTCTGCCATGTATCTTAGGGCTACATAGCATAATGTTTTAGCATCAAACTGCAATGTGCAAGTTAAGCAAAGTCAGACTTATTTTCAATGACTAATCTATGATGTCTGCCTGACCATGTGACGTACCTCGATTTAAGAGTTTTGTTTACTTTAAAGACATGGAGTTTGTAGACAGACAGCTTCACATGTGCACAGAAAAATGAGCAGGAACAGGAGAAAAAAAACACTGAAAAGGAAGGTTTGTTTGCAAAAAAGAAATGCTGCATCAGCTGTTCGGCCGCACAACTAGTAAAATATTAATCACTATCGCAGTTTGGGCTTCCCACCATTAAATATATGACATGACTGATATTGAGGTTCAAAAAGCTCATAGAAAACAGCTTATGCAGATAAAACCTGGGTATATCTGGCAGTAGAACCCTTTATAGCACTCTTTAAACAAGCTGTCTGGGCTGCTGCATTGCAGTAACTGATGGAGACTAGAAGCTTCTCTGTGCACAGTCAACAAGCTAGTTTCTACTGTAGCCGACGTGGTGCGTTAGGAAACATCGGAGAATTTCAGCCTCATTTGATAAGCAGATATCCATTCAGTGAGGTATTTTGGTTACAGTTTATTTGTTTTTACTTGCGTATTCATTTCATTAGCAGGAAAGTAGCACAATATGGAAGTAAAAGCAGTGCTTTGTTTATTTAAATGTCAAAGTGCAATCAAAGTATTTTGTTTAAATTGATGACAAACATGAGGATAACATGGATCAAAATAATTATGGCCATTTTTTTGGCCATAATTATGCAGCCCTCGTGAGTTGCATAGGAATAGTTCAGCTACAGAAAGAATGATGTTGATCATAAACAGGTACTCTTGTCTGCAGTGTCTTGCAACTAAATTCACATTTTGCTAGCTGCACTTTGGCTCTCCGTCCAGGCATATGCATCATGTGTGAGGCTGACTTTTATGGCGAGGATGAAGGAAGGAAGACAGCAGAATGCCCTGAAAAACCGTTGTTGCTGCAAAGAGAGAGACCTGTTCATGGCAGAATGATAAAATTCCCCTGTGTCCATGGATAAGAGGAGCTGTGGACATAAAATTAATGAATCTGCAGCTCTGATAAACATCCTGCAGCCCTTTTCACCTCCCAGACATCAGCTAAAATGGTCAGTAAAAGCTAAGTTTGCAAAATGTTTCTTCCAAGGGGCTAATTTCTGTGTTTCCTTTCAGTCACACTAAAAACGAACTTTTAAATTGATTCAAAATTAAAAATCAGTTTTCTTTGGAAAACTACAGAAATGCCAGTCTTTTTTTAACAACATGTTTTCTTTGTCTTTTTTTTATTTTAAACAAACTGCTTCAATTTTTACATCTTTTTAAGCAAACCACTTCACTTTTGTAGTTTTTTGGTTAGCAAAATACTTTACCTATGCTCTTTCAAACTGCTTCATTTTTATTTTTTTTATTTTTTTAAAATCATATTGCTTCAATTTTCCGATTTTTTTTTTTTAATGCTTCAATTATGTTTTTTTTTTTTTTTCAATAAACAACTTGAGTTTTTTTGGCATCTTGTCCAATGAACTTAGAAGTTCTCCTGAACGAAATTAAAACTTGATTCCCTACAACACAGACTAATTTCTTTATATACTGCTTTACTTTAGCCTTTGGCCACAACTTACCCTGGAGTTTAGGCTCATATATACTCTGGGGTACATTTTGACCAGCAATATTGCCCAAAAAAGTGATAGTCCTCGTTGTAAATTAGCCAACACTAAATCTTTGACTGCTCTTTTGTTGTCCCTTCACATTTGACATTGACCGTCTATGTTGCAGTAGTATGTTGTTGTTTTTTTTTTTTTAATTGCACTGGAAAGAAACTGTTATTGAAATACAGACTTATTTATGACAAATACAATGGGTTTAATCTGGAATTACTGTGTATATGTGGCCCATTCTAGCCTATAACCAGGTGTAGTGTGATTTAGAGTTAATCTGACCTGCTTCACCTGTATTCTCCTTTAATCTGACCTCGTACTTTGACAGAAAACACACATTCTCATCTATTACTGCTCCTTTCTGCAATCTTCCTACAGACACTTATAAAAAGCTGTTTTGACAACCGTGACAGTGAAACTATGTGAGAAAATAACATCTAGCATGAAAAAGAGGTCCATAAAGCAGACAATTTCTATAAGTGCTGCAAAATGTACTTCTATCGCTTCCATCTCTTCAACCTCTCAGCATCCTATTTGCTCACAGTCATCGTGTTGTTGCCTCGGCTGCAGCAGCAGACAGGATCTGATCGGTATTTTCCCTCTGAGCCGTGGCTGATCTACGCTCAGGATGCTGCAGCAGCTTCCGCTCAGAGAACACGAGTGACAGCTGGTCGGCTTTGACTGGCATTACATTAAAGCAGAAACTCTTTCATCAAACTGCAGCTAATTTGAGGTTTGTTCTCACATGCAAAGCGAAAATAATGTGGCAAAGTTGCCATAATCTACGTTGAGAGTAGAAATTCATTGATGCTGGTTTGACAGGTTGCTAGGGCACAGAAATCAAAAGGTAAATAGTGCAGAATGATACTTGCAGATCATGAGATAACAGCACAATATAAGGCTGGAAGCTTGTCTAATCTGATGAAAAAAGATTAACATTTAGAAAAACAGCCAACTATGAAATATCTTGTCAAATTTTCAAATGCCAAATGTTTTACTGGCAGGAAGTACATCACCAAACTCTCACAAAGCCATTGTCTTGCTTCAGTCACAAGCGACGAGCTCTGAACTTAATACTGACTTTACTTAATGACTCCCAAAGCAACTTGACTAATTATGTTTGAACGGCGGTGAATGACGCCGGGCCCCTATAGAAGCGTGTCAATCTGTGGCCTACTATCAAAGGAAAAGGTCAATTACAGTTGCGTGTCCAAGGACTTTCTATCATAGCTTGACCTTTTAGCTTGATGTGCCAGAAAACCCACTGGAGCTTCATCCAAATGTCACATGTTTCCTGACAGTGCTTGATTCCCCAGGCTGCAGACTATTTACTGTGTCCCCTGCCTGTATTGGTTCAGGACAAACCAGCAGCACAATTAGTGCACAGGCAGGTTAGAGTATATGTTATATACAGTGTGTGTTTCATAATACAAGCAGATGCTATGAAACCATTTTTATTATTATATAATTTTTATTGTTTAGCCTTTTTTTATCCGTAAAGAATCATTTAAAAAGATTTCATGTAGAGCACTAAATGAGGGTCTGAAAGTACATCAAACAACTGGCAAACCAACATTCAGCACCAACTCGGACTGTATTTAGTTCAGTCTGTTACTTGTCTAAGTTGTAAAACCAGAATAAACACTGTACATTGGGTTAAAAGTGCAACGTGCCAGATTTTGAACAGAAATTTTGTATTATGATAGCAGCAAACAACGATCAGAGCAGAGAATAATGTTATTCATTATTCATATTCCTGCTGAATTTATTGCTATTTTTAAATCTCTCCTTGAAATATTCTATTGTTTTTAAGAAAAACTTTCATATCGACGTGAATTGCATTTGTTTTTTGTTTTTCATTTTTGTTTAGTTGTATGCTAGTGCATGTGAGTGAATTTTAGTGTATTTTAGTGCATGTTGGCATATGTAACTATATAGTAGTGCAAGTTAATGTATGCTAGTGTGTATTAGTGTATGTTAGCATTTGTTAGTTTGTGTTTTTGTAACTATATGTTTGTGCATACTATTTTATGTTAATGTAGTGCATGTTAGTGTGCCTTACTGCGTGATAGTGTAAGTTAGTACATCTTAGTGTATGCTAGTGTGTGTTAGTGCATGTATGTTAGTGTGTGCTAGGGTGTGTCCCTCCCTTTGAAACTATTGGTCCTCCCTGTGCTTATAAACAGACAGACTGACCACACACTGCATCAGAAAAGTAAAAGTGCACTCCAGCATTTTAACAATGCAAAGAATTTAACTTTATCGTCATGTTTTTTCTTTCCAGACCAGAGTTAGCGTTGTTACCGCTGTTCTGAGGCTCTCCTCTGCTTCTTTCCCACTCGTGTCTGTTTCAGGCCGGTTTCTTCATGTGTCTGTTTCTACACATTGTTCCACTTCAGTCTCACAAACTGTGGAAACAGGCACACAAAAAGCAGAACAAACACAAGACAAGTAAAGTGAAGATAACATTACTGAAGCTGACAACAAATCATTATGACCACTGTATGAATTTTTAAAATGCTAGTGTGGCTAATGCTAGTCTTGTGTTTCTTTTTCTTTTTTAATTGATGTGCTCGTTTACTTTGGCCTGAGATCCTGCAGCTCAAGTAACATCAAATGGTTGCGAAGGGTTGCACACAGAACCTTCAATAAGTCAGAGACTTAACTTACTTTATACTAAATCATGTGATTAAACTGTCTCTGTTTTTTTTTTTTATGTTTTTGTGACAATATTTTAAAGGTTTTATTAAAGAAGTGTGTATGTGGATCACAGCTGACATCACAGTGAAGGGAGCTCCGCTGCTGAAGGCCAGTGATTTAACCAGTGACAATGGTGATTCTTTATCATATTACTTCAAATTCTTTGGAAGAGGTTTTATTCTTTACATGTAGGGACACGGTCCTTTCTCTGTAACCTTCAGCAGTCCTTCAGGAGACTGACTCAATCAACATAAGTCCGAATTTATGTGAAAAGGTTTCCTTAAATACACAGTTGGTTTCTTGACGAGATTATGCTTTATAAAGAGTCAGCATTCATTAACGCATCCAAGCATCATTTACTGGCCGTAAAGCAGACTTCAGTTTGCACCACTTTGACAACAAGTGATTGAATCATCGGCTTTTAATGGCCTGGTGTGCTGAAAAACGTTGCTGGTTTGTTTTTTGTTTTTCTTTTACATGCTGACTGGGTTGACACGTTTTTCTTGGATGTCTGTGTGGGAGCTGCAGTTTACCAGGAAAACTAATTTAAATAACAAGACAAGCTGGCAGCAATGACCTCATCAATAATCACACTGATAATACATTTTTGAGATGATGAGTGACACTCAGAGTGAGGAGGATTTATGGCGTAAAAACATGATAAGCTGGTGTAAAAACAGATGTTTGTCATTATTTGAAAGAAAATGTATGTCTATTAAGGATAGAAAAATAGCATTTTTTAGAACTGTTATCTTACAGATATGCCTTATATTTGTTAAATTACAGATATGTAATAAAATCACAGAAAAAATATTAAATATGAAGTTACAGGTTTACTGTAAAAACAACAAAAAAGAAGAAAAAACAGGCCAAAAGTGCAAATAATATCCACATCAAAAATCCGTATTTTTTTCCAAATGATAATTTGTACTTTTACATTACACAGTCAAATGACACTATATTTACTTACTTACTTATATTTACTTATTTACTTTATGTTTTAAAAATTAGCATTATTTTACAGATATTTGCTATTATTTAAATCATGTTTGTTTATTAAGTAGTAAAAAATGCCAAAGCATTCTCAACTGTTTTACAAATTTTCCCTATTGTGTTAAATTTCAGATACTATCTTGTAAAATCACAAAAATATTGATTATAATTTTGCCTTGACTGTAATAAAAAAAACAAAACCAAACAAAAGCAGGACAAAGAAATTCGCTATTAACTTACATGTTAACTGTAAAAAAAGACACAAAAGAAAACAAAAAGAAATAGACCAAAGCTATACATAATGTGCACATTATAAAGTCATTATTTTCATCAATGGTAATTTGTACTTACATTATAATATATACATTACTGTAACATTGTACAGTCGTATTACACTATATTACTGTATTTAAATCAGCAAAAATGTGATAATTTTGCATATATTTACCATTAAATTATGTTTGTTTACTAAGGATTGATGCAACTGTTGTTTTACAAATTTTCCCTGTTTTGTTAAATAATATCTAGTAAAATCACAAAAAAGTATTAATTGATCATTGGACAGTATGAAAAAGTAAACTCCAGCATGAATTGCATCATCTCCCAATAAACTGTATAAATAGTGTGTGCTGAAGTGATAACATTCGTCTTTCGCTGTTAAGTCTTGCTTTTGTCCAACAGAGATCTCCAGTATCAGATGGAAACATCCTCCACCACAACCTGTGACAACATCCACCCACGCAAACGTCACTGCGTTTTCCTCTCAGTGGTCAAGTCTGATCGTGTTCTCGAGAGGTATGGGGTGTTGAACGCTCGCTTCTTGTCACTTCAATGTTCTGCTCTGACAGCTCAGCTGAGTCCCACTGTGTTGGCCCCTATTAAGTTAGCAGTTTCTGTTTTGAAGTCAAGGCTGAATTCCTTCAATCTGAATCACCAACTTACAGCTACGTGCTAAAATCAGACTGTGTTAACTGACAGCAAGTCATTCAGCACTTTAAACTGCTTTTACTTAATGTTGTCTGGTGTTAAAATAAATAGCTAATTATGCAACTTGCATTCTTGACTTGAACTGTTATGATCAACAAGAACAAAAAGGCAAAAAAAAAGACTCCTTGTGCTTTCGTAAGACCATCTTTAGATTAAAAAGAAAGCAGCTAATGTGGGAGTGCAACGCAAGCCAACACAGCGATGTAAAAATACTCCACCATGAGTTAAAGTACTGCATGAATAAGTCAGTGGAAGTGCACAGCAGCAAGCTATAGATAAAGTATCATAGTAAAAGTCCAGGTGTGGTCCCTGTGACTGATAAATTATTACATGTGTTGTTGTTGTTTCATGTTGCTGTTGTAGCCGCATAGGTATGGGTTGCCTAGAACTCCTAAAGTTCAAATTAAATCAGCATATCATTATAGACTGTACATAAAAGATGGACATATATGGCGATCAACAGTAGGATCTGATTAGACAACCCAAAAACAACACAGGCGCTCTAAGACATACTCTGCATTATTGTCTATTTTTCTATAAATGGGACCATAATTTATGAAATTAACAACATTCTGTATTAAAGGAGACTTGAAACTAACAAATGAGAGCGCAGATGTTCTAAGAAAGTGTTTGCTGAGGTAATAAACCAAGTGAGAAGTTGACTTCTCATTTTTCTATAAATAAAGGAATGGTTTAGTATTTTTTGATAGTCTTAATTTGATAGAAGGGTCAGCTATTATACCTCAGTTCTGACAAATAAGATAAAATACCTCTCTTCGAGATGCAGTGGAATAGAAGCACAACTAGAAGAAAATTGAAATTTGAAGTACCTCAAAACTGTTCGTAAGTACAGCAGTTGAGTAGATGTAATAAATATTGAGGTCACCAGTGGTGGAACATAAATATCTAGTTTGGAATTTGGCTATCGCCTTCTTTGTTTTTTGAAACCAAACGTGAAATAATACAAGTGCATCTGACTGGAGAAGCATCTTAAAACATATTCAGCTTTATTTTCTATTTTCCTCTAAATGGGACCACAATTTATCAAGTTAGCACCACGCTGCATTGAAATAGACTTGAAACTAGCAGATGAGACCATAGTCTGGTAACAAATCAGTTGAGTACTAGAGTCATTTTCTCATTCTTCTACAATTTTCAACCAGAGAAGTCACCCCCTACTGGATGTTAGAAGGAAGGCATGGGTTAACGCTTCACTTTTGAAAACTAAAGGCTACTTTCATATTTTCTGTACAGTCTATGGACCAAAAAAAAAAACCAAACTACGGGTATAAAAAACAAAAAAAAAAAACCCAACTTGTATTACCATTAATGTGTCAAATTTGTCTGTATTACCCAACATGTAATGTCTAGAGGTTATATTACAGCCTGATCCTATATATTTACCTTTAACTACTTCTATTCATAAAAGATTGTTTCAGTATCTCCCTGTTGTTTGTATTTTGGTTATAGGCTTTCTATTATATCTCAGTTCTGAGAAATAAGATCAAATATTTAAAATCCACATATTTTGCCTGCAGTTCTTTCACCAAAGGCAAGACATTCTGAAAGTTTTTCAAACAGGCTTCCCAATTAGCCTTTTTTTTTTTTTTTTTTTTTTTTTAACAGTTTCTATGAATGCAAAACAATGACTCATACTCGGTTTTAACACCATTAACACCCACTAACTCTTTCACTGCATAAAGTTATGAGAAAATATGATATCCAAAACTCAAGTACATCAGACTGAAAGGCAGTTATTTATTTATTTATTTAATAGTATAATATAGTGACTCTTCATTGGTGTGAAGTTCCCAGCTGCAGGGAGGACAATGGGCGGATCAGCTTCAGATCCTGATTCACAGATGAATGAAGTGTCTTGCTCAAGGACACTTCCTCCTGTGATCTCTGAACACCAGGCCACGCTGATGGTAAAGATGATTCTCTGAGGGATAAAATGTGCTTGGCTCGTTTTTTTCTCCTTTTTTTTTTTACCCCGAGGTACAAAATACATCTTACTTGGATGTTGATTGATTTTAAAAAATTCCATTTGATTTATCGTTAAAAGGGATTAATAATTTCCACTCCATTAGTTAGCCATAGTAATTGATGAATGGCAGCATCACCAGAGATGAGAAGTTTCATTCACTTTCATTAAAACCTCATTACATGTCTCTGTGAAATAATTCAGTCCTGGCATACAGTCACCGTCTCATTGTTGATCTGAGTTGCTTGGAGTTTTTCTCATGTGATGACTGTAGTCCTTTTAGGGGAGGAATGGTACAGAACATGATCTGTAGCAGTTCTCAAACATTTTGGCAAGTTAAATACAAAGATTGATGCAACTCTTTGATATAAGTATGGGGATGGACTTAGCAGCCAGTTAGCTACATCAGCTGAGGCTTCGCAGCCAACCTGCTTCTGTCCAAAGATAACAAAATATGCCTGAACACAGGATTTCTTATTTGCTTTGTCGTTGTGCTAAAACATAAGACCTTTCTCCGTTTGACTTGGGCTAAATGTTGGATTTCCTCAGGACAAATCACCTGAACTGTGGTGGGATGTCATGTGGTTGCATTTTTTGGGTTTTTTTTGGCCACAGCAACACAATTGTCACTCTCCATCTGCCAAACTAACCAGATTTTCTCCCTGCAACTTCCTGTTCTTCCTTAAAATGAAATTCAAGCTTGAGCGTTGCCATTTAGACACATTTTAAGAGATTCAGCGCTTTGCAGACAATATTGTGGATATTTGCTGTAATTGTTACATTTAGAAAATATTCAGATTCTTAAAAGTGACGGACAAATGTATCAGCTTTTATAATGAACAGACAGTCAGAAATTCCTTTTTATTAAATAGACATAGTTTCGAAAGACAAAAACACTAGGAATGAAAAAATATCTTCTTAGGTGAACCTCAAGTGTTTCCCTGTGACCCCCTTTTCTTAGAAACGAATGCAACCTTTACACAAACATGCTGAGCTACATGCTAAGCTAGTTGAAAGTCATTCCACTAACATGAAATACCTGACAACAAAGATGCACAATCTAAAATAAATAGGTAATATGTTGTAACTCCGATTGTTGGAACAGCGGTGTTTGGCATGCTTCTAGGGAGCTTTGGAAGTGTTGCAGGAGCACTGGGAGTGGTGCATCACTATGCAAAGAGAGTATTTTCATGAAAATGGTGATCAAATCTAAATGGGATTTGACTTTTGATGATCTAGTTTCATGTGCAGAGCAGATAACATGCAGTGAAATCAGGGTTTGAGTTGAAAATAGAAGACCTTTGGCACCATAGATACACATTTATCCACAAGGACAGTTTACCTTATTGCATGGTTAAAAGAGACGCTGACAGTCAAACACATGGAAAGAAACAGTGTTAAAGTCAAGAGCTAGCTGGCTGTTTAGTTTCATCAACTCACATTACTCCTTGTTTACTCGAGTCACCAGGGATGCTTTCACAATGAAATTTAGTCAGACTTGGCTTTTCCTTGCCTTCCACTATCTGTTTATTACTGTTTTCAGAATCCCCTTCACTAAAATAACAACCTCCAAGTAGCGACCGCTCACACAAACAAATTTGGAACAAATTTCAAGTTTTGCAGATAATTTAGATTGTGTAGTGAGGTAACCCTGCTTTTGTTTCATTAATTATCCATTTTAGTTCTGCAAATACGATTGAGATTGGCTTAAAGAAATACAAAGGAGCCACAGTGTTTTTCTAATAGCAGGATGATAATGAGGTACAGTCAGACCATTCTGCAACACAGTGCACGACTAAATAAAACAAATTACATTAGGTTTTCAAAAAAAATTGTTTTTATTTTTTCCGTCAGGCTGTTCTTGTTCTAGTTCATTTTATTCATTTGTTTTTTAAACTCTCTAATCATTAGGGTCCGAGCACCGAATGGTGCGAAGACCCTATTGGAATGCAAGGAATTATTAGGGTCCGAGCACCGAATGGTGCGAAGACCCTATTGGAATTCGTTGGGTTTATTATTATTATTATTATTAGGGTCCGAGCACCGACGGTGCGGAGGACCCTATTGGAATGCAAGGAATTATTTATTATTATTATTATTATTATTATTATTATTATTATTATTATTAGGGTCCGAGCACCGACTGGTGCGAAGACCCTATTGGAATGCAAGGAATTATTTATTATTAGGGTCCGAGCACCAACGGTGCGAAGACCCTATTGGAATGCAAGGAATTATTTATTATTATTATTATTATTATTATTATTCTTTTCCGGACTTTTGAATTGCCTTTTTGGCGGCCTTATCATACCCCAAAACGCATCAAACGTGGCATGCTCATCAGGCCTCGCGAAAAGTTTGATATTTTATGGGAGTTGCGCATGTGTGTGGCAAAATGGCTCCATAGCGCCCCCTGGAAAATTGAAAATTTGGTCATTAGGCCAACTTGCACGATGTTTCATGTACAGCTACAAAATTTTGTATGCATATTCAGCACATCAGGAAACCCAAAAAAGTCAATCATGACCACGCCCTAACACCAATAGGAAGTCGGCCATCTTGAATTAGCTGTAAATTTTTCAAAATTAATAACTCATCGGGGATAAGTCCGACAGACGTCAAATTTGGCCAATATATGCAAACACGGGACCTGATGAAAAATTATCAAAATGTTCATTTCATTTCAAAGGGCGTGGCCATGGCGACTCCCAAAAAAATGGATCCTTCGCCATGAAACAGGAAGTGGTGTCTAACTCAGCTGTACATGGTCCAATCTGCCTGAAATTTGACATGTGTGATCAGGGTCCAGCCCTGACAATATCCATGTGGTTATATTCATTCACAGTCATAGCGCCACCTTGTGGTAGCAGGAAATTGACATTTTTCACACTTTGATGTACTATTCTTAGCACGTTGATCAGATTCACCTCAAATGTGGTAACATAAGCCTGAACACATTGATGATGATTCCCAAAGAAAATGGTGACTCGTCGTCAAGGGGCGTGTCTGTGGCATTGCGGCGAATTTCGATTTCTCGCCATAAAAATTGAATCATTAATATCTCAGCTGGAAATGATCCAATCCGGACCAAACTTGATGTGATGGACACCAGTCCGGTTCTGAACACATCCACATTCATAAATTTAGAAATACTCATAGCGCCACCTATTGGCAACAGGAAGAAATTGTCATTACATTTGCACGTGCCATTGCCTGATACTTTGTCATATGATTCTGAAAATAGGTCAGGTGAGTGACCACACATTGACGATGGCACAGTGTGAAGATTTTGACGATTCATAAAACGCTGTTGCCGTGGCAACGTATCGTTGCCGGAATAAACAAAGTACTTTTTGACAGGTTAAAAATGCTCAAATGCTCGCCAAAATTGCCACACATATCTGGACCGGCAACCCATTTCAGATTTTAGGGAAACTGCACATGTGTTTGGCAAAATGGCTCCATAGCGCCACCTGGAAAATTTCAAACATTTACTACGGCCAGTACGTGTCACCTAGAATTATGAAACTTGGTAGGCATATGTAACTCGTCAAGACACACCAAAATGTAATTGACAGCCATGCCCAAAACCCAACAGGAAGTCGGCCATTTTGAATTATATGTCATACGTTTTGACGATTTTGGGTCATTTTTGTACATTTTCAAAAGCTATAAACTCACATAGGGTAACACCGAGAGAGCTGAAATTCGGCCAGGATGTAGTCCAGGCATGGGTGATCAAAAGTTATCAAAATGCTCACCTTAAGTCTGAGGGCGTGGCCATGGCGGCCTCGTGAATTTTGATGCTTCGCCATGAAACATCAACTGCTGTGTAACTGCCCTAAACATGCTCCAATCTGCCTCAAACTTTACAGGTGTGATCAGAGTCCAGTCCTGATCACATCCATAGGCCGACATAAACTCTCGGTCGCAGCGCCACCTGGTGGTTGGAAGGAAATGCTCTATAACTAGCCTGTACATGGTCCGATCTGCCTGAAATTTTACGTGTGATCAGAGTCTGACCCTGATCACATCCATAGGCCAATATACACTCTCGGTCGCAGCGCCACCTGGTGGATGGACAGGAAAAGCTCTAGAAGTAGCCTGAATATGCTCCAATCTGCCTGAAATTTTGCACGTGTGATCAGAGTCCAGCCCTCATCGCATCCATAGGCCGACATGCACTCTCGGTCGCAGCGCCACCTGGTGGATGTGCGTGGATTCGCCGACCAGCAAGGATGCGAGGACCCGTCCAACGCTGCTTGCAGCTTTAGTTTACTTTTTGATCGCAACAACTTGTCAAGATATGGAAATGATTTTAATTTGATATTCATTTCCACGTGTAGTAATCCTGACACCACAGCATAAAAACTAAACAGGAACTATTAAGGAAGAAGTTTCGGTTATCTCCCTGCCTTGTAAATGGAGAAAATTTATTTTTAAAAAATGCATAAAAGTTTTCTTGGTGCATGAACTGAGGCTGCTGACTGACCTTATATTGCACAATGTTCAATGTCTTTAAATATTTTCACAGTAAGGATTCATCTGTCGATCTATCTATACCTGAAACCTGATCCTCTGTATATAGTCTTCTACATGTTTGTTGTTTTTTTTTTTTTAAGAATAAAGTCATCTGTATATAATGCTATGGGCAATTTTTGCACCGTTTTTTTCTTATTTATTCTTGCACTGCCTTTATACTCTTATACTTTCTCCTTTCCTAAGGAAGAAGTTTCAGTTATTTCCCCAGTTATGTTTGAAATGTAACATTACTTCTTCAGCTCAGTGCATCAGTGATCATATTGGTTTAGTGGTTGGAAGTCAATAAAACATTAGCGTCAGTCAAATTGAATGCGTCAGTGGATGGAAGTGGTGGTTGCCTTGTGCTGCTCTTCACTTGACTGCAGCTCCATGGCTCCATCTGCTGGACGGACAGAAGTGCAGCAGCTGATGGCAGCTTCTTTGACCTCACGCTGCTGTCAGACCCACAGATTAGGGTTTATTTCAGATATATATAATAGAAAATAGTAATTAAAAAATAAGCTGATGTTGTATTTTTGCAGCAGTGAGTTTTACAGGGTTAAGAGCAACCAGTCAAAGGTTATTACTGAGGATTTTAAACAAAAACATTCAGGCAAACAGTTAACATCATAGGGTGCCTGACATGTTTGTTTTTTTTCCGGGTCGATACAGATTTTTTTTGTAATCAAGGAGATCAATAACCAAGATTTGGAATCACTACACATTTGCAGAAAAAATAAAGTTTTTGAACAGCACATAAAGTTAAGTTAAAATTAAAATAATCACGAGTTGCAGCCTTTGCTTATTTATGTTTTACATGCTGAAGTTGTCCTTCAGTGTTTCACTGATCAGATTGTGCTGTGGGCAGGAACAAGATCAGAGGGAGGCAGCTGCAGCAGACCCAAAGTAGTTTCACATTCATTTATCTGATCAGATTTCAGGGGGCTTTTTTTTTTTTTTTTTTTTTTTTAAAGAAATGGGACCAATAATTGAAAACATGCTAAATATCAGATGGGATCATTGGTGTCACAGGACATCTGCAGACACAGGTCAAAGATTACAAGGAGTTTATTTAACGAATGAAACTAAAACCAACACAGAAAGGATAACTAAACCAAGGTGAAAACAAAAAGGGGAAACCAGACTAATTGTAGGAGAAAGGTTCTGGTTTCAAAGTCTGTGGTCTGGCAGAGAGCGGAAGAATGAAGAACCGGGCCTTCGTGGATTAAGGTGATTGAGAACAGGTGAATCAACCCCCACATCTGTGAGAGAGATGGGTGGATGGATGGATGGATGGATGGATAGATAGGTAGGGAGGTAGATGGACCATAGATAGATGGATGGATAGGTAGATCCTGCAGTGGGGAAATTTTCAGTGTGGCAGTAGCAGATAGGAAAAAAAGTAAAAAAAAAAAAAAAAAAAGCAGCACTCAGTGCACAGATATAAATAGATGCTTTCTCCTTAGAGAAGAAATAGAAATGCTTGTAAAAAAAAAACCTGTGAAATTGCACATATTGACTTATTTACATTTTATTGCAGTTACTTCATGGGTGATCTGAACTACTGGGAGCAGGCTTGATTGAACACAGTCTGACTGCTGCAGGAAGGAAGGACCTCCTTCAAACATCGTGGGTGAAGCAGTTTGTCCCTGAAGGAGCTGCCGGTGATGGTCCTGTTTCCTGCAGGGGGTGGGAGATGTCCTCCATGATAGACAACAGCTTTGTCATCATCCTCCTGTCTACCACCAGCCCAGGACAGAGCTTGCTTTCTTAACCAGTTTCTTTAGTCTCTTCCTGTCTGCAGCCGTGATGCTGCTGCTCCAGCAGACCACTCCATACAGGATGGCTGATACCACCACACAACCATAAAAGGTCCTCAGAATTGCTCCCTGCACCCCGAAAGACTTCAGTTTCCTGAGCAGGTGAAGTGTGTTCTGACCTTTCTTACACCGTGCGTTGGTGTTCTATCTCTAGACATGTTTGAATGTCTTTATCAATAAATGCTCAAACATATGTTGAGTGTCAGCTCAGCTCTTTGTTCCATACATGTAAATGTTCCAATGTGATTGGTGTCTTGCAGTCAGAGTGTAAAGAATTGAAGCTGTCAGAGGCTTTCTGTGGTGAAGAGGCTGCAGGACATCAGCTGCTCCAACAGGTGAAGCCTTTGTTCTTTGGCTCCAACCAGAAGCAGCAATAAATCAGCATGAGCTGCAGCTTATCCACCTCATAGAGTGTATAATAAAGAAACCAAGAGGTTTTAGTTGATAGCTGTCGCTAGCAGTGTGTTGTTCAGGTTGTGAGGAGAAGTAAAAAGCTTACAGCACCTGGTATTCCCAGGTAGTCTCCCATCCAAATACTAACCGGGCCCAACCCTGCTTAGCTTTGCAGATCAGATGAGATCAGGTGTATTCAGTCTCAGAAACAAACCTCACATGATTCAGATCTTCACTCACACCTTTTATTTGTCGTTTGGTTGCGCCAGTACTAATTGATAGCATCATTTAAGCAAAGTTAGAGCAACATCTTGTAGGACAGGTGGTGTAGAGGTAAGTTTTTTGCCTCCCCGGTACCTTAGTACCTTTATTATCTTCACTTCCTTAATACTTTTGTGTACCATCATTTACGAAAACTAACAGCTACACCCAGTAGGAAGGATAGTGCAGTGGTAAGTTATCTGCCAAGAGGTCCTTGGTTTGAATCCAGCTCAAGGCTCTTTTTACACTTTGGCTGCATGACAACCTCTTGCAACCATCATTACAACAAACTCCACCAGGGACCTTGTGTGACAGATAGCTCACACAGAGGGTGTGTGTCTGTCATGTGGATGGTCACGGTTCGAATCCCCGCTGTGGTGTGGAGTGTCACTGGACTGGAGTGGACTGGACTGGACTTCAAGGATGGATCTGGCAAAAAGGAAAACCAGGAGATTTGCCCATAAGCAAGGCACGAAGGCACGAAGGCACGAAGGCACGAAGGCACGAAGGCACGAAGGCACGAAGGCACGAAGGCACGAAGGCACGAAGGCACGAAGGCACGAAGGCACGAAGGCACGAAGGCACGAAGGCACGAAGGCACGAAGGCACGAAGGCACGAAGGCACGAAGGCACGAAGGCACGAAGGCACGAAGGCACGAAGGCACGAAGGCACGAAGGCACGAAGGCACGAAGGCACGAAGGCACGAAGGCACGAAGGCACGAAGGCACGAAGGCACGAAGGCACGAAGGCACGAAGGCACATTTTTGGCAAATTTTGCCCAAATGTGGAAAAAAAAGCTTGAGCAGAGGGGGGGATTGAACCTGCATTCTCCAGGTTCCAAACCACCATCACTACCTCTGGACTACCGGTCCTACATACCCAAATACAGGCTTTTCTTCTATTCGTCAAGGCGGTGACATCAACACTGAAAGAAAAAAAAAACAATCCACAAAATCAAAAAAAGAAGATAATCTACCTACAACTTTTAAAGAACACGCTAAAAAACACAATACTAAAAAGTCACACTCTTCTCCTCATCACTCATTTTTACATTTTAACACAATTTCAAAGCCACACAAATCATATTCTTCATGTCAAATCACTTCTCTTCACTACAAATGGGAGAGAACAGCAAACAAATAAAATACAACTTATGGCTTAAATATCTTCAAAATCTCTTTGCTATTCCTCTACATTCAAATTCCTCAACACCACTCAACAATCACCTGCAGGATCTCTTACTTCTTTCTTAGCTCTGACAAAACATCTTCAAGACTCTGAGAAGACAACTCATTTTCAACACATTTGCTGCTTCGTCTAATTGTCCACACACATCTCCAGTCATCAACAGGCCTCACCACTGATCAGCTGCACAAACTTACATGTTAAACTTCTCCAAAGATAAAATACAGGCCCTTCTGTCTGATCACAACTTTTACTGGTGGCTCATATTTCAAGTTCATTTCCTTGCAAAGTCTTTATTTTGGATTAAAGTGGGATCTGTGACCAGGCAGATCACTTGTTTATTCTTAGCATTTGGATTTCACTGACATTCCTGTCATGTAGAAAAATAGAAATATCTGCATTGATTCAGCTAAACTAACTGCAGACACTGAGAGGCGTAAAGTTCAACAAATGCTGTTTTTATTTACTTCACTGGTGACATCAGTAGATGCTTGCAGTGAAACCACCACTGCAAATATTTATGCATTTAAGTATTACAACTGAAAACTCCCTACAAACGTCCACTTCTAACACCACAAACATTGACCAGAGGAAATGATATTAGCTGAACATAAAAACATGTAAAACAGCTCTGATGCTTTCATCCTGAGCTCCACTCAAACATTTCACTGTGCAGCAGCTCAGCAGTTTGTTTAAGAAAAGCATTTAGGTTCAATCTGTGAAGCCCAAAACCCACCAGCTTTGAAAAATGACACCATTTACCAGAGTCAAAAACTGTAAAAACAGAAGGAATTGTTGGATTTTCTATGTGAATGTGTCGCCTCTCTAGTTAACTCACCCGGTTACGTCTCCATCCTGACGCTGCTCTGCTGGACCGGAGCTTCTGGACCAGCCGGGTGGACCTTCCTTCACAGATCTTCCCGGTGGGAGTGATTCTGAGTCGGCCTTGGTTGACTGCAAACTCCTTAAAATGGACACATGAGAGGAAATCGTGGACAAATCGATACAACAGCTTGTTCGGTTTGTCCTGTTCTTAAATGGGTAGAAAACTGCTGAGAGCTCTCAGTTCAATTCAATTTTCAATTCAATTTTATTTATATAGCGCCAATTACAGTCAAATTGTCTCGAGACGCTTTACAGAACCCATATGCCTGACCCCCAGAGCAAGCCAAAAGGCGACAGTGGCAAGGAAAACACCCTTTTAACAGGGAAAAAAACCTCGAGCAGAACCCGGCTCTAATGTGGGGGGAACCATCTGCCTGCTGGCCGGGCGGGTTGAGAGGGACAGAAGAGGTAGAGAGGTAGAGATAGAGGGGTAGAGGTAGAGATAGAGGGATACAGATAGAGGGGTAGAGATAGAGAGGTGGGGGGGTGGGACACAAGGACCATAAAACACAGCCACACATTTGAAGCATCCAGCATCCAGCTCTGGGACCAGGGACACTCGGAGAAAGGACACAGAAAGAAACAGAGTGAATGTAATGCAATAATGGTATATGTAGTAAATACATAGGTAGTTAGAGAAGGGCTCAGTGCATCAAGAGAGGTTCCCCAGCAGTCTAGGCCTATAGCAGCATAACTAGGGGCAGAACTAAGGGACGTCAAGAGGGGAAGTCAGTTGTGCAAATGAAAACACAAGCATACCCCGTCAGGGTCCCCCAGTCAGCCCTAACTATAAGCTTTGTCGAAAAGGAAGGTTTTAAGCCTGGTCTTAAAAATAGAGAGGGTGTCCGCCTCCAGAACCCAAACTGGGAGCTGGTTCCACAGGAGAGGCGCCTGATAACTGAAGGCTCTGCCTCCCATTCTACTTTTAGAGATTCTAGGAACAACAAGTAAGCCAGCAGTCTGAGAGCGAAGAGTTCTGCTAGGATAATATGGTACTATCAGGTCTTTAAGATATGATGGAGATTGGTTGTTAAGAGCTTTATATGTCAGAAGAAGGATTTTGAATTCTATTCTAGATTTAACAGGAAGCCAATGAAGAGAATCCAATATAGGAGAAATATGATCTCTCTTGCTAACTCCCGTCAGTACTCTGGCTGCAGCATTTTGGATCAGCTGTAGATGTTTCAGAGAGCTATTGGGACAACCTGATAATAAGGAATTACAGTAGTCAAGCCTAGAAGTAACAAATGCATGGACTAGTTTTTCTGCATCACTCTGAGACAGGATGTTCCTGATTTTCACAGTATTTCTCAGGTGGAAAAAGGAAGTCCTACAGATTTGTTTTATGTGCGAGTTAAAGGACATGTCCTGGTCAAAGATAACACCGAGGTTCCTCACAGTAGTACTGGAGGCCAATGTAATGCCATCCAGAGTAGCTATATGCTTTGAAAGCAATTCTCTAAGATGTTTGGGGCCAAATACAATGACTTCAGTCTTGTCTGAATTTAGTAGTAAGAAATTATAGGTCATCCAGGTCTTTATGTCCTTAAGACAATCTTGCAGTCTAGCTAGCTGATTAGTTTCATTTGGCTTCATAGATAAATACAATTGAGTGTCGTCAGCATAACAATGGAAATTAATACAGTGCTTCCTAATAATGTTGCCTAAGGGAAGCATGTATAATGTGAACAGTATTGGTCCTAAGACAGAACCCTGAGGAACTCCATGATTAACCCTAGTATGCTCAGAAGAGTCATTGTTGACATGCACAAACTGGAACCTGTCTGATAAGTAGGATTTAAACCAGTCCAGTGCTGTCCCTTTAATGCCAATAGAATGTTCTAGTCGCTGTAATAAAAGTTTGTGGTCGATTGTATCGAATGCTGCACTAAGGTCCAATAAAATAAGTATAGAGACCAGTCCATTATCTGACGCTATGAGAAGGTCATTAGTAACTTTCACCAGAGCTGTTTCTGTGCTATGATGCACTCTGAAGCCTGACTGAAACTCTTCAAACAAGCTATTCCTTTGTAAATGTTCACATAATTGATTTGCAACTGTTCTTTCCAGAATTTTGGAGAGAAATGGGAGGTTGGAAACTGGTCTATAGTTGGCTAAAACATCTGGATCTAGAGTGGGCTTTTTAAGTAAAGGTTTGATTACAGCAACCTTAAAAGCCTGTGGTACATAACCTGTTACTAGAGAGAGATTAATCAGATCTAACATTGAGGAATCAGCTCTGACAGAGTGTTGCTCTGACTCCATGTGTGACTGAGGCTGGAGTGAACAGAGCTGCTGCTGCTCAGATGCAGCTTCTTATTAGCACAACAACAGACGCTGCGTTCACTACGTCTGTGGGTGTGGAGCTGATAAAGAGGATCTTCACCACTGACCTGAGCTGCTGCCACACGGTGAGACGTCCAACAGAGTCACTGAGCAGCTGATGATGAAGAAGATGAAGGCTTCAGGAGGAGGTGGAGGAGGAGAAGCTGCAGGGCCACATGAGACACTGAAGAGACAAACCAGAAATGATTCACACACTAGACATGAAGAAAAGAAAACATCAGAGAGTGTAAAATACAAGAATGAGTCCTGAACATCACAGGCGTAACCCGTAGAGCTACATGACCACACATGTTCTGGTCTTGAAAACGTGTATTAATCCAATAGAAAGTCTAGGGGTAGGGTTAGGGTTGGAGAGGAAGGTCCTTACAGTTGTAATGAAAAAAATAGGGTAATTAATATTACACATAAATATTTTTAATGTTAATACTAAGCAGCCGAATATTCTGAGAAATTAATCCGTGGTTTTTCCTTCAGCCGTTGTAGATCTAGATAACCTAAAGGTACAGTGCAACCACAACGGCTGAAGGAAAAACCCCAACTTTATTCTAAGAATTTTTTGGCTAGTGTGACTTAATATTAAATTATGAAAAAATGTATAATTTTATATCCATGTTTTTGGTACATTGCTACTGTCAGGATCTTCCTCTGTAACCCGAACCCTACCCCTAGACTTTCTATTGGATTGATACACCTTTGCTGACAGCTAACATGTGTGATCATATAGCTCTGCGGGTTAAGCCACTGAAGCATGTAGTTGGTCCTCAATGCTGAGGCCCTGGTTCGATTCCCGCTCGCAACCCTGTGCTATATTAGTTGTTCTCATTCTTATTTCTACCCCATTGTCTGGCTGTCTCTCACTACGCCTATCCATCAATTAACTGCAAAAGACTACAACACTTATTTACAAATTTCCTGTTTATTTATTAAATACAATTTTTTAATTTCTTACATCTTTTTTCCCCCCATACTTTATAAAAGTTTAATTGTCTTAACTTTTTCCCATTTATTTAATTGCTTCTTTTTTATGTATTTTCTTTCTTTAATCTTCTTCTTCTTTCTAGAATTTAACACCAACCTTCAATTTTGGGTCATTTTTAGACATTTTGAAAAGCTATCAACTCAAACAGGGTAACACCGAAAGAGATGAAATTCGGCCAGGATGTAGTCCAGGCATGGGTGATGAAAAGTTATCAAAATGCTCACCTTAAGTCTGAGGGCGTGGCCATGGCGGCCTCGTGAATTTTGATGCTTCGCCATGAAACATCAACTGCTGTGTAACTGCCCTAAACATGCTCCAATCTGTGTCAAACTTTACATGTATGATCAGAGTCCCGCCCTGATCACATCCATAGGCCGACATAAACTCTCGGTCGCAGCGCCACCTGGTGGATGGAAGGAAATGCTCTATAACTAGCCTGGACATGGTCCGATCTGCCTGAAATTTTATATGCGTGATCAGAGTCCAACCCTGATCACATCCGTAGGCCGACATACACTCTCGGTCGCAGCGCCACCTGGTGGATGGACAGGAAAAGCTCTATAAGTAGCCTGAACATGCTCCAATCTGCCTGAAATTTTACACGTGTGATCAGAGTCCAGCCCTCATCACATCCATAGGCCGACATGCACTCTCAGTCGCAGCGCCACCTGGTGGACGTGCGTGGATTCGCCGACCAGCACGGATGCGAGGACCCGTCCAACGCTGCTTGCAGCTTTAATTCTTTATGTTTTTATTATGTTAAAATTTGCCTTTAAATATTTTATGTCATTCTTATCCAAGTTTCATAGTTATGGGCTGAGACCTTTCAGTTTTTTCCTCGGTTACATTTTAACTATGGCCTCATACCTTTTAAGTTAAGAGTTTTAATAAAGGTTGCTCAATAATACTATTTCTGATAAGCTTCTTGCACAGTCAGACCATTCTATGCTTCAGAATGATCTGATGGTGCGAGACCAAATAAAACATAACTAAAGTAAGATTTGAAATTACATCTTATCTTACCTAAAGCTGTTTGTTTTTAAATTCTCTAATTATTGCTCTCAGTTTTATATATTTTCTATTCTTCCTTTTTGATATTTTTAATTCTAAACTTCTTGCACAAATGACTCATAGTGCTGGTTTGCAGTTTCATGCAATGAGAGCTGAGAGTGAACCAAACCAGAAAAGATATTTCAAATTGTCATCTGATACACTGCAATAGTAAAAATATAGAATATATTTCCTGAGGTCTCTTTGGGTGAAATGTGCACCAGCTCTGTGGCAATGCAAAGGAATCAGATTACTCGGTAGCGCACCGGTTCCTTTAGCTGATATTTTTAATGCCTCTGCTTATTCTGCAGCTGTCTTTTTCACACTGATATGATTGGGAATTTGTTGAAATGCAGACAGAGTCTCCAGAATTCTCCCTGATGGGCAATTTGTGGGCAGTCAAGTTGATAGACAAGGACGCAACATGCTAAATCACTAATGAATAACTGCACTTAGACTCGCAGACAACCCCCTGAAAACTGCCTCCTACGTACATTCATGTTTTCTATCAGCATCTCTGAGTCCTTGATGTGCAGAATGAACAGTATCCCTCCCCTCTCCTCCCCCACTCCCTGCCTCTCTCATGCCTCCAGGCGCTGCCTTATTTCCCCCCGAGGAGTGGTGCAACTCCCTGCCAATTCTCCCCAATCCATCAGTGAGTGTTCTGCCTCCCAGAGGAGCCTCCAACGCCAGCTCCGGCCCTCCTTCCTCCACCTCCCACCCACCAGCACTGACAGACTGACCCGGTCCTGTTTTTAAATCCTCATATTATGTTTTGTGTGACAGACAGATTGGCAGGTGCTGAGTGTGGACAAATAGGCCGCAGTGACCAGTGAAGGCTGCAGCCTACGTGGTTGTGTAACAGTAAAATGTGATTATTTTATTATTTCCTCCACTTTGTAATGGCCTATTATTAGAACCATTGTTAATATTATTGGTTTTGAGAATCTCTTGGCAGAAATGGCAGCACGGTTGACTGTTTAATAGTGTGTCCAAATATTTAGAGGTGTGAGCTTGTTGGAAAAGTCTTTGTTATAAACTCAGCATTCAGGGAGCCTCGTTGTTGGAGAAGTTTTCTAAAGTAAATGCAGTTGTTAGATATTTAGGGTTGGGGTTCAAACAGTCTTCACTGGGGTGTTTTTTATTTATTTTTTTTTAACTTTATTTGGCTTAAACTGAGCAAAACCACAAAATGCTATATGAGAGTATCACATTTTGGTCATTTTTAAAAATGTTTTCATTCAAAATGCAACCCATAAATTTACTGGCATTTGGTAAATTGAAATGAAAAAATATCACAGCTAGACTTATGTATATTACACTCTAAAAATAATCTCAAGGGATCACTGCTTAATTAAATGCGCGGCTGCAAGAAAAAAAGAAAAAACCTCTGAATTAATGATTTAGCTGGTTTGAATTTGCAAACATTATTTTGAAAGGTTGTATTCACATAATAATGCTGCTAAATAACACAACTTAGTACTGTGTGTAATTCAAACTAAAATTCCTGATTTAGTTGATTTGAAACTACATTCAAGTTAATGCAACCTAAGAAAATGTAATTGATGACCAATTTTTTCTTCACCGTGATGTCAGGATTTCAGGATGTTGAACTCTTCTTTCTACTCAACAGTGGAGCAACTTAGTTTTCAAAATGTATGAATTTTTTAAAAAACGTGTCTTCATAATTATGATAAAATATGAATACATTTCTCAAATCCATAAAAATGTCACTTACTTATACTTAATCCCTCATGTTTTTGACCTTTTAGTGCTTTGTGCATTTTAAAATGTCAAACAAAGTTGACAGATCTCAACTCTGCACTGTAAAAAGTACATCTTAGCTACCACAATGCCATATGGTAATATTGATTTTCAATAAACAAATAACACGTCAAAGCCAGATATATGCATATTACACTCTAAAAAGTTTTTATACAACCTATTCCCACTTCCTGAATAAATGAATAACTGCAAGATAAAATTTAGGATTTAATGATTTAGATAAACATTTTACACAGCAAACGTTGTTTTGATAAGTTGTGTTGACATAATAATGCTGCATCAACTTAATATATTTAGTTTCAATATGTTTTGTTTCAATATTTTAATATTGTGTGCAATGTCAACCTGAATTTTAATGTTTGTTGATTCAGAATGAAATTCAAGTTTAAGTAACTTGATAAAAAATTTGCCTGATAACTTTATTTTCTTCACCTTGAATTCCAGATTTCTATCTAATAGATATGCCTTGAGAATTTCAGATGGTTAAAAATGTGTGTTAGAGGATATTTCAAGGTGAATTCCATGTCTTTAACAAATAAATTCCACTAAAGCAGTGAATCTGTGAATGTTTTCAGTTGCGATATTACAACAATGGACTCGTGCACAGAGTTTTTCTACACCTGCTGATAGTCGATAGGATATGTTGTTCTACTGAATGCAGCTAATGCTAGTCATATTTAGCAGTGAAATCTGTCTGCAATCTAGACAGTATAACGATAAAGTTTCATTTGGCAGTTCTGCTGCTAGAGAGGATTTTTCATGTTTATTTATAATTTGTTGGAGCATTTCAATTAGTTTTGTTTTTGCTTTCAAAATTTTAATATTTTGTCTTGAAATACACAATTGCTACTAAGGAAAATCTGATTGGAGCAAGTTATTTTTTATAAAGTTTTTGTCAACTTTAAAACTTGTGTTCATAAATATGGTCATTTCTTACGTAGCAGGCAAAAATGTCTGTTAAATAACAACAACAGAAAATGACATAGTTAAAACTAATTTATATGAGTAATCATTTACTTCATGATTGGTTACATTTTTGCAACCATGAAGTAAATAAAAACGTATCTTTGACAGTAGAGAAGAATCTAATACCATCAACCCAATGTAGTTTGTTGGTTGACCATAATTTCATTAGAAGTTGTCATAACTCAAAAGATTGATGCAAACTGTTTTGTTTGTTTGTTTTTTGAAGTGGGTGGGGGTGCATAGAATAATATTGTAGGATCTTAAACTTAACATTTATATTAATTAGGTTAATTTCTGTAATTTATAATGTCATAGGGCCTTAGCTACAGTATATTATTACATTAGTTAAGTTATTCCCCATAATTAATGACACTGCACAGTCTCAACTTTAATGTAGCATCCTCAGGTAAAGTAATATTTCTATATTTTTATACATAGATTATTAAAGTAAAATTACACCATAAATATCCATCATTTAAAGTATTTTTAATCTATTTTTGTAAGTTTTAATTGCTAATATATAAATTATTCAAGCAAAATCACACAATAAATAACGTCAGGGTTTCAGTCTGAATATTTACAATTATTCGGTTATTGTGCAATACTTTTACCAGAAAGCAACAGCTGTTGTTTAAACGTCACATACACAAATGTTGTCTTAACTTGATTTAACTGCTTTTTCTTGTTTATGTTGCATGTAATATGATATGTGTTTGAATTTGTTTTACATTTTTTTTGTCTAATTTGACATTTCTTTGATTGTAAAACTCTTTATTAATAGTGTTTTATGAAGTGTTTGATTTACACTTTCAGTTTCTCCAGCAGCCCTGCAACAAAACCCTCAGATTTTTGCAGTTTTTAACCTTATTTTGGATAATTGCTGCTGTACTGTTAGAATTTACATGTATTTATATGTTTTGTTTTTTGTTTTTACAGTTGTTAATCACAGTGTTGATGAGAGGAGGCTCAAAGTCTGAATAATTAGAAATATTGTAGAATTTTATCCTTGATATTTATATTAGTTGGGTTAATTTCTAATACTGCAGGGTCTAAGCTACAGTATATTATTACATTCCTCAGTTTATTCTCCTTAACACCACTGTGGGGTCCTTAATATTATAGTCAAGAAAAGTGGTATTTTCTATTTTTGTAGGACTTAATTCTGAATATATAAATTACTGAGGTAAAATCACACTAGTAATAACATTACAGAGTGTCAATACCAATATTTACACTTTATGTTGTAATTTTTTTATATTTGGCGTCTTGTGTTTTCTGAACTGTTTGATTCTCGTGTTCAGTTTTTCCAGCAAAAAAGCACCAGATTTCTATAATTTTGGAGAATGGCTGCACTGTTGTTAGGATTTCTAAGTGTTTATGTGTATTTTACAGTCATTTATCAGAGTGTTGATGAGAGGGGGCTCACAGTGGAGATTCTGTGCTGCTCGGATCTAAAATACTTCAAAGAGCAGGAGGAGACTCAGCACCGCGGACAGCGCCTCTCTCTCCCCGCTCTCTCCCGGGGTCTCTCTGCCTCTCTCTCTCTCAGTCTCCCCCCTCTCTCCCTCTCTCTCCCTTTCTCTCCCTCTCTCTCCCACTGTCTCTTCCGGACTCACACTCGGCAGCTGGCTGCGTTACAGCTCCTCCCTCCTGTGTGGTGGCTTTTCCCGACCAAAGATCCTTGGACGTGAACAGTTTCGCTGAAGAGCACTTTTTCTTCCCTCCTCCCCCAAAAAACACGCAGACGGACAATCGAGGCGTCAGTTTCTTCCCACATCGACCTGAGAGACGGGAGTTAAGGTGTAGGATAAGGTCTCCAGCCGTCCTTCACCCCCTCCACCTCCCCAAATCTCTGTCAGCGATGGAGACTTGGGCTGGCTTCTGCCCAGCCTTGCACTTGTCCCTGGGTATCTGGCTGATGGTGGCCGCTCACACCCTGCAACATGCCAAGGCGGAGATAACTTGCGCATCTTGTCCGTCGCCGGTTCAACTTCACCTGGAGGAATTACAGCTGGGGATACCCGCCGACCCGACACAGGAGCCGGCCAGCCTCAGAAACATCCGAGTAGAGTTTGGCGAACTCGGGGTTACCGAGCTGAATACTGGAATAGACGGAGAACAGTTCCCCGAAGAGGTCAGTTTGGATGGAGTTAGCGCGCCCGGAGATACACCCGGATCCGCTGGGCAGAGTCAGCACGGTGGAGGCGGCCAGCCGGAGACCGCTGAGGACGCTGCGCTCCGGAGAGCCAAGAGGAGCGGCGGTCCTGAGTTTGCCGACTTGAGCGAGAGCGGGTGGAGCGGGCGGGCTGGTGTGGACGCTGGCGCTCCGGAAGATCGGGGCTCTATGTTGGACGGACAACGGCAGGGCAGGTCCGAGTTCAGGTGGAGCAGGGACGAAGGGAGAGGGAATAACCGGCAGGACGAGCCGAAGCTCACCAGCAGCACTTTCTCTCTGACTGGGGACTCTGCGCACAACCACGCGGTGGTCTACTGGTCCGGACAGAACAGCAGCGTAAGTACAGCCGCTTCCTTCTTTCCCCCCCAGCGGCTCAACTCTGACCGGAGATTTTGGAGATATTTTGAGAGAATAAACTCCGTGACGCACAGAGCAGAGCCTCGGTGCTCTGTCGTGCCACTGAGTTTGGGTTCACTGTTAACAGGTGCACTGGATGCGCACTGACGCACACTGTTCCTTAAATGCCAGAGCAGTGCAGCGCAGTGAATCTGAGGTTATTCCGCCGCGACCTTTGACTCTCCTCAGAAAATTACGCACTAATCTCCTCAACTCAGACGTCCCTCCTGCTCTTATCCAAACATGTGCGCTTCTCCGCTGGCATGCGCAGCGATTTGTCAGTTTAATATTTTGTTTTGTCGTGATTTATAGCCTTAGCAGGGGAAATATATTTATGATTTATTTGCAGCGAATCTGAGATATGCAAATGCATGATTCATTCCTCCCAACTGATGCGAGCTTTTTTTCATCCACATTAATTGAGCGGGGAAGGAGGGAGTCATAAATTATTGTTCAATCTCCAATAAGCCCTTAAATTCTTTAGATTATGAGTCAACTCTTGGTGCCTTTACTTGAATTTAGGAGTTTATCGAACTGAATACCTAAAAAGGCGAATTAATTTTAGTTTTATTGACTGTTTAGGAGTGATTTATTCCTTTAAATGTAATATTTAGCCCAAGCCAAGGTGTGCTGCAGCCAGTGTGTTGCAAATCTTAAGATGCTCTCCCTTGTTGCATTACCACACACTTTCCAAAGGGGGTGTTTGGAGGTTTAGTCCTAACCCCATATGCATTATCACCAAGGAGGAGATACGTGGTGTCTGTTTTTGTTATTCTAAACATCTAATTTATGGGCATTTATTTGAAGGAAATGAATTTGTAAACACTTCAAGGGTACAAGATGGTCAATTTAAGATTCAAACTTGCAGCATTAATGTGATCTCTGTGTGCAGCAGGACTACATGTGAGCTTTGTGTCACAAAATTAGTGCAGGTCAAAGACCTTGGCAGCCTGCTGCCATAATGTGTAAATCTTTGCAGCGGCTGTAAATAGTTCTCACTGAAACACTTACTTGTCTTTGAAATGACACAGGCCACATTGGAGCTCATGAAATGGTCGAGGATCCGTCCCCTCTTACACAAGTGGGCCCTCGTAGGAGGAGAATAATGAGACAAAATGAATCAAAGTCATTTACAGCAGCATGTGAGCTCACAGGAAGCCGATGGCCTCTTCTTTGTGGCTTCATGAGCTTAATTTGTTGTTATGGCTGCTGCTCTCGCTTTATTCCATTGGAAAAAAAGAGAGAAAAAGCCCACATATTCAGTCTTGTCTGAGCTGATTATGACATGGTGCATGAACTTGTTTTTTAACCCGCAGTGAAGACTGAGGCGCTGTGCTGTGGACTGTGTTTGTGTGGCTGCATGAGTGTGTGCTGGATGGAGGGGGTGAGGAGGTTATCGTGTGCCGCTGCCCCTCAGCTCTAAATCTTTAATAATTATCTTGAAGACTGAGGCCTCTATTTCAAAGGCTTTTCTTCTTCTTTTGTGGCAAAAAAAGGAATAAAGTCAGGCCTGGCCTCCAGAGCATCCTCAAGAGAGGAGATCTGCTACTTAATCTTCATCGGTGCTTGTTCTGGTGATGAATGGAGGAGCAGGAAAGAGAGAGTGAGCTGCGAGGCGTCTGACTTCACTCTGGCAGTAGTTAGTTAGAATTAGAGGCTGGCTAATGGAGGACTAACTGGTTGGATGGATGACTAGCTTCAGGTTGGGCCCCTTCATTTTTCATGTGACCTAATGCTTCAGAGACAACAGAAACATGACAACAACTGGTTGTTTGGTTCGACACTCGGAGCCTCCTGAGGCATCATTCTGGCCTCGAGGTTGAGCTGAAGTTTATTCCAGATAGGGACATCTGTTACTTGTCTTTCACCTCATGTTCTCAGTCTGTCAGCCTTCAAGGTTCCACCAAGTCCTGGTACAACAATGACCTCCAGATCTAGAACAAATGACCTCTTGTGGCCACATGGGCTTATTGCACACATGGAACGAGGTTTGGGTTGTTGGATCCACAAAGACAAACACCGGAGACATTATTTTCCAACCACAGTCAGTTTCTTTCCACCTTGATCAGAATTTTCTCCAAATTTACGATTAAATTTGTCTTCTAAGCCCAGCGGCAATCATTTTTCAATGGGCGAGTAGCAACTAATAAGTGTTTCTTCAATTAGTTGTTTGGTCGCTGAAAGTGTCAAAAATGGTGCAAAATGATCTTCTTTCCTTGTTTTGTCCACAACCCAAACATATTCATTTTAGCCTCATACAGGAGGAAATAAACCGCCGTTTAAGAAGTCTTTTGTTCTCAAAATTGCTCAGACTGATAAAGTATCAATATGGTTCACCATGAGTTTAAGAGCTCTAGTTTCTACCTGGTTGACTGTACCGGAACCATTCTTTTATTCTTTAATAGCCTCACTCTAAACTGAACCAAGTGGTACTTCTTTAAACATGGCATTGGTTGTTCTTAACTTTGACCAAGCAGTTTTTTTTATCCATGACCATTCTCTAACCAAGTAGTTCTTTGTAGTTCCAGGCATTATAAAAGGGTGAAGATTTAGTTTTAACATGAAGGAAATGTCTGAGGGTCCTGATCTAAGAAATTCTCAGCATGAAACTATTCATTTCCTGCATTCTGGTAAATTTTTATGCATCAGTTTATACACTGTCTGCATTGATTTTATGTGGAAATGGCTTATCTTTCATGCACAATGAGTAAATGTTATAGTAGTTCCTCAAATTGCAGTCCTTTGCTTCTTTTATATTATTAAAGGGACAAATACAGCTCTTTGAATAAATAACATAAAATCTACAACTGTGGTTGAGGGAGTGAGTTCAAATAAAGGGAGGAAAAGTCTAATTTTGTCTGTTTGGTATTTGCTATAATCTGGACTGTAACCTTTTAAGTGCAGCATATATCAACAGAGAGGAGGTCAGGGGTTTTAAAAGTGCTTCAGCAGGGGCTCAAAGGTTTGCACGAATACACTCTGAGCATAGTGTATGTAAAAGATGGATGTAGCCAGCATGATGTCCCCAGAGGTTTGTGGACAGTTTTGAAACCTTGGGTTTGGAATTTCACCAAAGCCATTTTGGGCTTGTGAAACTGGTTTGCCAGTGACCAAATAGGCCCACCTGAAAACATACCTCATTTCACTGTCAGTTTTCCTCTAAATGGGACAATAGTGTACAAAAAGAACACCATGCTCTATAAAGGGTGATCAAAAAGTTCCAAGACCATTTGTGGTGCACATACACGGAACATGTCACAGCTGAGTGTATGTAACATACGGGAGTCAGGATGTTCAGGTTTTTATGGCAGGTATAAGACATCATATTCTGTTTCAGTCAGCAGCTAGATGATCCAACCTTTATGTGGAGGATCATCATGGTGACCAGAGAACGGTCTGCACCTACCAAAAAGAGATGAAACAGTGCCACAATTTCCAAAACCAGAGAAGACGCATCAGTTTGGGAGCACCAGGAGGATGTTCCTTGCTTTTCTTCAACATTTCCACGGTTATGCACCATAACTGCATCCCCAGGGTTGGAGTTCTACTATAACGTCCTGAGGCGTCTAAGGGAGGATTTTTCGAACTCATGAATAGAACTCGTCACTCTCCACCTGCCCTGCTCAACACATTTAGCTCCCTGTGACTTCTTTTTGTTCCCCAAAATGAAATTCAAGCTGAAGTGCTGCTGTTTTGACACCATTTAGGAGATTCAGTTGATCACAGATGCTGCTTGACATGTTTACATAATGGGACTTCTAGGGAGCGTTACAAATGCTGCAGGAGCACTGGGAGCAGAGTATCACCGGGGATGGTAGCCAAATTTCAAAGAAGTTTTGATTTTGTGCAGTCTTAGAACTTTTTGATTGCACCTTGACTTGGAGGGTACACCCAACTTTAATATATAGTCTGTGATCCAGAGCTGCTGGGTGCAAAACATGTCTGTCATCATTTTTGGATTTATTATGTATTTTTTAAAATTATTTTCTGACCTTGCAGCTCTATGACTAACATCATGCTGGCAATCTGACAGCAGATAGTAAAAGTTCTCTGTTTGTTTGGGTGTAAATATTTGTACAGTCTGAGCCTGGACTGCACTTTAATTTCTAGTGTGTATTTTTGGTTTGTTGTGTGTTTTGCCAAGCCAGTTCTTCCAAGGCAGCTAAAAATTAGGAATATTATGACACAGTTAATTCGTAGAATTCATAAAAATACTCCCGACAGTTGTGTTTTTCATGCATAAGATAAAGGTGAAGGCTTCAAGAACGGCCGTTAAGACCTGCGCTCACAACCGGGTTGCCAGATTTGGCGACTCTCCGCAATAACACAATGGCGACAATCTCGTGAAGCTCATGGACAGAATGCCAAGAGAGTGCAAAACAGTAATCAAAGCAAGGGGTGGCTATTTTGAAGAATCTAAAATATAAAACATGTTTTGACTTATTTCACTCATTTTTGTTTACTACATAATTCCGTAAGTGTTCATACATCGTTTGGATGCCTTCAGTGAGAATCCGCAATGTAATAAGGAAAAAACATTAAAGGAGAAGGTGTGTACAAATTTTTGACTGGTAGTGTATATATATATATATATATATATATATATATATATATATATATATATATATATATATATATATATATATATATATATATATATATATATATATATAGATATATATATATATATATATATATATATAGATATATATATACACAGTACATTATATGGATGCAACTTTTGGTGAAATATTCGGGCTTTTAGTAAAATAAATATTTTAGACCGACTTTATTAATCCCCAGGCTAAAAGGCGGAAACACGTCACCAATTTGTCAACATAGCACACGTGCTGTAGTTTGGTTGCCGCAGCAGCTCGTGCTAACTGAAGTGATGTGAGCAGACGATTAAAATGGATTAATTTCTACCCAAACTAAGAAAATGTACAGAAACAAAGTGGAGACAGACGACAAAAAAACTCGGAGTTTAGACGAAGCGGAGTCCGGAGAGCTGAGCAGCGGACAGGCAGCAGGTGTTTCCAGGTTACACCACAAAGTACGAACTGGAGGCGCAGCGAAACTTCCAGAAACTTCCATGGATTTATATAGTTTGTATCGGAGCAACACTTGGTGGATAAAATGCGAACCAACCTGCCCCGGTTTCTGGAGGACAAACTTCTCAAACCTAACCTGGAAGACAACATAGTCAAGCATCAGCAGCTCCCTTGGTCAGGTAAGATGGTTTCAATAGAGTTATACTGGCTGCAGGACATATTATGGGATGTTGAATTTGGTCTTTACTTTCTCATCAGCTGTTTGTTAGACTGAAGGTGGAAGGTTGGAAAGTTTGGAGTTGTCGCCCAACTCGACATGTTTTAGTTGGAAACATGAATATCTGTGCCATGACAGCATTTTACGCAGTTCATTTCATGTTTTGGAAACGTGGCACTAAATCCAGCCGGCCAGGCAAAGAGAAATAACGCCGAATTCTTCGCTTTGGCTGTTTAAAGCTAACATCATGTCTTTTTATTTTGTAGTATTTGTTTGAATTAAATGATTTTTTTTAACCTCAATGAGACTTTCCAGGAAAAGTCTCATTGATTTTAAAATGTCTTTTTTACAAGTGTATCCTGGTGCACAGGACAGGCATAAAACGACACAAATAACGTTTACATAAGGGTTAAGCATCATAGCATTATAATCATAGATCCCACGGCATCAGTGATCGTACAGGACAATGTGAGTCATAACATGTGCATCACAAATGAATCCTGTAAATTTGCTTCAAATTCCTTTTAATGGTGGTTTTCTGTGACCTTTTTCTAAAGCTTATATCATATTTCATGATGAAATTGCCTTGGTAAAGACATGTTTTGGTATCCTTGGTTCTGGCTCAGGCCATTTTTGGATTCTTGACTTTGTATTATGGGCTGTCTGATGGTTTTTAACATGTCTGTGTATGCGCACTGGGGTAAGAGTATGGCTTTCTTTTATCTAAACATTTCTATTATCAAAATGAAGAATTAGGAAACTGTTGCTTAGTTCTGGTCATGGATTTGTTTGTTATATTTGTTTAAGGTCTTTACTATGTTTGATGCCTGGCGATGACTTGTGTTTGAATTCTTACATAGAATTACAACCAATATAACTTAGATTTTGCTTTGTGGAACACATGCCATTGAAAGAAACATTTGTTTTATTATATTTTGTAAATTTTATACACAATATTACATTGACATTTGTATAAAATTTATGAAACATGCATATTAGTATTAGAGCTGCAGCGGTTAATCAATTAGTTGTCAACTGTTACATAGTTAAGCAGTTTTTAAGGGAAACATCTAAATTCTGTGTTTGCCTCATCTTCAATTAGCATACTTTCTGGTTTCTTTCCTCCTCTGTGACAGTAAACTGAGTATCTTTGGTTTGAGATATCTGTCACCTTGGATTTTAAGAAAGACTGATTTGATTTTTTACATTTTACAATTTTCTCACATTTTATAGACCAAACAACTAACCACTTATAAAGAAAATAATCAACAGACCTTTGACCAGGTAGTTTTAGCTAAATGAACTTAATTAAATCATGACTACAGAGGTGACAGATCAGAAAATACTCAAAACTAGGCCTCAACAGATAATGGAAGTAATAATAAACTTACAGTAGGGACAAGTGCAATACTCAAATCGCAGAAGCTGCAGGGTTTTTTTTTTGGATAAATGTAAAATTGTAACAATATACGATTATAAATGAAGTATTGTGGTGCCACAAAGATGCTCTGGCCTGTTAAATTTGTTCTCCAGATGTTAGATAACATGTTAGTTTTTCGCAGACTGCAGTAACAATCTCCTCATCATTTGTGTATGTGTTTTTTTTTTTTTTAAAGAAAGAAATGCAAAAATTATCATCCACCCTTAAATTGTGACTTATTTTGCATCATAATTATTGTTTTATTTTTTATTTTTAGCGTATCTTTCAGTCCTAGTTCTGAAAGGATTTTCTTAGTGTAGGTGCTAGAAAGTCTTTAAAAGCGTTATATTTGAAAATACGAATCCAGACTATGTACAAATACATTAAACCTCATCCCCTCATGCTCAAAACTAAGGCTGAACAATTAATTGAAATAATATTGCAATCACAATGTGAACATATATGTCCAAACATTATATTCTAAATATTTGGTAGTCCAGACATCCATCCTGTGAATCTTGTTCTTCAGATGTTAGACAACATGTTTGCAGCTCTAAAAACCTAAACATGTGATGACCTCATAGGCGACAGATTGGAGCATGTGAATCATTCCAATGGTCCTGAGTGTTTCTGAAAGTCCTGACAAAATGCTGAAATCTCATCCGGGTGTGTTTCAGAAGCTCCAGCTCCACTGACCTTTATGCAGCATCCCAGATCCCCCACTGCCACCTTCATGATCTTAACTCCTCACGACTAAAATCCTGAAATATAAATGTAAATGAATCTCAGCCAGGCGACTGCTGAGCTGTTTGCTCCACTGGCCACAACATCGACCCTAAATTCACAACCTTCTTTGGTCCAGGGGTTTTTCTCAGTCTTATTTCTGCCGGGTCGGTCGGCCATGTCTTGTACTGCGACTACCTGAGGGAGGATTGATGCTGCTGTGGCGACAGCGATGGTGGCGGCATGTCCTCTGAGGCATGTACACAAGGCTAATGCACTCTCACTGTACCTGTCCGACTCGCCGCCTGCGACTTCACATCTGCCTCAGGCTCCTGCAGGTTATGTCAAAGCCTCAACCTTAGATATTAACTGGCACTGCAGCCGTGGCCACATTGAGACAAACTGTCATTTATAATATTCATGAACATAATTCTGAGGAAGCGTTCCTTCAGCGACGTGACAACTCCTTTTCCTGGTGTGCTTTTTTTTTGAAGGCGGCATAACCTCTCAGCCTCAGCAGTCATGAGCATAATGGCTTTGTGACTGACAGCTTGAATGCAAGATGGATCTAGCTTCTGCAGGAGCCTCTTTTGAGTGAAACATTCATCTCTTCTTGGAGAAGCTGGAGATCACCTCTGCTGTAATCAAAATAATATTGTAGCTTTAACAATAAAGTGGCTGTAAGTATCAGCATCTCAGGGCTTTTTGGCTGCCACATTTTTAACCCCCTTGATGTTTGTTTCATGTTCTCCCTCTCTTTGTTGTCGTTCGATGAGGGCTGCAGAAAATTAGCATAAGGTGCTGGCGTGGGCTCGACTGGAGTGGTCTTTAAAGTGGAGAGAACCCACACGGAGGCAGGTCATCCATATCTGGCGAGTCATCAATTGAGCCGACTGGTTGTGTTTGAAATTCTCAAGTCCCTCTTGAGGAGCCGAGGAACACATGCTGACTCTCCTGAGCAGCATTTGAAGGCAAAAATGTCACACAAGCACATGTTCCAGACTTGTGTGAGACGCCGAAGCTCAGTTTTGCTGCAGGATTCTTGCTGAACAGAGGTCGATAAAGAGTCTGAAACAATCTGACACTTGCAGAAATGTTCCAGCAGAATACTTTATCAACCTGGCTGGCTGATATTTGTGGTTTATGGTCATTATATGCAGCAACTATTGTGCGAGGAAAAAAAAGCCACTAATAAGGACAGAATGGTGTAACATTCAGTTTCTGCAGAGAGGGAAGGTGATTTAGGATGTGGAGGCAGGTCGTGTTCCCACTCACTTTCCATCAGCCCATCTCACCCCTCAGGCTAAATTACTGATGCTAATACATTATAAAGTTGTTTCTTTTCTTCCCCTCTCCCTCCACCCTGGTGGCCGTCTGCTCTTCAGGAAGGATGGGAGGGGGGAAAAAAAAGTAGAATATCATAAATAATGTAGCCCTTCCAGCAAGCCTTGGCTGTCTTATCCCTCCATCTATCCTCCCTCCTTCTCCCCTAATCCTGCTCTAATTAGTGTCTACAAATTTCTCTCCCCCTGTTTTCTTGGCTTTTTTCTTGCAGTTGAAGTATGATGTTGTGGCAAGAGGCCATTTGCCACAAAACATGAATGGAAAACGGGATTTGACTTACTTCCAGAGCTTAGACATCTTGGCTGCAGCTCCCAAACAGTCGGGTTCGGCCTCATGCTCGCTCGTGGCCTCCGATTCTTTCCAGTGTGGTTTTAAAAGCATGTTATGTCACTTGAAGCGCTCGCAGTATGTCTAAAGCTTTGAAAATTTCATCTATAGAATGAGTCACGTACGGTACGGCAGCTCAGATTGCATTTCTAAAAGCTTTATGTGGTTTTAGCTATTCGGAATAAACAAGATTTTCAGTCGGAAGGAGAGATTCTGTTGCAAAAAACATCATTTTAAATACAACAAGAATCGCGCCTGCATCCACAAAGACCTAAGCTTCTCGCTCTCTTTACCACAAGCTAACTGGGTCAGCACAATTTAAGCATTTTATAACTCCTGCTAAAGGTCACTGGATGCACTTAATAGTGTCACATAATGCTAAAACTCTGCTGGGCGCAGAAACGCAGCCACATTAAGGAGGTTATTCAGGAAGCCATCCAATCAGGATGCATTCCACCTGCTCCTGCAGCACGACGCAGAGATCCACTATCACATCAGGCTGCTAAAACGCTTCGAAGCTTGTAAAGTGTAAAGTAGAAACCCAACTGGTTGTACGAGGGGCTTTCAAGGCCGCGTCGGGCAAAACGTAATAGCCTCATTATGCTTCATGTATGATTGTTGCAGCTGCTGAAGGAAGCCGCCTTGCCACGAATTCATGTTTTTTATTCATGGCTGCTGATCCTGGAAGTCTCATGGAGAAAGTATGAGCTCCAGAGAAGTAGAGGTGTTTTAATTAAATTGATGTCAGATTTAATTCAGTTTTTATTAAGAGAAAACGTCAGGCTGCTGCGTCCTGCCGCCGTCTTCTTGCTGTGCACAGTTTGAACATCCATGACTAAGAATATTGAACTGTGGATTCCAATTCTCGGAGGAAGGCTGCATCTTGACCTTTTTTTTCCTGAGCCAAGTGCGATACCTTGTAATGCCGATGCCCCTTGCCATTTCCCAAATAAGGGTGAATCCACGGAGAGCGGCCAGGCGATGTAATAATGTCAGACCATGGCGAAGAGATGGACCGCACGCTGGGTTTCCTCTCTATTCACTACCTCTTCTGTCTCACATTCACATGCATCCACTGGGTCACAAATCTGCACACAAATACCCAAAAATAAGAGACACTGAACATGCGCACACACACATACACACACACATGCACACACGCCCTCAATCATTCTCAGTGTCACGTTGAGCCTGGAGGACGTCGTCATTGATGGAGACTAATGTTGACACATCACACCCCAGGACCTGCGGTCAATTAACACATTGTCTAATTAAAGTGATCTACCGGTTTATCTATGAGAGATTGAAAGCAGCTGTAAAATGTGTCCATGCCACATTAACTTCACAATCAGGTCTGCTTCTTTATTTTCCATTTGGATTTTTAATGGTAATAACCTGCTTAAACATCCACTCATTACCAGGGCAGATTGTGTAAGCATCTTTCACTGATGGCGGCGGCAGAGAGGTTCTCCCGATTTTTAGGATTTTCTGTTTTCCATTCGAGCCGTGTAATCGTTTTTGGACGTTTTTTTTTGCTCGGGACACGTTTTGACTCACTGTTGACTCATTTTTCACTGGAATTTAAAATCCTGCACCTCTATGGAAACAGAACAATCATGAAGGAGAGGCATCTCAGAAATATCTTCTGTGCAGTGTGTAACAGTTATATTCCCTGAAATTATAAAAAAACAAAACAAAAATACATCAAAGTCAAATTTCTTAGACTGCGTATTTCACAAAAAATTTAAATAACTTGGAATGCACATGTATAAATCTTTTTCAAGGTGTTGCCAACATGGAAAAATTGGAGACTTGACATACTATATAGATATTTCAGTACTTACGGTTTCACAATCTCTACAAACTTTGTGTTTTTCACACTACTTTGCACATCAGCTATAGAAAGATGTTTCACCATTCTGAATGGATCCTCCAACAACTTGTTCCTGTTTGCCTTCTTTGAGCATTTATTTTACTGATCCATTATTAAATAAATTTTTAGCTGTGACTTTTAAAAAAGGGGATTTTCATAAACTGCCATAGTTGTAAGCTTAGATTCCTTTTTTTCCCTTGGTGGAACGGTATATCAAGCATCCAAAAATCTGATCTGACATCTTAAAAATTCGTTGTTTTTCCAGTTTATGACTGATTAATGGTGTCATTTTGCAAATTTGTGTAAAGATAAAATGTCTTTCAATGCTGCATTAACTACTTCTTTATTTTCCATTTGGATTTTTAATGGTAATAACCTGCTTAAACATCCCCTCATTACCAGGCAGATTGTATAAGCATCTTTCAATGATGGCGGCGGCAAATAGATGCTCCCGATTTTAGGATTTTCTATTTTCTGTTAATGCCCCACTCAAGCTGCGCAAAATACTTTGGTACGTGACTGAACTTCTGCCATCCGTTAGTATCTATTGTGGAACTCGGCCTGAAAAGTGCCCTTTAAATAAATCATCCTTCAGCCGGCTATAAGTCATTTTCCTCCCCCCTGAAGGTTTTGTTCGTTCTTCCTGAGAACGGGAACTGCATTACATTTCTATCAAACACAGTAATTGTCTCTTATTTACCCAGCCTCCATGCTGAGCTGCTGTTAAAATTTTAATGACGCCGTAAGAGTTTGTTTGGACTGCTTGACGGGTGCGGCACTAATATAAGCCCGTCTTATAAAGGAGACTGTGAGTGGTCATGGATATCAATGAATTATTAATCCTCCCAGCTCTTTTATAGGTGTTTCTCTGTGCGGAACACAAAGTAGGCTGCCGTCTCATAATCCTGTTGAGGAAATTCTTGTGAACTGCACAGAATAAGACGGGCCAAGGTATCGCTAATGATCCCTTTGGTTAGTCAGTAAATAGAGGTGTCACTAACACTTCAAGCTGGTGGCATTCAATTCCCACTGAGGCCCCATGATAAAAGTATGAGCTTATTTTCCAAACTCATCTGAACGTGAATGATGCAATGCACTTCCCTAAATTCTACTTTATTCAAAATACCAGCTCTTTTTAAGGTATTAGTTTTGTGTCGACACCTGCGGTGCAAATTTTAAACAGTTTGAAGTAGAGTGAACCTTTATTAAACCTTCTGAACCCAAAAACCTGCCAGTGGATTTGAAAGATGCTTTTTCTATTTTAAAAAAATCACCAAAATCACACCATTTTTCAGAGCAAAAAACTCTAAAAACTGAAAAAATAGTGGGATTTTAAACTTTACAACCACCTTTCAATTGACTCTGTGGAACTCTCAGTTTCATTGATTAAAAACAACCAAACTAAGCAAGAAGTCGTGTCATTTGGTCAAAATCATTTTATTCTACACATCTCATTTAAAAAAAATTGTCAAAAACACATCATTTGCAGTACCCAGATTTTGTAAGAAAAACAAAACAAAAAGCAACACTATTTCTGTCATGTGACTTTTGGTCACGTGAAAACAAATTACTGGCCTTTTTTGCTGAACTGCAGGCTGTGTTTGCACAGAGCAAAGAAAAGACAAGAGAAACAAATAAAAAAAATGTATTTAGTATATCTATCTTTCTTTTTTTCTCCCAGTATTGGTAACATATGTGGGAACTTGGAAAAATGTTGCACATGTTGATTCCATATTGAACGAACAAACCATAAAATTCAACTTAATTTTTAGTTTTTTTCTGATTCATGGCATTGTATCTGTCATACTGCACATAAGACATTTCTGAGTTCTTTCTCACTGTAGGCATGTTTGTTTTGTTTCCACTGAGGTGCAGGACTTTATATTGCACAAAAAAATAAACCCACGGTGAGTAAAAATGTGACAGGAGCAAAGAAACAGCCAGAAACTGCTTGGAGTTCAGAGGATTAAGTTTTCCTGTAAAATCAGCTCAGTTACGTTAAGGATTTGATGAACAGATAAAGACAACATTATCTTACTGAATTCTGAATTAAATTCATAATTAAGGCAACATTATGTTGCTGAATTCTGAATTAAATAGCAAAAAATGTTGCCTGAGAAAATTTAAAGTATGAAATCTAGCAGACAAGCTGCAGTTTTCTACAGTAAATAACCTGTAATGTTACTAATCTCTTCACAGCAGTTTTATATCAGAACAATCCTCATAGCTGATGTTGTACTTATTCCAGCTGCTAGAAACAGCTGCTCAAATACAGTTGCAGCAACTTCATCAGTCCAGGAAGTCTGTCAGTTTGAATGCTGTTGGAAGCTTGTAATCAGAGTCCTGCTGCTTCTCAATGTTAGCAGCATCTCTGCTGACAAGCACTTCACTCTTGTCCTGTGTTAGCATTTGGAAACCCTATCTTAGCATTAACGTTTATCCTGAGGTAGCTAGCTAAACCAGACAAACATCTTTTTACAACCTGATGCTGCAGAGTTCATCCACAGGACTCTTACAGTTAGCAGATAGATAACAGGGCGGGCAGCAAACACACCTGTAACTCCATCAGATTGCAAAGTTAGAGATGTCACCTGGTGGAACAACCAGGTACTACAGCTGATCTCCAATACATTGTCTGCCAGTTAGTTTGTATGGACCTTATCTTCAGCTTCAGCAGTTAATATACGCATTTCTGTGGCACTTTATGAGGCTGTACAGAACTTTTTGTTGGATGTATGTTGGACTATTTTGTCAACCTCAGAAGAATTATTAGCATCTAAAACCTCAACATTTTACTCAGAAGGATCAGACTGACCTTGGAGCTGCTGTTTTTAAAGTCAAGAATGTAAATGCAACTTCTGACTCTACAGTAACTTTGAGGAATAAAAAAACATTTTTAGTAAAGTACCATTTTTACGTCAGTACATATAAAATACTGAATTCAGTAGGTGCTATAGCCTAAAGAAGTCTGCTTTGAGCAGCAGTTTGAGTTGGTGAATGTTAGCAAACTCTTTTGATTCTGTTTCACTGTTTTGTCATTACTGCACAATTGTGTGTTCATGCAAAAAAGCAGAGAAACAACAAAAGATTCACTTAAAACAGATGTGGCCAAGAAGTCCATAGTGCAGATTTGCATATTGCATAACGTAGGAGTATTTCATTGTAATTTTTATAATCCAGAGTTTTTGGATTTTATGAGAATGAAAGCTGATTATTTTCATTGTATTGTGTATGTAAAAGCCCAACTAGGGACAGTTCTCTGTGCAACCCATCAGCTTCATGCCCTTATTGGAACTATGTTGAACTGCTTTGTCCCTGTTAAATAAATTCAGCACGAAATGGTGAGAAAATATGTTGTTTGACAGTCTAACGGCTGCTGTGCACATATCTGCTGATGAAAACTGTGAGAACAGAACAGAGCAGACCTGTAAGTGGAGGCGTTTTGTCTGAAATGAAAATGAAATTTAAAATGAATAATATTCATGGCAGCCTTTTTGGCACTGATTGTTTTGTTTCTGTTCATTTCTCTGTTCAAGACTCAGAGAAAGAATACATGCCAAATGGTATTTAATGTGTTGTTTCAGCTCTGGGGGTTTGGCACCTGCATCCAACAGACAACAAACTGTTGCCACCTGTAATCACGTTTGTTCAGCTAATGCACAGAGGAGCTGCATTCTGCTGCAAGTCAGCGTCTGTCTGTTGTCTGCTCAGAGATCAGAGACAGAGATTGCATTCGTGCCTCACTCTTGTTTGCTGCCAGGTTCCGGCTGCAAAGATTCTGGAAACGCTGCTGCAGCTGCCTCACGCTGTCACGTTTGTGGCGATAAGCGACACAGACGTGTGAACGCGAGTGTTGCACGTCCGTATACATGTGCAAAACGATATTTCAGGATGTGCTAACGTGTCTGTCTGCTAACACATAAATCCCTAATAAAGCAAGCTGAGTTAAGAGTCGACATTAAAATTTAAGTTTAAAAAGTTTCTTTCTTTCTCCCAGCGGGTCATTTATTTGCACATAAAAGTAACTAAAACATGCTGTAAATGGATTTATGCTCATAGAAATGAAAAGTGCTGATGTCTCCTATACTTTAGTTTAACCTCAGCAGCTAAATAATTTCTTTTCTTTGCTGCTTCATCCCCAAGTGACCCCCGTGAACATTCCCGTTTCCTGTGTTAGTTTTTATTCTTCAGTCGAGGTTGTACAAGCAGTAATCTTGAGTAATGAGTGGCAACAGGCATGCAACTAAATAAATAGCCTGAGCCTGACACTTTTTACGTGCTCCAGCTTGCGAGTTTTTTTTTGCCTGCATCAACAGCTCAGTGATTTTCTGCAGTGTGGCTCGTCGTGCTGAGAGCAGCACATAAAAGACAGCGTGGACGGAGGGCTTGTTCTTTTTTTTTAATGTAAAGCTTTATCGTTTTATTTTTTGTAGTTTTAATAAAGGGAGCCTCTTGAATATGTAGTTACGTTGCTGTGTCATATGGCGATGATGAGTATATTTACCCCTCCTGAATCTCCCAGTGCATTTTCAGTCCCAAACTAGAAGCTTAAACCTTTTAAATCTCAATAATTCTGGGTGAAGGTAGCCTCAGTGCTGCCCCAGTCCTGTCATACAGAGACTGATAGTGCGCCTTTACAATCAATGGTGCTCAGTATCATTCCTGGTGTGTCATATACCTTCAGGCTACAGTGAAAATAAGGCAGTTCAACCACAGACTTTTTTGGGCTGCTGTATTTTCTGGTGGTTTAGGGATGGTATAAGCGTGCATTCATCAATAACCCTGACATCAACAATGAATCAAATGACTAGAATGTGACAGCGGTCGGCTCCACTGCTGGAATCATGGTAAATTAGCTAAAATCAGCTCTGCATGCAGGCTACTTGCAGCTCATTGTTTCAGTTTGACGTTTTGCATCTCACTGCTCTCATCACTCGAAAGTTATTTATGAAGAAAGCTGTGCATTAAGTGACCTGCAAGACCACATATTTGAGCTAAAACGGAGCCAAAAGTATATCATAAGTATTAAACTTTCATTCCACCCGGCGGCCAGATACATGACTGGAAATTAGGGCTCAGAAATTATTGGATTTCAAATAGAAATCCCAGTTTAGCAATTTCCAAATACTGTAGTTTAAGATGTACATTTTGCAACATTTAAATGCTTGAGTCAGTGGTTTTTGTATGTACTGACATCTATTAAATCTTGATACACAGTGAATATTGAACTGAAACTTGACTTTGAAAAACTATATATAAAACCCAATTGCTAGATATTTCTGCCAAGTTATTCAGCCCGACATTTCACTCCACTCATCACTCCCATAGGTCACCAACTTGACTATTAAGAAAGTTGAACATTTGTCAGTAGAAACCAAAATGAAAAAGTAAATCTCTGGTAAAATCTATTTAATTTACATTATGTCCACAGGTGTTGCCAACACTGGAAAAAAAATGGAGCCTCCATATACTATTTGTCAGTATATTACCAGTATTTATGATTTTACAATCTCCACAAACTTTTTTTTGTTTTTCACTCTCCTTTGCACGTCAGCTCCATGAAGATGTTTCACCATGCTGAATGTATCTTCCAACAATTTGCTAATGACTTGTTCCTCTGTATACCATTTTTGATCCATGCTACATTCAGTCACTGAATCAATTTTTAGCGGAGATATGTAGAAGAAAATGATTTTGATGAAATGCCATAATTTCAAGGTTAACTTTGGTTTTTTTTCCTGACAGAACTGATCAAATCCTAAACTATCCTAAACTCAGAAAATTCTTTAGGTTTTTACTCACTGATGAATGGTGTCATTTTGCATATTTTTGTAAAGATATCATGCCTTTCAAAACCACTGAGGAATTGTGGGGGTCTGAAGGTTAACTGAAGCTACTCCTCACTCTATTAACTCTAAATGTTCATAAACTGTAGACTTTGGATAATTTGTTAGCATTAATAAACCACACAAAGAACACTGCATCATTTTCAAGCAGTATTTTACTTTTGATATCATTGCAGTGTCTGGGGTTTTCAGCTTTTGCTATGTGTGGTCATGCAATAGCCTTGTAGCTCTTGGTGAACAGAACTGTGCAGAACAATGAATCAACTCTGATCTGATGAAGAGAGATGCTGTCGTAACTTTCCAAGAACTGGACCTTTATTTCCTTGTTAGCTGGGGTAAACACCGTGCACAACTGTTGCACTGAAATTTGGGTCTTTTTTCACCACAAAGGCCCACTGGACCCACCTAGCCTGTACCCAAGGTCCTTTTCCTAAATATTAGCCCTTTATTTGTCATATAGTGTGTAAAGGGATTTAAATATTTGCAGTTTAGCAACTTTGATACAGTATTATTTCATAATATATTTATTGTAGTTTATACTTCTTCCTGCACAGACATGCATCAGCTACTGCCACAAATAGAATATAACTGTGTATCAAACACTGCTTTAGCCATTTGTAGCTACTAGGAGTATAACGGTACATGCTTTCATCATGCACTGCCCTAAAATGTACCTCGTGTAACCCCACATGTGCAGTTTTACCCCCAGTGGCTGTATTTTTGTTATTTGCCTTTCAAATTCAAATTAAACCCAACACAACAGTGAACCCTATGATGCATTTTGTTTCCTAGTGGCATTTGTTTTTCTTTTTTTCATTCTCCCACAAGGCACAAGCGGCGCCCATTGACTCACCCAGCGTGTTAGCGATAGCAGCCATATGCTGAAGCCCTTTTAATTATCACACATTATCCCAGAGGTGTCGCAGTATGATGGCAGGAGCAGTAGCTCAGGCGCGACCTTTTCCGTCGGGGAGGTAAGCTGACTCACGACGAAAAAAGCTGGACAAAACCTGTAAACAGAAGCGTGATTATCTTTACTCTGTCTGGAAAAGTATACAGCCGCCGAAACAGACGACTCACTCAACTTCGTCGTGTCTGGGTTTCCATTTCAGTCTGCGCTGACCACAGCTCTCCCTTTAACAATGAATATCTTACTGTGTAATCTTCAAAAGTAAGTCAGTTATATAAAATTTAATGAATTATGAATAAAGCCCCATTTTCACTGTGTGCCCTGCCCAGGCTCTGGTGGTATCAATTATCTTGAAGGGGATAGATCTCATTTCAGTGCCTACCTGATTTTAAACATGTCAGGGTGAGGATATAATGGAATTTAAATGAGACCACTTGAATCGAAGCAGCGATTTGTTGCGTGGAGAGAGCGCACTGTAGCAACTTTATTTAATGAATTCTGTTGGGCTGAGTGCATTGACTCCTGACTCACCTTTTCATTTGTTCTGCACATCTGGAATGAGCTGCTATACTCATTCTGTATCTAAACGTTTCATTCTCAGTTATCTTGTGGATGCATAATTTGATAGAATCTGTTGTTAAAGCAACAGACCTGCTTGTTTTCTCGCCCTATCATTCAAAAGACTACATCCCGCCGATAAGTGCTGGGAATGCAGATAGGAAAGTGGAAGCTGTGTATGATTATTAACATTCGCAGAGGTAGGGCTGCCAGTGAAGGCATCGCTACATCATCCAGACCGGTAGGATGGATGAGGACGGCGGGGAGGGGAGGGAAACTAGGCCTTGTTGGGAACCCACAGAGTCGCACGCAGCTCTGCAGAAACCCAGCCCAGGTAATTATCACGTTGTGCCACTTAAATACAAATGAACATGCTTTTTCACAGCAGAGAGCAGTTTAATCAAGTGTGACTGTTTGTGTTTATCCTCTTGCTGCTCCTGCATGCGTTTTATCTGCGCCTCTTAGTGCTGCAAACCCACCACATTCCTGAATTGGAGCATAACGCTCGCATTCAGTTGCCTGTTTTTTTTTGTGTGTGTGTGTCCTCGTCCAAACAAGTGTTGCTCTCAGTCGACCGCTGTGTTTCCCACCGGCGGCCTGGCACTGCATCCAGCCTGTGGTGACGGAGGCCGACTCTTCCTGTCACTCCCGTGGTCCCACATTTGCCGCCTGCCTGCCTGCCGGCTGCTCCTCAGGCAGTGCCTTTGTCCATCACTAGAGGGAGTGGGTAGCCTAAAGAATAATACACTGTAATGTGAGCCATAAGACAGGAGGACAGAGGCAAAGTGGAGCGAAGTAGAGGCTGTGACCGCTCATTATTCATTTGCTTTACCTTACAGCTGCTGCCACGTTGTGCAAATACAGCCTCAAAGCACAGAGGACTCATCCTGCAGAGAGAAATGTCTTGCAATGTCTTGGAGTTGTGGTTGAAATGACTAGATGTGGTGTTTAGGTGGAGCAGAGGCACAGAGAGTCCGATAAATGGCTGGAAACACAACGCTGGACTCTCATAAAGCAGCTAGTTCTTTGCATGTTAACTATTATCTCCTGCAGCATCTCAAATAGTCAGAAGCAGATCGAGCCTCTTCCCCGCTGCAGCCTGTTTGCTGTCCTTTTCACAGCTCACTTGCTGCACATGAAAATGTTTATGTGGCCCTAATTGAATTTAGAGCTACACGGTTTGCCAGATAGAGGAGCATTTGTAGAGCAGGCTGCTACAAGAGAGATAATCCGGCTAGTAAAGATTCTTCGCTCCTGCCGCCCGTCTCTGCATTTAAGGAGCTTTAGTTTTTAGCCAACGCTGGGAGAAGGGGAATTTAGGTGGAGCCAAATCTGAGCGGCGCTGTGCTTTTGGGTTGTAGCGGTCACAGTGTGGCTCAGGATTTCACTGCCGTTTCATCCATTCCCGCTAAGAGGGAGGTGTGTCGGCTCACCTTTATCATTTTCACCCTGCTGGTGATGAAAGCTGCCTGTTTTGTCCCGTTTAGAGGAGGCTGAGACAGAACATGAATCACACTCATCTTCCCAAGCAGCTGCAAATTATGGTGTTCTGATATCTGTTCACACTATTTTCAGGAATTAGCTGCCAGGTGTTGTCTTCTGGTTGGACATAAACCAAACTACCAACCAGAAATGATCTTTCAAGCAAAAAATATTTAAAACTGTAAAAGACCTCCCTGTTTGGTCTACAGCAGAATAGAACCTCCACAGGTGACCATGGAATATAATAGGGTTATCAATGAGCCCAAGGAGATGCTGTATAAGGATTTGACACCTCCTTTTCCAGTTTTAATAAGATTTAAAGCAGATTTCCCAGAAATGTTTCTGATGTTGTTCATGTCTCCCAGAGGATGAACCCTGTTATTTCTGGATACTGCTATTTAATGTTCTGCTTTGAAGTTGCTCAGTTTTTAAGCACACAAGCTAATATAATGCTGGTCTAACAAGAAGACTGTAATGAAATTATGCCCAACCTGGAGGAAGCCAGTGTCAAGGAAGGTCTGAAGCTGAAAACAGAGTTCATTTATTCATCAATTTTGGTAGATTAGCTGTTGGAGTGAGTAAACAAAACATTCCAGAATGTTAATAACTAACCTACTTATTGCAAAACAAAATAAAAATTTCACTGATGTAAGCAGGTGAATGAAAATATCAACAACACAACTGCCAGGACTCCTATCCGAGAAAATAGTTACATTATTTACAACAAAAATCAATCTAATGCCCTTAAAATGATGATCTGGTCTGCTTGGGATCCATGAAGGAGGCAGAGCAAAGCCAGGACAGGCAAGCATTTGTAATTTTTGCAAGACAGTATAAGAAAATCCTCCAGTCACATTTAAAAACAACTTATTGCCTAATTATATCCTCTCATGGAGATGATTCTAAAGGCCTTTTTTGCTCGTGGCTTTCGAAAATTTGAGGCCATATGGACTTTCTTCAACAAATACGCCAACATAAAAGTAACCTGAAATTAAATAAATGATTCGTAAATTTTGTCTGTCATATGTTTGCAATTTATTCTACATCCTTATAAAATGATTTCGCTCACTCTTTAGGTTTTTGTAGTTCACATGCTTGACAATGGAAAATCGAAAATGATCCTTGTAGATAAAACCTTTTTGTTTCATACTGGGGAAATGTGAAGTTTTAGTGCCTTATTTTACTTTTTCATTTTGCTGTCTGAGCAGCTGCAGTAACTGAGTGGAGACTAGAAGCTTCTCTGCACACAGCCAACCAGCTAGCTTCTGGCTTAGCCTGCATGTAAGGCGTTTAACACTAGTAAATTATAGCACCATTTGATAAACAGATTGCAATTTTATTCATATTTAGCCATTTGGAGATCCTTTAAATTCAGGTGAATGTTATTCAAAATCTTAATTTGATGCAAAGATTTGCATGTTAGCAGAAATGTAGCAGAACATGGAAATGAAAACAGTGCTCTTTTTAATAATAATAGAGTCCTGATTGTCCCTGAAATCAGTGCATAATTGTGATAAATACCCGCATTGCTCATAAAATTCATTTTTTTCTGTAATCGTGCAGCCCTGAGTCTTGTTTTAGTTTATTTAGTCGTTGTATAAGCAGATAGACAGCAGTCACATGGGGGAAGAAAAGTTCTTTTGGGATCCCGTCCTTGACCAGCGGTGCCCCAGATGTAGAATTTCCCTCCTAACTCACTCTGGGCTGTTTTACAAGTTATTTTCAGATCTTTGCTTTGTTGTTCAGCATGAGGTGACAGGAAAGGAGAAAGTTACACTACAGAAGTGACTCCGTGGTTTGCAGAGCTGTGAAATGGTTGCATTGTGCAAGATAGTAGTAGATTGTTTAATGTTATCTAAGCTTGCACTAGTGCTGAATTTAACATGTAAAGACAGCTTCATGTTTTGTTCCGACCTCATGGTATAGGCACATGAATGGATCACAGTGGCACAATATCGACATGTTTTACTGACAGTCTGTCATGTTTCCTGTGGATAGATTGTCAATACGAAAGTGAGAGTAGCCTTCCAATATATTCCTCTGGTATTACTTAACATGTCATTGCGAAGCCACTCGAGGCACGTGAGTTTCCCGTGCAAGTCGAAGCAGATGACTTGTCAACATGAGTTCAAAGGTTGGCTCAAGTGTGGTCACTTGGAGTCGAGCATCTGGAGCATTAAAGCGCTGATGGGAGGGCACGGGTCGGACCAATCAATGACACACAGCGGGGGGGGGCTTATACTGTGACAATTTAATTAATGTTTCTGCAAGCATGTAGAAGAGCTGCACCCGGGTTGTGCATGAGAAGGAAAATAATCTAAATTAATATCTTTCCCTGTTATTCCGTGTGATGATGGAGCATCTCTCAGTACAGTGAGCGTGTAATTTCATTATTTTCCCTCATGGTGATCCTCATTTGAACTGAATTCCTACAGTCTAAAGTTGGATCTAAAATGGAGTATGCAGTGCTGAAGCAAATGTAGTGGATTTGTGTTTGACTAGAAGTTTCCTTCTGGCTGGAACTGACAAACAAAAAATCCTTAAACTAATCATCTGTGACTTACTGTTTTTTCTCAAAAATCTAAATAAAATCAAAATCTAGGGTTAAAATTGAGCTATTTAATCAAAGTCACTTTATTCTACATGCCTTATTGGACCATATACACATAATAATAATCATAATACATATGTAAAACCTTTGCACTAACCAGATTTGTTTTAAAAAAAAAAAAAAAAAAAAGATAAAATATGTGCTGTTGCCGTAACCATGAAGTCTGAGTGACTCAGCAATGAATGACTTGACAAAAATTCTGCAATATTTTATTTCCATGCACATTTAATTTTTTTTCATTTTAATGTGCAATTTTTCACTGTCTTATGTTGAATTTTAATTTAATTTGCTATATTTCCTATATATGTGTGTCATTACTTTATTACCATACAATCATTCCAGTATTACTTTTCTATTCTATTCTTATTTTAGCTTACTTATTTTATTTTCAGTAATGTATCACTTTTCTACCTGGCATTGCATTTGTCATGTTATATAATCGTGTTTTCTCAGGATTATCTGGCAAAAGAGTTTCCTTGAGGATTAACAAGGTCTTATCTTGTCTTAAATGAGTCCTCAGTGAAGAAGAACATTACAGGAGCCAAAAGGATCCAGAAACCGTTAGAAGGCTAAGAGGTATGAATAATGTAGTCAAAATGTAAAATAAAATAAAAACAAGCAATAAAGAAATAGTTCAACTTTATCATTAACATTTCTAACACAGTTCCTTACCATCTTTTGTCACTTGTTTGTCATTTCTAGTCAGAAGACCCCTATTGGTCAAACAAAAATTCACCATAAATCAAAGGTTTCAGTCACATGAGCTTGCACTTGGTCGCCTACCCGACATGCTAGTTCTCACACCTTTACATACATCTACAGTATGTGCACACACTGTCAAACACAGGAATCTATCAAGACAAATCCACTCATACTTGTTATTTTCTTATCAGCTGCATATCAAAAGCCTTGATCCATAACAGGCTCTATTCCCGCTGCTGCCTGGGTCTGCAGCACGAGGGCGGATGGGAGGGGAGGGTGGGGAATAAGGAATCCATCTGAAAGAATCTGAATACGCTTGAGTCTGGGGAGCATCATTTTTTGCTCTGCTGCATCGAGTCATCATGGAGTGGGTAATTCAGCCGAGTGGAAAGTGTTCTATCAGGAGGCAGACAAAGAGCGTGCCAACATGCCAAGCTCCCACTCATACTCCATCCTCAGATGCAACTTCGAGACGAGATTATAGATAATTACAGCGTGGAAGACTGGAATCACTCTGAAACGAGGGAACGCAGGAAAATAGAATACCTGTTGTTATCTGTTATTATGCGTAGTATTTTGATTCCATCTGTTTAGAGCAAAGTTGCCTATGGGGTGTGTGCAGTGTTGCTTTTCTGTGTGTAGGTGTCTGCACATGTATGTGTGGTCGGCGTAGATAGGATGCTCACAGTTTCTGTGTTATAGAGAGTGACATGCAGTGTGGGTGGATTCACAATTCGGACCACATCTGCTCCTGAGGCTCTGATGCGCTGCATGGTGGAGACTGGGACTGAAATTACTGAAAGAGCTCACTCCACATTTCTTTGTGCTCCCTCTGGGGCTGCCACTGTGGAAGGAAACTTCTCTCCCCGCTGTGCTGTGCTGCAGCAGGAAGCAGCTGAAGCTCGCAGCAACTAGAAAGTGCAAAGTTGACACTGTGACACTATCGCTCCAGCGGCTGGGTGTGAATAATCAGCGTTAAGATGTTTCTGCTGTTCAGGCCAGTAATCGGCAGATGGAACAGGGAAGTCTGGTGATAAAAAATCCTTAAATAAACACATCTGTCTATTTAAGAAAGATTGACTTCAGTTCAGTGTTTTGCCAAAGATCTCCACCCCTGAAGAAAAAGGTCGAACTCCCGAAACCAAAAACACAGAATACACATTTATTCTTTTGCTTTATCTCTTTATTATCACTTTAAATGCTGCTATATCACAAGGGCGTGTATTAATAAATGTATGACACCTGTGTGACAGTGGACCTAAACTCAAGATCGATCTTAGGTTTGTGCTGATACCAATCAGTTAAAAATTGCCTTTTTTCAGCTCTGAAATCCATCCACCCATCCATTATCTATACACCGCTTAATCCTCACTAGGGTCATGGGGGGGCTGGAGTCTATCCCAGCTGACTCAGGCGAAGGCAGGGGACACCCTGGACAGGTCGCCAGTCTGTCGCAGGGCTACATACAAAGACAAACAATCACTCTCACATTCACACCTACGGGCAATTTAGAGTAATCAATTAACCTCAGCATATTTTTGGACTGTGGGAGGAAGCCGGAGTACCCGGAGAAAACCCACGCATGCACAGGGAGAACATGCAAACTCCATGCAGAAAGATCCTGGGAAAGCCGGGACGCGAACCAGGGATCTTCTCGCTGCAAGGCGAAAGTGCTAACCACTACGCCACTGTGCAGCCCAGCTCTGAAATCCTTATTTTTAATATTGGTTTATTAAATTTTGTGATTTCATCGTAGAATATTAGGGGGAATATTATACTTTGTGTTGCACTACATTTATGTGACATCTGTTGATATTTGGCAGGTAAAATTTTGCATACACAATACCTCACTGACTAATGGAGCTGGAACAATTAATCAACTAGTTGTCAATTATTATATTAAATGCCAACTATTCTGATAATGAATTAATAGGTTTGAGTAGTTATTTAAGTAAAGAAATGCCAAATGTTTTCCTCAAACGTTGTTAGAGGCAGAAATGGGCCTAAAAGGAGACTGGAACCAGAACCAGGACTGCAAATGATTGTTAATGTATTGAGTCAGCCCTATATATTAACCAATAACTGTTGGTTAATGTGTGTGACCAAACATTTGTCATGGCTAAGTGACAGTATGTCAGTGTCAGTTTGTTTTGCTGCACGCAAATAGCCAAAACAACCAATGATTGTTGCTTTTGGGAGATTGTTGAAAATTTTCAGCTGGTATTTTTAGCTTGAATCAGGTATTTTTCCATTGTGGTGTTTCTGCTTTAGCATGCGATCTAAGCACTTCTGTTACTACTGATCCTGTGTTTTGCCTCTGAGTTATGTCTACAGGAACAAACAGGGATTTGGCTTTGAAATGCTACATGAATTTAATTTGATCTACTCCTATGCATACCAGAAAGGCCAGTGGGGCATGTTTTGTCATATATTATCTCAGATAGTGGTCTTAAAAATTTCCATATTGTAATGTGCAAAACTCGATATTTCTTAGAGTATAAATAGATGAAGTAGTAGTGAGTGGTGTGTGTGCATGACTTGTAAGCAACATTATTTATGCCTCATCTAGTCTACCAGCTAATGTCCACCATAACAACCAATTTCTATCATGTGAACAGATTCCAAAAGGCCTAAGCGGTGGCATATGTTTCCCCAAATTAAGGGCCTGTTAGAGCGTGTGAATTGGCTGCGCTCTCAGCGACTCCCCAGATGGATGGAGATTTCCCCGAGGACTGGAACTTAAACCATCTCCTCAGCTCCTCCACCTCCTCCTCTCCTCTAAGGGTCCTTCTGTCTGTTACAGATATCATGGTCTCACTTGGTGACCTTGAGAGGATATCTCTTTCTCTCCATTAGACACACCAAATATTCCCTTCCATCCTTTCTAGAAAAAGGCGCTTGAGATGCCTTGGGGAATGTGACATTTCACCCTTCATCTGCGGACGACGTTTTGAATTTAAAAGTCTGCCTTTGGAGCCCCGTTTAGTTTACCCATCAGATCATTTAGAGGTAGAAAACACATTTTTCCCCCTTTCAACGGGGCTGCGGAAGACATTTTCAACTATGAAGCTGATTGTGTGGTTGATGAATGCACAGCCTTCCTTTTGGCACTGGATGCGATCATTTTCCAGCTAAAAATGAAAATCTCCCCAGAAGCCACGGTTATATAGCAATTAGAAACAAAGCATTTGTTCCCGGTAGTTTAATAATTAAACCCCAGAGGGTAAAACCAGGATGTATAAGTATTTACTTTAGCCCTATGGGAGGCAATTAGAAATCTACTGCTGTTCTGGATTCATGGTCATCCACATGCACTCAGAAGTGATTAATTGAAACATGCAAACAAACGTCGTAAATCTTGATTAGTAAACAGGCTGTGTGGTGACGGCGTCTGGAGGGTGGATGCTGGATGGCATTGCTCCTCCGGCCATTTCTCTTTAGGTCTGGCAGCCCTATGGCAGCCGTGGGTCGTGTCTCTGTAAATCCAGTGTGGATGAGGGATGAATGCTGATCAATCAGAGCACTGCATTAAAACGGTCAGGCTCAAAGAAGATGGCTGCCATGCCTCCCTGGCACAGAGATGAAACCGCTGTGTGGTCTCTGCTGCCATTTATCTTTCCCCCCTGGAACAAAATAACAGCAGCGGTATTACTTCATTCAACGATTCTCGTATAGCGGGAAGTTGTCATAGCAGATTGATTCTGGAAAAAAAATCGCACTGTGAGCTCACAAATATATACAGCACAAAATATGTTTTGACAAGGAAGACTGCATTGTGCAGGTTTGGGAAGCTGATTAAAACCAGTCTGTGATTTGGATTAATGGAATGCAGCATTACAGATGCATGGATGCAGATTTTTACAAGGCGCACAGATATGTACATATGTTTAGGAGGAGCTTCCAGGACTTGCTCAGTGGGTTTGCAAGTGAGGCACACAATGAATATTAAGGAGCTGTAGACTGTTTTTCTCCATTGTAAATTCCCATTGTAAAATTTTATTTTATTAATTTCCGAACACAGAATCTCAGGAGTCTCTTAGATGATTTAATGATGATATGTTTTCATGTTATAGACATCGTTTTCAATTATTTTGACTTTGTTTTCTAAAAAAAAAAACATCCTTATGTTGATTTGGGTGTTTATACCTCAGATTGTTCACTAACTGCATGGTTGGCGGTTCAAATCCAGTCCTCTCTACATGCCAGAGTGTCCTTGGCACACGAAACCATAAATTACTCTAGATGGCAGATGACCAACTCTGCCACCATTTGTGTGTCACTATGTAAACAAGAAACCCATTGTAGAGCCCCAGTGATGAAACATGACTACAGAGGATTTATAATGGAAAACTCCAATATCTATGGTCCTTCTCTGCTGTTGCTATGCACATGAAACTTGTCAGCAAATTCCAAATTACTGCTGCAACTGCTAAGAAAAAGTTAGTAATATGTCCAAGTTAATTACAGATTTGCAGACATGCCCTCTATTTTCCAGTCTCTATGCTGTGCTAACATGCTGGTGATTGTAGTGTCATGCGAAGTGTGCTCAAAAAATGACAAGACTGCTGATAAAAATCTCAACCTGATTTAAATTTGGCCACCATCCCTGTCTCCTTGTGCACTGATACTCTGCTCCCAGTGCTCCTGCAACAGTTTTAACACTCCCTAGAAATCCTGTTAAGTAAACATGTCAAACATCATCTGTAATGAACTGCGCCTTTTAAACTGTGCCAGAGCAGCGACCCTTCAAGTTGAATTTCATTTTGGAAAAGAGGAGACAGTTGCAGGAAGCCAAATCTGGCAAATACAGAAGATGGGGAGTAAGGACTGCATTGATGTGGCCAAAAAGGTATCTGTAATCAAAACGGTGCACATTGGAGCAACTAAAATGCCATCCAGCTGCAGCTCATTATACTTTCACAAAATGTTCAGATGCCTCAGGACAAAGCAGAAAAAACTTGTCTTGACAATGTGACGCCGAAGGAGGAATTCCTAATGATCAACATCAGCATGTTGAAGAACACAATGACTGTTCTCCTATTGCTCTTGACCTGATGCTCCTTCTCCTGTCTTGGAAGCTGCGGCAACTACAATTATTAGAATTCATGAGCTAATGTAAAAGCATAGTTTTACTCTTGTGGTTGGTTTCAAGATTGATTAATCTGCTGATTGTTTTTTTTTTTTTTTTTCAGCTGAGAAGTTCCTCAATTTTTGCCCCATGACTGTTGGTCAGTGATTGCTTGGTTGTGTCAAAAACAGAACATTTTTAACTTTTGTACAGAATCGGATTAGAACAAATTGTTTATTTTTGGAATAGATTTAAATTACACATACAAAATAAAGTGATAATTATTGAATTATCCCAATTTTTAGCTTCAATTTTGTTGTTTTATCTCAATGAAAATAATACATTATTAGTTCGAGACAGATGACAGATGAATGATATAATTTTGCCAGTTTTAGAAAATGAAATAACCTAACCTAATCTAAAAGTTATCAGATGAATGCAGTGAAGCAAAAACTTTAATATTTGCCTCTGAGATGTAGTGGAGTAAAAGTAGCAAGACGAAAGGAAAATTTGTACCTCAAATTTGGACTTAGGCTAAATATTTGAGTCAATGTGCTTAGTTACATTGCAGCACTGCTCTACAGTTTCAGTACTGAAGTGCTTGTATAGATGAAGAGGTGTTCTGCTGTTGATATACTGTCTTTGACAGACTCACACAGTGAAAAGAAGTTGGATTTGCAGTAAGTGATTCTGGGTTTGACCTGAGCTTTTACCTGACAGAAGGAGGTGAGTGAAGGGTGAGGAGGGGGATGATAGGGGTCACCTGTAATCTACTTCTGCTGCTTCGGCAGGGAACCTCTCTGCTAATTGGACTGAATCTTTTATTTTCTGCTATCAACAGTAAGGAAATAAACACAATGATAAATGAGAGCCATTTCTGATCACTCTGCCACATCTCATAGTGCGTAAAGATGGAGGAGCTCCTAGTGAAAAAATTTGTGTCCTTTTTATTTTTGATGCTGAGCGATGGATTCTTTATGATGGAGCTGACATTCTCATTTGACCTCAGGTTAGAAGACGTGACGTTCCTCAAAAACTGCAATGAAAGCTTTGAATGATTCAAGTTGACATTTTATACCCAACACAGCCAGAGTCAGGATTAAATGTATGGTTGTGCTGAGACTGAGAAGCACTCAAAGAATCCAGCAGTCAAGGTGATGGTAACACTGTCAAAGTTAATGTTTTTAAAAATATTTTTAAGTGTATTTTTTTGGAAAAACTGTTGACTGTTATTTTACTGATGTTCCCTGTTCTTTTAAAATACAGTCACAAACTCTAAAAACACACAACAAAAGCATACATTTCAATATATACTGTAAATAGACACCGCCCAAACCTGTAAATAATGTCTGAATTATTTTGTGTGTTTGTGTGTTTAACAGTAACATTTGACTATTTCTTATCATGTACAAATCAGCGGAGACAGAATCCTTTTATATACACTACCAGTCAAAAGTTTGAACACACCATTCAATGGTTTTTACTTAATTACTTTGTACATTGTAGATTAATACTGAAGACATCAAAACTTTAAAATAATATATATGGAATTATGGTGTAAACAAAAAAGTGTTCATCTTCAATCTTAATCTACAATGTAGAAAATAATACAAATAAATAAAAAACATTGAATGAGAAGGTGTGTCCAAACTTTTGACTTGTATATAATTAATTAAAAATGTCAAATGTATAAATAGAAATAATTGTAAATTGTTATTTGTAAGATTTTCCCAATTTGTGTGAGTTGCAAATAATATGTAGTACAAAATAAAAGTATTAATTTATTTTTTACAAATACCAGTTGGTTGTCTTACAATATTTGGCTATAAAATTCCACTATTTTCAATGCATTTAAATCATTAAAAGTTATAGTTATTTTACAGATATGCTTAAGAAAAATCATTTATATTAGGAATTGAAAAATTTTGCAAATGTTTGATAGATTATTTATATCTAGTAACATCACAGAAAAAGCATTACATTACATGTTGAAAGAAAAAAAACCCTTACTAAACCTGTCGATAATATCTACATCAAAAAGTCTGTTTACAGTTTTACAAAAACATTCTTTCACAATGCGTTACTGTACAGTTATAATCATTTCATATTATATAATATGTATTGTATTATACATTTTACTATTGTTAAATCAGCTACAAAATATAATTGTTTTACAAGATATCTGATGTCATCTTTGCCCCTTTTCACAGTTAACCTCTACAGTATTCCACCTTTTTGAAATCAGATTTTTATCATTTTAATTTTATTTTATACCAGATATGTAAATTCAGTCTATTTTAATAATCCCATTTATATTACAAATATTTATTTTTTTTTCAAAAATGCAAAAATATATGTAAAATAGTAATTTAATAAGCCTCCATACGTTTAGTTTTTTTCTTTCATTTTTTTGTGCAGCGGATGACAAATATCTTTCTGTGTTTTATGCACCCATTCTGCATGTTGTAGACCGTATCTGATGATGTTTTAAAAACACCATTTCCGGGCACATCAGGGGACTTAGTGAGTTTGTGTACAGCAGTGATTGTGGCTGCTGGACTATGAGGGCTAATTGCAGGATGAGATGGTGGACTGATGCAGAAATCTGTGGCGATGAGGATGCATAAACATGATGAAGGGCTGCCATGTGACCGAGCATTTGGCTGATGGTGTTCAGAAAGATGACCTCAGCGTGAAGCAGCAACATGTCAGAAGTCGAGCGCTAATTAACGGCCCTCACGCTGAACGAAGCTTCGTCTAATCAGGCTCTCGGTCTCCCCGCCGACGTCTCGCTCAGTAATTCGCTCAAGGTCTCTACCTTTATCTTTCCACTTCTACTTCTTAAAGGATCGGGGGACAAATGAGGGACAGAATGCGCAGAGTTTAATTAATGACCATCAGTTTAGCAGCGCTATTAGACAGAGTATTAAATTACATCCTCTCACAGGCTGTACGTATCCTCACAAATCAAACCACTACAATGTTGCTTCATGTATCTGTAAAAAGAACCCATGATTATTGTGTAATTCATCCAGGGAGCTGGTGTATAGAGATAATCAAAGCTCAGATGTCAGGCTTCTCAGAGATGAGATGAACTTTCATACCGTGAAGAAGAGCAGAAAATGCGCAGTTACGTTAGAAAAGATGCGTCCCTTTAATTAGAAATGCCAAAGATGCAAGGAAGCATCTAATTATCAGAATAGTTTGAAAATCTGTTTTGGGCATTTATAATGGTGATTCAGGCTAAAGATTAGACTGAAATTATGATGTTTTGTTCTTAGTGTTGAGGCTCAAGACTTCGCAGAGCTGCATTCAACCAAAGAAACTCTTGTTTGACTGAATTTGTACCGACTTGCAAAGAAAAATTTAATGCACATATTGTCTGTAGATGAATTTAATAGGCCACGTTCTACCTGCAGCCTTATCACTCTAAATAAACTCTAAATCAACATACAAAGCCAGTATTTGGCTAGTGTCCGGTGAAATGATAAGATTAGACTGGAGGTAGAGCAGCCTGCACCTGGAACTGATATTCATTATTTATCCAATTGCTGGTATCACTATTTTTTTAAAAATTAAGCCCTGAAAAATTAAATTGAATTAAAAATGGCACCAGTGCAGCTGCTTTTCTCTATCTGCAGTCACTCTGTGATCTCCGCCCACAGCACCCTCTCAACAGTGGGGGATGAATGCCAAAAAGTAATTTCAATCATGTTTTATGCTAGAGTTTCTGTCATTCTAAATTTTGACACCAAGATTTTTATTTTTTTACTACAAATGCACAGTTGAGGTTGGTTATTGTTGGTTCTTGGTCTATTGGTTGTCTTACCCTGAAGAGTTTGGGATACGCACCACAGTAAACTGCACTCACACAGATTCTTTTAGGTAGAACAAAAGACTTTGGGCTGCAGTAAAAGTCCTGCCTGCCTTTAATTTGTGTCCATGGGCTGAGTCTTGGGAGAGTTTCTCCACCACACAGCATCGAGTATTTTCCTCTTTAAGTATTTTCTTTGAAGCAGTGTGTCACACTCTCTGCTTTTCAGGTATTTAGAGTATACTGCCCATTTCTCGTCCAGCTATTTGCCTTTCAGGGTTTTGCACTTTACAGCAATTTTAAAAAATGCACACGAAAAGGTTTCATATTAGTTGACACATTCACTTCCTTGTACAGTGTCTGTTCCACTGTGCTGCGTCATCTAATGCCTTCAAATGCCTTAAATGTAATGTATAGTTTTGTCACATCTCACATATTATAGCTTGAACATCGGCTTACTCTCTAAAAAACAGAAAATAACGCATCGTAATATTTTTTGTACACAAAGCCTTTGTTTGCTGCTATTCATTAATTCTACATTGTGCTTATGCTGTTTTTGTTTTCTCCGCCGAGCATCAGCTTAACTGCTTATGGCTGACTTGATCCATGGGCTGACTTAACAATTCAGATTAGTGTGCTCAGTTCTTCCATGCAAAATGTGTATGTGTGTGAGTCGGTAATGCTACTGAACATTTTAATGGCAAGAATGAGAGGAAAGTGAGTGGGAAAGGAAGGAAGGGGTGAGAAAAATAAATAATAGAGAGGAGAAGAACAAAAAGGAATATCGTTATAGGAGAGAAGGCAGCTGAAAGAGAAACTTTACAAACCAACTGTACCAAGAAAGTGTGTTCAGGTCATCAGCAGAGAAAACACTTTCTAAAAATGATGAATAAATGGTTGAAACTATATCAGTTGGTTGATTTTAACAGTTGATACTATAATTTTCGGCATATATTGTGTCTTTAGTATTGTTATTTTCCGCATCCAGAAGAATCTGTGCATCAGAATTTCCACATAAGGAAGAATCTTTCCAATATCATCAGTCCCTCTGTGTATGTCTTTATTTTCTACTGATGTTCCCTACACTTTTGCACTTTCCCTGCAAAATATCACACAGATAAACATGTTCATTTATAAATAATCTCTCCACACACTTTGTCTAGTTCACTGCCCTCTCAGCATTATGCAGCAAATGCAACAGAGCAGTCAGTGGTGCTGAGTCAAGCAGTGTCTTCTTAGAAGCTGCTAACTAGTTTTAATTAGTTTTTGTTAATTAACAGTGACCTCATCCTTTTCTCAATGCTGTCCTAACACAATATATACAATATATCAATATCAGATTATGTTCAATCTCTGAAAGTTGGTATTGGTCCAAAAATCCAATATGAGTTTTAGTTGCAACTCAGTAGAATCCCAGTTTTGTCCATAGACTGTTAATAAAAGATGGTGGCAGCCCCTAGGTCTGAAAAGTGAAGCTTTAAATCTGCATTTTTTTCAAACAGCCAGAAGGAGGCGACTCCGCTGGATGCAAAAAGAAGTCTGATTGCATAGAAATTTGTGAGAATATGAGCCTACTTCTCACTTGATTTGCTACCTCAGTAAACATTTCCCTGACGAGTGTGTCATCTCAATCAAAATAGATGATAAAGCAGGGAATGCGCAGTTCTCAGATCCACTCCTCACTCATGTTGTCTGGTTTCAAAAGAGCAAGATGGCGATAGGCAAATTCTAAACTTAAAGTTAAAAGATACAAAACAAACAAAAAACAAAACAATTTTAGCAACCTTTTGGTTGTTCTGTCCTTTTTTTCATACAGTCAGAGTAACATACTCAGAGTAACATCAAGATGACTCGAGACTTGAGGAAATTTTTCCTAAAAGAAAAAAAAAAAAGATCAAGCCTAAACTGAAACAGTCATTTAGTTTCCTTCCAAAGCTCATGCCAACAGAATCTTTGACAGAAATTCTGCAAGACAATGCTAATACATGCATGTATAAGTGATATGGAAATTGAGTACATTCAGATAAAAAGGATGTGGCATTAATTTTCAAGTTGGAGACTCTGATACCATCTCGGATGAAACAAGTCAGATGTGCAACGGCAGCACAGCAAATTTTAAACCTTAAATAAGCCTAAATAAAGGAGAACAATGTTGGAAATTTCTGTGTTTTCTGTCGGTTTCATGTTTTAATTTGAATAACCGTGCCTTTTTTTCACCCTGGAGATCCCTTTACTGGGACCAGGCTGCATCTGTTACTAAAATTCAACCTGCCACCATTGAAGGTTGCCAAGTGTGGCACGTTCATTGAAGAGGCTGCCTGGTAGTGCTATGATTAAAATTCAATTTCAGCCAATTCACAACATATTTCATCTCAAGTCTCTTCATATAGTGAGGTTAACATCTTAAATAATGCAAAGAATTACAGAGAGAAATCCAACAAGCTCTGCGTAGAGATATAAGTGAGGGTTTTTAAATGAGATTCAACACCTCCAGGCCATTATTTCCTCTCTAATTTCCAATTTTTATTGGAAAACGGTAAAAATATCAGTTTTTGCTGGAGTTTCTCAGCTCTCATTTTGACCCGGTGATGGAGACGCACAGATTTATTGTAATACATTTTGACCTTGTAGTTGCGGAGATGTTGCTGACTGAATATGAGGGTGTTTTTCAGATGGAGATTTTAAAAATAAATAGCTATGGGTTTAAAGGGTAAAGGGATGAAATGACATCCAGTTCATATTTACTTTCTTCACTGTGGGCTCAAGTGTGCACAGTTTGACACAAATATAATGTTATAAATCATTAAAAGGTTGTTTTGCAAACTGCTACCACATAACTGCAAAATCCTCACATTGCATTCAGATATAAACGTTTGTTATATGTTTTCTACCCCCTTCACCTTCTCCCAACATTTCCTGTCTGCCTTCGCTTCATGCTATTGAATAAAGGCAGTGATGGCTGGTAAAAAAAGAAATCTTTAAAAAATTATGTCCAATTAAACACATCTGCAAAACTGCCAATGATGTCATCCAGGGTGTACATAAGATAAAACTTTGCTTATTCTAAAGGAAGTTCTTGTGCCAGATATTGCTCAGAAAAAAACCCAAAATGACATAAGAAATGCAGTGCCTAAAAAGTAGTAAAGCAGTAAGATATAAGTATGATAAATTACTGAAATAAAGTAAGTAGCTAAAATGAGACAACTGAAATGAATGCCGGCAATTATACTGAGGTAATAAGTAATAATCACACATAACAAAATATTACACATTACATTGAGTGAACTATTCCACGTTATCAAAATCTTGCAAATGAAACTGAAATAGGACACCTGAGAAATTAAAATATAAAACACTACATGGAATAAAATGATACAGGAACTGCTATTCCACAAACTATTGAGAAAATTAATATTCCAAATGATATTGATTTTGTGTTTGACATTTTAGCTGTCATTCCTGAAGAAAGGCTTAGGAGTTACACAAGCTTGTACCATTTGGCTTTTGAGTTTTTTTTTTTCCCACACAAAATAAAGTTGGGAAGTTCTGCTGTGCAGGTTTAAAGCTACTTGAGTCAAACTAAATGTTTCCTACCTGGGTAAAGTTGGTGCTGCAGAGCCTCAGTAGCCTCCTGCTGTGGTGGCTGAGAGCCCTGAACTCTTGTACTTCTCCATTTATATTCACCTAAAGATATTTCTTCACTCTTCGGTAAATAAAAATGCAAGTTTGTTTTTGTACCCGGCACAAATGCTTATGTCTGTCCTGTATATTTTTGGAAAGGCTACTCTGAGATGCTCCATAAATTATACAGTGTATCTACGCTTCTCCACGTTCTCCTGCTTCACTGGAGGTTCAGCGTCACTTTCAATTTGCCACCGTCTCTCACCATTGACCCATTTCTGCCTTGTTTCGCACTCAGTGGCCCCCAGCGTCGAGCCGACCCAGTAACCCCCTGCAACACCTGGCCAGTGGCCCTCTGGGAGCTGGACAGCAGGGTGAAGGGTCAAACTAATATTAGAAAATACAGCTGGGCCTCTGTTGGGTTTCAGAGGAACCAGGCAATTTACTTCAGTTTGGATTTCACACAACATCAACTGTACATGCTGCTACAATACAGTGCTAACACGTGAGTAAAAACACCTGTTTCTAGCAATAAATATACATGAAACAGAAGAGATTTAGTGTTTACTGGCAGTGGGGAAATTCATTCTCAATGTTTTTCATCATCAGATTCTAATTATGTTGCCTATTTTCCAGTTTCTGGAAGGTTGAAATAGCAGCTTCTAAAAAAATCACCAAAATGACATGAATTATCAGCCAGAATCTGTAGAAACAGTCTGTTCTTCTGATGCTGTTCTATCACAGAAATCAACCAAATCTAAGCTCAAAGTTGTGATATTTCATCAAAATTACTTTATTCTACATAAATCACCTAAAAATTCACCAAAAATACACCATTTGCACCAGATCCTGTCGAAACACAGTTCTAACAGTAAATATGCAAGAAACACAAGGGATATAGTGTTTACCAGCAGTGGGGAAATTCAGCCTCAATTATTTTCATTATCAAATTATGATTCTGTTTCTTGTTTTTGCAGTTTTTGGATGGTTTAAAAGGCAATCTCTTTTTGAAAAAAAATGCCAAAATGACCCCCCACTTATCAGCCAGAAACTGTAAAAACAGAAAGAATAGTCAGGTTTCCAACTTTCTGATGATACATGAACTAGTCATGCTCTTTGTCAGGGAAATTAACCAAATCTAAGCTTAAAGTTGTTATATTTCATCAGAATTACTTTATTCTGCAAGACTTTTTTCAAAACCTGTTCCTAACAGTAAATACAAATGAAACAGAAGGGGTTTAGTGTTTACTAGCAGTCAGGAAATTCAGCCTCAGTGATTTTCATCATCCAATTACGATTCTGTTGCATCTTTTTCCAGTTTCTGGAAGGTTGAAATAGCGGCCTCAAAAAAAAAAAAAATCGCCAACATGACATCAATTTTCAGTGAGAAACAGAACAGTACAATTTTCAACTTTCTGATGCTATTTTGTCATGGAAATGGACCAAATGTAAGCTCAAAGTTGTGATATTTCATAAAAATCACTTTACATAAATCATTTCAAAATTCACAAAATATACACCATTTGCACCAGATCCTGTAAAAACAACTGTCTCTAGCAATAAATACACATGAAACAGAAGGGGTTTAGTGTTTACCAGCAGTGGGGAATTTCAGCCTCAGTGCTATTCATTATGACATGATTCTCTTTCCTGTTTTTACAGTCCCTGGGGGTTCAAAGGCATTCTCTCCTCTAAAAAACTCGCCAAAATCTCACCAGTTATTAGACAGAAACTGTAAAAACGGAAAGAATAGTCAGGTTTCCAACTTTCTGATGGCACATGAACTAATCATGTTCTTTCTTTAGGGAAATGAACCAAATTTAAACTTAAAGTTGTGATATTTCATCAGAATCACTTTTTTCTTCAAGACTCTTAAAAACTCACCAAAAATAAACCATTTGCACAAGATCATGCAAGACCACTTGTTTCTAACAGTAAATACGCATAAAACCGAAGGGAATTAATGTTTACCAGCAGTGAGGAAATTCAGCCTCGGTGCTTTTCATCGTCAAATTATGATTCTAGTCTTTTTTCCAATCTATCTCAGCCTTCATTCTGCTTTATTCATCATGTGTGTAGGCGACCGGTATGCATTTGCATCTTACACAAAGACAACCAATATGATAATAATTTCTGTTTTTTGACATTACAGTGTTTGGCTAATCCTGGAGCAGGCTGGCACAGACACAGGTTGTTTCAGTTGTTTGCAGGAATTTTAAAATGAATTCTAAATGTGCTGCTTGCACATGTAAAACAACAAAAGATGCATCAGTCACTTGCAACTAGTTCCCTCGTCTTGAATCTTGACCTTATCTCCTCGTAATCTCTTCATGCTGCGCTCCAATTTGATCATTTCAACCTCTTTCCACTCCGGGTTTCCAAGAGAACTCATTTGCACAGTGTGAAAAAGGTCAGTGTTTCCGAAAGTGGTGCGCTGACGTAGACCTGTTGTATTTGGGTGTCAGGGAGGCCGTTATTGCTTTAAGAAGTGGAAAGTGTCAGTGCATAGACAAGCCCCTCCGTTTAGCTCGACCTTCCGCTCGGCAATATCATCGCCCGGTGACACTTTGGTTTGTCGTCACAGGGAATACATACAGGCAAGGGCACAGCGACAGCGAGCTCTCAGTGTGGTAACAGGGCATGTTGTGTCACCATATTAATTGATGAGACTAATTGATGACATAATGTAATGATGGCAGCCTTCCACTCCAGTTCATCACCTCTGGGTTATGAGAGCAGCAGGGAGGAGGAGGCGTACATTCGAACAGCTACAACTGTATTCAATGCACACATGCAATTATTACCCTGCTGAATCCCAAGCAGCTTCTTGGCGTTTCATTTTTTTGTGCTCTCTGCTCAATTTCCCCTCAATATAAAGTCCTTCACCTCTATGGAAACAGAGCAACCATGAAGAGGGAGAAAGAATTCAGAAATGAAACGGTTACAATGTCGGATATCATGAATATATATACATATATGATATTTGTTTTTTGATCATTTATTTTACCAAATTGAAAAGCCCTGAAATCAGCACATGCAGCATTTATCAAAGTGCCCACAGGTGAAAAAACGGTGGTCGTGCATACTAAAAATGTTTTTACATTTACATTTTCACAACCTCTACAAACTCACCCTTTTTTCACATCAGTAGGTGAACGATGTTTCACCATGCTGAATGTATCTTCCAACAGCTTGCTCTTCTGCTTACCGAGTTTGAGCCATGTTGCATTTATTTTTCGATAAAGCATGTTTTATTTTCCTCTCAATTTCTTATTGTCATCTTCTTTCTGCTTTTCGTAAACACAGCCTGCAGTTCACCTGAAAATTCTCTGAATTTTGGTCACATGACTGTTGGTCACAGCTGAATGACTTCTCGGTTGCACCAAAGAGCTCAGATTTTTTTGCTTTTTACAGAATGTGGTACAAAGCATCTATTTCTGTCATTTAAAAAAAAAAAGTGACATGCCAAGCTCTTTTGATGGAATACCACAATTTGAAGCTAAAATTTGTTTAATTTACCTGACAGAGCCATGTATCGCACATGAATAGTTCAAGTAACATCAGAAAGTTAAGAATATGACCATTATTGCTGTTTTTGCTGTTTCTGGAGGGGTTAAAAGGCATATTATCCTCTAAAAAAATATCCAAAATGACACAGATTATCAGCCAAAAAAACTGCAAAAATAACAACGAAAAAGAATGTTCGAACTTTCAACTTTCCAATAGTTTATTAAGCTTAAAGTTGTGATATTTCATGAAAATCACTTTAGTGTGCATGCCTCATTTCCAAATTCACCAAAAGTAAACCATTTGCACCACATCCTGTAAGAAAAAAAAAAAATTCTAAGCTCAACGCTACCACAAATGCAATGCCTGACTCAGCTGTGGCCAACAGGCATATGACAAAAATTAAAGAGTTTTCAGATGAAATGCAGGCAGTGTTTCTACATAGCAGAGACACTAATGTGGAAATGAATTAAAAATGTAAAAAGTAAAATATTTATAGCATGTGTAGACACCGTAGCTTTTTTCCAGTATTGGTATCACATGTAGGCATTTGGAAAAATACTGTACATATTGACAACATTTTTTTAAACAAAGATCTTTTGTGTTTCTTTTACATGATTTATTGCATCCTCACCGTGTTACCTTTCACAGAAGACGGTTATCTCTGCTTCTTCATGGTTGTGCCGTTTTCATAGAGAGTTAACGGTAGAACACATGAATATGCTCAGATACACAAACTGTAGATCTTCCCTTTTGTTTCTCTTCGGCTTTCTGTTTCTTTTCTCTGATCATACTATTGAGAATTTTTCCTCAGCGCAGCCATTACTTAATAAATCCACTGATACCACTACAAGTCAGCGTATTATGCAGAATATAAAGCAGAATTAAAGCTTAAAAAGGAATTCGAGTTGATTGTTCATTCCAAACAAAGCCATCGCCGGCTTCTGTTAAACGCTATAGCGCTTTGCCTTTGGGCTTTTTTTCTCGTCTCGTAATTTAATTAAATCTATAAACATTCAGTCACAAAATTCCCACTTCATGCTTAGAGCTCCTCCGTCAACAGTGCAAACTTAAGGCTTTTGTGTGCTTTAAGCTTGAGGGGCTTTTCTATTGCAGATTTTAATTTTTCTCTTTGTTATGTAGACCAAACAGAGTGAACGCTCCTCAGAGAGAGCCTTGGCGGATGCGAGTCCTCAAGGCCCTGAATCCTAATGACTTGTAAATAAATATATAATGTCATCACTTCATTAATTGTACCAGGGATCCCGCGGTGAGAGTGTTTCCTCTCGCATCATGTCACCCAGTCTTTAGCTGCGTGAGGCCCGATGTGAGTCGGAAAGGCGTGGATCTGGTGCACACAGACTCATAAATCTAGCAGCCGAGATCAATTGATTTATTATATTTTCTGCATCCGTCAATTTATCATTGTGAAATGGTTGAAAAAAATGGATAAAACCTCAAAGAAAGATCACACAGATTGGTCTTATTGGCAGGGAAAAACAATATGTTCAATATAAATGTGACGGTGCCTGTGGATGAATGGAGTCGTGCCACATACTGTGTGTGATGAATGTACTGTATGTTCCTAACAGACACATGATAAAAGGATCGAGGAGGCGACATAAAGATGGACTGTTTTCTTTCTTCTATCGGCCAAGGATGGACAGCTTTTAAATAGCCCAATTAGCATTCTTGGCTTGAAGGCAAGGCAAAGCTGGCAACGTCCGTCCTTCAGTCTGGAAAAGTGCTGCTCGGTTCTGAAGACATGGCTTTAGTTTCATGCTTCAGACTGTACGCAGATGAAAAGTGGTGATGTGAAGGATGCCTTCACAGAGAGTCACGGGAAAATCCCCTTTTAATTCAGCCTGATCCGGGGTATTACACTCCAGCAGCTTTTCCAATTGTCACTTAGCTCAACTTGATTTTCAGGTGTTTAACACACTTAGGAGAGAATCAGCATATTTGCTACACAATTACAATTAGAAAGTGCAGCTGTGAAAGTTACACATTTCACAGCCACTGATGGTAATGAATGGATGCATTTAACAGTAGTGTTGGATTACCTTTGTTCCACTAGAGTTTGGTTTCCGTCTCAAGTTGATGCAGAGGGGCAGAATCCATTTTCTTAGAGTACTTTGTATGTATGTGCAAGCTTGGAAATAGTGGAACAATCTGTAAAGACAAAGCTGACATTAAAAACACCTTATTAAATTGAGTTTGCCAAAGTGTTAGCAACCAGTTGCACATACAGATATGGTGCAACGTAAGCATATGTTTAGAATCCTGTTTCTGACCACCACAAAAGTGTATATGTAACCCGAGAGGTCTCATTTTTCTTCACTGTGAACTCATTTTTCACTGCAATATAAAATCCTGCACCTCTATGGGAACAAGACAACCATGAAGAAGCAGAGAACGCAGAAAGGTCTTCTGTGCTATATGACACAGACTAGAAAAAACTAAATAATAAAGTGGATTTTTAAAGATTGTCTCATATAAAAATCTAATTAAAAAATGGAGTCACCACGTGAAACATTTTTCCAGTTGCCCTCTAGACCACAAAATTTAATTTTGGTGAAATATTAAAGGAGACATATAGAGTCAAGTAAATTTGGTTGATTTTCCAGACACAATTGCCTGTCACACATGGCTATTTCAAGAAAATTGATTAACAGTTTATTCTGTCTGTATTTACAGTTTCTGCATCTGATAAAAGGTGTAATTTGGGTGATTTTTCAAAGATAGCATGTCTTTCCAACCTACTGGCAAGTTTTGGGGTTCAAAAGATTCATCTATGTTTAGCTTTTTTGGCTTTAATCGCTAACTTCACTGGTCAGCTGTTTGGTTCTAGCCAAGCAGTGGGTTTATTGCTGAAATACAAACAAATAAAAATCTGCCTGCTGCTGTAAATCCAATTGATGGGAATGGAGGAACTAAAACTGTGGGTGAATGAAAAATCATTTTCTGTGGGTTTGTATTTGAGAAAAATTGTTTATGTAAAAATACTCACCAGTGCAGCTTTAAATGTTGAGTTTAAAAACTTATTTTTAGCCACAGTTTTGGAAAAAAGTGGAAAAGGAACAAACTTGATCACAGCTGATGTTGTTTTTACACCAATTAAAATGGTAGTCATTACATGTGTCAAGGTTGTCAGCTTTGTGGAAATGTTTGTTTTTTCATCGTTTTTTTAAGTGTATAATTAAGTTTGTCATTCAGTATCTTTAAACAAACTTTACCAAAGTGGAAGAAAGAAACGTAAGATCATAAACGAAGTTCGGAAACAAAGCACTGCCATCTGGGGTGAATTTGGCATCCAATTTTAGAGTAGAAACAAGTTTTAAAGTCTCTGCTTTGCAAGTAGCTCATAAACCTGTCATAAACTTACAAAGTTTTACTAGATGGAGCAAAATGGTCCTTTTTTACAATCCAATATTAAAAGTTGGTTTAAGGCGTTTCAGTGAAAACATTGACCCTCAGCTTGACAGATTATACATATTTATTGTAATCTTGACTTTATTTAACTTCTCCACGCCTTTCTTTCAGGCTCAATTTCAACTTCAGGTGGAAATGTATCTTTGGGGTCAAAAGTAAAAACCGTGCCAACTCTACAAAGATGAAGTTTGCCTGCAGCTGGTCATTAGCGTCTGCAGAAATCCAGCATGTCAGCCACCTCAAGGTTGAAATGTGTGCTATTAGCCATCCAGCTAGTTAGCAAGGCAGATGGAATGGATGAAAAACACTAACTGGATTTTTCATATTACCCAAATGCGCTCTGCTCACTTGTGGATGAACACGTTGCCGAGGCCGCTCTTGTGTAACGCTGAAGACATTATTTCTGTCTGCGTTGACCCTGTTTGACCCTGCGGTCACCTCATTGAATTAAGGTATTTTTCTCATCATGCATGGCAGCACAATTGCACACAGAGGACTAACTATGAGTGTAATGACTCTCCAGGCTGAATTCCCTTAAATTGAATTCTACTGAATAATCACCCCACAATATAATGAGCCATTACCCATTTGCTAGAATTGTCTCATCTGTCTTGGAAAATGCCTATTAATTTGCCTGTAATGTATTATCTTTTGCCATCAGACCTAAAATCGTGCGTGTTTCTGAACACACTCGTGTGATGTTGGACGTTTGTTATTTTCAGGACACGACCTCACAGTTGGTTCATTTCAGTTTCCCCACATTGTCATCTCGGAATCATTGGCGTTTCATTCAATTTGGGATGATGCCACTGATGATGATTTACATACAGGCCTGTAACTCGCTGCCAATTCAGAAAGTGACTGAAACAGAGCTGTGTGGTGGACAGGCGCCTAATCATGATGTTGGAAAGTTGAGAATGTCTTCTGTCACAGTCTTGCAAGAAATAGTTTGCATTTGGAAGTAGAGGTGCAACGAATACTCACTGTAGTCCCAGTGACGTTAATTGTAGATTATTTTGGGGATGCCATTGCAGATGATCTTCTGCAAATGTGAATAGAGAGTGTCGACTGTGACTTACAAAAATATGCAGACCACCTTCTCACATTCTGAGGCATGTATAAAGATGGACGAACCCTCTCTGACTTTATCCATAGATATCTCTAAGAAACTCAATGTGGTTTCTGCATTTTCCGCCATCTTGGCAGTGTCTGACTCCTTCTAAATCCCAGCAAATCCAAAACTGAGAAAAGAGGTGGAGCATGAGTGGAGCTGAAGTGGGACATGGACTCTTCTATAATGGTACCCACCTGCAATGTCCCAAATAATGCATCATTTTAATCCATAATACACTTTAAAGGAGTTCTTAAATAATTCACCCCATCATTGTCATGAACATTGACTCTACAGACCAAAACTGTTAAAAGCTCCAAACGTGTTTATTTTTGTTGTAAAGTTGGACATTTAAAGCCTTGTTTTTTTAGATCTAGATCATTTTAGAATATTCTATAGATAATAGATTTAGGATCTCCTCACAGACACACTTCTGCAGAGCATGCGCACTGCTAAATTTTGCATTGCGGACAGACATTTGCAGTGATCTCTTAAAAGTTCCTGTTTCTTTGTGCTTGTATTAGGAGAGGCAGCTGCAAATGTTCTTATTATCGAAGGGTGTATCTCCTGTGTCCATCTATCGTGAGAAGAGCGACTTGGGACTTGTGCTGCTTACTGTTTTAGTCTAACGGCTGTTGAGACATTTCACTAAAACGCAGTAATGCCAGCCTCATGGTAGCAACAAGGGGAAAAAAGAAGTCTGTTGGCTTGATCATCTGGGGGACCATGAATGCGCGTGCAAAATTTCTTGGAAATTGTTGGTAGATATAAAAGTAGGATAGACGTTTAGGAGTTTTTCCAGTGTAAAAGAGCCTCATAATGACTTTGGAAGGTTGGTGGTGATGCAACTTTCAACTATGAAGTTTGTGTCAGGGGGTGTCATTATCATCTCACCTAGCTTCATTTTATTTTGTGATTCAGGTCTCATTTTCACATGCTGAAATTAATAATTTCTTAGTTATGTTTTGGGAAAAGATGATTAATTTTTTGTTAAAGTACTTTTTTCCAGTAAACACACAATAAAGCTAATTTTTGTTGCCTTAAAAGGACTGAAACCAGCAACGAAGGTTCGGCTATGGTCTCATCTCGTTACTTTTGGATGTTCACAGATTTCTAAGGGGCTATCGAACTTCTCTACTTCTCTGAAAAATTACGCTTAAGGATACCGAGTGCATTTAAATTTGACAACAAGGGGTTCTGATCATTATCATTTGAGCAGAGACGAACACGAGCGAAAGATTTTGGATGGAACTCAGAGTCACCTTATCTCTGACTCCCGGGCATTGTAATTTCTTTTTAGTTCACTCGCATCACAAGCTCAAGCTATTCTCAACCTATAACGCAGAGACAAAGAGACATTCATCATAAGCTCGAGTCAAGTTAAGTTGTGTTATTTTTAAATAAAATTAAATTACATTTAAAGAAATCTGGAAAGAAACCAAAAGTGAGTCTGCTGAGCTCTGGTTTCATTTGTGCTGGTTAAAGTTTGAGCTAAAATTAAAAACAGTGCATGTTGTAGTGAGTGGTGAGTGATATGTGTAGAGTTGAGTGAAATTTGAGTTGAGCTTTGTAAAAATAAAAAGGAAAAAAAATGACATTTTTATCCTTCAACTCTGCTCACATGTCCTGGTATTAACAAAACGACCATGTGTGACAAATCCGGAGTAAGACTGAGCTCAATTTTTCCATCATTGCATTGTTTAAAGTCTTATGCAAATCTAACATGAAAGAGCATCACCAAATTTTCCTTAATCCTCCTCATATCATTTATCTGTGTAGGTTCTTCTCCTCACAGTGTTTCACTAATAATTCAGTCATTCTTCTAAGAAACACCATCAATATCCCAGCGCTCACTAGCATCTCTTCTTTGATCTCTTCTGAGATTGATGCGCTTAAACTGCCATGCTGTGTCAAAAGTATTGCGTGTGCAAAGTTCCCATGGTGAAGCCCATTCAAGCTCCTGCCACTAATTGGTTTCTGAGATAAGGATTCCCTCTTTCACAATGTGGATGACTCAATCCATGATCTTGTTAGGAAGCTTTTAGGGGATAAAGAGGATCTGGCTGGAGTTTTTTTCTTATTCTTCTCCTGTTTTTTTTTAATCTGTGGACACAAGCTAGCTCAGGACGCCACGCCTTATCCACACAAACAGGTGACTTCCTGTGTGAGTGGAATGAAAAGCAAATCAAGAGTTGAAGTTGTCTGTAATCTCAGCCTGTTTGAATTGTAAAGCACTGGAGCTCCTGTAAGAGGTTGTTAAGGTGCTGGAAATCATTATGTCATCAGCCAAATGAAATCACTCTTCAGGTGAGGATAGTTATCTACAAGCTTTCTGAAGTGCCACTAACCTTTGGAAAATCTCCTAATTACAGGAAATCCCAAAATATATTGGATTTATCTTCTACCTGCCTCCAGTTCAGACCCCAAAATATCCCCGAACAGCATCTGTGAAGTCTGTCTGACTGGAAACTGAGATTTAGAGGGAGAAGAGATACTCCCATAGTAGTTTTGGAGGCCCCTCTTTTAGCCATCTCAGCTATTACATGGCTCATTTAGCATACAGTGCGATGTTGCCGGCGATGCTTCATTTTGGTGACACATGCCCTCATCATGAACTGTGGTAGAAGCTTTAGTTCTCTAAAGCTCAAATCATCTGTCTTAAACTTTCCTTCTGTCAGCGGAAGCAGAGTCAATGCATCAACTTTAGTCCTGCAGTGACTTCTAAAGATATATCATTGAACGTAGAGATGGAGTCAGATTCTGCAGGCTTACAGTCAGGGTTTGCTTCATTTAAAAAGAAGCCGGAGGGTAACATAGACTGTAATGGATGCAACAGCTTTGGGTTTGCAGGGATGTGAATTTAAACTCCAAGTGGCAGCATTTATGCTAAAAATAAATGCATATTCTGTGTTTTAAGGCACTTTAGACAAAGTTATCCATCTGGTGTGTTTCCATCTGCTTAATTAGAAGTCAAAAAGACATGTTCTGCTGCAGGAACTTGGAGGCTGTTTTAGGGCGACCTTGCAGCCCTGTATCCCCAAAAATTGCATTCCTACACAGCTAAACTGTGTTTTTTTGAAAAATAAAAAAAAAAGTATTCTGCCAGAAAAAGATCAGATTTGATGTAGCTGGAAAGGCATAGAGTTTTGTTTTCTCCTGTTGTTTACTTTCCGTTTTTACTCCATTTGGTCAGGCTTAGGCACTAAAATCTTGTGGTTAGGTTTGGGATTGTAGGTACAATCTTGCATTGCATGAAACAACAACTTCTGAGTGGCAGCCTGCAACACTGAAAATGTACAGTTTTGTTGTGCATTTGAATCATGCAGTGAAACAATGTTGTATAGAACTTCTTAAGTAGACCATGAAATTTTTAATTCTTCTACAACACTTTAAACTATAACTGTCTTTACTGATAAGCTAGACACTTATCAAAACACAGTAAAACGTGAATGCAGCAAGACAACGAAAACTGAGGTTCGTTCTTGAACACAGACATTGATTTTTTTGTTGAAAATCCCTTTCTTTTACACTTTGTTTAATTTAATATCTGCCCCTTTTAGGGTTTTATTACAGACTTAAGCCCATTTTATTTATTTTTGGGAATATTCTGTCATTTTCACCATTTTCTCCAGATATTGCCATTATGAAAAGCATAGTTTCATAGCTGGAAACTATACACTCTGACCTTTCTTCAAACATAATCGTTGCACATCCCAGCCCACTTGACACACATGTAACAGATTATGTAACATTGCAACCAATATTTTAGCCAGATTTCTGTTTACATACTGTTCTAGATTCTTGGTGGCATTCTCCAAAACAAGGTATTATCTCCCTTGAGCTGATCCCATCGGTTAAGATATAAGTTAACCAATTTTAGAGATCCTTTACTTGACTGTAGTCAGGGTGTCCTTGAAATGACACAACAGCAGCAGTGGATTATCTGCTTTAATGACAATTTTTACATCCCGACAAATGTTACACCAAAACATTTCCACCTGTCACTATTTTGCAGGACACTGTTGCTGCACCCTGGGCTGAGCTTCGCCCAGTGCAGTTGTGTGATCAGCTTGAAGACATATCATAGTTAGGCTGACACTTCAACAACATCAGCCACATATTAGAAGCTTGGTTAAGTTTAGGCACCAAAATAATTTTTGTTGGTTTTAGGAAAATGTCTCAATTTTCCGGCTAGTAGTGTGACAAGTCCCAGCCAAACAAACAGTTGTCTGAAAGGCATCGACAGTAAAACAAACACATGTTGAATAGGAAAGTATTTGTGATATTTTACAAAGAAATATAATCTGCTAGAAAATACATTGCCCTTAAAATGTAATTGAAAGTGCAGTTTAGTTGTACAGCAATATCATTTTGCTTAGTTGACACGTCTTAAACTACAGTGTATGACCTTTGTCTCTACATGTGAGTTTGGCATACCTTTGATCCATTAACTACTGTGTGAGGTTTTGTCTTTGGACAGACAATAACTATTGTTAGAGAAAAACAAAGAAAACAGCCTGATATTAACCTCTGTAAGGTTATGGTTCGAAGCTGTTTAAATTTAGATGAAAATAAAAGCCGACGACAGACACACAATGGGCCGTTTGTCTACGCAACATCAGCTAAATGTGGCTTGAAGCTCTTGTTACAAAAGATGGATTAACAAATTGAAAAACTGTTTTCTAGTTACATCTTCCTGTGTGCCTTTCCACAAAATCATTGGCAGCCTAATAACTCCGATGTGAAGGAAATTGCTTGAAATGGAAACCAAAGTTCTACTTTGCACGTCAGCATAACTCAAATATTGGTGCTTGTGATAGAATGAAGCTGTAATGAGTTATTGTATTTCAGCCCAGTTTAATTACTCACTCAGTGCTCTGGAGGTACTCGTGACAAGGTGTGGAGAAAATCAATGGATTTGTAAAAATTTGTGCAGAGCTTCAGAACTCAGCCCAACAACTACAGCACACGGCTATAGCTCTTTGTGCAATGGGACTTGATATGCAAATGAAAGAGTGAATCAGCTGCACACATCAGTGCACTCGGCTGGAGACCTGATACTTCCACTTGTCACAGAGTTTGTTTATCAGGCCACACAAGCTGACCACAACAAATGGCCTGAATACCATCAAATGCACGAAGTGTGAGAACGATTGCACACCTATTGATGCGACGTCGGTCTCTCTGATGAGGATGTAAAACAGAATGAGTGTCATGGCAACATGCTATTCCATTTATTTATGATATTTACAACAGCATTTTGCACTAACAAAGACTATAAATACATGTTGTGTCAGGCATAGTAGAAATTGTGTCACATTTCCATGTAAAGCTGGAAATAAGCAGAAAAACTGAAGATTTAAAAACAGTTTTAATGTTTTGATATGTAACTGAGGGATAAGTATTTCAGATTTTCCAGTTTTTTGCTCAGACTGAAGCAGATTAGTATCCCTGACCATCCTTTGTGCAAAAGTCATATTTCCTTAAGTTAAATCCTTCCATTGAAGCAGCATTTTGGTAGACTAGATAAACTGAGAAATCTGAGGGTGACTCGTAATATTAATACTTTTAAAAGCAAACTTAAAACCTACCTTTTTAGTCTGGCTTTTAACAAAATTTTTAATTTCATCTATTTTAGGTATTTTTATTTCATTTTATTTATCCTATTGTTCTTAATTTGTTCAATTTTATTTGTTTTTGTTTTAAATGTAACTAATGATTGTGAGTTTGGGTGGCATGTTTTTATCCATGGCTGTAAAGCACTTTGTGCTACATTTTCTTGTATGTAAAGTGCTATAGAAATAAAGCTATTATTATTATTATTATTATTATTATTATTATTATTATTATTATTATTATTATTATTATTATTATTATTATTATTTTAAAAAAATCTTGTAGGTTTTGCTTCCATTTTCAAAAAATCTTCATAATCAAAAACAAATAATTTTCTCTCTTTAAATACACATTTTCTGTTAGAAATTGCGATTATATAAAAATGTTTTTTTTTAATGTATTTTTTTTTTTTTTTTTTTTTTTTAAAGAAAACTGAGTTCTTTATGTATTTTTGTGCATGTCTCTGCCCGCTTTGTTTCTGTAAGATAAAATATGTTACCAATTTAGGAACAAGCCTGATTGTGTAAATGTGCTCTCAGTGTGTCTCTGAACATTTAGCCGTAGCGATTAACATTAAGCCGCCATGTTGTCACCGTGGAAATGACAGGTGCCATTAATACTCAACTGGCATCTTTGTTGTTGGTTTTGTCCTGCTGAGATCATGGCAGTGAAACGCGGCGCTGACAAGCTGCTGATGGCCTCCGTCAGGAAATTATCTAATTGTGATGACTTTCGCAGTCTCGCTGCCTCTGTCCATATGTCCATTTTGAAGTCTCCCTGTGGAGACACAATATGTAACAGCAAATTACTCTGACTATTAGGACTCGATGTCATGCTGGTACGTGGCTTATTGACTCTGAGAAAGTTTCATTGATGAGAACCGAGGCCAAGTTCTTAAATTGAATCCTCGACTGGCTTTCAGAAAGAGAATGAGTGGGGAGGAGAGAGAAGCTCTGCAAAGCTCCGACAAAAGGTGACATGAATTTTTCTCTTTTGAGATTGTGCACTCTTGCAAGAGGTCAGGGCACAAATGTTCATGGCCCATTTAGTCGTGAACACATCAGTTCCAATGTGCCATCTGTGTTTTTCTCCAGGAAGAGATGAAATCCCAGAAAGCACAGTAATGTGACAGCGGGAGAAATGTCCCGGCGATGTTTTGCGAGTGCAGAGCTGAACATAATTAGATTCCACACGTCCACTGGGAGTTAGCAAACACACAGCTATAATGTCATCACAACTGGGCTTCTGCTCGGGCCAACAGCACTGTCAACAAGCAGGAAAAACCTTCTTTACTTCTGTTTTCTACAATGCTGTGGATGGAAACTGTGAACCTGGAGGAGCTGAACGCTGCAGATTGAGATCAGTGTTAGCAAAGACTCAGCATCTGGTTCTGATTCAAATACAGCAACAGTTATTGGATGGATTATTTTTTTTCTTCCAGTTCCTTTCCTTTAACCCCGATTCAGATATTTGTGTTTCAAAGGCAGAAATCTTGACAGCAGCTGACTGGATTGCCACAACAGTTTGTGCAGACATTACCATATATTTATTAGATAAGATGAAGTAGACACTCATAGAACCTAAAATATAATGATGGTAATCATTTAAGAGAGTGAAAACCAAACTAATAAACTTTACTGTTGATATATGCTTATAAGAAAAGGCAGAATGGGTCAGTTAGATATGGTGACTTATGAAACTGAAGGTCAGTATATGAGGAAAAGAAGCTTTAATAAGGATTTTCTGTGTGGTAGGAGCCATTCTGCAGCCTTGACATTCATTCTACCTAAAACAAAGATTGTACAGGCTGTGAATGTTAAATAAAAGCTGCGTGAATGATCACACAGCTTGTGACAGGAACAGAGTCCACTTATAATCGAACCTGCTTATGACACATGTTGAGTAGGTAAAGAATTTTATTCAAGTTTGCTTTCAGTAACTTAGAGCTGCTCGGCTTTGTGTACAATTAATCTAGTGAACTGAAGATCATCAACTTTGCGCCACTTGCAAAATGTGGTTGGTAATTTGAGGTATTTTTTTTTTCTTCTGCACAGCATTAAGATTAAACTCAACCTTTGCAGTTATTACAAATTACCAGATCCTCCCAGTTAATGCTAGTCTGACATGAATATGACCAAAGACAGTGAAAATAGCAGACATAGAAATGGGTGATATTGCTGAGAAATTTGTCTCAATAAAATGTTTCATTTCAGTGGATATTGGTAATTATTGATGATTTATGATTATCTGTTTTTGAATACAGACCATGAGAAAAAAACATTTACTTTGAATTTAACCATTTGTGGCCTGTTTATAGGAGTATAGAGATAATAATTAATTTGATGCTATCACAAAGATGAAAATGTGTGAATAATAACTATAACAAAAGGACATTATTAAAATGAACAATTTATATAAAAACTATAGAAAATTGCATAAACTGTCATAAGTAATAAGGAGGTAGAGCTGTACAACTAATCTATTAGAATAGAATAAAGACACAAAAGACAAAGGAATGATCCCACCTTGAAACACATTATGGATGAGGTATCATGGGATGGAGACCCTACACTGGCCTCCATGTCCACCCCAACATCAAACTGCTGGGTGTGGGTTGTTTTGGTCGAGGTGGTGGATGACTCAGGGGTCGTGGGTGCTGTTAGACCACGAATCCAGTCTCGTAAGGGCAACCAGCGATTCCCGCCGGTGCAGCCTCCAGCGGTGGAGGCTAATAGGGGTGACGAGAGGCCCAGGCAGCCATGGACTAGCTCGCATTGGGAGACCTGCTCAGAAACCACGGGGAGGGCGATGGAGGGCGAAGGGCGCCGTTATCCAGGGATACAATAGGCTGTTTATATCCAGGGAGTGGAGCATGTTTGGAGTTTGTTCATGCAGACAAATGTTTCATTTTCATTATGTGGTTTCTTTTCTTTTTGCTATTATATGAAGTGTTTGCCACTGGTACATATTTCTATCATTTTATCATGCAGACCTAAGTAGGCATTATTAGACACACTAAACTTCAACATCCATCAACGCAAGATCCAGCATAAATAATATTAATTGCAGCATGTGAGATTGCTCTTGTACAATAAGATAAGCCTTTATTAATCCCACATTGGGGAAACGTGCATTGTTACAACAACAAAGGGGAATGTGTACATTTTAAAGACTATCAGTATAAACATAAAAATAAACCCAAATATACATAAGTACCACTTCAGTTATCCAGATTGCTCTTGAATGGAAATAACAGTATTGCACATATCAGTGGTATTGCACAGATTTGTTCATGAATAGAAATATTGATAGGAATCAAAATCAGAAATACTTTATTATTTCCTGAGGGGATATTGCTCTGTTACAATTGCTCTCAGTTAGAGTCTTAGAAAGTTAAGCTGCACAAAAAATATATAGATAAACATACGTAGAGAAAGTATAAGCATAAAATGTAAAAGGTGCATTGTTCTAAGAAAAATAAAGTAAGTACAGAGTGTAATAAATAGTAATGGATTAATATAACTCAGATTTGTCCGTAAGTAGAACACTAACGATATTGCACAGATTCTAGTATATATAGAAAATTTTGCATTGCATAAGTGTATGAATAAAGGATGTCAAAATACACCAGAATGACATTAGTTACTCAATTATTTGAGTTTTTCATCTGTTTTCACTGTTTGGATGCTGAGATCAGTGAATTTCTTCAAGATAATTTTCATAAAGCGCACAAAAGCAGAATGCAGAACCATTTATCAACAATCTAAAGCATCTTTTCTCTTGGAGTTACCTTTGCAAGGTGACTCGCTGCACTTTAAAGCTGCATTACTGAAAATGCTGATGTTAGGAAGTCCGTGTGTCGTGTGAAGGGAGTTACTTCTAGTCTTTATTTCTTCTTTAGGTCTTATCTTTGGTCTTGCACCACATACAGTGTTCAATTCAGTTTCTTTTTGAATTGTGGCACTTTTTAACAAAAAGCTCTCATTAACTCATTGAATGCAGTAGAAAGCACACACAGGTGAAAGAAATACTTACATCTAGTACTTAAATAGAAGTAGTTTTTTGTTTTGTAGACTTTTTGAAATCCTTTTTATCTTTGACTTTTGGTTTTACAGAACTTACTATGTTTGATTCAACCTCTTTTTAAGCTGCAGCTGTTTTCAGCCAGAATAAACTCATGTACATCTTGTTCTCAATAGCAATAAAAAAGTAGCAATATACAAAATACTGTTAGAAATAAAAGTAACCCATCATAAAGCAGATTGTAGAATAATTTGTCAACACTCTCCAACATTTGTTCTCTTGGAGTTGCATTTGCAAGGTGACGATGTAGAAGAAATAAAAACATCATGTTATTGTGACACTCTTGGATTAGCTGCTGCGAGGACAGCCTCACTGTTTCCCATTATTTAACCCCATTACAGTCAAACCAGCTGAAAAACTTCTGCAAAGTGCTGCAGGGGAAGAATCTATTTTCTCTGAGTGAAAGCATGTGAATAATAGTCATCGCCTGGTGAAACAAGAAGCAGAATCACAGTCAGAGAGTCGACGGTGGTGTGGAAGGATGTCCCGATATATTTAATGGCACCTCAGACTTGTAGAATGTGGAGAATGTGTAACAGTTTGTAGGGGGGGGAAACTGTGAGGAACTTTGTGGAATAAAAAAAGAGATAATAAGAGGGAGTTGGAGAGGACCCTGTTTGGTTCGTCTCTGCTTCTGTTTTCATTAGGATGCGAAGCGGCAGTCGCTGTCTGGGAGCCCAGGAAGTTCAAGTGACACAGAGGGGGAAGGAAATAAAGGTGGCAGAAGACGAGGAAGGCAGGAAGGCCTGTTGAGGATAAGGACAACATTGGAAATGACAAATGTGGGTTGCTGGGATGTGGTATCGACTGAATCAGAAATAAGAGTGAAAGAATAAGATGTGAGAGATGAAGACGAAGGAGAGAAGTGAAAAGTTGTTGAAATTTTAGATTTCTGTATTAGCTGTGACTGCGGAGCGATGGAATGATCATTTTGCCGTGACACTACAGAATGTGAAGCAGGAGGTGTGTATTTTCACGGCATTACAAACCTCCCTGTGAAGGTGTTGCACTGTATTTCAGCTCAGTGCACGACTGCTCATCAAGCCTGTTTTCCAAGACAATAACGGAGAACAAAGGGCTTCCCAAATGTTCCTCCCGTGCAACCTCGGGGCAGGATATTGAGAACAATTTCATCACGTTGAAAAATACTTTAATTCAGCCACATAGCGTGGCTACATGGGGTGTGATGAGTAGAGACACAAAAGCTTTTTTGTCAGTGTAATGCATTCTTTACTGCGCTGCTGACATTCAGGCCTGAGGCAATGTTTAGTCATTTCATTAAAATGAAACACAAATGGATAGTTGTGTAGTTTTTGCTTCATTAGACCCAAACTCTGCTGCTGCTGCCGCCGCCAAGCTGCTCTGTGCTAAAGATCCTGCGTTTCTCGCAAAAGAAAATTAATTGCAGCATGTGAGATTGCTCCTGTAGCAAGTATATGAATAAAGGATGTCAAAATACACCAGAGTGAGATTAATTACTCAGTGATTTGAGTTTTTCATCTGTTTTCACTGTTTGGATGCTGAGATCAGATGAATTTCTTCAGTTATTTTTCATAAGGTGTACAAAAGCAGAATGCAGAACCATTTATCAACAATCTAAAGCATCTTTTCTCTTGGAGATACCTACAAGGTGGCACATATAGTTCACTTACTGCACTGTAAAGCTGAATTAAGTTTTATTTTGCTATTAAGAAGTCAATGTGTCATGTAAAAGGAGTTACTTAGATTTTTTTTTTTTTATCTTCCTTGAGCCCTTGTGTTTTGGTTTTACAGTACACACAGTCATTATTTCAGCCTCTTTTTCGTTTTTTCTTAACAAGAACACAGCAGTGGAAGAACTACACAGCAAAAGTAGAAATACTGTGTTCCAAGTAAAAGTGATGTATTGAAATTAAAGTAAAAGTATGGCGGCGTTAGCATGGAAATCCTTTTGGAGGCAGAAATATCTCAGGATAATGTCAACTTAATTTTCTGTAAGATTATATTTCTGCGAAACTGCTAAGTGAAGCGATCTTGGGATCTGTTTGAGAGAACGATGCAACTTGGTGCATTTTCTCCAAAAATGCACCAAATTGTAAAATAGAAAATGTTGTATTGCGAACATACAGCATAGAATTGAATTTTCCATTAAGGAAAGGTTTCAAATTGCTTGTATGATGTCTATATTAGTTCTGAGATAGAAAAAGAAATGAAATCGGAAATCAGACTTGGCCAAGGAAGTTGAAAGTGCTGTGAAGTGTTGATTATTTTGAACTGTACAGTTTTTTGAGTTGTCTGCAAAAAAAACAGCAAAGCGTAAACGAAAGCTGCAGAGAAAGTCCGCAGTAGAATTTTTAGAATCTAAACATCACCTGTACAGAATATATTACTATCTTTTGATTCATGACAGCACTGGAATAAAGTTGCATTTGTAGATTAGACATACATTTCTGCTGTGCTGAAGATACAATGTTGAACGCTGGAGGGCTCGTCGTGGCTAAAGTCCAGCACAGTTTGTGTTTTGTTAACACTATAATTTTTAGACTAAAGTGTTGTTTTCAGTCATTGTTTGGTTCAATTTGGGCAACAAAATCACTGTTTAGGTTTGCAAAAATATTCTGCTTTGGGTTAACATTGATGTTTTCCCAACATAAACCAAATATTAGAAGCTTGGTTAAGTTCACTCAGCAAAAGTGCTAGTTATCAGAGTGATGAGTGCCTCCTAATCTAATATATAATTGGTCAGCTAAATATGATCGACAATAAAGCACTGAAATGAATGGAAAATACATTTTCTCAAAACATAATTGTGAATGCAGTATAATTGAATAGAAATGTTATTTTTTGGCCACAAGGTTGCACAATAATAAAGGTTTTGTTATGGAATGGTCATGGTTTAGGCGGAAATTTTAATCTCATTTCTTTCATGGAATGCACTTTTGCTCAATGTCTATTGTTTTAACTGCTATGAAAATAATAGCTTGATTTGACTTGACTGAAGACACACTCACTATTAGTTTAAAACAAACATTGTTCTCCCCTGTTTTCTGGACTTGTCCATCCACCCCAACCTCCTCCCATTGCAGTATTTATGATTCTGAGTCATATTTAGTACAGCCATTAGAGGCAATCAGCTGCTCCCACAACTCACCTATGAGGTTGCCTTTTTAAGGGAGAGCAGCCTCACCTATCTATTGATGTTATATTCAAAGTACCTATGGAAAAAAGTGACACTGAGTTTGAAATTTCAGCCAAAATTGAAATTCTTTAGTGGTTTTCTCTCTTGGCCAAGTTGTTTTGGTGGAAAAATCATGCCATGTGACATTCAGTGAATTTTTCATGAGATTCTCTCTTTGAAAAAATGGCACAGGGGGGCACATGGCCAAGGATCCTCAAAGAGGACATATATTTGATTTAATGTGCTGGGACAGTGCAGAGATAGAGGATACCCTCTGGTGGTTTGCAGAAGAGAACAGGAGACTCTGCAACCAGCGTGATGGAAGTCTTTTATAAGAGGACAAAGGCAGGAAGGCGGGAACAAGGAGTGATGGGTGGAATCTGGTCAAGCAAAAATGGCTGCAGTAACATAAAAAGACGCACGTTCCCCAAAAACTGGAGCATTAAGGTTAATGAGTGGAGAGATCCTCTACGGGAGGACGAAATGTGGCTCTGAGAGGTTCACCTGTATTTCCCTCTATTGATTTTCAAAAATGACATCGGCCCAAGTGACAGTCTTATCACACTCAGTTGAGCAAGGTTAGCACGGGTACATTTAATCTCTAAAGAGGCTGATTTAAAAAAATATCTGCTCTTTGAGTCCAAAGACAAGAATCAATAATGCTCCCTGAGGTGCTTATAGATTTTTTAAACTACATGATGGGAATACGCATCGGTTTTTACGTGGCATCTTGTTCATGAACCAGCTCTTCTGATTCCTTGCGACTACGACACTCAGGCTAAATTCAGCTTCAGATGTGTCCTTGTTGCCTCTAAAACAACCTCATTCCTGTTTTTTTTCTCTCTCTCTCGACACAACAAATGTAAGGATTGATTCTCAAAACAAAAGAAGAAAAAGAAAAGAAACACATCATGCCGCCTGGCAAGATACACAACCTCCTTTGCTCTTGCACGAAGGTTCCCCAGCAGAAGTAGTTGCCAGTTTGCTGGAGCATGAAGCACTAACAGCTTCGCCCAAGGCTAACTCCAACCTTTTCCAGGGGAACGGAATAGGAGATGTCTGGTGAATTTCTCATTGTTTATAGTCTCATTTCATGAAGAGATTAAGAGTGAGTCTGTTGCTTGGTGAAACAAGGGGAAACCAGGGAGGCGAGAAGATCATTTACTTTTCTGACAAAATGAGCTTTCCTCTTAAGCGGAGCCGTATGTGATTTAAGGCTCGGATTTAGCCAGAAGTAAGGCGTAATACAGAGTAATGGTACTTTGTACATGTTCTCTCTGTCGGAAAATGTTGGATTTTTAGTTTTTTTTTTTCCTTGGTATTACTCACGAAGAGTGAAAATGTGGAACAGATTCAGTTATTTTCAAGGTAGTGTGAGGATGTCGGTAATTTATCACTAAAGCTCTGCTCATTTGTGTTTTATGGAAGACTTATGGGACAAATCAGAACAGTTCTCAATCTGAATGGTTTATTTAACGGGATTTTTCAAATTGTAAGTAAAAATGCTTTGTTTTTTTCCTGATGAAAGCAGCAGTTCCTCAGGGCCAGTTACTCCAGTGTTGGGATAAAATATGAATATGGAACATGCAGTTGAAGATGGAGTTATAAAGTGGTGGCAGAAATACATGTACCTGAAAATATGAGCTGTTAAAATGGAAGAGCTGAAAGAAGTCTCGTTTTAAAGATTCATTTGAAACTCAGGTACTGAAAGAAGTTGAAATTTCAGTCAACTTTCAGGCTGCTAAAATGGTAATTAGAGCTGCAACTAAAGATTATGTTCATTGTAGATGAAATGTTGAGTACTTTTTTGAATAATAAATTAAAAATGTTACAAAAAACCTTCCAAAAAAGTTTCCCGAAACCCAAGATGACATTCTTAAATGTCTTTTTGTCTTTCCTCAAAGATATTCCGTTTACTCAAAGAGGAAAGAAATCAGACAATATTCGCATTTAAGAATATAGAAATGAGAGATTGAGACTTTGAATAACCTGAATTCAGAGCATTTTCAAGAGGCTGAATATGAATAAAACTGTTCTCGAAATGCCTCACAGTTTACCAAAGTTCCCTGAACACCCCAAACCAAAAAGAAGGTTTTTTGAGCTGCAATTTTAAAGCAATCCATTGTTCTAGAGGCCTTTATATATCAGTGTTATCTCAAAACAGGGACTGATAAAGCAATTCATCCTTATTCTTGACTTTGTAAGATTTGCAGTAAGTGTACTTATTAGTTTGAATGATGTTTTACATTCATGTTTTAGTTACTCCCAAAACCAAATAGCTGGAAGAATGAAACTGTCCTCCACATCATAAAAACATGACATTAAATGTGAGATTATAGAATTCATCCTCCACATTACCAAGAAAATTGCTTTTTTCCCCAAAATTATTTAATCTTTACATATTTAGTCTTTTTTGTGAGTAGGAACCATAATGTCAATACACAATCTTATGCCACATGATGTTAATTCAACAGGGAGGTTGAATAAGAAACCTACATCTTAGCAAGTTATACAAAATAAAACATTACTTGAGATATATTGACAAGCCTATTACCTTACATTCACACTAGTGGCAGTTTTTTGCAGCTTTCATTCATAGTTGTGGTGGCTGCAGCTGTGTTACTTTTCACCTGTAATGTAGTTTTAAATTCCTCATATGGGTTTTGGGTGAGATTTTGTTCTCTTTGTGAGAAATATGTGGCTCTAGATCCCTGTTGGTGAATGAATCATCTGGTGCCAACTGAGCCTCATTTAGGTGAAAATGCCTTTAAATAAATTCAGAAACTCTGGTTAACTAGTTTTGTGTGACTGCTCAACATTGAGGGACTCCGTATGTGTTGAAGTTGCTTCATAATACAGATCTCAGGACTCTGTGACCATCAGTTATAGGACTCCTTGTTCTTCTTTGTGACACTGGCTTCATATTTTTACTCATTGTCCCCTGCTGCAGAATGAATTCAGGATGGATTAGATGTCTCCCATGATGGACACAATTGTGAAGTGCTAAAAACATGTGCACAATCCTATATCTGACAGTCTCTCCTCATTTGTGTAAAAGAAATCTGAGTAAATCTTTTTTTTTTTTTATGGAAATTTCCACTTTTTATTTATTTATTTATTTATTTTTTGTTAAACTGATTTTGTTTTTCCACATGATGAAGGCAGTCTTTGTTCAGGGAGCAGCTCCACCAAGTATGACTGTATAATTACCTCACATATGCAAAGGTCACCAGAAATCGGCGAACTAATTGCAGGACGGAAATGTTTTGAGTGCAAATCAGACGAGCGTGTTTTATCTCAACTAGTCTGACACAAGGTGATCAATGCGGTCGGTGAAAAAGAGGTAGGTCGTCCCTTGAATTTCGCCTGGAACCACTGTGATGGACAATTTATCTTTGGATCAAGAGGACTCGATGAATACCTCACTGAATTTTTCTCAGGTTTTGAGGAGCTGAAAAAGTACGTTATTCCACTGAGAGTAGATTTGAATTAGAGAGCGGCGGAACGGCAGCATATCCCTGCTTCACATTCAGCCCCTTTAACTGTATGAAAACTGAGCCTTCATCAAGTGTTTGTCTCTGGTTTTAAGGTGCTTTAAGTCTCCACAAAGGCTCCGAGCTGCTATCGTATTGTCGTGGAGTCGTAATGATGCAGCGCGCCCCTCTTGATGTTGTTGTTGTGGATGTTTTACAGTCGCGGTGACTGTTTGCACGGAGCTTTGTGAGTCTTTCTGTCTGCCAGACATGGAAAGCAGGTGTTTGACAGATGATGGGTCCAACTCTGCAGAGAGAAACTCGTCTCTCCTCTAATGAGCTACATGAGACGGATTGTTTCTTTATCCTTCATTTGACTTTACAACAAAAGTGAGCGTCTTAACAGAACTGTTTTGCTCCTGACAGGATATATTTACTCCTCTGAGGCAGCGGAGAAACGGGTTGCCTCGATAAGGTCTTTGAAGGTGGCTTAATGATTTTCCTAAATTAATGTTTTGGCAGTTCCGCCGTCTGCCTGCTTTTTTGCTCTCTTGCTCTGCTTTTATCACACTTTTTAGATGCTGTGCGCTCAGTTTGGAGAATCAGTGGCATTTAGGTTGTGTTGGAGATATTGAGTGTAGATGCAGAAGAAACGTGGAGTATTGATTATCGCTGCTGCAGCTCGTGTCACTTTTGATAACGCAGCCGTCTGAAATGCTGAGTGGTTATCAAGGTTGTGTTGCAGTGCAGCACATTCAGATGATCACATACTGTCAGTGTAAACAAATAAAGCCTATTCAGAGCACAAATTAATCCCTCCATTAAAACAGGATAAAACACACAACAATTACAGATAAATAGCAGTGTGACTAATCCTCGTGTATCATGAGGTAGGAAAATGCTTCGAGCTCCATACTCAATATCTGTAAGGAAAAAGCCAAGGATGACATCCACTGCAGTTTTTTTTTTCAAATGTTTTCTGAAGGATTCATCTTTGCAGTGATACAATGACACAGGATGAATTGGCGTGAACAAATACACATCACATTCTAACTGTGTGCATGCAGGGCTGATAACAACAATTCAGGGTGGAACAAATGACCAAAGGACCATATGACGAACTTCTGGGGTAGAATCATAATCTGAATCACACAGATTTAGTTGAACTCGTGTATTTGGAAGATTATTTGTGCATATGGCTGCATGAATACACATCCTGTCACGTCAGCTCAAAGCCAAAGTCACAAATCTCTGCATTCTGTGCTGACTCTTTGCTGCTTTGCCACTTGACATTCCTCCATTTAAGAGTCCATAGATGATGCTTAGGTTGACATGACTCCAGACTGCAGAGATACACAGCAGTGGTAGTTTCAGAAAGGGAAAATAAGAGCTGCTTTTCCTTACGCTGCAACATTTATGGATAAACACAATAACTCTGACAATATATGTGTCAAATGTATTTATAAAGCACATTTAAAACCAGCAGAAGTTGAATCAAAATGCTGTGAAGTTGAGAAAAAATGGATAAATAAGTAAAACAGGATAAGAAAACACAATGACTACAAGACAAAGCTACTTAAAAAACAATAAAATAATAGGAAAAAAAGAAACACAACACAGTAAGAGATAACAGGCGTTAGTAAAACTTCCAAATGCACAGCCTCCACTAATACAACACACTTTAACAATGACAGCATAAAGTTCACTATACTGTTCATCAGGCAGAATTAATCATCCAATGTATCAGTGTTCATCATTTATTTATTTTTTTGTTACAATATTTTTTTTTCTGTGCGCAACACACAGACACATTCACAGACAAACATATGCCGATCATCACATAACTCCGCTGCGTTCTTTGGTGGAGTAACAACTTCAGTGTTCTGTTTAATTACTCAGAGTACTACATCCAAGTACTACAGGTAATTGACAAAACTTTTTCTGACATGCATGTCCCTCATCTTCTGCCTTATGTTTTTTTTTTTAAACTGAATTTTTATTGACCAAACCACACAGTCCACAGAACGGATGACATGCATACCCAGAAGCACTTACTGCAATTGGTCTCCATTTGACTCAACACTTTTATAAAAGACAATGCTTCTTCTATGGTAATATTACTGTCCATACTAATTATGGCATAGACAGTCCACCTCAGATGCAGGTTAGTAGCAGGTCTTCAGACCTCCTACTAACTGAAATCACATTTGGTATATACTTTGTATGCAAAAAGAAGGATAACAACAACAAGTGCAATACAGGGGAAAAAAGTAAAACATCAAAGTAACAAAGAAAAAGAGGTGATTCATTTTCTGGCATCACCTGAATTAATGGTGACCATCTTTTGAAAAAATGCGTCTATTTTTAACGTTAATGTTGTTTTAATTTTCTCTGTGATGAATTCTTCATGAGACAAGTCTTCTGCCATAATATTTTATCATTTTAAATCTGATTAATTATTGAAAAAGCAATCAATGGATAATCATTAACAGTCCAAGTTTGGACAACTCTGATATTCATTTAGGGAAGCGGTCTGCACACTTCCTCTGAAACATAGATAATTTGACAAATTAGGATCATCCACGATACATAAAATTGTCAGATTGTCCACCGTTGCCAACAATATGGGTTTTTTTGTTCAAATTTAATCACTGAAAAAGTAATTACATGACTTTACTAATTATACAGTAATAGCAGTCATTAGTTGAACTAACTTTTACATTATGTTCTGTTACTTGGACTAGCTCTGTCAAAATATAGCAAGATTTTTTAACTTTTTGGAAGGCAGAGGAAACACAATGTAGACATGAAATCACCTTTAAGTAGAAATGTAAAAGTTAATTTACACATCCAACAGTTGACACTTGATGAATGTAAGTCCAGCAATCATTGTACCTTTGCTCTGTTTTTAGTCTCCTTAGAGAAATATTTGGCTCATTAGCTGCTAAATGCTCCACAGTGTTCACCAGCTACTCTGTAAGTGTTTCTGTCTGCTGTGGAGCTGAACAGGTAGTGCACAGTGGGTTAATAGTACGTCTGGTGCTGGAAAGAACACTCTCAGAGCAGTGACAGTGAGCACTAAACTGTGAGCTGAAACTCATAACACCCTGTGAAGTGGATGGGGGGTTGGGGTAATTTTCCATAGTGCATCACTCTTCTGCCCCAGATCAGAGTTATTTACTATTTAGTGTCTAACCCAATACCAAGTCCCCATCCAGTAAGATTTTCCTAGATATTACACACTTCAAGTATTGTAGATTAGCTGTTGCATCTTACTGTTTATTACTATAGTCTCCAGAGGAGGTGGGTAGTTCTGTCTTGAAGAGAACAGAAAGCATTTTGGGGGTTTAGCTTGTAAAGGCGCACCATGACAGAGACATATGTCATGCTTAATGACTTCCAGCCAGTGCACATGAATCTACTACCAGCCAGTGATTAACTAGGATAACATTTTCTATATCCTAATTTGGTTTTCTCTCGTTTTCTTTCTCTTTTCTTTCTTCACCATCACCTTTTCTAACTGTATGCTAATGTTTCACTTTAATATAAAGTCCGGCACCTGTATAGAAACAGCGCAAACATGAAGAAGGAGAGAGAACATTTCTTTATAGTCAACAACATTTTGAAGTGCCCACAGGTGTTACCAATATTGAACAAAACTGATGCTCCACATGCTATAGATATTTTACTGCTTACACTTTTAATTTGTTTCTGTACTTGTCTCCTCTCTGCTCTGTATAAACACTGCTTGCAGTTCAGCTGAAAAGTCACTGCATTTTAGCAATATGAATGTTGGTGACAGCTCATTTTTAGTGAATTTTTAAATATGTAGAATAAAATAATGAATGTTGTGATTTAAGCTCAGATTTGGTTACATTTCCCAAGTGTGCTGCATGTCACTTATGAATAGTTTAAGGACTGTCAAAAAGTTTAAAATCCAATTATTCTGTCAGTTTCTGGCTGATAAATGGTGTAATTTTGGGGATTTTTGTAAAGACAACCAACCATTCAAGCCCACTGATGTGCTTTGGCATTCAGAAGGGTCACTGGGATTTTATTTACTCAATCATAATAGACATTTGCTTATCAGATGGTCAGACATACCAGGAAAATGCATAGATTTCTATCAGATATGTTGACACAGACTCATTGCTGTCAATATACATACAGTGATCACACTTCATGTTCACGGTCTCCCATTTTGAGAAAAGAAAAACCTTGATGCATCATATCTGAATTTCAAATTTTAAGTCCCTAAAACAGTAATTATAACTGTTTCTGTTCCCCAGCACTCACATGTTTTGACATACTGGGAAAAAAACTGCTAAAAAAATTCAACCCATGCTGTGTATTTGCTCATATACAAGACAACAAACAACGTGTTTCCCATGAGAACACTTCTATCAATATTGTACAAAGAGCTCCTTTCTTTCTGTCTGTCTCCCTTTGACTGGATAAAGAATTCCTCTCTCGGAACATTACTTTTACTGTGTGGTTTATTTCTCATTATGAGTAACTTCAAATGCATGCAAATCCAAACGCTGCCATCCCAGCAGAATTGGAAGCATTCAGATGTAGTGCAAAAGGTCAGACCGCTGTGAACAGAAAGTTAGTTTACACACAGTAGGAGGCAAGGACGTATCATGTTCTGTTCATTCTGTCTTTGCTTTTTCCTATGTGTGGTAACAACGTGAGCATTTCCCTAAGTGGCTTCGCTCTGTATATTGTCTATTAATAACAAGAGGTCAAAAGAACAGGGACAGAGAGAGTCAGATTCAGAGAGGAGAAATGTTTTGCTGGGGCAAACCATATGGTGCACTGAGCACACAGGGAACCTGAGGAGGCTCGGCCCGGCAGAAGATGATGGATTGTATCGAGCTACAGGCAGGGAACGGTAGAAATAAGTAATAGAAATGAAAACGAGGGGGAAAAGGAGGTGTTTGTGTGAAGGGGCTGCTCACCATTCAGTGCTGTATTCCAAGAGGTGATGGAGCTTGTTATGTTGTTGATGGCATAAGGTATTGTACAAACTCCACTGCCTCCTGGCTTCGGTAGGTGTTTTAGTGGAATAGAGTTGAATTATCCATTTAGTACCAGAGGGGCAGTTCATGACCTTTTCCTCTCGCACTCCCCCGCTCCTCCATCAGCCGCCCACGGTGGCAGCTGCGGTCAAGGTTAGCTCGCTGGCATTTTCTGCTTTGCTGTTTGGTTGCGTGAACCGAGCCAGGGAAGTCTGCCAGACAGGTTCTGTCTGAATATACTCTGGTACAGAGCTGGTTTCAGGGCAGGCTTTCATAATGCAAGCAAATGATCAAGAATTTTTTTTCTGTTGCCATGGCGCCTGTACATCTCTGTGTACCAGAATATCAGAAAGAGATTTTGAAATTGTAAGAAAAAGAAATCAGCAGGAGGGCCATGGGATTTAAACAGGAACTGAAAAATCCAAAAATAGACAGGTCTTATCCAGCCAATGAAGCAGATAATAACACAGGAGGAACAACTCACACACTGAGACTGATTTTTATCAGTAATCTGATATGTTTTGTTTTAATGATGCTGAGAAACTTTTTCATAAAACTGTGATATAATGGTGTAGGAAAAAACAGATGAATGTTCACTGAAGTCTACATTGAAATGGGATTTTATCCTCTGAACTGAAATCCATCAGCAGGTTTGAAAGTCATGCTACAAAATTGCCAAAAATACACCATTTATCACAGAAAACAGAGAGAATAATTGGATTTTTAACATTTTGACAGTCCTACTTATCTGTGATGTCCCCTTGAGTGAGAAAACATGACCACATTTAAGCTTAAAATTAGGACATTTCTTATAAATTGCTTTATTCTACATGTTTCTCTCTTAGTGTCAAAAATAAGCAATTTGCTCTAATCAGATTCTGTAACACAAAAAGTGCTCTCATGCACCTGGGAAGTCATTAGAGACTCAACTGTATCCAAAATTCACAGACTCTTTAGCTGAACCGCAGGCTGCGTGTTTTAATTTTTTTGTAAAATATGTAATCAAAGAAATTCAACTTTGGTTTGTTAATATTTTTTGATTTCTGACATTTTAACTGTACAAAAGTACAAAAGACACATTTGAATCTTCTGTCATGGTTGTACCATTTTCATAAAGGTGCAGGACTTTATTGCAGTGAAAAAGAGGCCAAAGGGAGTAAAAATGTGATGGAATCAACAAAAAGGCCCAGAAACTGTTTTGATTTCAGAGGGTTTAAAGTAATAATGGAGCAACTATAACCTCCACATACACCAAATTGGATAATACTGCTCTTTACTATCCAGTGTGATTAGTGATTTGGAGACAAACTCTGTCTTTATTTTCAGTGTTTCACTGACTGAATGTTGGTATTAGTGGTAGAAGAAACGCTTAAACTGTTTTCTTCATAAAAACTATACTATCAAAGTCCTGCATTCTTTTTATACTCAAAATGAAGAGTGAAACAGGTTTTATCAAGACAGTGTACTGACATTTACCTCATATCTGTTCAAAGTGACGCTTTTAATTTGTATATAATGCCGGACAGCTGCATAATATTTTATTTTGTGGGTAAAACGTGACACTGTCCACAGTGCTCTGATCCATCCTATCCACACAACGTTAGTGTCTATATAAATTATCATTCTTACAGCACATATGAAAAAATAAGCAATTTTTATTCTGTTCTTAATTACTTTATTTTTTTGTCTTTTAAAAATAAAACAAACAAAAACAATCAAAAAATACCAATGCTGTTAAAGTACCGGACTGATAAGCAGTATCGGTAAAAGTAAAGTGAATCTTAACGATATTCCATCCCAATTGATTTGCAAAAAACCTACAGTATGGATCAGACCATTCTTTCTTGTCTAACATTCACGACATTAACATGTAGGACTTCAGTACAACTTTGCCGACATGCATACTGTAATATTATAGTCTGAGGTATAACAATTTTTTAGTTGCATTAAATTAAATGCATTTATTTTGAAGGCTAACCTCACCATTGCAACTTCTGCTGCTATATAAGTGAAATGACACAGGAAACAAGATCAATTTATCATATTTTATTGAAATTATAGAGGTAATGAATAGGGGAAAATGATCACTGTATGAACAATAAAAATACCATCAGTTTGCAATTTGATGTTATGTTACGCTTCCAAAGTACCAGAAATACCAGGAGAACCTGCTTAAACTCACTACATTCATTACATTTGCAGTCAAAGTTGTGCAACAAAACATTGGGGAATCTGGTTCGTGCCAATTATCATGTTTATCTTTGGGAAAATCATCACCATCACCGGAATTCTTTTAGCATGCAAGTAAAAGCTACACGTTAGCTGTGCTGTTTTTTACTTCTGTTTTTCATAACCAGAAACCACCTACATCTGCTGTAGCATAGTACATAATAAGACAATTTCACAGTTCCGTACTGCATACTACTATAGAACATAGTGTGCAGTGTGCAGCACATACAAGCCATTGGTGTTTTGAATTGAAAGGAGTTATGTGGGTGTCATTAAGGTGTTACAGGGGAATTTTTCTCCCAGGAAGTCTTTGGATGCAAATTTGTTTCACTTTTTAACACCCTTTGGTCACCATCACATGGCTCTTCTCACTTTGCTGGCAAAAGGCCAGAAGGGATATAGAAATGAATGAATAATTAAAAACCTAGACAAGTAATGATGCCTAATCAATAAATGAAAAGGTAAAAGCTTCTCAAAATCAGCATCAGAAGTCCAGTTTTCTGAATGACAATAATTGGTCATGTACTTTAATTAGAGAAAACCGGCTAATGACTGGCTCGGAGCTGCTGTGATGTATTGTGTTCAGTGGAGTGTGTGAAATGCAATTACAACTATTATTCCCACTCTTCACTATCTTACATGTAGCGATCTGATGGAGCTTTATTCATACCATCCTTTATGAATAGTGGTGATCTAAATCTGCATCACCTCATACATTAAAATATGCAGTTTTATGGAACAATATGTGCCATTTTGTCAGTGAGAGCAAGTGTAGACATAAAAACTGCCTCAAACCGGATCAGTTTAAGGTTATGCACCATATGAATAAACTGGTGTAAATGGTGGATTCAAAACAAAATAAACCACCTGGTTGTATTATTAACTAGGCGGGTTTTGTTACTGGCTGATGTAGTAGAAGTAATAGCTACTGACTGTCAACTTGAATCGTCTCAAGTCCCCGAACTGTCTCAATTGAGGTCCAGTCTTGTTTTACATTGATTTCTGTCAATCTGTGTCTTTGCTTTCTTTGGGCTGTTTTGGCAGGAAGTGTTTCCAAAGTTATTCTGGTTGTTTTCCATTTTAGCTGCCTGGTAACAAAATCCTCTTCCTGTTGTGGTTTCACAATTGCAGATACACTCTAAACCCTATCTTTAGGGTCTGCTGTTACACAGGTTGTCAAAAAATAGAACATAATTTTGTTGCAGGAATATAAAGATGCAATTTTTAAAAATGATTTTCTTCATAATCTACACTATTCTCAGTCAATAACTGGTTCACTGATGACTCAGATTGAGTGCAGTGGACTTTTCTGCTGTGCTGGTATAGCTGTTTTATCTAACAGACAGACAATATGGGCCTCATAGGCAGCTCTGTTGCATATGTCATAGAGAAAAGGCAGTGCTGTCAGAGTTGATTTTGCCTTGTTTGAAACACATGAGCATGAGCCAGAGGTCATTAAGCATTTCAGGAGACTTTGCCATGGTGCCCCCTTACTAGTTAAATCCCCCCTATGCTCTATGCTTGCCAACACAAGCTGCCTGCTTCCTTGGTTGGCTGCAGTATTAAACTGAAAGAGGCTCCACCTGGTGGAGCAACCAGATGCTACAGCTAATCTACAATACATGAAGTGTGTATTATCTAGGGAAATGATATCATGTCAGTATTAGCAGATGCTAAATATTAAATGACTCTAATTGGATCATGGAAAAAAAAAATAAAAACTTTGTACACTTACTTGGTGCCATAATAGAATTACATAGGGAAGGTGAGGCTTTTGGGGAATCAATGAAAATGCAAGGGTTTTGGTAATTTATAGCCATTGTGGAATATATTCTTCATATTTATACCTGAAAACAAAAAAAGGACTATTTTATAGCAGAAGTCAACCAAAGAAAGTGTTCGACTGAAATCCTTAATACTCTTCAACCAATTTATTGATTGCAGAGGGAAAAAAATTGCGCAAGAACCATTGGGGAAATATATGATGGACAGACAAGTTAGCTGATGTTTTTTTTTTTTTGTTTTTTGTTTTTTTGTCTGCATTTGTTCTTATTGTTTAACTCCACAAAAGAGGTGTCAACGTTGTATGAGATTGATGCATATTTTAGTCTTGCAGCCAAATATGTTAATATTTAGTGCATGTGTGTGACCACCACCGGCCCTCCCTGAAAGCTAAGCAGACATTCTTTATTAGAATTCCCTATTATGAGCCAGGGAGGGCAGTGCTTCACCTCAGTGATGTGTGGGGGAAACAAAGACTGGACAGGACGAACAGGATGAATAGGGATAGAAACTAACAGGCGATGCTATTACAATTAAAGATTGTAAGGTGGTGTGTTATTCCCAACTACTAACTGCCCATCAATAAAAAAAAAAAAGAAGAAAACCAACACAAAAGAAAAAGAGATTCAATAAATAAATAATTAAACAAACGGTACTGAGCACCATAATTGTGGATGTCTTGATAGTATAGAATAGAATAGGCTGATGTTTTAAGATGATTTGTCATGTTAGTTTTGAGCTGTGACACACAAACTGCTATTTGCAAAATTTACTCTTGACTTCCAGGAAAATGTATGTTAGTTTGGAGCTGACTCTGAACAAATGTTCAAAGTTTAATAAGTTAGACCTTGCAGTCTCCATTAGGTTGGGCCTGTTCAAAGCTGTGAAAACGCCGGGGTGTTCACAGGCAGCCACTAAAAAGGCTGTTGATGTCGAGCTTTTCTTCTTATGAGATTGCGAAACCAATTACCAAACAAATGACAGTTTAGTCAGATGAGAGTGTATAAACCGACCAATCAACCCTGTCGTTGTTGCCACGGTCTAGTTTTCATGTTGCGGATCTCACTGATAGCAAGTAAGACATTCAAGACAGCTTTTTCCTACATTTTGTCCTGTTGCACATGTTCCAACCTGACCTAATTCACAATAGTCAAACAGAAACCCTACTCAGGCTCTCTGGAGTATGCCCTGAAGCTTATGCGAGTGTGATAATATCCCCAGAACTATTTTCAGCACCAGAGATATTCGCTGTAATGGGTACCGACATATCTTACATTCTCTGATTAAGTGTCTAGGAACTCAGAGGATAATTCAGACATTTATTTGACAAGATCTTGTGATTATTGCTGACATATCCTTCACAGAACTGCAAGTTGATCAGCAGACCTAAGTAAAACCTTATTGTATATGCGTATCAAGCCCACTGAGGCCTCAGAAAAAGAGAAGGTTTTCAGGTCCATCAGTGCTGTTCTCTTTTAATCTGCAGTTTGTGATCACAGTGCAAAAGCTCATGGAAAAGGACTTTGAAAAGATGTTGCTAGCCTGCCAGTGCAGATGATGTGCCATTAGTGAGCAGAATGATTGATTTCTTAAAGTGGATGTGTGGTGCTAGAAAAGAAACATTTACCCCTCAGGCAGAGAGGCTGTATTAATAAAACATTACAAAGAATGAATCGCCAGCTCTCAGAACCCAGAGTGTTTAATGACCGTCTTCCTCCCTCTCTTTCATATATGTTTAAATGCTCTTCATTGAGAATTTAGCTCTTAAAGTATGGGAGTCACATGAAGTGTTGGGAGGAAAGTAGGTTAACTTTGCAAACATTTGACGAAAAGTTAGAGTCTCGGGTGGTGTCACAGGGTTTGTGCTGGCATTTCATTTTCCAGCATGATCTCCTTTCTATAATGCGACTTGTAATTCTAGTCACTGCTGGTGCCAGTTTCAGATGTTTCCATTAAATTTGAAATGGTAGGAAATTACTGCCAGTTTGACACATTCATTCAAAGCCAGAAGCTGATATTCCGAAACTGCAGTGGTGTTTACCCGACCATGATTTGGAGTTAATTAACTGTGCTAATATTTCAGATGTAATCTGTGTTTGTTGTCCAGACTGCTGTCTCTTGTTTGTTTCTTTGCATGACAAGTAGCATGCAAAGCATTTTGTGAAATGGTGTTATTGTCCACATTTGATGCTACTTTTATCTTCGAGTCCGGTTCTAGTAAATTAAAGTGATTGAAATTCTGGTTGCAGAATTACTAATGGCGTTATTTTGATGTGCTCCTCAATTTTAGCAAAGATTTTCAGTTTCAACACTTCCTCAAATTATTGTTCCAAAGTATAGGAAATGGAAAAATAGGGAAACAAAGCTATTTATTCTTTTATTTTTTGCACTGCTGGTTTGCAGCTGCAGATGAAGTAAAGTAGCACAGACATCTTTCTCTCCTGTAATGTCCTCCAGCTGCAGTGCTTCTTCCAGTGTGTTCTGGGTTTGCTCTGGGATCATCTCTCAGGTGGGCTACATCTTGAATTTCCCCACAGACAACCAACCTGATAACAAATAAAATAGCCCAGCAAAGTCACCTCATTTTGGAATTCTTCAAATTAGCCATATTTACATAGAACTGCAAATTAGGCAGTTAGTTTGCATTGAGTGAATGGAATAAACTAGGCTGTTAAGTGTCGTCATGAGGAGATGGTATAGGCTATGTTAGGTGTGGCTGTCATAAACAGACTACAAGAAGAGGGAAACAAAACTAGTTGTTTGCCAACCTGTAAAAATACTCAAAAAAGGGGAAAAAACTAATTTTTGACCATCTGTTTAAGGAAAATGGAGCAAATTCATTGAGAATTTGGTTAAGTTGTAAAGATTCTTTCTTGTAAGCTGGTACTGGCCAGGTTTCATGCTGTCCAGCATCACTAGAAGTAGAAGCTTTCTTGCAATGGTTATTTAGTTTCCATTAGTTTAAAAAACAAACAAACATTGCAATTACTCTAAAATGTGCAGAAAAATATGTTATTGAAACATGGCTACTGACTTCAAGTATAAAGAAAGTTAACTGACAAATCCTCAAAGTATTTTCATCCAAGTTTACTGCAAGAACAAAGAACTGATCAGTTGTTCACCTCAATCATAAATTCCCAGGGCACCCACGCAGGATCATACTTTGATAAATGCTGGACACCTTCTGGGAACAAACACTTACCTCTGACACCCTATTTGTCAACAGTTCTTGTCACTGATCTCTCCACAACATTAGAGAAGCCTGTCAGGTAAGGCTATCCAACCTTGTATCGAGCCTTCTCATGGCTAATCTCCTCCACCACTTGCACCTGCAGCTTTTAAATTACCTTGGTGACCTCTCCCAGAGGTCTGGCCTCAGCAAAGAGAGCAGTGAAAGCTTTCACCCTCGCATTTTTCCTTGGACAACTCTCTGCGAAAGGAGGCAGCTTAGCCACCTGACTGGCTATACACTGGGCCGTTCGGTGGTAAGTTCACATGATAGATACCTCACGGTGATTCTTACAGGAGACTCTGACAGGTCCAATGAATAAAGCCCTAAGGTCTTATAAGAGTAACAGTTAATTGATTCATTCCTGTACCGAATAAAAAGTGTAGTACCAATAGGGCAGCATATGAAGCACATGCATGTCAGAGAATGTATTGCAGACTACCTGGGTCATGCATCAGGTGGAGCCTTTTACAGTTTAATACTGTAGTGTTAGTGCTGTAGTCCATTCTGTAGAAGGTAATGATTTGGTTCAATGCCATTTTACTATCGTGGAAAAAAACGCTCTGGCTAGTTTGTATTTCTTTAAACCAATCACAGTTGTTGTTGGTACATTATACCATTATAGCATCCTACCTCCAATGATCATAAGAGGGGCTCACTCAGACTACAGTTATTTCTTTGTTGCCAAGCAGAGAGTATTGTGGAGGTTTAGCCAGTTGGCAGTTGTTGTTTCCCACAGGAAAGAAAATGGTAACATGCAGATCTTGGAACAGAGGGTCAAGGCTGCCTCCAGTGACCAGCCAATGGCAGGGTTATACATTCAGTGACTTGAGGAGGTAGTAACTGGACTACAGGTAGTTCTGTGTTGCCTAACAGAGAGCACTGTGGAGGTTTCGCAAGCAACGGGTACCATGGCAAAGACTTATGTGATGCTTAATGACTTCCTGCCCAAACTCAAGTGTTCAAAATGATCCAAAATGGGGTAGAACAGCACTACTGTAACCAAACTATTCCAGTGGCCTGTGTCATGTCAACAAAACTTTAAAGTTTCAGTGGGGTAGTTTGCTAGTTGTTGTTTCCCATAGCGAAGAGATGGATGGCATGCAGGTCACAGAAAAGAAGGTCAAAGCTGCCTTGTTTGAGTGGCCAGTGGTAGGCTACATCTGGCAACTCAAGGAGACAGACACTTGGAGTAGAGGTAGTTCTGTGTTGACATTGTGGAGGTTCAGCTAGGAATGGGCACCATGAAAAAGACTTCTGTGAAGGTTAATTCCTTCTAGCACAAACTTGCATGTTCAAAATAAGCCAAAATGTGCTAGAACAGCCCTATTTAAGCCCAGTGGCAAATGTCACCAGACTTTTGCAGCAGCTTGTGCCACTTGTCAGTGATCAAAAATTATTTGTGTTATCCATTATTGATTGATTGTACTCTGTTGAATATTAGTTAGGGAAAATAGCTCAAGATTTCCTGGCTCTAAGAAGGAGTGCTGGTGTACCTATCCCAGTTGATTTCACCCTTTCCTACAAATTCACAGAGCTCTATGACTCATCTGGTCCCCAATTTTTCTTCAGAAAACATACCAGAAGCTATTGCCCCTGACTGCACAGCTTGAAGGATAACTGGTACATGCACACAATTCCACGATTGTAAGTTAGTGCTGTAAGAAGCCGACTGAATCCCCATTAATAAGCCAGTTTGCTTTTCATTTGCATTCATGAGGATGCCTAAATCTGTCTTGAGAGAGAAAAGGAGGACAAGCCCCTGTGAAGAAGGTTGATCACAACATAATGAGTAAGAGCGAGAATGGAAGCTGGCAGCTTTTAATAGAGGGGATTTGAGTGAAGCCTGCCATAATATGAAATGTGCAGCAGCTGGCGAGGTGCCACCTCCATGCATTAAATAAAGTGCACTTGTGTGCTCGCTTAGTGGGTTAACAAAGCACTCTCAAGTGAAGAATCAACATGCCCCAGAGAGTACAAAGCCTCATTCAAAACCAAACCTTTCCAAAAAGTTATAACCCTTTCAAAGGTTGAAAAAAAACACAGTAAGCCTCACACAGTTACGGTTGTATTCTCTTAAATTAAATGATACTACATGTTTTAAAGTGACATTTGGAATTTGTTTTTCCAGGACCATTGTCTTTTCAGTAAGAGTGGTGAGAAGGACTGAAGAAAGAAATGCTTTTGCTCTTTTGCGTGATTATTTTTGTTTTTATTTTTTTAAGCTGTCAGTTTGTTTTTCAGGACTTAATCCCTCAGGCTCCTGGTTTTTTAGGGACTATCCACTTGCATAAACATATCAAAGTTCAATTAATAGTAGCTCCACAACTGTAAGGCCAAGATGAACATTGGGCTCTATCAATAAGAGGAACGTGGGAAAATACCATAAGTCTCAGATGTAAAAAAAAAAAAAAAAGTTTTTTATTTCTGCAATGTCAAAGCTGTGATTTAGAGTTAATAGCAGCCTGTAATGAGTCAATAAACACAGATTTTATTGAACCTGGGCTAAAAGTTGTCAAAACTCTACTAAATTTGATGCAATGGAAATGAAGCTATGCTAGTGGAATAGTAGAGCTAGCCAGTTTCACAAGTTTTGAAAAATGGCAGCAGATTATGTTTTAATAATTGATAAAGTGTGGTGCTGGTGCAGTGACTTCCAGCATGGAAAGGGTTAATGGCGGCAAAATGCTTCTTAGAGCTTGCATACTAAATCCATAGAAATTAAAAAAGCCTTCCTGTGAGGAATCTTTATCGGATCAACCTCTCTCCTGCAGTTGTGCAGCCTTGCGCCTGGTTTCCCTTTAAAGGGAATAGATCACTGAAGTTATGTGTCCTTTGCAACCTTGTGGCATCCGTGTTTGAGGTATCACCATCACTTTCTAACACCATTTTTGGATCACTGAACAGAACTAGCAGGCCATAGACCCAATGAGGTGGGCTAGTTTGAAACAGACCACAAACAAGATGCAAAATCACTTTGAAAGACAAAAAAGATTACAGAGAGATGTAAAACAGCCACAAAATGATGCATAACAACAAAGTCAAAGACAAAATACGTCTAAAAGATAATGAAATACCACAGAGATGTAAAACAGCCACAAAATGATGCATAACAACAAAGTCAAAGACAAAGAGATACTCAAATACTACAAAGACACACAGAACGACTACAATGAGATTTAAAGTAATCAAAGAGACGTACAAGGACCGCAAAGAACCAAAAAAAAAAGAATCGCAGGGATAAGAAAGACCCAAAAGAGATGCAAAATAGCCAAACACAAAATGGTATTTAGAGGTAAATATAATCATAATGACATACAAAATTACTGCAAAGAAGCAAAAATATATCTAAGAGGTCATAAAATACCAAAAAAAAGACCTAAAACAACCACTGAACAATGCAAAATGACCACTGAGAGGAACAAAATGTTGATAGCAGGTAGCATAAGGTCACAAACAGACACTGGCCACACACAGCCACAGTGCAACAAAAAATGCATTTAAGTGATAATAAAAAAACAAGATACAAGACACAACCACAAAGAGGTACAAAATGACCAGAATGACAAATAGAGACATTAAGAAGCTAAAAAATTAATGTCATAGTTGTCATGTCATGTCATTGTTGTTACCACCATCATCGTCATCATTATTATTAGTAGTAATAATAAACCTAAAGTGCTTCCCTTTTGCCTCTTCTTTGTGTCAGCCGTGTTTTCCTTCTTTAGACTGTAATCCGTCCTCTGAACACCAAATTTCTTATTTACCCAGAGCATCAGGAACTTTTCCTAAACTTTTCTTCACTGTACTCTTAATTGCCATTGCCTCCATCATCACCATTGCTATGGTTGCTTCTCTGGCAAACCAACCATTTCTGTTTGGTGTATTTCCAACGCAAGATGTCACCACAGACAAATGTATAACTTCAATACAATGCAAAATACAGATCCATCACACCTTGCAGAAATAGATTATAGACTTTGTAAAGACTGACTAAACGTCCTTCTCCAGCTTCGGCTGCTGCCACTTTTACAGTATCGGATTCCTCAAAGGAGCAACACCCTTAACTACTCTAAGCCTTAATACAATTTAAATGGTGAGTTATATAAGAATTCACCACCTGTGCAGCTGTTACAAATGTGGAAATTAGCTGTAGCGACCAAAACCCTGTTTCGTACCAGGCTGTACACATTTATTTCTGCTGTAAAGTTGGACATTTTAACATGGTGGTCTACAGGGGTTGACTCACTTTTGGAGACAACCCCAAGTGGACATATGAGGAACTGCAGTTTTTGACACGTATGTCCCTTGTATCGAACAGTTTTACAATTTAAAGGAAAATTCCATTTTGGAGCAACCAGTGTCTTAGAGCGATTGACCATTATGGGTTTTTCAGGGCCAGTGCTGATTATTAGTAATCAAGGAGGCTGATTTCATAGTAAATGGAAAGCTAGATTTCACAACACAGATATATTAAGCCTTTTATCTATGCTCTGAGTCCTAAACCTAAACCTCATTCTGTTCATTTTAATCTTTGAAGTCCAATTTTTATGTATCTGGGACTTCAGATTCACGCAACCAGAAGCGCTTTGACAGCAGTGACATTTAGCTTTTTTTTCCCAGGTCTTGCATGTCAAATACAAAGTGACCATGTCACAAGCCGCCAGGCATTTGAAGGGTTAACTTGTGCTGGGTTCACCAACACTCGGCCTCCTTGACACTTCTTGCCTCCCGCCTTCCTCCACCCCCTGCTCCAGCTTGACTGAAGAATTACTGTATTTGGTGCAATTTGATGGACTGCTGAACTGTGAATATGCTTCAGCCCCAGACAGCTGTCTTGCCCAGAGTGAAATGTGATGGATGGGCAGGAGAGCAAGGGGGACATATGGAAATGACCGGGCATGAAGAGAAAAAGAGAAATTCTCTGCGCCTTTGTTTCATCAACTCCCCAACCGCACACAGGCTTGCTTTTTTCTTCTACCGCCGGCTTTGACAATGTCGTCTGTTTTATTCCCACTTAATCAACACCCACGTGCCTTAATTTCCTACAAGCCAAAATTCATCTAGTAAATGCAACACTTCTCTTTTAGGAGGTCCCTAATATTGATCAAAATAACCTCATTGGGATGCATTTATCATGGCTGCAGTGACATCCGCTCTGTCTCCTCAAGTGGCGTCGGGTCACAGAGGCAGGCCGGGTGGTATAATGGTGACAGCAGCTAAAGATCAGGATTGACAAAGTGGAACGCCAGCCCCGATAGAGTGGCAGCTAAGCATAATTTCCCAATAACTCACCATATTTGGCAACGCCTTAGTCAGCAGAAGGCCCCTGGGCCATCAGTCCAATCCGAGAAGATTGATCCTCTGAGTGTGTTTGCATGTGACTATGTGGGGAAAAAAAGGGAAGAGATAGCAAAGCAGCTTCTGTTTGAGAGACATGTGATTTTGCATAAGGCTGGCAGGATGCTGGAACAGCTTTGTGTGGTTTTTATTGTGCGACATACCAGTGTGTGTTTTTGAGTGTCATGTGCATCCAAAAAACAAACAAAACAAAAAACAGAGAGAGATGTGCTGGAGCTGGTGAGTGTCGTGGGCCTTCGGCGGAGTCTGGAGCTGAAGAGGTGACTGGAGGGTGACTGGAGGCTGCCATGTGTGCTGGCTGCCTGAAAGGTCACTGGCTGCTGGAACCGTCAACAGACTCCTCCAACAGAGCCAGCTGAAAGCACTGTAGTGCAGTAGGACCTGACAAATACTCCTAAATATAGCTCATATTCTCCAACAAACAAAAAGCACTGGAAAACACAAGTCAGATTTACGCAACTACATCCAAAACAGGTCGTGCCGGTTTCTTCTGGCTGCAAAGGACATAGAGATAAAAGATGGCATGACATCATGTTAGAAATACTAATGAGGAATTTCCATATTTATTTCTAGACTTTCACTTAAAATGCCACATTCAGTATTATTAATACTTCTTGACATTGTTGCAAAGTTTCAAAAGAATACAGCCTCTATCTGCATCCAAATGGTTCTGTTGATTTCTATCATGTTCTAAAGCATTTTATTACATTATAATCTGAGAAAAGTTTGTGCTGTCATTCTCTAATTCGTTGCTAGTCAATTGCAAGTCTTCGCTCAAACTAAAGAGCTTCCATCATTGACAGAATGCTTTCAAGTGCTAGTGGCCACAGTGTAAAGCAAAGTAAAATGTACAAGGAGGTCTGAAGTATGAGAATTTTAAAATGGCTGGTAGGAAGCCAAAAGTGACCCCTTTAGTAGTAAGAATGGTAGAGTCCAAGAAAAATCCAAATATCAGCACCAAGATTCACGCAGTTGCACTCAAAGTAGCTTATGCTCATGCCAATGTTTGCTTTATAGGAAATATGTAATTGACTAATGGGTTTCTTCTCCTGGAAATGAATAAACAAGAGACAGAAGATGGCATGACATTGTGCTAGACATGCTAATGATGAATTTATTAATTTATTGTATTTATTTATTTTTGCTATAAATGCTATGTTCTATATTAGCCACACACTTGAAAACATTTTGAAGAAAATGCATCTTCTATACCATTTCAAATGGTCCTGGTAATTTTTTTTTTCATCATTTTAATACACTATAATCTCAGAACAGTTGATGCAGTAGTTCTCTAGTCAGTTATTAGTCAATTGTAAGTCAATCCACTGGCCACAGTGCGAAACATCATCAAAAAGTACAAGGAGTTCCACACTGTGAAAAATCTCAAAGGGCTGGTAGGAAGACAAAGTGACCCCTCGAAAATGTTCGAGTTCAAGAAGAATCCAGAACTCAACACCAAAAGCATCCTGATAAATGTGAGCAGTTGCTTTGGGGTTATTCTTCGTCAAAGTAAAGAGCATCATGAGAAAACAGAAAAACATCAGACAGTCTGCAGAAAAACCTCCAACAAGACAATGATGTGAATAAAGCCAAAGTGGTGAATAAATAGTGAACAGAAAGCCATATTAACATGTTGTTTTGAACAGGGAAGTTTTAGTAAAAATGTGAAAACAAAACAAAACAAAACACATAGAGACATAGAATTCATAATTAACCTCTCTAATCCTATGACTTACTGTCTTTTATCACTTGTTTGTATCATTTCTAGCAACAGGAATACAATTAGTCAAACAAAGCCTGACTATAAATCCAATATTGGCATGGACATTGTGAACTGTATGTTCAGACTGCAGATACTGACCTTCAGTAGGTCTCGAAATACAAAGCTGCCTGCGTGCAGGGTCTAAATGTAATCATAATGTATAGAGGGAAAATGCACTGGCTTAAATCACACGCAGATAAAATCACAGGTCATATAAATCTCTGGTATTCATTTTGAAATTATATGTCTGCTTGAAACGGGCTGAAAGCTGCATTTTTCTTTGCTGAGAAAAGAAAATTGCAAATCATGGTGAGCAGTTTAAAACGAATATTTTTATTTTTACGGAGCATAAAAATACATCATTCTTGACATCCAACCCCATAGAGGAGGGATGTTTTACAGGTGCAATCTAGTGTAATGGGTTATGTTTTTTATTTATCACATGTAAAATATTGAGTACATTGCGTTAATTCAGATCCACAATACTTCTGTGATGCCTCATCATCAGTAACTTGTGAGAAAGCTCTTTTAGCTCTCCCTGTATGGCTTGTGTAGATGGATTTATTAATTTTTTTTGAACGGGCACCCTGCCATTTTAATTCATCAAGTGTATTATGGATTGTGGGACATCTGCCCACCCGGAAATATGGGAGGCTTGAGGTTTTTTACCTAATGATGTGCTGCTCCTACCTAGAATGTGTTGCCAGATGTACGTGGACACTCAAACATTACATTCCTATGGGTCTGTGGAAGCTTTTATGGAATAAGGCTGCAGGAAGAAAACTAACTTTATTTTATGGCAACTTTTGTTCTCATAGGGTACAATAACATTACAAAGCGCTTTAACAAAGGGCATGAGAGACAGTAATAATTATACAGTTAAAAGCATACAGAGCCTAGAGATCTAATATCATATAAATGTGCACCCATGTGCAAATGGGCTTAGCAAGGAAGAGGTATGGCTCCAAGCTAATCCACTTAATGTTTTTTGAGTGATTAACAGAATTTTGAACTACAGTCTTGAAGCAATGAAAAGCCAATGAGTAGATATTAAAGTCTTGAGTGATGTGTTCTCGTGTCATGGCTCAGGTTAAAAGCTGAGAAGCTACATTTTAGTGTTTCTTGTTTTGTTTTGTTTTGTTTTTTTATTTTACTAAGTGAAAAATGTAGAAAGTTAATAATTGAAACAGGATGTAATAAAGGCCTGAACTCCTTTCAGCCGTGGATAGAAACTGTTTGATGTCAGAGGTGCTTCTCAGCTGATTAAAAACAAGATGAAATAACCCCCTGTGCTCTGTTTTCAAAGTTCAACTTTGAGTCATATATTGCTTTCAAATTTTTGGCAGATGGATTTTAATTGGCAGGCATGACACCAGGTTATCCATTAATTCTGACAGTCAGGCAGTGTGGGGCAAATATAATCACCTCAGTGCTATCCTTGTTACAACACATCCAGCACTTAATGATACAATAGAACTCTTCAAGTTTTACCAAAATTCAAAAATCTGCAGGGTTGACAGCAGATATAATTCTGCATAGTCTGCATAAAAAAATAAGCCATACATTCTAATGCCTTTCACACATTCACTCCTTTTTCATTATTCTAACTCTATATGATTGTGTCGGCTTAAAGTCGAAATGCACACTCTGCTCAGTTTTCTTTAAAACTCTGATCTGTTAGCATTTCTGCATCACTTTCAACATGGTACAAGTCTGAATTGCACCCAGTCACGTTAACCTTTATTACTCCGCCAAGGAGGCGGAGCCTCGGCAGAGTTATATCATCGACGTTGGTTTGTTTGTCTGTCTGTCTCTCTGTTAGCAACATTACTCAAAAACAGATAAACGGATTTGGATGAAATTTTCAGGAAAGATCAGAAATGACACAAGGACCAAACGATTAAATTTTGGCAGTGATGCGGCTTATAGTCTGGATTCACAAATTTTTTAAAGATTTCAGCTGTCGGAAATGATAGAACGACTGAGCAGCTTTGGCGGAGTACTGCGCTGTCTGAGTGTTTTTCTAGTTTAACTTGTGTGAAGAGATTTGGGGAAAACATTTTCCACATTTGAGCTCCAATATTGGTCCAAAAACATCACAGGGACCAAAAGACACTGTTTTAAAAACAGAAAGCTTTTTTGTCTTATTCACATTGTTCCACAATTTCACTTTTATTACAAACTTAAGTTGCTTCCAGCTGGTTGTAGGAGTCTTTCCTCTTAGTTTATTAAATATCTGCAGCAGGATCCATATGAGCTGCATTAATGTCTGTGGAGCAGCAGCAGTAACTTCATTAATTTCTTAGGATCGTAAATGATCTTCTACATGGAGACATTACACGATTAGGTTTTTCCAGTAAATGAAACCATGTCCTTTTCTTCAGCTCAGACATCTCATGCCTGAAACAGGCTTATCTGCTAATTATCTGACCAACTGGAAGCATCTACTTTTGTGCACTTGTGCATTGTTTCGACTTTCATGTTGGGGTTTACTCAAACTGTTGACATGAGATATAATTATGCATCGTCTGCATAAAAATTAAACACTATTTTATTGTCTCTTTAACATGTGCACTCCCTTCCATTAATTTCATGGTATCTGATTGTGCCAGCTTCGAGTCTAAATGCACACCCTGCTCACTTTTCTTTAAAAGTCAGACCTATTAGCATTTAGGCATCGATAACATTACTCCACCATTCAATTAGGCAGCTCGCATACTATGAATGCATAGTTAGTAGAATCAACGTTATTGTATTCAAGGGTAAATATGTCTGAAGTATACTAAAACAGTTCGTTGCTTTACATAGAAGCATGAAAGAAATAAAAAAAAACATGTATAGACATCAAACCTACATTGCAGAACTAACACTTACGATGTATGCTTTGCCGTTTATCTTTCTTTTTTAGACAGTAATCTTTCCTCTGAAGCTTCTTTTTTAACTGCAGCATTTGAAAGTTCCCTTGGATGCTTCCAGTCATTGGCTCTACCACACCTAGTAGCTGCTGTAGCTTTATGTGGTGCTACAGTTGCTCCATCTTTAGCGAACTAATCATTGCTGGTTTTTGTAAAATGCATCACTAACGGTGCACCATTGCAGAAATTATTGCCACAAAAACCAAATATATAAATAAATAAAAGTACAGAGAGTTTAGCCTGGTGTTGATCAGACTCAGTCAGGATTGTTTTAGCTTGTTTAATAAGGGTCTGAATGTAGCTGACTTTGATTTAGATGTAAAACTTCTGCACTCCAGCTTTAAGCCATACAGAAAGAAAGCGCTATGGATTGCTGATGCTTGTGTAAACATTGCACATTTCTCCATAGTACTTGTCTCTGATTTTGGAGTTCAGCAGCTTGACAGAAGCTGGAGCAAATGATTGCTTCAGTCTTTTTCCTGATTGCAGAGGTTCCTAGAGAGACAAGAGGGGATGCTTAGAGTCTCCGGTGATTTTTGTTGGCCCATACAGGTTCTGTGAGGACTCGTATTCTTTCATCCCTGTCACCTTCATAGCCGCTCTGTGTATGCAGGCAAAACTACTTTTCAGTTGTTCCTTATCTAATGATGCTGCACGGTAAAAGATCAACATGATCTGACTGCTCCATTCTTACAGCCTCAGTTGCCTCAGAAAGTGGAGCCGTTGCTGCTGCATTTTGTCCAGATTATCATGTATTTACACCTGAGTGACTGTTTGGGTTTAAAGAACATTAGCTCAGACTTTTGCTCGGGTCATACAACATTTCTTCTGTTAGGATGACATTAAGAATGAGATGGTTAGTATTGGACCTGTTAATGGTGTGTGTCTCATTGTGGTGCATAGAATTGTCCGTGTTATTATTTCAGAATAGCTGCACACAAAATAGGAGGATAAGGGTGCCCATGGTCAAGGTAAGAATTAACCTTTTTTGGGGCTGTAGTGTCCAGGTTGACTGGTTGATCGATTCGCTGTCATCCAACCAAATTCTGATTTGTTGGACAAGTTCCACTGTTAGTTTCATGAGGAGAAAAGCATTACATCAACAACCTTCCAGAGTTAATTCATTATTTTTAGCAGCAGGAGGAAACACCTCTGATTTTTTTATAGCTTCAGACTGATCCAACCTAATGCAGACTGGTAGGTAGAGACCAAAACCTGAGCTAAAATAGGGTGAATATTGGACTTCAGTTCACTAACTGGCCACTACAAATGAATGATCACGTTGCTGGATGTGTAAATACGCAGTTTTTTGCCAAATTAAATGTGATGTCATGTCTCCCAAGTGGATAAAAACAAGTAACCACCAGTCAAGTAACAGAAAATAACGTAAAGTTTTATTCAGCTACTCACTGCTGCCATTGGATAATGAGTGAAGTTATGTAATCACTTTTTCAGTTATTGAATTTGAACAAAAAAATGCACTGTTGGTTTCTCAACAGCTTTCCCAGATTAATCAATTATTTTTGTCAGCAGAAGGACCAGACTATCCATGAACACCCCCGCGTTTTCACGACTTTGAATTTGCCTCACCTAATGGGATTTGGTAGGTGGAAACCAAAAACAGAGCTAAAAGACAGTGAATATTGGACTTAAATTCATTAGGTGGCTACTTTAAGTAAATGGTGGATGTGTACATGAGGTGACATCATGTGTAAAGGTTGTTCCCATGGACCCCAAGTGGACAAAAAATACTGATATAGCAAGGCCAAGTAATGTATTGGTAAATGCAACTGATACCTGCTGCTGTTATTGAACTTGAACAAAAAATGCACTGTTGGCATTTGTTAGAGCCTTTAGTGTCCAAGTGGTTGGATAGCTGGTCAATATGCTGTGAATCAATCACCAACAGCCTTCCAGGATTAATTCATTCTTGGCAGTGGGAGGAGCACTGTACCTGTAAACACTCCCATGTTTTCACAGCTTTCTACCATTCCAATAATGGAAACCTTTTAGAAGACAGTAAGATTTGCCCCTGCATGATTTCTCCACTTTTGGTCCTTGGGGCATGTGAAAACCATGTACAGTAAAGCCTGTATACAGATTATTTATTTATTTGATGTAATCTCTTATTGTTTGCACTTGGGTTCTGGAAAACATAATCAGGAGGCAGTGTAACGTTTTGTTCAATTTACTGTTGCCATTGGACTGAAAAGCCAATATCTACAGCAATGCTTCTGGGCCATATAAGCACACAGCATCTCAATAGCATTATAAAAAGCATCGGTTGAATTACAGCAACATTTGATTCTTTTTCTGTGTGTGTATAGAAACCACGAGGAGAATGAATAGGGGAAAAGAATCCCTCCATTTCTTTAGATTCTTGAGAAAGTGGGATTTTTGTACCTCGCGATGTATAAAAGCAGGTTAGATTTGATTACAAAAGCACTCTGCAACATTGCAGAGTTGAGCAGTTTGAGCGCGGCGGCAGGTATCAGAAACGAAAGCTAAAATGAAGCATCGATTTTAGGGCGAGTTGCAGCTCTGCTTTATTTGATGGTAACACAGAACACATTTTCAAACATGATGTAAGTTTAAAAATGTGCACTTCTTAGCTTCCACGGTCCAGCGGCTTTGTTTAATTGATTTTCTCAATGAACATAAATTCCTGTTTCCTGGGATTTATAAGGAAACACATTCGGTGGCTCCTATCTCTTCTGCAACATAAAGACACAAGGATTCATGGCTTTTCCCATGAGCTATATTAAATGTTTTGTTTGTTTTCTCCTGAGCACATAGCTCTCTCATGTTTACCATAATTCAACTAACACCTTTGGGCTCACAGCCAACAATGCAGCACTTATTTTTATACTAGTTGCACATAAAATGGGGAAATTCCTGACAATATTTCTTTTTATTATTGTGTTTGGAGGCAGAATTTGTCACCTGGCAAATCATCAAAGAAAGCTGATGTCTGTTTTTCTGAATTCACGTGTACAACAGTGTGTTTGTGTGTGGTTGTTGAGATGTAGAAACACACTCTAAGTGCAGCGGCTCCAGGTCACAGCTGAAAAATTAATGATTTGCAATTTCTCAAAGTCACATTTTGTCAAAACAAGTCGCCCAGATCACATCGATTTAAAGTCCAGGTTGGAGTTCTGAGGAATGACAACCGTTGCGTGAGAATTCTGCTTTATTGTTTTGTTGTGGTTGAGCAGATCAGCTGAATGGAGCCCAGCATCATTCCCATTATCTGCCATGAGGGAAGGCTCTTTTGCTTCAAAATGGACTGGATGAGGAGCAGCTGATAATTCACGGCTGTCACTTGTTGTCAGATGGCGTTAGCAGTGTTTGTAAAAGCATCACTGGCAAACCTCGCATTAGTCCGTGTTTGACAAACCTAATGGTAGCCAGCAACACAAAAGCTCCACAAATGTTCTTTTGTTGTGGTCATGAAAGTAGCTTTCATCTGAATGAAAGAGCTGCCTTGTTTGACAACAACAGTTCAGTACATTTACTTCAGGTTCAGGAATTAAAGAAGCCAGATTCAGATTTTTGGTTTCTCTTTTTCCTTCAGTGGTTCTTAAAGCTGCTTTTTTGTGCATCTAAAACGTCTGCAAACTTACAGCTCCAGGCTGCCACAAATGCCCTGTTTGCGTTAGTCTTTTTGAGTTATTATAAGTATAAAATTATGTTCAACCAACAAACTAGACTGAGTTCTGAAAATGAGTTTTTCCTCCATAATCAAAGGTTTTTTAAATAAATAATAGCATAGACACAGATTTTTAAGTTGATTACTCATAAAAATTAAGTTGCTTTTAAGTTAATTAAGTTACTTTTCTTACTGTATTCAAACCAGCAAAAACACATCATTATTTACAGATATTTGCTATTACTTAAAGGAACATTTTGTGTATTAAGGGCTGAAAAATGATAAATATTTCACTGTTATTTTGCAGCTTCTTTAAATTCTCATAAAGTCTCATAAAATTACCAAGAAAGTATGAATGTTTGCATCAGTTGTTGGATATAAAAATAATAAAAATATTAAAACTGTAAATGATTTCCACATATAAAATGTGTATTTTTACAATTAATAATGTGTACTTTTCAAACATTTGGAAATATCCTTATTTTAACAGTATTTTAATAAGCTAAAAATAGCACTATTTTACACAAAATTGCAATTCTTGTCACTGTGTTTGCAGGTTTTGAATGTAAAAAACAATATAAAAAAAGTCTTTTTAATTAATTTTTTCAGGCACCCTTGCAGGGAGTTTTTTTTTCTTTTTTTTGAGTGTGTATTTCAAAACCCTAGTGCTTGAAAGCATCACCGTCTTTTGAGATGAACACACAAAATGTCACACAGTGTGGTGAAATATCAGATTTTCTGAAATCGAAAAGAAACTGCAGCCGAGTTCCCACTTTGGACTCCGATCTTGGCTACAGAGGACCGAATCCTCCTTTTAATTGAGTAGCAGCGCCATCACAGGCTGCCGCCAAGGTGCCAGATTTAATTGAGAAGAGATGTCAGCTTCAGGATTGGAAGACTCAACTGCAGCGGTCCTCAGAGCCTGCAGAGAGTCAGCAAAGTCAATGAAAGGCCTGAACTTTCAGACAGCGTGAAAGAAATGAAAGCAGGCGATGGAGATAGGGAGGGCAGGAAAATGGCCAAAGGGGGAAAGATTGGGGGAAGGAAAAGGAGGGAGGGCAAAGAGAACGGATAGAGGGGATAGATATGTCCCTATTCAACTAGCAGAGAGTCTCTATCCGACTGAATTACACCTGATCTAAGGAGTGCAGACAGTTCCCTCCTCGGAGAGAGTTAGGGCCTATAATCCTCCGAGTTGATAATGAGAGCTTGGCTTCAATGATACATCAACCCAATGGAGAAACTTAACAGCAAAGGCATGATTCTTCATTGCACAATCCTGACACATTTATTACCTTGCTTTTCTGAGGATCCCTATTTATAGCAGAGCAGCGCTGGTAAAGATACAAAGAGAGCAGCAGCAGGAGAGGCAAGTTTAATACTAAACCACACAGAGGAGAAGTTCTTCTTTTAACAGTTCGCTAAGAGCAGCATGCAAAAAGACTCTTTTCTTATAGGGAAAAAGGCACTATATGAAACTGTGTTGGTGTTTTCACAGTCATGAATAAAAAACAGAAGCCATACATCTTATTTTTCATTCCGAGGGCTTTTCTGTGATGCTGATCAATTTCAAAAAAAGATCAAATACAAGCTGTGTTCCTGCCTCGTTGTCCTTGATCTCCATCTCTATCGCTTTCTTCCCAATAATAACAACAACAACAGCAGCAGCAGCAGCACAACCTTTCTTTTCTCTGAGCTGCTTCTTCTTCTTTCTTTTTTTGTGTGCAAATTTCTCCATCTCACTGTCTTAAGAAATTGGGGATTCTTTGGCAGCACCCACTGTGTCTCGGCGGCTGACAGAAAGAACGAATGTGCTTCTCTTTGTAACGATCACTTCAGGCCTCTGCTATCTCCCTGGCGAGGCGAATATCAAGAAAAGCACACGAGCAGCTTCTGATCGAGTCTCTTAATGAGACCTAATGGTCCTAATTCTCTGCGTCGATAGAAGATCCTTTATTTTCTCACTTGCGTTCAAGACAACAAAGTGGATTATGCTCCCACAACAACAGCAGGTGCAGAGTGATGTTGGAGCTGTGAACAAAGATAACTCTTCAGGGTGGAGGACTGCGCACTTTGCTGATTGTTACCTGCATGAAAAGGATACAGCTTTTAAGAATATGCTGAAAACTGCCTTTTTGTTTATGTAGAGAGCAAGAAGTGTTATTGATGAGAAGAAAACAGTTCATAACGTTAAAAAAAAACTCCACAAATCCATCTTAATTCTCCTCATACAACATCATTCTCAGCTTCTTGATAGAAAGTTAAAGGGGCTTTGTTTTGTTCCCATTTGCAAAATAGATTTTGTGCATGTTTGCTTATGGATTCTGTTGTTGACTGATTTTCTGAATATAATTTGGCAAATACACTCTGCATGCTGTCCGGTTTTTAAACATCATTCAATTAGTGCAATTTTGGAAAATACATGTATTTACTCTCTTGCTGAGAGTTGGATATGAATCCCTGTATTGACTACAGAGATAAATATGGGTGTCTCTTTGCTTAAATTAGCATTAAATGCTAACAGCAGGATGTAGCAACAAACCTCCTTCAGAAGTTTTAGGCTGGGTTTGTCCTCAGATGCTGGTGACTGTAAAGTATGCTTGGCCTCAATAAAAAAGCCCAAAGCTGAGCGCAACAGTTTGTATCAATGTTTTTAAGTTCTGACAACATTTAAAGAAATTATTCTAAACCAACACACTATAACGAGTTAGAGGAATTAGCTTGTTCCAATTAGTAGTTACACATTATTTTAGCGGATTTTAAATTTTTTTTGTAATTAGTTACCATAATTACAACAACAAAAGAGTTAGTAAAAACTTACTTAGGTAGTGGAAATTGGAAGCAAAATTTAGTTATCAAGCCAATTTCATTAAATTACATGAACCAAATGTTTCTCCATGAAGTTTTCGGACTGCTAACTGGAGCTAGTCTCCACTAAGACTTACGGCTCCTCACCAAATTAGCAGCCGCAAACCGGAGCTCGAAATTGTTCATAATCACCCCTTGGTGACTTACGAACTGACAGACCACACAGGAATAAAAACAATACACAACTTACAGAGGCACTAGGGTGAACTGGTCACAAATACCAACCGCCCCAACTGAGAGTTTGGCTGCAGTTTTAACCTCTTCAGGTGTGGCTTGTGGGAGGAGGCGTCGTGGCGGTAGATCAATCTGATGGGTCGGGAGATGTGGAGGATGGGGCTGGGAGGAGGTCTGGAGCGCCGGGCTTAACCAGTCCTGATGAATGCCAGGTGGAAACTGGAGCTCAATCGTCGGTCAGCTGTAATCAACAAGGTCCTCACAAGCTATCCAGACATTCAGAGGCTGTACAAAGTCCATTACCAACCACCAGTAGCAGAGGATGTAACAACTGTATATATTTATCTAAGTGCAATTCTGCAGTCTTCGGTGCTGCTGTCTCCATTAAAGGCTTAATAAAGGTTGACTTTAAATAGAAACTACTTTAGCTAGTTTACTACATGCTAGCTGTGCTTAGAGCTGCACAATATGTCATTTCAACATTAATTTCAACAGCAACACAAAGCTCTGTATGACAAGTGCAAAGCCAGATCTGGATGTTGTCTGAAGCCAAAAGCTATTTCAGATGTTTTTACTTTCTGTGCAGATTCTGTGCCGTACCAACGACAAGTCCACTGTCCATGCTGCACTAAACACTGCATACTCATATAAGTCAGTCCCTCCAGGAATTTGCGATGTTGCGATTGCGCGAATACATGCGAATTCAACCAATCTCCACGAATTATGCACGACCTTGCAATTTTGTCCAATCACTGCAACTTTTCCGCAATTTTGGCCAGCCTCCCATGAGTTCCACCAATCATAGCAGTCTCCAGCGCAAACGTAATGCACGTACGTCACCGAATTGACTTCCTTGTTTATGGTTTGAAGAGGCAGACATGTCCCATTCTAATGTCTCTTATTTACCAACAAAAATTACTGCTGAAGACCGTGAAAAACAATTAATTCCCTGATGTTCTTACCAAACGGAAGTAAACTGTTTTGCACCCATACAATATTGTGGTGCAATACAAAAAAAAAAAAATAAAATCATCAATTGATAAACACTTTTCTACCACGAAACATATTAGGAGAACGGGTGAAACGAGCAGACCACAGACCAGACAAATCACCGTGATGGAAACTGTTGCATCCAGATCCATTGGAGCTCTGAAAGAATGAAGGGAAGTTAGATTAATTATTCCGCCAAGGAACGCGGTGGAGTTATCTGACGATCGGCATATGTGAATCATTCCTCTGTTAGCAACATTATTCTAAAAACAGACTAAGGGATTTGGATGAAATTTTCAGGGAAGGTCAGAAATGACACAAGGACTAACTGATTAGATTTTGGCAGTGATGCGGCTTATAGTCTGGATCCACAAATTTGTTCAGGATTTCCCTTTGAGGTAGCGGCACGACGTCTGATAACGGCACCATAACCATAACAACAAGTAAACACTACCTCAGCGGCCTGCTGATGATCACATGATGGTGATCCTACTACAAATTCACCACTGTAGACGTATCGGAAATGATACAAGCAACAACTGATTAAATTGTGGGGGTGTTTCTGAGTCCCATCAATTCCCGCCGCCCGCAACACATTTAGGTCACACGATTCGGCATCTGTACATAATGTACACATGCATAACACACACCTGTGCTCAGCAGCACAAGGTCAGGGAATGAACAGTCTTGGTGGAGTACTGCTCTCTCTGAATGCTTTTCTTGTTAATTGACGTGACAAGTTGTGAGCGTGTGTGTGTGAATACGTGTGCCAGGATGTGAAATTACCTTTTTAAGCCACTGACAGATATGTCCAAATATGATTCATTCAACAGTAAATTTTTATTTGTGTCTTAAATCTACCAGCCACTTCATGTTAAACCAGTATCTGGCTGCTGCTAATTTCCCACCGTGGTATACCAGTTTTTGTATAAATGGTCCGGAGCATTAAAGAATTCATTTCGGAATAAATATTGTAAATACAATGTTGAAACGTGTTCTAAAAGCTGAAAAAAAATGCAACTTTTTAGCAACTGTCACTGTCTCCTGCTGTTTCATCGCAACAAATAAGCTTAAAACATTGCAACTTACATCGCAAATTTGTAGAAAAGCTGCTGCAAATTCAGGTATTTTCGGCCACAACAACCTCGAAAAACGCCCACGAAATCCTGGAGGGACTGATACGTGTACCTGCACATTGTATACTCTACTGGAAGCCAACACTCACTGTCATCAATCATTAATTAATTCTGATTAATTGAAGCAGCAGCTCACTGGTGATTCTGTGGCCCTGCTCACGTCTCTGTGAAGAGCTGCTCGACTGTAAATCTAAACTGCTTCACTGACTTGATTACTGCCACAAAGTGTTTGAGCTAATTGAAAGAAGTGTATTACGCAGATAAACTCAAGCACGTGATCAGGAACTTGGATAATGCTGGAGTCAGTGGGGTTTATCCGGCTCTGTTAGATATTTTCAAGCGTGAAGTCTGCAGTTGGTGCTGCACATGCAGAAACATTTGACTTCTCATAAAGCACCACTTTTACATTACTGCACCCACTTCTCTATGTGCAGCTGACTCCTCTTCTCCCTTGTTTCTCTTGATAAGCAACTCATGTCTCATGTTGTTGTTATTCTTACAAAATTTCATTATAGATTGTGATCAATTTCCATCTTTTAGGAACATTCTGCATCACATGAGCACAGCGATCGCAGCACTCGCAATCTATTTTGATAAGTTTGCTCTTTTTTTATCAGCAGCATTCGGAGCCAGAGCGAAATGAGCATATAGGCTCATCTTCTCTCCACTTCTATGCTCAATTGAATAACTAAGTGAAAAATGTGATGGTCAAAATTAGAGCATGAACCAATCCAATCAGGCTTTTATCTTTTTTTTCTCCAAGGCTACTGTATGACCTTTTCTTCCTCTAATTGGTTTACGGAATGTCTCTCACAGCTGCACTGAAGCTTGGCCTGATAAGTAAAGGCTGTTTAAATGTCTTTTTTCCTGCTCCCACGTGAGGACTGAATCATTCAAGCAATGTCATGCATGATTTAAAAAAAACAGTTCTTTTTCATGGAGTGTGCAAAAAAAAAAAAAACGAGTCCTTTAAAGTTCGTCGAGGCTAATTGATTGTTCAGCGTTAAAAAATGAATCAGATGTCCTGTGAAGAAGCACGAATTTGCTTGGAGCTTAATAATTTTATAGTTCATGAATAATTTTAAGAGGTCAAATTGTTTCTTTTGGTGAGTGTGACTTGATTTGACCATAGCAACATGTAAATGCCATCAACAGTACACTAGATTTAATCATTTCCTGGACAGACTCTCTCACAAACTCAGGCATTTTTTAAAAAGCAAACATTATGTCCATTATTTGTAATAGCAGTACATCAAGTTTCAGTTATTTCAACTACCTTGCATCAGGCACCAATATCAAACACCTGCGGTATCTGGTCCTTATGTAAGAAACATGCCGACATGTTGCAGTAGCTACGGTGAAGCTCTGAGTGCAGCATGACCTGATGTAGAGGCCGCTGCCACATATTAACCTGCAATTACTGGGTTTCCTTCAAGCTGAAGCAAATTTCAGGAAAGTTTGGAGCAGAGCCTGCTACAAATTCTTCTACCCGCCCTTTTTGTTATTGTAAACACACATGTAGATCAGTTTTCCCAGCTTTCTTATGCACATAAAGTTAGTCACGACCAATGATATGTTACGACATATATATTGCACATAGAGATCAAGAACTGACCTCCAGAAGTGAAAAATGAAGAAGTGTAAAACTGCATTTTCACAAATGTCCACTTGAGGCTGACTCCAATAGTGAGTCATGCCAATACCAGTCAGTTAAAAAATGTACCGGTTAGCCCTGACATCCACATGTTGCATATTAAATGATCAAATTGTACTGTTTCCATTTGATGTTACTTCATGTCATACAAAAATATTACACGTCATGCTGAACTACATTTATTTGACACCTGTGGTTACTTTGCAGATTTTACATACACAATACATGACATGAATAGAGCTGCAACAGTTAATCAGTTAGTTGTCAACTGTTAAATTAATCAGGGCCTGTGGTATTGCTTTGGGTAGTTTTTTTTTTTTTTTTTTTTAAACAAAAACAAAATCTAAATTCTCTGATTTCAGCTTCTTCAATATTAATATTTTATTGTCTATTTCTGTCTTAAGCTCAAGGAAATCCTGAGTTTAAATTGTATTAAGACTTAAATTTATGTATAATAAAGGATATGTTTGCTTTGAGTGACCACACTGAGCTTGTGTCCTCTTCACTAAAAGTCAAGAGGTGAAGTTTATTACCTGCAGCGCTACCTGAGATATTTTGAACCTCCACTATCCTTCTTTGCATTGATGTGTCCCTTCGATAATGCAACATGAACTGAGATTGCTACTGCTATCAAAAATGGTGTAGCTTTGTATTCCTCTTTAGCCCCTAAATACACCTTTTTACTTTGTAAAATTCTCTTGTGGTGAGTTATACAAGACAACTGACACTACCCTTATGTATCTAAATTATGGAGCTACTGCCAGCAGCTGGCTGCTTAATCAGTTAGTCTAACTGGCTCCATCCAAAGATAATAAAATCTTCCTACTAGCACCTCCAAAGCTCCCTAATTACATTATAGCTTGTTTGTTTAATTCACATAACACCAATTTGTCAATTCTGAGTGTTGTTTGTGGAAGAATTAAAGGAGCTGCAGGCAATAGCTTCATATTTACCAGCAGACACAAGTGATATCAATCTTCTCTAATGGTTTAGTGTCTGTTTCTGCACCATTTTAAAAGGACCACACCTGTAGCATCCCTCTAGCTCTCTCAGAAGCTGCTTCAGTGAAAGGAATAACTAGATGTGATCAGTCTGAGTAAAGCTGTACCATCTCTAAGTGTTTATTTGTGGACCCGCAGACTGTGGAGTCTGAACTATGCATGTCAGAATGAATCATGCAATGCAACACATGGCTCCGACTGCTTGATTTGCTGGACTACTGTTGTTGTGATGCTCTGCGTCCGTGACCCGCGATGGCACCGGATGATGTGTTGAGGCTTTCTGGAGCTCCGGTCTCGGGCCATCGGAGGAACCGCAGAGCAGCAGCATCTCTCCCGATCTTCACCGTAGTGACAGTTTGTGCTTTCTGTGGAGCGATGCAATTTGATGGGTTCGTTTCTCAGAAATGGACTGAGCTGTTTCCTCGACTAAAAAATGTTTCTTTTTTCCATGTCAGTGATTTTTTTCTTGGAAGACTAAAAGTAGGAGTTGAGGAGCAGAACAGAACAGTACAGCAGGGATCTGCAAAAGCTGCCAATTAATGTTTTTCACTCCTAACTGATGGATCATGTGCCATTTCTCCATTAGTTACAGAAATCCTCTTTACTTCATTCAGTTTCCCAGAGTTCTTACAGAATGTGATCTTAAATATAAATGTGTTCACACCGGCAGCATCGCTCTATTAATGGCAGCGTCTATTTTTTCAACTACTTTGGTCCCAAATGAAATATCTGTGCAACTTTTTCACTGGACTGCTGAACAATTTACTGCAGACATTCATGCCTGCATCAGCAGTTATTGTAATCATTTTAGTGATAGCTTTACTTTTTTATCTGTTGTTTTTGAAAAGTAATTTGTCTGTTGCTTTAGTATTAAGATGCTCCAATCGGTCTCTGCTGTACTTACCATTTAGTGCTACTTTCAGCATGCGAACAGCCATTGATTTGTTTTTAAAAAAATCAATACAGAAAATGTTTTTTAACAATGTAGATGTTTTTTTCTATGGACATTTATAATATTAAAGCAATTGTAAAGTACAGTTTAAACTACATGCTAACAACAATGGATTTAGTTAAAAGTTAATAAACAAATACATCCTCCATTTAGCTTGACAACCAAAGATTTGAAGAGTTTTCCATTTTATATTCACATCAGCATTGCTAGTGTAACTACATGCTAGGCATTAAAATGCTTTACTTATATATTTTCCACTATTAAAAGTTACTTCAAATGGATGGAGAGGAGGAAATTACCAGAAGGAGAGAATTCTGGTAACTGATGAGGATCAGCTTTTTTTGCATTGTTGTGGTGAGACCTGCATTCTTAGAAAAATAAATTTAAATAAATATAAGGTTATGATAGAAGAACCAAACTTCTAACCTAATTTTTTTACCTCAGGAAACATTCTCCTAATACGTTTATGGTCTCAATTGCGAGTTTCAGGTCTACTTCAATATAGTATGGTTTTTATTTAATAAATTATGGTCCCATTTAGAGAAAAACAGACGATAAATCAGGGTATGTTTAAGGGTGTGGGTGCCTTGTGATTGAGAAGTTGCCATCGTTTGGGTGTGTTTAGTGTCCTATAATCAGATCCACCTCTTGCTCATCTCCAAACTACGATGGCAACTGCCAAATTCCAAACGGTAGTCCACAAACCACTTGGTGATGTCATGGTGGCTGCATCCATCTTTTATGTACAGTCTGTCGTGCTGATGTTAGCGCTTAGCAGCTAGTAGAAATAATCAGGTCATAATGATTTAATACGCTGCTAATATTAACTTTCTATGTGGATTTAAAATTCATTTATGCTATTAAGATTGCAAATAGTCACTCACTGCTCTGTGGCATATTTAGTTCATCTGCAGGTGATGCACACATTTTTCCTCCTGCGATCAGTTTTCTCATGTTTACTACAACCCTAAATGAAACTCATCTAGCTGTTTATTTAGAAAATAAACCTTACAGTTTTATTACAGTAATACTTAACTCCTCTGCTGCTTTTATTTCCTGTTGTACGAAACACGAAGATTTGTTTGTTGTGAAACTGCAAACAGCACGATGTGTTTCTAATTTCTCTAAATAATCTGCGGCTTAGTCTGAACTTTAGTGTTTGTTGTTATTATGTCTCCTTTTTAATTATTTAAGTGCAAAGTTATATAATGAAGGCTTCACGATGCAGCCAAGAAAGAATATATTGAGAAAGTAGGCTGACTGAGTACATCTATATTGTAGAAATAAAACTTAGTATCTATAAAGGAATCCTGTATTTTTTTAAGACAGACCAAGAGGCTGTAAAATCAACTCAAATGTCTGCACTGGGATAATTTCAATCATGGATAGCCTCCTTTCATAGTAGATCCATGCATTACCTGAGTGTCAGATTTATGAACAACACAGAACATAAAAAAGTGACAGAGCTGTGACAGGCAAACAGTTTGTAATCAGGACAGAAAAAAGCAAAGCTTCTTCACTATTATATACAATAAAATACAAAGTCTGGCTTCAGATGATTCCCTGAACGTGGTCAATCATCCAGGTGGAAGGCAGAACGGTAATGGATGGAGCATCAGCATCGCACTGCTAACCCAGCATTGTCAGAGCAGATGTCAATGTAAGTAGCCCCTGAGCCATCAGTGAGCCGGTTTGTGTTGAGGTGAGCCGATGGACCAAGTGCTTGATGGATAGCATAATGTCCCTGAAAGGACAACATATTGCAATTTTAATTATGCCCCGCTCACTTTCGATGCTTTTAGTGCTTCTCGCTTGCAGCACCTGCACGATATCAGCACTTCTTTACCTTCCCCTCTTCCTCGTTTCCCCCCTTGCACCACGCCAAAACAGCCGGAGACTAAAAAACAGTGCAGTGTAATTAACAGTACAAAATAGGAGCCTGGTGTTCATCAGGCGTCCTGCTGCGTCCACTTCGAGAAGATTTGCTCCGACACGTGACTCAGCCTGCAGTTAAAGCTCCGTCCTCCTGCTGACACCAGAGCGCAGAGAGAGGGAACAATGTGAAGATGAAAATGACAAATTCCAACTAATTTCTGTCGCTTGTTTGCAGAGTAAAAAGCAACATGTTCCTCTAATCAGAAATGATGTGACTGCGGGGGGGAACAGGCAGATTCAGAGTTGCTGCGGTGGAAGCTGATTACACTAACAGTCACTCGTGTTGGAAGTCGCGTTTAAACCTTCTGCTGTCGGCCTAATTAACGTTTTCTGAGAACCAAAGCCCACCTTAATTGTGGTACAGAGTGCCTGCATTAGAATCATCCTCTGTGGTAAAGGTAGAAATGTCACATCAGCTACTGACGCCTCCCACTCTGACTTTGACTCCTGGCTACATTCTCATGTACCCTTCCACTTGCGAATTTGCTTTTCACACTATTTTGCAAAAACCTACCATTTTCTTACCAAAAACTGAAAAAAAGTCTAATACAGAATACATTTCACAGTTGGGTGTCTGCCACTTGTGAGCCACCGACCATCAGCCCACCTGGTTCCCTCTGGCAAGAAGCACAGAATGTTCTGTCAGGTGGAAACAACTTCTTCTTCCTTTCAGTCAGAACTTTAAAATACACTCCTCTGTATAGAACCTTTAAATTCACCCAACACTTCCAACAAGGAAATCACACATTTTATTGATATTTTGCATTAATAGGCTTTCTCTGTCTCACAAAGACTGGCCCATATGATGCATTAAAATATATTTTGTTCTTTCTTTGTTATCCTTTCAACCCTCTTAACTCCAAGTGCTTTTTTTTTTTTTTTTTTGTCACATTTTTCCTCACTGTAGACTCATTTTTCACTGCAATATAAAGTCCTGCAGCTCTATGGAAACAGAATAACCATGACTAGCAGTAGAGAGAATTCAGAAATGTCTTCTGTGCTGTAGGACTCTTTTTTTAATGCTATAAAGCATAAAAAATGTTGAATTTCTTTGATTATTCATTTTACAAAAATTGAAAAAAACATGAAATCAACAGGTACAACATTATTTCAAATTTCCACAATTGTTACTAACACTAGAAACAAACAATGGCTTTAGATATTCTAGATATATTACAAGTTATATTTTTAACACAGGTGAGAAATCCCTGAATTTTTGTGACATGACCATGTTCCAGCTGAGTCAGTCATGGCTTTCGTTGGCGTCGTGGTGTGCAGATTATTTTTTTATTATTTTTTTTTATATAATTATTATTTTAACTGAATTTGGTTACTATAGACTGTATTTTTCCATTTTTTGAAAGAAATTTAAAATTTGGTGATTTTAATTAAAGCTATTAATTTTTAGCTTAGATTCGTTTGTTTTTCCCAGAAAAACCAAAAATAACAAAAAAGATCTTTCAGTTTTTTTCAGTTGTGTTGATGTAATAAATGATGTAATTTTGACAGTTTAAAATCAAATAATATGGATTTAAAACTCGCCAGTGGGTTTGAGGTTCAGAGGGTTGAAGGGACGCTTTACTAGTTTTGCTTGGCTTAAAGAAAACTGTACAGCCTGTTAAAAAAAAAACAAACAAAAAAAAAAACAGCTGCATCATTTCTTTTGAAGGTCTGGTGCAGCTTAAAACTGTCTGAAAACAACACCAACAACAAAACAACTTGGTGATGTTATCCAGATCATCTTAAATTGGACTTGCAAAGTTTGTCAACTGAATAAATCCAGTTAATTTAAAAAACATTGTATAATAATTAAATAATAGCGATGAAAAAGACAGGAATTTCCTTCAAGATGGAGAAATTATCTTATTTTATCTCATTATTGATATAGTAACAGTCTTACAAAGTGCTTTAGAAAGGAAAAACTGTCCAACCACAATCCCATAAATGTCCAGTAAATCAAAGTCTAGTAAAAATATAACACTAAAATTAAAGCTGCAAGCAGCATTGAACAGGTCCTCGCATCCTTGCTGGTCAGTGAATCCAAGCACGTCCACCAGGTGGTGCTGCGACAGAGAGTGTATTTCAGCCTGTCTATCTGTTGAAGGCCAGACTCTGATCACACATGTAAAGTTTGACGCTGATTGGAGCATGTACAGGTTAGTTAGACAGCACTTCCTGTCCATCCACCAGGTGGTGCTGTCACTGTGACTGTATATTAGCCTATGAATGTCATAAGGGCAGGACTCTGATCAAACGTAAAGTTTGAGACTGATTGGAGCATGTACAGGTTAGTTACACAGCATTTCCTGTTTTGTGGCAAAACGTAGAAATTACGGGTGCTGCCATTTCCACACCCTCAGACTTTTGTGGAGCATTTTGATAACTTTGAACACCCATGTCTGCTGTACATCCTGGCCAAATTTCAGCTCTGTTGGGGTTTCCCCGTTTGAGTTGATAACTTTTGAAAATGTGCCAAAATTGGTCCAAAATCGTCCAAAATTTGATGCATAATTCAAAATGATCGACTTCCTGTTGTGTTCTGGGTATGGGTGTCAATTACATTTTTGTGTGTTTGGATGTGTTACACGTGTATCAAATTACATAACTCTAGGTGACACGTATTGGCTGTAGTAAATTTTTAAATTTTCCAAGTGGCGCTATTGAGCCATTTTGCCACACACCTGTGCAATTTCCCTCAAACATCAATTTTTTGCTGGTCCAGATGTGTGTGCAAATTTTCACACATTTTGGAGTATTTCTAGGCCGCCAAATTTGAGTTTCAAAAAACGGGAAAAGAATCTCGGGATAATAATAAACCCATGGGTTTCAACATGGTCTTCGCACCATTCGATGCTTGGACCATAATAAACAAATAAAACTCAGAGGATCTGGAGAAATCAAACTTTGGGCTGACATTAATAAATAATAGATTTTCAAAATGTTGCTGCACACCTCAGGAATGTAAGAACCGTGGGAGGATGATTAACCCCTGACGCCTGCAGCAATTTTTTTTTTTACATTTCCACCTGAAAAACATCAGTAAAATCCAGTCAGTAACAGCTTCACAACTGTGAGGCCAAACTGAACAACCTTGAGGCTCTTTGGATCAGAGACATTTGGGAGAATTTAGAGATACAAAAAGCCTCCGTGTCTCCATTAGTAGGTAAGAGAGAGAGCTGAAAAACATGAAGTAAAATCTGATGCTCGCCTAATAAAAACTCTACATTAGCACAAATCTCCAATAGTGTTAACAAGCTTTGCAACACATTCTCCTTTACTGCAAGCCGAAAACCTATCAAAGCACTAAAAATGTGCCTTTCCCTACCTTGTTTTGGTCCATGACCATGTAGGATGTAGTTGTCCAAAATATGTCGCATCATTGGAAGCATAGGATCCAATGTTTTTAGAGCTTCAGCCACTGATGATAGTTTGCAATACTTATTTTGTTTATATTGCACCTCTCAACGTGGCTATAAAGTACTGCAGAGTAGAAGTGATAAAAGTTAGGGTAAAACCACTGAGGACAGTTACACAAACCGTCAGTTCAAGAAATATTCATTGAAAATGATTTTTAGGAAGAGATTTGTGAGTTTGAAGTTTCACAGCTACAGGCTATGATAGCTAATGTCAAAGAATTTCAATCAGTGATCTTTCTTGTGCAGTTTTAACAGTAGTACCAAGTAGTACCCTTAATACAAGCACTAATATCTTCCAATCACTTCTAGGACTCACGGGTAACTAGTGCAGAGGAAAGGAAGTGTGATGTGCTCACTTTACTTTGCACATATTTATAAACAATACACTGAATATTTTCCTGTCTGGAGCAGAATAAAGTGGACATTGGAGGAACTGCAGTTTTGGACACTTTCACGTTAGCTTCAGTTTAGCTCCAGAGGTTGCCACTTGATGCGTGTTTAGGATGTTGATGATTAATCCATAATCGATTGAAAATATATTAACTGATAAGGCAGAGGACTAGGGCCATGCATGTCAGAAATCATGTTGAGGACTAGCTGTAGTACCTGCTTGTGCTTTGAGGTGTCTCCTACTGTTTGATTAGATGGAAAACCACCAGCTTATTTGCTGTGTTTTATACTATCGGGATCCAAAAAGGCAGATTGTTGAACTACAGGCAGTTCTGTGTTGGCAGTCTTTAAGAACCATGGGAATGTTAACGTTCAAATTCAAATTGTTAAACGAGTTGTTCTGTGATTCATACTTTAGTTGTGTTGTGTTTGAACTTTATTTGTTGTGGATTGGTGAAGTGGTTTTCAGTGTTGGTGTGGCTGAGACTTTGGTGTGGTTATGCTAGCAATGGGCCACCATGACAGAGACTTCTGTGGCAGTTCATGTCTTCCAGCTGGTGTTATTGTGCCAAAAACATGCACAAGTTTGGAAGGACTGTGTTCCTGTAGCTATATATAACCGAACCTGACTGATTTATGATAGTTCTTTAATAATGTTGGCCTATCTATCTTAGATAATAACTGCAAAATGTTATTTAATATCTATGCTGCTGGGCCTGGGCAACGGTTTTCCTTCCCTGGTGTTTTTTAACATGCTTGAATGACAATATATTGAACTGAACTGACCTTGTGGTCAACATTAACTATAAGCACAATTAAAATATCCCACTGTGGCGCATTTGTTTTAACATCTAGTTGATTATTGGTTGATGGCATGGCAACAAAAAAAGGAAAAAAAAACAATTCAACACAGCCATACAGTAACTCAAAAAATTATAAAAAAGTGTGCTTTCTATGTTGTCTGGAGTGAATAATTCTGTTTAAATTTTGTTACCTTCGTTTGTATGCATAATATCCCCGACAGATTTTATGTAACTCTTGACTATAAAGAAACCCAAAAATGACCCTTGTGGGACTCCACAGCAAGGGGAGCAGGAGAGGAAGATGTATCTCCCAGAACCACTGAGGAACTGCTGACATAAAAGGGTTAGAAGCCCATCAGAGAACTTTTCAAAACAGTAGTTTCTTGCCAACTACTTAGAACCTGCATTTGACCCAGGTTTGACCCACATTTGGCTGGTTTTGGATTAAACTCAGGGCAATCCAATACTTGTACGAGCTGAAAGCTGCTCAGCATGCAGAAGCACGAAAGAGAAAGAGGTTGTAATACTCAGGTCAACATCTCTACAAACCCCATCACACACAAACAGCAGCACATTGTAGATTTATTTGTAGCTTTTCTTTCAGATAAGAAAGGTTTTAATGATTTTCTGTGATCATATCCCTTGAGATTTTATTCCCAGTTGTTGTCGCGTTCAGTAAACACTCCTATTCATATTTACAGGCTGCATTGGACAGCATCTTATCAGTGACACTCGGAGCCACAATTCATTTTTCAGAGTGAGATGCTTCCTAGATCCACAGCTGCTACTGCCTCGTTTTCTAATTAGTGAACATGCAGGGCTGCGTTTTCTACAAAAATATTTCCCTCAGAGAAATGGAAATTCTTTGAGCGCCTTCCAGACTGTCACTGTGGACTCTCGAATTAACCTTCCAATGTATTTAATGATAAGATGTGAAAAACACGACGCAGCAGAACAAAGAGCTGCTTTGCTGCTGTTTATTTACTGTCGGTGTTTGCTCATTAGATTGGAGGATGTCTTTTTAGTGTCGCTGTGATATCTGGCCAGTCTGTGTGTCACTGAAATTCCACTGCTTCCGTTTTTCTATCTGTCCGCCTGTGTTGTATAGTATGATGGAGTAAAGTCTGGGAGTCTTTGTTTTTATTGCACCCTCGCCTGCACTGTGATAAGCTCTAACCCCCAGTGCCAGCTCGACAGACAGCCAGATAGTGTTTGCTTCGCTTGGCTTCCTCAAGAGCTGGCCTGAGAGACAGATGCACCATGGGAAAGAAAAAATGGACAAATAGGAAATCTTAATGGCTGGTGTCCCGCATGAAATACCAAAAATAGCCCGATGCAAATAGAGACTCCTAATAATAACAACGCTGAACCTTTGAAGAGAGGCATTTTTTCCCCGTGCTTGTTTAACACAATGCAGATTTCCCCTCTTGCATCAGCAAATATTTTTAGGAGCCTAATTATGTGTTGGAATGAGGCTGATGTTTTACCTTCCGCTGTGGAAATGTCTTCACGCTCCAAGGAGGATGAAACAAATGCCAAGAAATACTTGAAATCTCTCTTAAGAAGCTGTAGATGCTTTATTTCTTTCTTTTTTTTTTTTAACAGATGACTCATCCAACTACATGGTGCCATCATTCAAAATGGCAGCAAATGTTACACGCAGCAGCTCAGCATCATGCTCTGCATACAGACAGCTGACTTGTGGCAATGCAGCAAAAAAAAAAAGATTAAAAAAAGTAATGAAAGTAGAAGAAATAACTTTCCAATTTCCTTTTGACGTCGCAGTGGGTACGTTTTGGGGTTTTCATATCACCTGAGCCAGAGTATTTCTGCCTCTGACAAATTATTAATCCTCTGTGAAGAAGATAGCAGTGGGGGTCTCTCGACTTTTAGAAACTGTAGATCCAGAATGACTGGAGTTCTTCGCAGCTGCTTTACAGACAGCGGTTGTTATGGTAACGTTTCCATCTCGACTCTTTGAAGCTATGTGTGAAATAGCAGCGCCTAAATTTTTATTTTATTTATTTATTTATTCTTTTGTGGGGGAATGTACAGCGTATATGACAGGTTTATCTCAGTGTGCTGGAAAGGTTATTCCTCCTGCGATTCTAGAAGGCCAGCCGAGGTGATGAAGCTGATATGCTCGCAATCTCGCCGCTGCCATGCAGCCCACTTGATTGGTTTATCAATTGACCTTTCGCTCACCTTGTGGCGCCGCATCGATCCTGCAGCTCCTCTTTAAATGCAGAAACTTGTGTTGCGGCGGCTGATGATAAAGCAATCCAATGAAGAGCTTTGTCTGCAAAATGATATTTGTTGCGAAAAAAGTCAATGTGAAGCTGGAGTGTTAAAGTTAAAAGTTAGCTCTCTAAAGAAAAACATGAATGGATGGATTTTAAAGTTGCATTAACATGACTGCTCTCTTTAGCAGAACAAGCTAAAATATAGCTTTGACTTATTAGAAACTTGTCAAGGTGAACATCCATCTATTTATATTAGAAATTCTTGCTTTCTAAAAGTGGAGGGAAGGTTGAAGACAGTTTTTCTGGCCAAGAAAACCAAAACATTGGACCAATGTAGACTAAAAGTAAAAACAACTGTTTTGATAATCCAATAATCTATTGATTATTATAAAAGAATGAATAGACTCTTTAGATAATGAATTGCTCCGTTGCTAAAAGGCTGTTATTTAGCTGGCAGCTTTTAAATTTTAGACATTTTTATATGTGTGTCTATGTAAATTGCTGCTACAAACTGCATTTCCCAACATCAAGCTGTATCATATTACATTGAAAAGTTGTTAAACCTGGTGGCTCAGCTTGCACACAGCATCCTGATTGACAGACACACAGGGAGGGCTGGTAAAAATCTGAGGATTTTTTGGCAGACCACCAGGTTACACAACTGCTGCCAGGTGTCTTTTCTGATTGGGGGGACGGACTGATGGCTGTCGCATTTTTTCTCAATGTGGGCTCATTTTCACTGCAATATAAAATCCTGCACCTCCATGGAAACAGAACAACCACGAAAAAGGAGAGAGAACTCACAAATGTCTTCTGCGCAGTTTGACAGTTGATGTGTGAAATTAGTCATGAAAATGAAATAGAATTGTCCACTAAAATCTGGGATCAACATGTCCAACATTTTTACAAGTGCCCACAGCTGTTATCAACACTGAGGAAACAACTGGTGACTCTACATACTTTAGACATTTTGCTAATCACATTTTAATTTGTTTCCATGCTGCAGCCTGCAGTTTAGCTTAAAAATCCTTGAATTTTTGTTACATGAATGTTGGTCACACATGAATCACTCACGGCTCTTCCTTTGCATCCAGGAGCATAAAATCTTTTTTTTTTTTTTTTTTTTTTTAAATTTAATTTTTTTACAGATTGTAGTTGTTGGAAATACTTTATTTTTGGCTTTTTTTTTACATGAGGCATGTAGAATGAAAGGATTTTGATGAGATATCCTGATTTTTAGCAAAGATTTGCTTGTTTTTAGTGACAAAGCTGAAAGATACACAGAATCTGGGATAATGGGATTTTGATAGAATATCCAGATTTTTGCTTTTGATTTGATTGTCTTCAAAACTGAAATCACACAGGATTTGTTCAAGGACTGTCAGAAGATTGAACACCTGGTCATTTTTTTCTTTTTTTCTTTGCTTGTTTGTTTGTTAGTTTCTTTTTACAGTTTCCTGCTTATGATGAATGATTCTGGCAATAAAAACAAAATAAATCCAAACAAAGACATGATTTTCAAACCTCTCAATGAGTTTTTGAGTTTACAGGCTGCTAAAGTGCATGTGATAACTTATAGAAGATCACCAGCTGCACTTTGTTTAACCGACATCAAGCTAACATTGTTGAGTCTAGCTGCAAATGTTGGATGTCATTGTTGTGCTTTCCAACTATTATGTCCCATCCAGACTGCCTCACTTTAACTGTTGCTGCAATAAATTCTTACTCAAACCTCAGGTTCGGAGGTGGTGTCAACCTCCAGGGAGCTGTCGTGTTATCAAAACACTAACAGAAACCCGTGTCCTTGTAAATTTTTGGATCATCAGTATGCCTCCATTTCAGAACTCGTTCTATATGTTCCCAGACAGTGAGAAGAGGCTCCATGCTTTTATATAATCACATCAGACTCATTTCAGGTAGTACCACACTTCACTTCAGCGATTCATGTCAGAGCTTTCTGAGTCAGCGGCTAATGAACAATTTAACTCATTGGCAAATAAGTTGGTTGTCAATTTTATCCGGCTGCACTGATTATACGTTGCACTCCTACACAGAGTAAAGAATAGCTGCAGAACTGGATGACGTTTCTCTGCAGATTGAGAGCACATCACTCATCACACACATCATTTGATTGTCTGCTGATATGAACATATCTTGTTCAGTTTAGCTTCAAAGATTATTTTTAGCAACATTACAGACTGGATTTCTCTTCAAGTCCACATGAAGACAAGAGTGAAAATCACTAACTTCACTGTCAACTATTGCGTTTTAAGTGATTTTAATTAGGCGTCCGTCAGTATGCAGCTGAAAGTCTAGTTCAAAAAGACAACAGAACGAAACAAGATGGAAAAATTAAAAAGAGGATGGCAGACAGAGGCAGAGCAAAGGTGAGGAGTAGAGGGAACATTAGGAATATGAGAAACTACTGAGAGAATAAAGATAAGAGGTGTGGGCAAGAAGACTGAGTAAAACCAAAGGGAGAGCCCAGATAAACAGAGATAAAAGGGCTTTAGCTGTGCAGCGAGATGTGAACAAGGGAACGACAGACATAGGATGGAATAAATGAGAGAGGAGGCGTGCAGAGAGAGAAAAATAAAGAAAGTGAGAAAGTGATTCAGAGAGCAAAGAAAGAAGAAGTGGACTGACAGAAAGAGAAGATGCAGGAAGGCCTCGGTGTGGCCTTCATAAGACTGAAACCACTCCAGCATTAGTGCAAACACAGTCCATTTTATATCCTAATTCACCTCCTTTTAGCTGCTGATGGCCTTCATTTTAGAAGCGACACGTGCGTTTAATTTGTGCATAATGCTGATAAGATAATTGCGACATTGAGAGCTTTGCCAGGAACCTTGAATTTTTGTGATTTGCTGCTTAAAGAAGGGGCCATATTCCTTCACGGGTAAAAGGTTTGTGTTTGTCTCTGCTTGCATGTGCATAATGACACGTTTGTGTGTCTCACATGTGGAGCAGATACAGTAAGGCAGCAAAGTGCAAACTCCTCACGTTGTTTAACCTGGTATGTTGTATCATTTAGAGAAGCTGAGGGCCTACCAGAAACTCTCAACAGATGCTGGACTGCTGAATATTTGAAACTGATTCTCACATCTGAAGGACAGAATTTTGCTATTAGAGCACATGGAAGGTAAAATAGGACAAAACATCCTTTATGTTATCTTTCTGTTCAAAAATGTGGAATAATATCAGTAAATGTTTTCATCACAATCCTGCACAACCTCGTTTAGTTTAATTCATGTATCCTAGCTAGTGTCATTGTAAGGTTAGCTTTCTGTATATATATATATATATATATATATATATATGTATATGTGTATATATATATATATATATATATATATATATATATATATATATATATATATATATATATATATATATATATATATATATATATATATATATATATGCTATTTTGACACAGACAAGTCAGAATGACTCATTTATTAAGCATTATATAAATCTGCCAGTGAAAAGGAAGCTACAATGGTTTCTTCTGGTGTCTCAGAAACTTTCTTGGGCCCTAACACAACTCAAATTTGGCACTGTTTCCCCTCATTTTTAAGAGCATATAAATCAAAATGTCTCCTCTGCTGGAGTCATTCAATCATTTCAGTGTGCTGGAGGCTATTCTATCTGTGTCCTCAACAAATTTCATGGCTGTGGGAATTATATTTCTGGAGATACTGAACTCTTGAAACTTAATATCAAATATATACGTCTGCTCAGTGGAAATGTAAAGTACTCCTGCAATGTGCATAATCTGTGTAATGGTGAGGTTGTCCACTAGACAGTGGTAATGGAAAGGTTTCTGATTTTTCCTTGACACTGTAAACGTTGTGGGTGTTTGGGTGCATAAAAGAATCACTCATCACACCTTCTGGATCTTCTCATAACTTTTAGTGAGCTCTTCACGCAACACATCCAAGTCTGCTCTAGGCCCTGACTCCTGCTCTCTTCTCTCCTTCCCAACTCCTACCACCTCAACAGCGCCCCCTAGCCTCACTACCTTTTTCTGTAAACTCACATATTGCATGTGCAACCAACAGCACAAACATAATAAAGGATAAACACATCCCCAACATTACAATATTTATGTTGGCCGCATTCTAACATACTGTTTACATATTCATTTTCATTCTTTCAATATGTACATATATAGACTAACAGGGAATTTTTGGTGCCCCAACACCAGTCTTGTGGGTTTATTTGCACTTTTTTTCCATTCCACTTTAAGGGCCATTCATTCATGTTATTCTATATATTTTAAGAATCATTTATGAATTTTAGATGTTTTTGGCACAAAACAGTTATCCAGATATATAAAGAACCTGTTGCCACAGGTTGTTAAGTCTGGCATTGTTCTTTATCAGTGCTTTACCACTGAAAATAACTGAACGCGATGGCTCAATTCTGGAGCTAATCCTCAGATGAAAAAGTTGCACTTTTTTTCATTTTCAAGGGCTAATAAATAAAAAATTGCCATCTGCTGGAGACATTCCATCATATAAATACACATATTTTCACATTCCTTTAACCTTCCATCATGCATACCAGACAGTTAGCAAAATATATCAATAACCTGTTGCCACAAGATGCCAACTCTCTGCTGGGAGGTCAGGGACTTCGTTCTGTGTCGATGCTTTATCAGGAAATAGTTGCCTGCTGTGGCTGGAGTTTGGAGTTAAAGAGCCTTAGAACCAAAAAAAGAAAAAAGACACATACACATGAAAAATAAAGACAAAAAACCCCAAAACAAAACAAGAAAGACTAGAAAGTGAGATAATTTGGCACTGCATTGTAAAAGAAATATTGATTAGTGGAGCTTTATTCTTCCATGACTATTGGTCCTCTGCTGGTGTGTTTATTGTACTGGTGCAGCAACACTTTGACCGGAGCAGAAGGTTTCAGAAGCATACAGGAAGAAAACCAAAAGACAACACTCAGCTGTGTTTGTCTCCATTTAAGATGCATTCAGGAACATTTCACTTTGTTTATCCTTTTATCATTAGGACTTCATTTTCTTGTGCCAAACTGTGCAGCAGCACTTGGCGTCTCTGATTTCAGCGAGTGGCTCCGTTGCCATCGGTTGACATTGTGTCTCATAAACAGCTCCTGCCAATTGACAAAGTAATTGCTGAGCTGCTGACATGCTACAGGGAGGCGGGGAAGCTTAATCACTGGGAGATAATGATCAGTTCCGGCTGCCATTTGGGTGCCGACTGTCCTGACGTTTGTTTGCACACAACTGAAAGCCTGTTTTCAGACGTGTCAATACTTCAGTAGCGTGACATTTTGCAAATCTAAGGCGTGGAGGGTTTTTTTTGTTCGCAAGCTTTGAAAGTGTTTGAGCTAAAATGCAAAAAGTGGTGTGTTTTTTTGTTTGTTTTTTTTGGAGGGCTTGGCGGGGGGAGTCTTTCTGCTGTGGATGGATTCAGATGTTTTGCTTTATTTTGCTTTTATCCGCTGCTTTGATGCCACTGCGGTGTTTGAACAGATTAAAAAACGTGTTTTAAAGCGGGATTAATTAACAAAACGATATAAAATGCTGCTCATAGGGAACTTTCTTAATCTTGCTAATCTTCTGTTAATATTTTTTGTTTTGTTTTGTTGTGCAGCATTTTCTTCATTTGAAAAGTTTGTTATTTACCACCAGATGGAAAAATGTCAATACTTTTAGCTTTTGCATTTTTTTTTCTTTTTAGTAATTACTCCATTCTGCATGACTGAGTTCTGCTATTCTCTGAAAGCCAGGTTTAATTTAGCAGCTTCGCTATGCTGCTGCCTTGACATCGAAGGTGACACCTCTTCAGGTCATGATCACAATTAAACTATTACTCTGCAGAGAGAGGAGTAGAGCATTTCTTCTCTCAGAAAGTCATTAACACTGTCATTAGCACGCTATGAGCTGAACCAATATTCAAAATTGTGTTTGGCACTTTGACTCGGTCTTTGAGGAGAAGGGGGACATTTAGTTATGCTAATAATATGTTTTCACCACAGTTGGTTAATTGCTGAGGCAACAAGGCTAATGCAGCTACAATGTGACTGACATTTTCATTCAATAATTGCAAGTCAGACGGGGATCCGGAAGGGGAGAGTGTACTTGAAATACAGAAACTTTGTTGAAAAGTGTGCTGCAGTTTTGTCCTTCCCTTCCAGCCGCTGTCTGCTGGACGGAAACATGTAAATAAATGTGGTGTTCTTTGAAAGCCACTTGGAGCTGATATCCAGGTCTGCAGCTTAATGCATTAAACGTTCTTTGTAAAAAGAAGCAGCTTTTAAGGGTGCCTCAAAAGATGTTTTTGAGACGCATGTTAAGATTTTTTTAAGGAGCATTTGAAGGGACAGAAGTAGTTTCTCTGTTCTGCAGCTGGTGTCCTGGTTGTTGGGATTCAGTGAATTTCAGATTTGGTCTGTCGTGCGGTGATGACACGACTCGTGTCGCCCCCCGAGCAGAAGCGAACACACAACTCTGACAGCACAAAGCCCCCACAAGCTTCTTCTCTGAGATACAGTCATTTCTACAGCAGCACGCACAAAAAGATGCACACATGCAAACACAAACAATTTTCCGATGTGGCAGCGATGCATGACAGCAATCCATTTTCCTTCTTATTCAGTGTTGCCCTCTCCCTACACTGAAAGATTCAAGGAACATTTATATATATATATCAAGGACTTAAAAACATCAACAACAAAGAAACAGGCCAACATTGTAAAGTAATGTGAAAGTAAAGAGTAAAACAGAGTTGTTGTGTAACCATAGATTTACTGTAATTCTGCTGTATTTAAATGAGCTAAAAATATTATTTTACAGATATTTGCTTTGAGAGAAAAAAATGTTCTTTTCTGCCTTTATTAATCCCCAGAGGGAAATTCTGTTTTTCACATATCCCTCCAACTGGGGGGTCAGAGCGCAGGGTCAGCCATGGTACGGCGACCCTGGACCAGGAAGGGTTAAAAGGCCCGACAGTGACCAGATCGGGGTTTGAACCTCTGACCTTCGGATCAGTAGTCCAGAACTTAACCGTTGTGCCACCACTGCCCCCTATAGAGGAAGCTGAAAATTGAAAAATGGTAAATAATTTTTAAACTGTCACTTTTCAGTTTTTTCCTGTTTTGCTGAATTACAAGTAACCAGTAAACCAGAGGAGAAAAAAATCAATTTACATCTTAACTGGAAAAAAAAAAAATAAATAAATGAAGGACCAAACAGGTCAACACTGTGAATAGCGTCCACATCAAAAATCTGTATTTTTACAAATGGTAATTCATTTTTTTTTTTATGTTTAACCATAACATAACCATACAGCATTTCTACTGTATGTAGATAAGTTAACAGGGCTCCAATGCGACCAAAATGGTCACATATGCAACCTTTTTTTGAGAGTGTGTGTGTTGAAATTTAATGTGGTCTCATTTTGTGAGTGAATGATGATTGATAGGCCGATCACTGTTTCAACTAAGGTGTATCTGACATTAGAACATTCTTTTCACTGTTTTCCGAGAATTATTTAGTTGCACACCTGTCAAAGCTGCTACACTGCAGCCGCCTAGCAGCGTCTATGGTAGCTGGCATGTGACACATTTAGGGAACATCGGTAAAATGTAATATCTGCCAATAGGCAGAGGTTCAGTGTTTAGCCTGTCCCAGTTTACGATTGATATCAGAAATGGACTGATGACAAACTAAATTGATTTTCAGATTAAAACATTTTACAAATATAAGTCTTGTATCAGGGGCTGCACAGTGGCTTGGTGGTTAGTACTTTCGCCTTGCAGTCAGAAGATCCCTGGTTCACGTGTCCGCTTTCCCGGGATCTTTCTGCATGGAGTTTGCATGTTCTCCCTGTGCATGCATGGGTTTTCTCCGGGTACTCTGGCTTCCTCCCACAGTCCAAAAACATGCTGTGGTTAATTGGTAACTCTAAATTGTCTGTAGGTGTGAATGTGATAGTTTTTATCTATATGTAGTCCTGTGATAGACTGGTGACCTGTCCAGCGTGTCCCCTGCCTTCACCCTAAGTCAGCCGGGATAGACTCCAGCACCCTGTGACCCTAATGAAAATGAAGCGGTGTGCAGATAATGGATGGATGGGAGTCTTGTATCACTGAAAGTCAGTGCAACATAACTAGGTTATGCAAAAACAGCTATTGATCAGTGTGCATGATGGATAAATAGCTGTGGCAAAGCAGAACCAAAACAATGACAACCCCTTATTTGGGGTGACCAGATCATCTACAGACCAAATCATTTGCTTTTTCAATGAGTGACCATAAAAATATAGGTTTTTATTTCATTTGAATCCACACATGAAATGTATTGTACAGATATTTGCCATTTATTTTCACAGTTTTTTAATTGTTACAGTATTACACCATTTAACATGTTTTTTCTGGCACCCTCGCTGCCAGTTTTGAACAGTTTTCATTTTTAAAACTGTTATTTAGTTTTTGATAAATTACAGATAATATCTTGCAGAATCACACAGAAAAAGTCTAATTTACATGCTGGCATATTCTCAGAGATGCAGTCATTTATACATGACACCAACAGGATGCACACATGCTAACACACAGTTTTGCTATGTGGCAGCGCTGCATGGCAACAATCCATTTTCTGTCTTATTCAGCGCTACCCTCTCTCTGGCGCTGCAGTCCTGCTTGGCCCAAACCATCTGTTCACAGTCTGAGCAGGAGGATCCCTTGGGCATGTGGCACATCTTCCCACAAGTAGCATCCAAGGGACCCTGGTGAGGCTTGTTCCGAGGCCCTGTGAGGGGAGTGAGGCTCAGCCAGAGGTGGAAAGGCCCTGGAAGTCTGCGGGCCGCAACTTCTCGAGGAGGTCGAGAGTGCCAGGATGCCGGTTTCATTTCCTTATCTCACTGTGACTTCTGTCAGAGGACTCAACGACGCACCTCCTGCGCCGCCTCCCAGCTAAGTGACTCAAGTGGAGGCTGTCAGGTTGCTTTAAACAAGCTGAAGCTCGTTGCAGGGAGGGAAATGCTATCAAGAGACGTGGATGCTAATGAGGAGGAGCAGCAGCCATTTAGTCAGGGAAGGAAAACAGATAAAAACAGTGCAGATAACAAAAAGAGAACACAGACTGATGGATGAAAATAGCATCTTATTATGTAAAGGATGTTTCCCCTTGTGAGGTCGACCCAAGTGTGTCATTAATGCAAAATAATGGCGTGCAGAGATTCGGTGAATATAGGTGGCAACTAGCAGGCGGTTAAATAGAATAAATGGTGTTTTTCTACCCTCAATTAAGTGAAGTCACTGTTGGAATAATTTACAGTTATTTTACAAATCTACAGATAATAACCAGAAATTTTACAAGGAAAAAAAAACATGAACTTGCATGTTAACTGTAGAAAAACAAAACAACACAAAATAAACAAACAAAAAATTGTTACTAAACTATTATTATACAGATTTCACTATTTTGTTGAAATAGATAATATGTAGTATAATTACAGGGTAAGGTTATTTAATTTACATTTTGACTGAAAAAGAAAACAAAACATGCTAAAACTGTACATGATGTACTTAAATCAGTAAATTGATGTACTTAATGAAAATCTGTACTGTTACAAAAAGTAATTAGTCACCATGAAAATAAAGGGTTTTAATGTATGTACATCTGCAAAAAATGTCATTATTTTACAGATATTTGAGGTTATTTTCACGGTTTTCAAATATAGTTTTACACTGTTTCTTAACACTATTTGTAGAACCCTTTGCTCAGAATTCTTTGTTCTTCATTGCAGCGCATTTTAAACAGCCGCTGCACCAATGTGCTTTACAGTAAAAGAAAGAAGTTTAAATATTGGGAGTTTAGTCCCTATTAATTTACATATTGACTAAAACTCCACAAAAATGACATAAAACACGTGACTAAGGCTGAGAACCTAACTTAACCCAACTTATATAAATATTTAGGCTAAAACCCTGCAGAATTATTAATTAACCTGAGCTAGAATTCAGTGCATTACACCTCATAACTCCTATCGGTCTCCGTGCAACAGTGTTCTGATCCTCCACTTTGGACTTTGGATCACAGCTGACCGCTGATCCTGCCACACTCGGCCTTCATGTCTTGTTATTCACTCTGAGGACTTTCACGGAGATCATCAAAGAGCTGATTATCTCTATGAAAGAGCAGAAGCCAAAGCTGCGAGCACAGAGTTGGTCAGATGTCACTTTACCACAGGGCTGAGGACGCTGCATCAGGACAGAAACTAAAGTTGGAGAGTGTAGGTTCACATACACAACATTTGGGAGTCGCAGTTAATTATGCAAAGCACCTCCCAACATGCTAATCTGTCCCTCCCAGAACCTCAGAGAGTTTCCTCAACTGGTGTTGGAGAGAATTCAAGCTTCTATAAATGCAAATAGTTCCAGGCTTTATACGAAAACAAAGAATTGCAGCTGCAGGATGAGTTGAGTTTGCATTAACCGGCTGTTCAGACTCCACTGAGATGCTTTTCGTGCAACATTTATCGATTTCTGAGGCCATAAATTGTGCCGTCATGTGGGATTACAAAGTATAGAAAAGCCCAGCTGACAGCAGGTTAAACAAGGCAGCCTCCAAGTCCTCGATCTCTAGCTGTTCCTTTGGGATCCTGAGGCATTCTCCGGCCAGACAGATATATATAATCACTCCGGTGTGCAGGGCTCTGCCTCAGGGTCTCCTCACAGCTGGATTTCAAAGAAATATCTCCACAGGGAGGCGTTCTGATCAGATGCTTCCACTTCCACACGTCTGAGCTCCCTCATCCCGTCTTTAAAGCAACAATTTGACATTTTGGGGAATCTCTGGTTTCCTGGCAACCTCACAGAGAACCTGTGAGGTCAATAGTCCAGGCAATAGCATAGTTTTCACATAAATTAAAGTTTTTCTTTTTCACTTTTATTAGAAAGAGACAGTGGAAATGGACAGGAAATATTCGGAAAGATTCGCGCCAGCTGGGAGCTGAACCACTTAACCGTTAAGCTATTAACACCTATTAACTAGATCAAATACACGAGACATTAGCATGCTTTGAGTGCTGGAAATTTCCCCTACATTTGTATAAAGCCAGACTATTTAGTATAGATGAAATTTGAGGAAACACATCATTTTATAGACCAAACAACTAATTGCTTAATTAAGATAATATTTAACTGTGATTTTCTTTCGACTAATGTTTTGTTATAACCAGATTTTAATGGTTAAATTCCTTCTCTTTGCAGGTGATTCTGATTCTAACGAAGCTCTACGACTTCCACATCGGCAGCGTTACTGAGAGCACACTGTGGAGGTGAGTCCACCGGAGATTTAACTCATAAAATATTTAGCAGTCGATGTCTTTGAATGCTGGAATGTGCCGCAGGGTAGAATTAGCCCTGCACGATGACCCTGTGATTGGCTTAATGCTTCAGCTGTTTGATGATTTAATATAACTTCCAGTGACGGGAAACCAACCTGACAACATCTGACTAACTCTTTAAACACGTCTGACTTCATTTTCTTGTTCAACTTTGAGGCGTCGCTGTCTTTTCCCACCTGTCTGCTGTGAACACCTTGTTCTGGTGTCACGCTCGGTCACACAGGGCGCTCAGGTGGAGGATGCTGCTCGCTATGCTCTTGTTCCGCCTTATTATCTGATGTACTCTGCTTCTTCACCCCTACTGGGAATGAAATAAACACACAAACTCATGACACAACAGCTTGTAAAGAGTAAAAACACACAGCAGCAGGATGGGCAACACATCCCTGATGAGCTGGAACCACATGCAAGCCATTTTCAATCCCGGATTGTGCAACACATTCATTTATTCCTTTGTTTGACATTTAGAATGATGCCGCACACATGACAGAATCCCCTGGAGGCAGATTGGTGGGATTCAAAGGCAAACAGTATATGCTAGTGTAAGGGTCCTCTCAGGTAACTGACCCCTCGGTAAACTCCTCTGAACAGACATTTTCCAGTTAGAAACCACAACTCTGCAGAGACGGTCTGTCAAACTTTGGAATTTTCAGCATGCTAAAATGTTGTGCATTCATTGTGCATGTTTAGTTTTTCCAAATGAAAAGTACCTACAAATAGGGCTTAGATCTATCTTTAATCTTAATCTATCAACTATTTTACAGATTAGTTGAGATTATTCCTCCAAATAAGTAACCATTTTGAAAGATAAGTTGATGAGTATTTTACTTGTTTTTCAGAAAATACAGCTGAAACTGAAAGACGCTCAGGCTTTTGATTCAGATCAAATTTTCTTTTTCTTTTTTTTGTTTACCAGCGTCAAAATGTCTATTGGTTAATCTATCTGTTATTTTACAGATTAGTTGAGATTAGTCCTCTGAATAAACAAAACGGTCATTTTATTTCAGTTCATTTTGTTTTGACATACACTTTGTCATCGTATGTTGCAGAACAGAGTTAAACTGGCAACTCTAATATGACAAAAAATAAATAAAAAAGAGGGCTGTTAGAAATCCAAGTTCCTACCATACTATAACAAAGTGAAAAGGTTTGGTCTGTGTGTTAAACAAAGTGCAACATGGATAAGAAGCAGCTAAAGTAGGTTCTTTCCTTTGTATTTTGTAACTCATTTTGGTAGTAGCTTGTAAAATAATGCAGAATTCGTAGCACAGCTGTTGATTCCAACTTGTGTATTTAATCAGTTTGTGACACAAAGTTGTGGTGATAAAATCAGGATTTTAGCAGCTTGGAGGTGACTACTTGTTCATACTTGTTCCGCTGTCTGACAACAGAAACAAACAAACAAAAAAATAAAAAATTCTCTTCACTACAACACACAGCAACAGCATTAAGCAGCAGTCGACCTCAGTGAATGTTTGAATAGTGCAGTAAGGCGGCCCTGCTAGTTTTTTTTACTCAATTACCCATTTTATTGCCAGACGTCGTCTCCCTGCATGCAAATTTTCCACCAAAACAATTCACTGTTGCTGCATCCTTTGTTTAGCTCCGCCCACGGCTACTGTGGTTGGTTCAAAGAAATGCAAACAGAACAGAATGATAACGAGATGCAGTCAGACCATTCCACTCAGTGCTCAGTCCGTGCTGGAGAGGTTTTACAAATATGAAACCTCTATGGATTAGAAAATAGAAGCGCTTATTTGCAGTTGAAGTTTTACAGGCATCTCTTTTTTTAATGGAGGCCTATGGGGAAAATGCATTTTACTTCTTCAATTCTTAGCAAAAAACTTTGGAAAAATTAAAATTTCATGAATTACGGCCTGGATGAAAAACTCTTAGAGAACTGTAATTCTGTTTATCAACAGCATGACATTTCAGTCTCGTGAAACATTTTAACTCCTAATCAGGGTGTTTTTAATGGAAAAAATACATTTCACCGGGGACAGGATTAGTTAAGGGAAACTAGGAGTCAGAAAAGTACAGCCTTTACTTTTTTTAAACAAAAAAAAAGCAATAGAGTGACTCTTTGTTTGAAATTGAAGGACGTTCAGCCCTTTGATTCAGATGAAATTTGCTTTTTGACCAACGTCTCTCGCCAGTGATGCAGTTCCACATGACTTCAAACCACAGCAGCTCCATTTGAATACAGAGAGACCGACAATATTCCATCTGTCTTCTTCTTTTTCTTTTGAGATTTCAGAGATGACAGTCCTTTAAAGCACAAAACATACACTTTTTAAAATTGCTCACTGTGCCCAGCTTGAAGTGGATGCTTGACAATGATAAGTGGTGCCAAAGTGACTGCTAGCCATTTCTGACATTTAGACAGTAACTGTGTAATTTGGATCCCGAGGCAAAAACAGTGCACTGTTTTGAATAAATGCAAAGAAAATGCAGTCCCTTGATATTCTGCAGTCAGACTGAGTGCAGACGCTTTATCTGCAGACTCTGTATCGCAAAATACTCTGGACATGTTTCCTAAATTATTAAATGATTGTTCCGTGATGAAAATCTTTGCCTGCATTTCTAAACTCCCTGCATATATGACAGGAATAAGAAAACTCACACTCAAGTTATCTTTTCTTCTGTTTATCTCATTATACAACCACAGAAACCTTGGAAAAAAAGGGGGATTATTTGTGGAAAAGTTGAAATCTGTTCACTTTGAGGGTCCCTGTAGTCCCTGTTGCATAAACAGCCCTCGACATACGTCCAGTTATAACCTCCACAGATGGCACACAGAGAACATAATGTGGCAGGAGAGGTGAAAACCAGTGTGATGCAAACCGAATAGAGCTGGAATAAACTTGTATTAGACGAAAAGCTGCATTCATGAGGAGCTAGTTAATCAAAATACATCCTAGAGATCAACCAGTATGTTTATTTTTGCAGTAAAAAATTTAAATCCGGGTGTCAAAATGTAGAATAACACAACAATAATATAACTCCAACACAAAATAGTTTATATATGTTTAAATACAAGGGAACTTGTCAGCTTTTATCTGTCATTGTTGATTGGCTGTTCTAGTGATGTGCATTCATTCAGAGACAAAGAAGCACATTTTTAAATTCATTCATGTTATTGGGAATCGGTTGAACGAAATAATGATACTGGTAATGACAAAAATGCAAAATATTGGCGCCAGTAATTGGTCAGCTCCCACTGTGATGTCATAGTTATTACTCTGATAAGATAAGATAAACTTTATTGATCCCTCGCAGGGGAAGTTCACACATTAAATCAACTACATACAAATGAATCATAGTAAGAAACAACAAGAAATGCAAAAGTACAATGAGAATAAACAGGGACATAATAACCACGGAGTACACATTTCACACGTACGGATATCCCATGACAAATGACGCTGAACTGCACATACATTTATAGAGTAACAGTATTAAATTTCTGTTACTGCACAAAAGTTACGGACAGAAAAATATGTGTTGTATTATGTTATTACATTTTAAGACAAACAGTGTTACTGATGTTAATGTTGGCTAAAAAAAAGCTTATGTCCACGTTAAAATTGTGTTTTTATTGCAACTTAAAACATGTTTTAGACGTTTGTTATATTAACAGTTCTCTCATTTCTGTGTATCAAAGTTACCTATTTAGTAATGTTTTCCATTAAAATAGTCCCTTAATGCCTCAGAATGTCTTAGATGTAACTCCACATTGTTGCTTCATCTAGAATGGGCAGCTCTATGAAGCTGCTGCCAACGCCTCCACCCACCTTTAACCAATCACGGCAGCTCCAGCACACCACTTCACCAACAAAACTATTTAAAACACTGTAAAACAGCTCTACACTGCAAAATGCCAACTCAGAATGTGATTCTAAAGGACAATAGTGATGCAGAAAGCTTCACCCAGCAAGCTGATGTGATTGGTTCTTTAGATTTGTTATGTATTGAATCTAGGAAGTTTGAATCTGTTTTTTTTAGACATGGAGAAAATGCTTCACCACGGCACTAACAGCTTATTTCACTCGTGATATGTCTTCCAAAGCTGAAAACCCCCCCTCAAAACAAACAAGAAAAAATAATGAAAATGATAAGATAAAAAACAATAAAAACATAATTTTCACTGGAGGTGTGTTTTAAAACGCAACCCTAAACATTTTTGAGAAGGATGCCGAGCGTGGCATATTTAGTGAACAGGCTCCTGTTTGAAAATGTGCCTGTTGTCGTCATTTTTGCTGCATCATATATGGAGTTTGCTGACTCATTGTTGTAAAGGCTGTTATCTACTCTCTAATTACACTTTTAAGTAGGTGGAACCAGAATTTTTTGCTGGAAATATTCAAATGTCACTCTGACCCGGTGATGGAGACAGAAACTTTTTAATGTTTCTAAATTCTCCGAAGTGTCTCTGATTCATAAAGACTCACGCTCCTCATTTAGGCCTCACAGTTTTATGAAGCTGTTACTGACTGAATTTCAGGATGGTTTTTAGTCCCACAAAAACACATGAACATGATATTTCAAACTGCAAAACTTAGTATATAGGGGATATATGGGAGATGTTGGAGTGGAGCTGCAGCAGCAAACATTAGTAGGTGTGTATTCATGTAATTGTAAAGCAAATTTAAAATAAGCTTTTGAAATGTTGCAACGTTGTACACACCTGGGAACAAAGCCAGTTGTTTGCCAACAGCTGAAACACCTGAAAAGAAGGAGAAACAAGCCAAACGTTGGCCTATCTACGTGATAAAAATGGAAAGAAATATCAGATAGTATCAGCCATGTTTCATGTCCAGAGACGGGAGCTATGGAAGAAACAATTGATTAGTCATGTGAGCTTAATGTTCACCACATCAACTTCCCATTAAGCACAAAAAATCAGTTTCAGAAAAGTCAAAAACCACCTGAAAGGAGCTACTTGAAGAAGTGTTTTGGAATTTTGTCTTTGCCATTAACTTTCCATTAACACATTCAGCTGAAAACACGGACTGCCTTTTAATTCTTGGACTTTAAGGGTTAGTTTACTCAGCTCTGTGTTTGTTGTTGAAGTAAATTTTGTTCTGTAAAATGACGAGGTGAGACTGATTCAGCCCGTGAGCCTTAATTTTGACAGATGTGTTCTAGAGGATTCTATTTTTATACTGTACTTAGACTTTTAAAGTAGCATGATTTTCAATGCTGCTTGCATGTTCTTTTCACATTGGTGTCCTTCTTTTTCTTAAATGTAGCATGTTTGAGCTACTGAACACATTGAATTTCCCCAAGGAGATGGGGATAAAGTATCTACCTACCTACCTACCTACCTACCTACCTACCTACCTATCTATCTATCTATCTATCTATCTATCTATCTATCTATCTATCTATCTATCTATCTATCTATCTATCTATCTATCTATCTATCTATCTATCTATCTATCTATCTATCTATCTATCTATCTATCTATCTATCTATCTATCTATCTATCTATCTATCTCTGTCTGTCTGTCTGTCTGTCTGTCTGTCTGTCTATCCATCTATCCATGTATCCATCCATCCATCCATCCATCCACCCTCTGGATTTGTCATTATTTAAAATCAAATAGTGCATATGTTTGAAAGAAAACTTCCATTAGTGGTTCCAGATACAACTTGATCAAACATTTGCACAATTTGGAAGTTAATTTAGAAAGTAGTAGAAAAGGCTTCATGAGTCCTCACAGCAAAGCAACAACATCAACAACTTGTCCGAGTGCCACCGTCTGCTACTCAGCAAATTTCAGCACATGAATAAGTGACGTCTGAACTCGCATAAACCCAAAGCGCCGTCATCAGTTAAATGTGCCGTGACAGCGGAACTCTGTGGGGAACGCGTTCAGGTGAAGTGACTTATCCACGGTGTGAGAGCATCACTGTGGCTGGAGATCAGTGTCACTGGCAGAACTCCCAGCTCCATCACTCAACCCAGAAACCCACAGCAAGGGGAGCAGCTGTCCGTTCAGGCAATGACGTCTGCAGGGAGGCTGCAGATTCATTTACAGTAACTTAAAGAACGCTGGAGACACAAAAGGCACAAGGAGGTCGAGGAAGGTAATTCAAAAGAGATAAGAATAGAAAAACTAAAAAATTCTCAGGAAACTTTGAGTGTGCCAATGCAGGTTTTGCTGGTTAATATGTCCTATGAATGATACTTAAGGTATAATTTATATAAGTACATTTTATTTTGAAAAACCAGCATTTATCACAAACCCCGATCAGTAGCTTTGAGCTTTTACTCCGAGAGTGTGGTCCAGAATCAATCAGCCAATCAGCAGTGAGTTCCTGGTTGTTTGCAGTGAGCAGAGCAGAGAGAGGAGATGGCAGACTGAGGATTAGAGCCTGAAGCAAACGGTTACAGCTCAAAAACTATGCTGTATCAAAGAAATCTTTCAACATGTGAAGCAGCATCTTGTTTTGAACAAGATGATGTATTTTCATGTTTGTACTGTGTATTATACAGATTTGGTGGCCAATTAGAGAGACCCTCTGTTTCTGATTATCGCTTGAAATTTTGGAGTGCCAATATAATGGGAGTCAATGACAGTTTTGGTCGACACACTGTGCTGAAGTGAAGTGATATATTAAAAAAAACAAAACAAAACCTACAACAGTGACACTCATGCTGTGTGAAAGAGGACAAAAATGCCTAAATTGTTATGTATGAATTATTCATGTATGGTAGAAATGATGCTTCTTTTTTTTTTTTCTCAGAAAATTTATTTTGTCAAAATTTAGTGAGGACTGCACAGTGGTGTAGTGGTTAGCACTCTCGCCTTGCAGCTAAAAGATCCCTGGTTCACGTCCCGGCTTTCCCGGGATCTTTCTGCATGGAGTTTGCATGTTCTCCCTGTGCATGCGAGGGTTTTCTCCAGGTACTCCAGCTTCCTTCCACAGTCCAAAAATATGCTGAGGTTAGTTGATTATTCTAGATTGCCCGTAGGCGTGAATGCGTGCGTGATTGTTTGTCTGTATATGTAGCCCTGCAACAGACTGGTGGTCTGTCCATGTGTCCCCTGCCTTCGCCCCAAGTCAGCTGGAATGGGCTCCAGCACCCCTGCGACCCTAATGAGGATTAAGCGGTGTATGGATAATGGATGAATGGATGGATTGAAAATTTACGGAGCAAAAAATCTGAATTTGCTGAAATTGGTCTTGAAAGAATCTATTAGAATAAGCCAGAGAAATAACAGTTAGTGAGCCTCAATGCTAATGTATTGGCAAACTTAATAAAAAGGCAAAGTAGCACCTCTGTAGCAGCATGAGAAACCAGCTGCCTTGTGTCAGCTTGGGTCCGCGATTCTTCTCCCTTTCACCGGCTAATTGAGATCACAGCTCTGATTGGGTTTGAAGAGGAGCAGTCAAACAGAATGTTTATCACTTCATGGAGAAAACGTCCCAAATGGCAACTCTAATGCCACCTTTTTATAAAGGTCAAGGCAGTGGCAACACCTCAAAGTATCGTCCAGACAGTCTGTCAATTTTAATGAACATCCTGACCTTAAACAATGAAAGCTGATCAGTCAGCGCCTGCATAATTTTCAGAGGGAGCCTTCACATGTGGAGGGGAAAGAAATGAAGGCGAGCCGTTCATTGTTGACAATAAATCAACTCAGCAAAACAATTCTTCTTCAAAGTTGTTCGGCCTCTCTCATCTGGCCTCCGGAGGATCGCACCTCTGTGGAGGGAAATTGATCAAATATGACAAGTCCTGTGCTCATTTGCAGGTATTCAGACGTGGGTAAATTAATGCCAACAACAAAGTCAGGTTGTATTTCCCTCCTATCACTGAAGGAATCTGACAGATCCTAGACTGTTCTGTTTGCAAAACATGCCCATGCAGCAGTTGTTCCCTCCTGCATTACAACAGGGACTTTATGGAGGTTGTGTGTTTCTGAGTTACTGAGCTGGAAAAGCTTCAGGATGAGCTGATGTTAATCACAACAACATACACAGGCAGGAGTCAAGTCCTGCTTTCTTATGCTGTGTTCATAACAGCTCTGACTCATATTGTTGCAGTAACAAATTAAGGTTTGGTGTATAAGATGTTTAGCAAAACCCTGTCAGCGATTGAATTTTTTAGGGCTCATATTCTGCTTTTTTGGTATCTTCTGTTCCACTTATGTGTTATAGTTTGGCTTTTTTGTGCATTTTGAAGATTTGCAAACTTATAAAGCCCAAAGTCCACATTAAGGGAAGTTGTTTTACGTACGTTGCTACACAACTAAACTGCATTCACAGTTGTGTTTTCTGAGCGAAAGTTTGTAACGTAAAGCAAATGAGTTTCTATTCAACACATCTTTGGCATTTATTTTACTGCATCATTGCTGCTCTTTTTTTTAGCCAATTAGTCATCTATTAGATGGGGTGAGACTTGTTACCATGGTAACCCAGAAAATGGAAGCGAAACTTCCAACATGTAGTAAAAGAGTAGTATTTTAACCCAAACTCTGAGATTTTCCCTGAACCTAACCAAGTAATTTTGGTGCTGAAACATAACCAAACTTCTAACAAATAAAAGTGTCTTAGGAAATGTGGCATTTTCCTAAATCCAACCATGTAGTTTTGGTGCCTGAACTGAATCAGAAAGCGAGTCAAACCTGAAAGTGAACAACAGAAGTCAAAACTTAACTCTGAGACAGATTTTCTCTATGTAACGCAAACTGTGGTCTTCTAGATGGAAGTCCAGTCTCTGCTTTGTGTTGGCTGTTAACAAAATTACATCCCATTATAATTGCGAATGCAATTTCGTTGTATAGGAATATAATTTTGTGGCGACTGTGTTGCTCTTTACCTGTCTGAAACATCTAATTTTAAGACTTTTCTTCTCTCTGCATTACAATTTAACTAATTTGCAAAACTCCTGCTAGCAGCTTAATTTCACTGTCAAACAAAGAATGAGCAGCTGCCTCACGGTCGGACATCATTTCCTCACACACCCCTATACTTAGAGACCTGGGGTTATTAACCAGCCTCACATGGTCAACAAATGTGCTATCTGACTTTGGTAGGACCAAATGACCAAACACTTTTGAGGAGGCGGGTCTTAAAGAGACAGGAACTAAAACAGAGTGTTTCATACGTAGGTTCTGCAGCAGTATACAGTAGTAGGAAAATAATGTCTTTTCAACATTAAACAATCTAAATATTTTATGATAGACCCCAAAAATACAAATTTAAAGCTGTAAATATAAGCTCTTTAAACACTGCAGCTGAACTGTGATAAACATTACTTCCTCATTCAGCCTTCATTGTGCTGCAAATAGGTGGTAAATATTAAAAACAGAACTTGTTTAGTCCCAGGTTTGTACTGAGCCAGCAGCAGACATGTAATGCAGACCAGGAGCCAGTTACACCTGATGTTACTAAACTGAAACTTAGCAGAGGTTGATCAGTGGTTCCTAAAACGCAAGTTGACAAATGTCTTGTTTTGTCCACAACCCAAAGATAATCGCTTTACTGTCAGAGGAAGAAAGAAAAAAAACAGCAGTTTGCAGATTTTAGACCTTCTTTGTCTTAAAAATTATTCAAATCGATTAATTGATTGTCAAAATAGTTGGCAGTTAATTTAATAGTTGACAGCAAATCATTTAAGGGATTAATTGTTGTAGATTTTGCCTTAAGTGTTTAATAAGTGAACTTTATACATGACTTAATTACTGTGTTCACAAACTAGTTCTTACACATAGATTAATCCTGACTAAGTATCTACACACAGTGACTGTCACCTCGCAGAGCAAACATTAGTTTGCTAATATAAGGGGAAAATCACAAACATGGAAAAAAAACATGAAATACAGTTACTAAGTGATCTAAGTTTTTAAGGGTACTATTGAATAAAGATGTAAACAGGCATATGGGTTCTGTAAAGCGTCTCGAGACAATTTGACTGTAATTGGCGCTATATAAATAAAATTGAATTGAATTGAATTAAACCATGAATTTGTTACATTTGCTCACTCTGCTACTCAGTTTTTCGCATTTGCTAAAGCAAATAATGCAAAAATCTACAAAATTACATGTGTGCACTGCTAAAATGCATTTTACATCAATGAATTCTTTTGCTACAACAGTGAAACAGATGCTCCTATAAGTAGATTTACATATTGCTAAAGAAGGTTTTGCAAGTTTCTGCAACTTCAGTCCTGCACAGCATGTTTATTGTCATTCTTCTCACTGGGAGCAACCAACCCTGTGAAATCTTAGACTTTTTCTTTTTCCTTCAGTAGCAAAATGCATACTGTTGCATGCAGTATGCATACAGTTGGGATACACCAGTTCATCATATTATTGCAGCTTGTTTATATTTGTGTGAGAAGCAGTAGCGTAATCTGCAGAAGATTGTGGGTCAGAATGACCAGAAAAGCCGCAAAGTGGACATAGAAGGACATCCTGATATTTATAGCACAATGTATTTGACATACCATGTATAAAGATGTACTAAATCTGTTTTCTGGCACCCTTTATAGTGCAGTAGTGCTGGAATGAACCCCGAGACTCACACTGGCCAGGACAACTGACTTCTGTTGGCTCTCTGCACACACAAATGGGATGAAATAAAATTTTCCCGATCAATTTTTCATATTATCTTCAATGTATGTGATACATTTTATTTAACATTAGACAAACACTCTTTTTCCATTGATTGCATAGCAGAAAAATGCTTTTTGAGCCAGTATACATCTCATGATGAACATAGAAGCTGTAGTCAGGCTTTCTGGCCACTGGGTGCCTCGACCGTGTTGTTCCAGCAGCAGTGAAACACTCCAAGCCTGTATTTCTGCGTTTTAGCTTCCAGAACAACACCAGCTACAGCTTGTGATCCCCTCCACTCTCAACTTTTGACACTGTGCGACATAAAGGCTGAAAAACCTTCGCTGCTATCCCCCTACAACTCTGAGCTTTTTTATCAGCTGGTCATCACACCATATGTTCAACGCTGCATAGCAAAACCTGCACTGAATATAGTGCATGATGCAGTGAGGAGAGTGTGTCGTGTAAACAGTGCTGGTAAGTTTTTTGACTTTTTTTTTTTTTTTTGATTGGGCAGTTTAAAGTGTGTTTTAGCAGCTTGTGATGGTTTGGATCACTTTCTGCATCATGTTTTGCATTTTCTCTTGACAAAAGGTTCATTTATAGTTAAATAAAACTCCTCTTCTCCTCTCTTTTGATTAGCATCATGGAGAGACAAAACCAAAGGACATTGAATTTATTTTAATGGGGATTGATGTTGCATTTCTTATTGTCAGTCAAATCTACTAACTTTGCATGTAAATAAATGGTGTCACAGTCCAAATACAAACAGACAACTGACAATGATTGTTGCACATAGTCGTTGTAATGCATCTGTGAGTAACTTTAAGAGCTGTAGTCTGTTTTTAACTGCCACACTTTCTCTGTAAAGGAGACATCTCACAGTCAAACACTCAAAGATATTCAGTTTACTGTCATAAAGGTGGAAAGAAACCAGAAAGTATTCACATTTACGAAGCTGGAATCACAGAATTTAGATAATTTTTCCTTAAAATTTACTCAAACAAATGAATAAATAGTCAAAATAGTCAAAATAGTTAGCAGTTAATCTAAAAGTTGACGCCTAATGGATTAAATGATTAATCATTGCAGCTTTAGTCCAAAGTAAGTTTTACTAAGTGAAGTTTATGCAATCAAAACCATCAACAGGCTCTACATGGAGAAACAAAACTAAATGACATTTATTGACTAAGCTGCTTTTTGTCAGTCAAATCTAGTAAGATTGCATATAGATAAATGCTCTCACTGTCCAAAAATAAATACAAATTCCAGTTATTGTTTCACATAGTCGTCATAATGCATCTCCAGTCTGTTTTTAACTGCTGCATTTTTCCTGCAGTGGAAGCACATCACAGTTTAACAGTTATAAATTGTCCCAAATCCAAAGATATTCAGTTTGCTGTTATAGAGAAAGAGAGAAAACGGAAAATAATCACACTTAAGAAGCTGAAATTACAATATTTTGACAGTTTTATCCAAAAGAATAATGAAACCAATTAATAAAGTATGGAGTTTATACAGTCAAAACCATCAAATAGTTATAATGAATTTGCATGTAACTTTGAGAGCTCTAGTCTGTTTTTAACTGCCTCACTCTGTGCATTGGAGACACCTCTTAGTTTAACAGTTATACAGCAATCTGATGGAGTTCAATCAATATCTGTGAGAACTGACAACGTTCTCCCGCCAGACGTCTGAATGAAAACACCAAACCGCCAATAAACATGTCTGACTTTTGTCATTTTGCCCTCCAGGGAACAATGCTGTAGTCTTACTCGGTTCTCTTTCATTAGGGCAGATTTTCACACCAAATAATCTGGCGTTTGAGTCTAATTATTTTGATTTAATTGGTCTTATTCGCGCCTTCAGCAAATTAACGCTGATCTGATAAAAACTCTTCTTTGTCCTCTATTAACATCCCGATTACAGTTTTATGATGTTTGGTGTGAAGAAATGTTCATTATGAGAATAACTGCCTGAAATTACTGTCAGTGAGAGCGACAGCGATTATAAAATATTAGGCAACAGTCACACAGCTGCTGGAGGGATATTTGTGCAGCACTGGTTGCTTCAGGTCTGGAAGATAATTAGTAATGTAGAACATGTCAGTTTCACCAGTTTTATCAAAGGGTCAGATTGCCAGTCATGACAGTATGACTCTTATTATTTTGTATCTGTGCAACAGAAAGCTGGTGTTGATTGTATTAGGAGAAGAACAGGAGGCAAAACTCAAGTTATTTCGACCTCTGCTGCTTCAATACGACCTTTTTTTAATGGTCTGTCTCTGGCGAGTCACATAGTAACTGAAAAACCACAGTAAATCACCACAATGCTCCTTTAAAGAAACATGGAGCTGAAGGAAAAGACTGAAAAGAATGAAGTTTTTATTAGTGGATAATTTCTGGTCATAAATACTGTACAGGTGACCTTGTAGAGATGAGATAGACATAGGTTTTATCTGTCAATATTTAACAAGGTCATCGGTATTTAGAATTACAACAAGGCACATTTATTTGTGTTCACATTTAAGACACAAAGGCAGTTCAGAGTGCTTGACAAAGTACTTGAAAATGTTTAAAAGGCATGAAACAGCGTTCAAAAAGAAATTAAATGAACAGAATAATCAATAGATGTAAAAATCCTATGAATTATTAAACTAGAGAAGAGTTGAGTAGAAGTACAGACAAGGTAATAGAGGATTTATATATTATTTGAAGTCATATCACCAATATTTGTATTTAAATTTAAAGAGCAGATGTTGAGTTAAAATGAATTTTACAAATTTGAATCACAATTTTAAATATTAAGAATATCATCCTCATCACTATGTAAAAATATGAATACAAATTCACTAGACTGACTTGAATTTGAAAGAAATTTGTCTTTTTTTAAGGGACATCCTGATCAAGTTTGTTGGCCCCTTATCCAGGTTTTTTTAATATTAACTATCTACCAATACCATTTTCCTACATATTACACACTTCAAATGTTATACATTAGCTGCGGTACGTTTATTGCGTCTTCCTGTTCAACACTGTGACAACCAGAGGAAGCAGTTTCATGGTGGCAAGCAGGAGGCATTGTAGTTGTTTAGCTAGTAAAGCCACCATGACAAAGACTTCTATGACTCTTAATGACCTCCAAACTAAGCTCATGTGTTTAACACAAACAAACATATTGATTGGTAATGCAGAATATACAGAATGTTTAGGAAAACTATCCAAATTTCAACATGCCCTGTGACAGCTGACATAAACAAAGGATAAGGTTCAGGTTTGTGCTGACAACCATCAGTTAAAATGAGCCCTTATATGGATATTAATTCTAATTTTGTAGTAATGCAGCACACATTGGAAAAGAAAGCAGTGCTCTGTTTATTAAAATATCAAAGTGCAATAAAAAAATGTCCCTAAAATCAATCATTGTGATAAACGATCTCATTGTAGCTGAAATTACTTGTAATTAAATGTTTTAGACGTAATCATGCAGCCTGTTATTATTTTTCAATTTTAAAATATATTTGACCATTATGATCTGTGATTAAATATCTGAAAGCAATTGCAAATGTAATAAACCGCACAAACTGACTTTTTCAAGTGTTTAAGTGCCATTTTGTCAAGTATAACTCATTATTTAAAAAAAAATAGATGAACATAAACAACTGCTTCATGAAATGACATCATTGAGATTGCAGGTGCTATGGATGCAGAGCTTTTTTCTCATGAAAGTAAAACTCGAGATTGTCCAACCAAAACATCCTTAACATATGCTGAAATCAGTGATTCCTGTCAAAATATACAGAACTGCAATCTGGATTCTACACAGATAAAGTATAGTGAGATATTTAATTTTTTATTTTTTTTTTAAAGCTATAAGATTTCTTTAGTTAGCTAGGGTTCCTCTAGTCCCTGTGTGTGTCTCCTTGTGTTGACACTTAATTTAAGATGGGATGTTATATTTTCCTGATTTTGTCTGTTTGTAGAACAAGTTTTACCCACTTCAGTAACCATAGGTCATAAAGGAAACTGAAACATTTCCACTGCAGACCATCAAACAGTGCGAACAGAGTAAATGGAACAAAACTTCTCCACCTCTGATCTGAGTGGCTGTCGTCATGGGAGGGAATTCCCTTTCCAAAAATCAGTGGACCATCAGACGGATGGAGAGAGATTTGTCTGTATTATCAGCCTCCTCCTCTGCTCTAGCAGGATGGGGTCACCTAGGGGTGAAGAGTGACATCCTCTCAAATTGCATCATTTTGCTGAGCATGCTCACAGGCTATGTGATATTTCACAGGTCAGTGCCTATAATAAGGGCCCGGCTCTCTCGGAGAGACCCACCTGATGTCTGTGACCTTTTGCAATTGGACTTGATATTTCCCCCAAAAACCTCACCAGCCTTGACTCACCACAACTTTTCAGAAGTACTGTTATGAAAGGGCTCAGCAGAGGATCAGATTGATACAGCAGCTGAAGGCTCTGCAGAAATGGAGGGAAAAAAGTGACCTGTGTGAAGCATACTACCAGCCACATCTGCATTCACTACTACGGTGCAGTTAAAGCTTCACTAATGCAGGGATTTTCTTGGATAGAGGAATTTCTTGGATAAGAGGTTTTAGCCAGCAGCAAATTGATAAGAGTTAAGAATTAAGAATAACAATATTTTTTGAACCAGTTTTGTTAATTGTGGTTTTATTTAATCAACCATAATACATATTTGCACTTATTCAATGGTCAGAAATAACAGGAAATGCGTGTTTTTACCAAAATATTTGAACAGAGGCTCATTTTCTGTAGGCCATTTATACTTGCTGCCATGCCCATTCTGAAGCAAAGTTCTTTAATCAACATTTTTACATTAAACTTGATCAGATCACAATGAGTAATGTGAACAGTTTTTCCTGTATTAACAAATCCACAGAGAATTATCACTGGAGTCTGCAGCTAGAGGCTGTTTTATACAAGGTGTGAAGTATGTACACAGTTTGCTGTGTGCTATGTTTTATATGAATTGCTTTTCCCCTTGTTATTACTTTCATTTCCACAAATTACTCTTCAAATGACTTTTTCTGGAAAGTGCTTAAACATACATTCAGAAAAAACATGTAGACTATGATTTTGTAGTGGCATTGGTATGGAATTTGAAAACGGACTAGGTCAGGCTTCATGCTGTGGTCCTGTTATGTTTTCCAGCTAATATTTCCCTACTGTAATCACTTACAGAAATCTGTTTGCAAAACAAAAATTCAGATAGAGTTTTTATTATTTTTATTTTATTTTTAAAGAAAAAGACCCTTCTACTTCCTGTATTTAACCATCTCATCACTTAAACAGTTTAGTCAATCAGTTAAATAATAAATAAATCTAGCGTACTTTCTATTGATTATGCATTCATATTGGTGGCAAAGTTGCAGACACGTAATACAGGCCACAGACACAACTGTTATTTATATGATTGGGATGCAGGAACAATGTATTTCTATCAGCAGTTTTAAAAACTGAAAAACCTGCTTAAGGACACTCAGAACTGCAACCATTAATGCCTGTTTAATTGGCATTTGTGTGTGAGTGTGCATACGTGCGTGCTTTTAAGAGTGTGTGTGTGTAGTGTTTTGTTTCATTGTGTCATGTACTTTTTTGTGACATTTTAATGTTGTGATGTTTTTATTGTGACCTACCAAGGGACTGCAAATGGAAACATTTATATTTAATGTTGTACATGGTCCCCTTTTAAATAAATTGATAATAATAATGTCCTAATTGAACCAGATTTATTTTGACATGTGAGCTGGCTGGAGACCATTAAACCTCACAGAAACTTCATCATGGTGCCTGTTTACTGGCTGAACACCCTCAATGGTCTCTGCTTGGTAACAAGGAAGTGCCCCTTTCCTCTGGTTGCTACAATATTAAATGGTGAGCCACCAGACACTACAGCTAACCTGCAATATTTGTATGTGCATTATGTAGGAAAATGGTATCAAAAGATACTAAATACGAAATTACTCCGATCAGGTCGGGGGCAAAAACAAAAACTGATCCATAACTCTCACTGTGTCATACTGCACAGAAGACCTTTCTGAGTTCTCTGTCTTCTGTTACGGTTGTTCTGTTTCCATAGAGGTGCAGGACTTTATATTGCAGGAAAAATGTGACAGGAGAAAGAAACTCTTCGTCTTTGCATGGGTTTCAGAGGGTGAAACTTCTGTTGTTCAGTGTCAGCAGCATTTACAGTGATTCTAACTGTTTGAGATAAACATCTGTCGGCTTTCAAAAGACCCTGCATGTACTACATATAGTTCAAAAGCAGCTGTGTTTTTACTTTGGTTAAGCATCGTATAGTATTTTAAGGCTAATTTGAAATTGAAAACTACTCCTCACTGAATATTGTCATTATGTAAATTGTGGACTCATAATAAAGCTAAAATGAAAAGAACAACGCAAAAACTATCAGCTTGATCGGTTTGTTTGGTTGTTTTCATTCAGTGCTGCTCTTAGTGGGCGCTTTTCATGTTGGTATACAATCCATGCAGCTACAAAGATCACAAGTGTCCATCAAAAGCCAGCAAACACAGTGGGCTATTTGTCAGACAGAACTAGTTACACTGGATTATTCATAAGCAGCTGTCAACCTGGAGTCAACACAAAGCATTCACTCTTGCATATTATATATTTGTGGATTTTTTTCAAAAAGCGACAGAAATAGAAGCAACCTGAAAAACACACTATGTCACATAAACGCTACTTTAAAACGCATGGAAACAGCTAGATTTACCTGTGCATAAATGACCCTCACTGTTATTAAAGAGGTCATTTACTCCGATCCTTTCTCACAATTAAATTCTTAACTTTTTAATTACACACTCTTGGACCTTTTCCTCACATCCTGTAGCACGTACTCATTTGCTTCCCGTCGTAAAAGCGAGTGGTGGATTTCAGCTTTTCTCCGGAGGCGATGTGGAATTTCAAGGGCATCTCTCTTGTTGAGGTGGCTCGTTGTTTCGGTTTGCTATAATCAACTTAAACTCTCATCATCCACCCAGATGTTGGCTGTGATGAGAGGTTTCTTCCTGTACTTCAATGGTATTTGATTTGTAACCCATCCACATCACTCACTTGTTTGATCCTGAATTATTAAATGCATCTCTCTGGTGGATTCGTGCAGATTAGTGTGAGTGACTGCGCCTCAAACCTATGACAAAATGTTCTTTCTTTGTTGACAGCAGCTGGTTGCCAGAGAGCTTTGACATACACTCTTTGTGTGACATGATATGAGTATCTCCACGGAGGACATCATCGTAACATCAGTGTCCTGCAGTGAGGTGCTGGACTTTAGCTGGTGGCCTTGGTGCTATAGCTACAGACATGAACAATAGTTTACATACACTTGTAAAGACCATGTATATCATGGCAGTCTTAGGTTCCCAGTGACTCCTATATGACTCGGGAATCATGGAAACACATGCGTCTTTGTCACAAAAGAACAATCCCACATTTTGGTTCTTCCATAGATTCATTATAGGTTTTCTGCAAATAAGACAAAATCTGCTGGGTGAAAAGTACACATACAGCAATTCTAATATTTGGTTAAATGTCCTTTGGCGATTTCACCTCAGTTATGTGCCTTTTGGTATCTGTCCACATGCTTCTGGTTGTATCTTTGACCACTCCTCTTGACAGAATTGTTGCAGTTTAACTAAATTTGTTGTCTTTCTGATACAGACTGTCTTCATCACAGTCCACAGGTTCTTGATGGGGTTTAAGTCAAGATCAGTCAAAAACCTACATTCTAACCTGATTTAGCCATTTCTTTACCACTTCTGATGTTTTTTGGGGGTCATTGTCTTGTTGTACCACCTAACTGTGTCCGTCAACCTTCTTGCTGACGATTCTAGGTTTTCCTGAAGAATGTGGAGGTATTCCTTCTCCTCCTTTATTACACCATTCACTTTGTGTAAAACACCAGTTCCACTGGCAGCAGAACAGCCCCAGAGCAAAATACAGCCACCCCCATGCTTGACAGTAATTTTGATGTTTGTTTGTGTTGTTAAAGCCTTCACTTTCTCCCCTCAAAGCATGGTGTTGGAAGTATTATGCTGTGGAGCTGTTTTGCTGCCATTGAAACTGGTGCTTTACGCAAATATAAATGAACAGTGATTCTTCAGGGAAATCAAAAATCATCAGCGACAAGGTTGGGTCTTGGATACAGCTGGGTGTACCAATAACACAATGACCCTAAAAACACTTGAGGAGTGGTGAAGAAATGGCTAAATTGGGCTAGAATTAACGTTTTACACAAGTCTCTCTAAAGTCCTGACTTAAATCCCATCAAGAACCAGTACTGATGCTGTGGAACATCGATACTGCCATGACATACATGGTCTTTACAAGTGTTTGGAAACTTTTGATCACACCTGTAATGTAGGTGCATGTTTTGTTTGTTGCCCATCCCAGCTGCCGGCTACTTGCACAACGGCCGGTTATATAGCCAGCACAAAGGCTGCAGGCTCAGATGTGTTGAGATTATGGATGGGCTGCTGCCAACGCTGTAAGACATTGCCAGGACTCCTGAATGTCTGAGCAGCAAAGGAGGAAAGTTTATTATTCATTTTCTCCTCCTTCTTACACACCTTGGTAAAACTTCACTTTTCATGTCTGAATTATAAGTTCCACGTGATCGGCTCTGGAGCTGCTTATCAGAAAGAAAACAGGTAGCAGATAAAGACACTACAGAGTCGTGAAGGATAGCTCCCACTGATCTTCCCGAAGAGCAAGTCCCCCTTCTTCTCTTTGGAAAAGGCAAGCAAAACGTGTATTTACCCCTGTGCTGCCGCAACAGGATGCACGTCGCCAAATGAGCGGACGATCAAACAAAAGAGCGTGCTCAGACTTCTTACACCCTGCCTGGCTTTTATCAGTTCTACTTTACCAAGCCTCCACCAGAGAAACAGCTGGTGGTTCTGCTAAACACTTGCATTTGTGAGTCGTTCATCCCGGGCAAGCGAGGGAATGATTTAGTATTGGATTCTGCATACACAGTGCATGATGAGCATATTTCCACGGGAGTTATGGCAGGTATAAATCAAAAGTTTGTTTGCAGCCCTCATCCATTACGATGAAAAAGGAGTCAGAGAGACTCCTGCAGTCACTGGAACACATATTAAAAGGGAAAATATATCTTTTCCTCTGTGAGCCTCAGCACTTCTACCAGATTTAAAAAGAAAGCTGTGCACCTTTATTTTTAGAATAACTCTTAGAGTACAGACAGATCATTAAGCTGCCACTGAATGCCATGGGATAGACATGATCGAGCACATGATGTGTGAAGCACACCTGACCCCCATGTCTGTGCTCTACACCTCTAACAATCTCCCTGTAGGTATGTAAGAAAATAGGACAGCGGATTAGCTTCAGCTCAAAAAATGTAAACTTTGTACAAGAATTTGGTTCAAATATAGTTCTTTGGAGTAACAACTCAGTACATTTTACATCTTTCTCAGTTTACTTTAGTTTTTCAGCTCTTTTCGAACTTCTTTCTTTGTACTGGCACACATTTAGTCATTATTCAAATTTACAATTATTCCTTTGCTAGTAGATAGCCAAAGTCTAACCAGAACATCTCAAAATAACTCATTCAACCATATCAATAACTAAAGTACAGCTTTGGAACCAAACTTGCCAGGTCAGAAGTAATTTGAAAACTGATCTAATGTTGCTGTTAACACAAATAAACATTTGACAAATAAGAGCTTTTGTGTGTTTTGTGGATCCCGACCAAACCAAATTACAATGACCGATAAACCACCTGCCGAATATTGTGCTTCCAAAACAGCTCTGATATCTGTTGAGGCTGGGATGTTGGCAGGTGATCTTTTGAGTCCTGCAGGTTGTCAGGTGTGGCCTCCGTGTATTATATTTGTTCTTGTGCCTCCCAAGAATACTTGATCAGATTGAGATCTGGAGAATCTTGAGCAGGATCAACATCTTGGGCTCTTTGTTGGGTTCCTTGACTCGTTCCTGAGCAATTTTTGCAGTGATGACGAGCGTATTGTCCTGCTGAATAAAGCTGCTGGAGCTTTGTCGTTATGGTGAAGTTGCTTGGTCCGCAGCAGTGTTAAATTAAATGGTACCAAGCTGCAACCTCCGGGGCCCTAAAATGAAACTAATGTGCAAGTGCCAAAAACTTGCAGTTCCTTGAATGACTGCTTGAGTGTGGCTCCAAAAGTGACCCCAATGGTAAAACATCAAGCTCTACAGCAGGAATATGATTGGATAAGGAGGACACAGTGAGATTATAGAGATAGGTGATGTGTCTCCATATCCTTCTATAGTATAAAAGGGAAGCAAAAATGTGGCAGAGGTGGGTGTTGCCATTTTATTTAAGTTATTTATGCAGTCATGACTAGACCATTTTGTGTTAATGTATGATAAGAGGCTCTTTTGTTTTAACACTCTGAACCCGTTCACAGGATTGAAAGGCACACTATTTTAAGAAATCTCCCAAACTACAGTTTATCAGCCAGAAACTGTAAAACTAAGAAGAATCAACTTTCCCATAGTCATTGAATAATCGTGTTACTTTTGGTTTTGTTGGTAAAAACAGCCAAATCTAACCTTGAAATCATAAAATTACATCAAAATCCCTTTATTCTACATGCTTCATTTGAAAAAAAAAAAAAAAAGGTAAAAAATAGACCATTTGCTTGAACTTGATTCTGTCAAAACTAAAAAAGTTGCCCTCTTTGGTGCAACTGTAGATCCATTTGTGACTCAGCAGTGACCAACATTGAGGTGACAACATAAGGGACTTTTTGGCTGAACTGCAGGCTGTGTTTACACAGAGCAGAGAGGAGCGAGGCATGGTGATAAATTAAAAATATAAATTGTTAGATATCTATATTATCTAAAACCGTCATTTTCCTCCAGTGTTGCTATCACCTGTGGGCACACGGGTGTATGTTGTACATGTTGATTCAAGGTTTTTCAATTTTCAATGAAAATTTTAAAAAATTCAAGTTTCCATTCTTTTTTCTTGTGATTTATGGCAATATAACTGTTTCAAGCTATACAGAACATTTCAGAAGTCTCTCTTCTTCTACCCATAGTTGTTTTGTTTCTGTAGAGTTGTAGGTCTTTATGTTGCAGTGAAAAACGAGCAAACAATGAGGAAAAACATGACAGGAGCTTAAAACATCCTAAAACTGCTTGGAATTCAGAAGCTTGACACTGAACAAATCTAAAAACTGCCACTTGCATTACATTGTTAGAATAATGGGTAGTAATAAGCAGTGCACAGGAAACCCTTCATTGATACGCGAGGAAAACAAAGCAGCTAAAAAACATTAAATGAGCTCATTAAAGATGAATAGAAAAGTGAATTTATTTCATCAACTGATTCACCGTGGAGAAAAATAAATTCTCTTCAGTATTTTTTAATCAACTGATTGTAAGTAGAAGAGCTTTAAGCTGATCTTTACGCTCCCTTTGATGAATTTAACTAATAGTATCATTTATTTATGTAATCAGGTAAAGCTGACTGTCTCCACACTGGAGGGCATGTTTATACTCTGCTGCTGCTGCTACATTTAAAAAAAAAAACTTTAACATGTCGTAAGCAGCCAGCAGGCAACTTTAAAATAATGAATGCGAAACTCTACAGTGAGAAGAGAGAATATTTCTTTACCTCGCACCTCCTTTCGCTGGAGAGCTCCTCTACTTACAGGACTTTTTTCAGCACACGGACTTCCCTTCTTGCTGACCCTGACATGTCGGTTATCATCACTCTCGGTGCTCCAGAGACCTCGTTGGAGCTCAGACTTGAACTTACCGGCCGCTACGCTGAGCTATGGCTCTCCAACAATACACTCAGCCATCGAATTGCTGTTTTCCAGGCCTTTCTCCTGCCATGAATAATGAATGGAAGTCATTTGTGGTTGCCCGCCAGCTTTGCAGGGTTTGAAAAATACACTTTTTTCCCCCTCCGGAAGCTGCATACTGACTAAAGATCGAGTACTGTAAGGAAGGTTCACCTCAGAGTGAACAGGGGGATAAAAGGGTAAGAATGACATGTGAATCAAAACAAGACAGATGTCAAAAGCAAATTTTATCTTTTGTAAACTAAAAACTCCCTGCTGGACCTCATAAATAACTCAGCATGTGTGGGAGGATTTTTTTTTTTTTTTTTTAAACTTTAATGCTTTATTTAAAGATTCATTCAGGAAAAAAGCATTCCAGAGCGAAAATACTAGTGACTGTCAAAGTTGAATGGAGAACTGGAGCTGAGAGTGGGAAACAAGACGATTGTTGTCACTGACAACGATCTCTGGATGTGAGCATTTCTGTCCTTTAAGGTATTTCCTCAATGCTGCATTTGTCAGGAGTGTTGCAGGGCATCAATACGGTCAGGTGCCGTATTTATCGAGGCCCGACAGCAGCGTGGGATACTGTAGTTGTTACAATTTTTATTACAACTTGCCGCAGCACTTGGTTGTTATGTGAAACCTTTAGTTTTTTACGCCTCAGGATCGTCTCGGAGTTTCTTTGTATTAGCAGAGGCCTGGATTCACACGCGGCAGTCGGCAGGCACATTTTCTTGTTTTCTCTTTGCTTCATACGTGGCTTGCTTTTATATTTTCCTTTCCACTGTTGCCCGCTAACACAGACAGATGCATAAACAACACACAGACACACACACATGGATACGGACATTTCTTAATCTATCGAAAGGGAAGACAAGTCTTTTGAGGTGCCATTATTTCTTCCACGCTCCACCGTCTTCACGTGTGTTTCGCCGAAAACTTCTCCCACAGAAACACCTGCAACTCCAATATCTTCCAATCTCAATGTGGCAATTCTCCAAAGTCATTTTCAATTATGCTTCAGTGGATTTTGCATTAGAGGAGAGATTGCGGCTGCCTCGGGTAAAAAAAAGAAAAAGAAAACACGGAAAGCTTGCAAGCGCCACCTTGGAGCATGACTGTGTGCTCGGGATGAGTGTACATCCCATAGATAAACTCCTTGACAGCTTGTACATTATGACTCTACTTGTTGAGATATGCTCTGCTGATGGTAGCAGTGATTATTAAGAACTGCTGGATGTTTGCTGCAACACAATCCAGCTCGTGTAGCATCACCAGTCCTGTTCACCGGGCAACGCAGAAAACATCACAGCTGCTTTATTTCCGCCTCTGTGTGTCTCGACTTCAAACAGCGTCAATTTGTAGATGGAAGCCAGAGGAAATTTTACATACTTCTTCCCCATCGGTGTTATTTTAGATGCAGTGGAACACTTCCAGGCTTCAGGCTGTTTGACCTGCACTTTAAAACAAGAGAGTGTTACATGCAGTAAAGGAGGAGCCTTAATTGGGTTTTTCTGTCAAAATCTATTTGATTTTCTTTATTTTTTTTGTACTGTACTTGTATAATACCAACAGCTATATTGTTGAATGAATAAATATTATCCATTGTCTGCTGCAACTTAACCTTACACCACAGCTCTCTATTTGAAGTAGTGGTGCAATGTAACTAAATGTATTCACTCTTGTAGTTTAGGGAGAATCCTGGTGTATTTTCCATTCATGTGGCTGTTGTGGCTCTAAGTGTTGTGTTAGCTTCACACTCTTCAGTTGTAGAAATGCAAAGAAATTGACTTTTTCCAGGGCCAGTCACTATGAGCTCCCTGCAGATCTACAAATAAAGCTGAATTAATTTTAAACTACTGTTTTCAGTTGACTAAAAGGAAACAGTGAGATAAGCTGCCTGGAATGGACTGTAATAACTGGAATATTGTTATTGTTTTGGAAATTGTAATCCTTTACACTATTCATCAAAGAAGATAGTGCTAGCAATATTCCACTAATGCAACAACAACAACATAAAAGGTTAATTCCATCACAGTGCACGGTGGAAGCAGTTGTTGTGAATAAGTATGAGAGGATCATTATAGATTTAAATATCTCCATATTTTTGTTTTTAACTCTTTCGGTGAAACTGTGGTTATAAAATTAGTGTTTTAGCTTTAGAGTAGCTGATTGCAAATGATAGTCATACTTGCTCTGCTGTCTGACAACAGAAAATGAAAAAATCTGTAAATAAGAACAGCTTTATTGTGAATTGCGCTGTATTAAAGTTCAGTCTATGTGAACACAGAGAGCAGGAGAGAAGCTACCAGGAGTGAATAGCAGCAGAGTTTAGGTTGAACTGAAGCACAACAGGACAACATTGAAACACTGTAACCAACCCAGTCCTTGTCTACTGTGGGGCTGGACCCGAATATCCAAATATCCGAATATTCGGTCCCGATGGTGGTATCCAGATATTAATTTTGAAATCTCATTCTCAATGGTTCACCTGGAAGTAGTGAGGGGGCGGGGCTATAAAATTTAAGCTGGTTATTGGTTTTTTAACTGTGAGGTAGCGCTTCGGTCAAATTCTTACTTGCTTGTTAACCTGGGAGACTAATTGGTTGTGTGTAAACCTTGAAGTTTTTAAAGACCACAAAACACAATAAAGGTGTATTTTCACCGTATGGAACCTTTAACTTGGAGCAAATTATTTTCTATCAGACAGATTTCTCTTGTAAATTAGTCATGGAAAATGAGACTCGTGAATTTCATTTTGTTTCAAGCAACAAAGAAATTGTCGATGATGTATTTAAGTTCATTTACCGTTGCAGTGTTGATACTGAAACACTGTATTGTGCCTGCCCTACTATTTATTGGCAGCATTACTAAGCAGGGAGGAGTAATGTGGCAAATAAAATGACAAATTTACCTCAGATTGCTTAAAAAAATCCTAGATAGGCCAATCCAGCAATCACAGTAGAACCAGCATAGTAAAATATATGACACAGTCTGTGTTGTCATGTCCACCACCCTCACCTGTATTCTGTTAAATTTCTGCAATCCTCATTTGAACGTGTATTTTTTGGTTCTCTGGTGTGTTGTTATATTTGGACAGACAATAGTCATTACAGAATTGCACTGTTATTCTTGGCTTTGTTCTCTCCATCACCCTTTGAGCATTAAGTATTTTTTGCTCTGCCTAAAATGAATCGGTCGAACATGGAAGCTGCTTCAGTCAAGGCAGAGATGGTGAATTACGACAACAGCGTTTCTGCCTGAGTTCTGTCTTCGCTGCTCAGTGTTTTGGATTAAAGCGCCTAATAATCCATTGGCTGAATGAAGAAGTACACTCTGGTTGCCCCTGGCGACGCAGCCATCCCTCGGCTTCCTGCTTCCTACTGCTCAGCTTCTGCTTGAGGCTGGAGTCTTTCCCTTCAGTCTAAATGGCAGGAAAACACCCAGGACGGGTTACCAGTCGCTGCAGGGCGACGCTCATACAAACTCGTTTCAGTTGAGACCGTGGGCAGTTCTGACCCCGCTGAGCATTGATCTTCGCTTCATCTGGCTGTCTAGACATCTACTGTAGCAGAAAACTGGGAAATATCCCCCTTAGTGTCTTTATATCTGAATCAGGACTCAACTATACATTAAAACACATCTGTGACCTCAGTCATTCCTGAAACAATCTTCTCTCTATAGGTGTTTTTTGAGAGGAAATGGCTCAAGTTTGACAAACTATACATCACCTAAAAGCAAAAAAACAATCACATTTTTAAGACACAGATGCAACAGTAGCAACAGTTCCTGACTTTGTAATAAGTGTGTGTGCAGCTACAACAGGACTTTCTTACCTTTTCTGCCATCTAAAGGAAACAATGCAAACTCCCTCTAAAATGTGGCATAGCTACATAGGTTCCCAATGCAAAGACTATTAATATGATAATTAAAACTGAAAAAATACAAGATGCCTCTGATTTTTTTATGTTGTTTTATGTTTAGATACATATTTGCCTGGTTTGCCATCTCTGTAAGTAAGCTCCTGTATGTGTACGCTTCAGTGAAGAATTAATACAAAACATAATTAAATATGTTTTTAAAAAACAAAAAAAAAAAACAGCTATTTCCATGAGGCACTATGCATAAGTCTTTTTTTTTTCTCAGTTACTAAATCAAGCAGTGTTCCACCACCATTATTGCCAGAATCCGGACAATATCTCCTAAACTGTGAAGAAAAATCTGTAATTAAACTGAAAAAATCCAGCTGCAAGGATGCCAAAAATAATATGTTAAAAACATTGGTACGTTGTGTTGAAATGGTAAAAACTGTCAAAACAGTAAAAATAATGTCAAATAACTGTAAAATGGTGATATTTTTACCTTATATAAATGCAGTAAAATAATGTACATTTATAGTTACACATTGTAAAAAAAAATATATATTTTTAAAAATAGAGATCTTTGATGTGGACATTATTGACAGTTTTTGCCTCTTTTTTAAAATTGGCATATAGACAATACTTTGTTGTGATTTTACAAGTTATTATCTGTAATTGAACAACACAGGTAGATCTAATTTTTATTTTACTTAATGGAAGATATGTATTACTTTGCAATATTTTTGTTGGTTTTCATATAGTTTAAAAAATGTAATATTGTGGTCAAACATTGTATAATAATAAACTACCATATGTAAAACTACGCATTTTTTATTTGGACATTATTGACATTTACCAGTTTTTAAGGGTTAATTTATGAGATAATACCCATTTTCTTTGATTTTACCAGTTATTAACTCTTATTTCAAAATAAAGAGAAAATCTGTGAACTAACAGTGAAAAAATATTTGCCATTTATCAACCATTTGTATATATAGAATTTTTTTAGAAACAGTTAAAAATAGTGTGATTTTATGGTTAAATTTTGTAAAAGAACCAATTTTTGTTTGTACAAGACAGATTTTTCATGTATACATTATATACAATTGTGGCCTGTATTTTTAACGGTCAGCATGTACATTAATGCTTCTTTTTCTGGGATTTTGCGACGTCACAAAACAGAAATGACAGTAAATCGTTTTTAAAAATGCAGTTCGAAACTGATTTTCCATTTCAACCCTTAATGTACATAATTAAGGATTGAAAACTTGTGTAATTTTACAGGCAAACACTGGAAAAGAACAAATTTCTATTTGTAAAAACAACAACCTTTTTAGTTGTGGACGTTGTTGACAATATTGGCTGTTTCTTTTAGGGTAACAATGCAAATTAATACTTTATTCTGTGATTTTACTAGATATTAGTTGCAATTTAACAAAACAGGGAAAATCTGTACAATATCTGTAAACTGTTCATGTAATTAGAGTTAAAAGCATTTTTTTAGTGTCCAAAATTCAGAATATCTAGTTTTATTGCCAGCATTGTATACTGAGATACACATAAAATATCACAATTTTAACAACCCGTTTATCCCTCTTAATTTAAACCAAATAGATAAACAATCTCAAAATATTATCATATGAAATGATGGAAGATCTGCACAGCTGAGATTATTCTGGATAAAGCCAGATACGACATTTATGACTGGTCCTTATAATAATCAAGATAAGAGTTAAAGGTAAAGTTGGTGAAATTCTTCTCCATCGTCCTGCTAACATATTGATATTTGCCACTAAATGAATTTTAAAGCTTGGTACAGCAGAGAGACTCAGAGCTCAGCTGTTCCTCTGCTGGGTGAATAAAGTTGAACAAACTTTTCGGCTTGTCCAGTTCTGCTCTGCCCTACCTTGTAGCTGGACTCCCAGTTGTGTTGTTCTGGCGACAGCTCTGTTTAGTTCTTTTCCTGGTCACCCAGAGTTCCCTGGATTCGGTCCAGAGAGTCGAGGACCTGTGGCTGGAGCAGAACTGGCTTTGTCACGGCCTCCAGAGTCTGTCGCCTGGAACAAAACACTACAGCAATTCAGACGATTGCAGTGGAAGTGTCTGCGGCTCACTGAGGCGTCTCCGACCCTTCAGCACTGCATGGAGACGCTTCGGTTCACTCACAATGTTTTTCAGACGCGTCACTCACAGGCTTCAGGCTGGATTTTGCCGCAGGGTTCTCCGATAGAACCTTTTTTCCTCTGTCTTGTCTCTCTGTGCCGCCTCCCGACTCTTTTGCTGAGGATTGAGTTGCAGCTCTGACAATCACCTGATGACACTTTTACCTTCGTATGATTATTGAATTGGAGTTTTCTCATCTCTGAGGTCACAAAGACTTTTTATTCAATGCCATGTTTTACAGTCAGCATGTAACTTTTCTTCTTGTTTATTTTACTAGATACTGATTTAACCAAACAGGGGAAATCTGTAAAATAAGAGTTTAAAAACATTTTTCAAACCTTAATGTATTGTACATATTTTTTCCTTTCCTTTTTTTTCTTTTCCTTACCGACACAAGTCTCTACAAAAATTATATTTTTATTTGATTTTAAATACAGTTAAACTGTGCAATGTTATGGCTGCACATTGAAAGAATGAATGACAGTTTTAACAGTTTTGGTCTGTTGTTATGGCTAACATTTATGCCATTTTTCTGTGATTTTATTCGATTTTAACTTAAATTTAACAAAACAAAGAAAAATAAAATACGGTTTTGTAATTTTTCCTTTTTTTTTTTTACATTTAGAATGTAATTTAATAGTTTGTCTGCTTATGATTTTTGCAGATATTTTCTATAGTTTAACCATACAGGAAAATCTGTAAAATAACAATTTTAAAACCTTATTTGCCATTTTTCAAGCCTAAATATGCTGTACATATTTTTTTTTAATTTCAAACAGCAACAAATGTCTGTACAGTAATGCTATTTTTAGTTGATTTAAATACAGAAAAACGGCATAATGTTATGGTTGCACATTTGAATTAAATTTCTTCCAGCAGATTAATACTATTTATCTACAGCAAACAACAAAGGGAGTCAGATCAGTGACCTTCAGTTCTGTTCAACTCCTGCAGGCTTCGGGACGATGTGCTTTGTTTGTGCGAGCCGCAGAAACTAAGATGATTTGGTTTTGAGTTTTCATCCTTGGTTCTTTGAAGTGCGTGTTTTTTTCTCTCTCCTTCTCCCCAGAGCTCGGTCAGCACCGTTGTACACCAACACTGAATTGTTCTGCTTTACTGGCAGCCATCTGGCAAAACCTCACAAACACTCCCTAATGCAATTTCTGTCTGCTTTTCTATTCCAATCATTTGATGTTCACACACAGAAATGCACAACACCATATCTGCCTCTCTCTTAGAAAACATGGAAGGACAGCAAACCAATGAGAACCTCCAGTTTGTGACAGCAAAGATGCAGCAAAAATCCTATCTTTGACCAGAACTAGTTTGCAAATCTCATATTTTTACTAGATCTTGTTAGAAAAGAGGATGACAGGTTTGGCTTCTGCATGTTTTGTCATTGATTTTATGGTAAATCTGTTTAATGGTCACAGACTCACTGAGAAGCCTGCACTCGAATCTGCCATATTCTCCTCCCCTGATAGTCACCAGAATATTTCCAGCTGCTTTTTGTCACCACATTAATTGTGCAGCAAAAAGCTCACAAACTGCTTGTCTCAACAGAAACAGGTTAGTCTCTGCAAAAAGCAGAAATCTAAAGGCAGAGGTAGCGTTTTTGTTTTTTCTCCCTCCGTTTACTCCCGATGCTGTTTTTGTGACTGTGCCTTGTTTCTGGTCACCGTGTGCAAAGAAAATGGGAAAGTCTAGCAGAAAACATGCCAAACAGTGGAATACTATATAGGTGGGTCCTTGGTTTGTGACGTCCTCGCTTATGACTAATCATAAAATGTTCCTTTATAGTTCTGCCCTCTTCAACTTTCAGTACATCAAATGTGGTACCAGTAGAGGAAGAATTATTTTGATCCTTTACTTACGTATAAATACAAACACTGCGATGTAAACATGCTTGATTATTAGTGTATATTATATGTGCAAGTAGGAATATTATCAGCAAAGTGGACTTCAGCAATCAAAGTTACAATATGTTGCTTCCCTGTGACTAATATATATTGTTCAGACATTATTATGTTATTAATGATGATTTATCAATGGGTGATCAGTATTTGACTTTTGAGGAAGTTAGCTAAAAGTCATATTTAACTTGTTTAAGAAAAATGTCAGCATTTGTTGGACAATTAATAGAAAAGTAAGAACAACTTTGGATTCATCTTTTAAACTTTTCATAAAACTACCAGGTTAGAAAAAGTATGAAAAACGTGTCTTTCAGACAAACTTTTCATGGAAAGTAGTCGATATATCCATATTTATTAGCATAGCTGCTGGTTCACAAACCCATGACGGCATTCAGTGCAGCGCCAAGATGGAGAAGTCTTGTTGTAGATAGTAAAGTACTGATACGGTATAGTCAGGGTTAAACCTCCTGCAGAAACATCTGACGCCCTTTTAGCAAACTTAATTCTTACCTCTGATGTGTTCCTTTCTGTGCTGAATTTAGCCATAAGCCATTAGGTGCAGAATCGTCGGACACATGCATGAAGCTCTCTGTATGTGTTCACAAAGCTGCAATTCTCATTAGCGTGGCATTTCACTAAACCTTGGCATGCGAACTGAGAGTGAAGCTCAGTATCTGTGCTCTGCTGAGACAATAACATTAAAACCTCAATGTCACACCACAACTCCATCTGTATTGCAAAGAGCATCAGCCTGTCTGACAGTCACAGTACTGACTGTCAGACAGAATAAATGCTACAAGGCTCCTTCTCTTGTTGCCGTGCAGAAGGTGGTGGGCGATCCGGCCGACACAATGCTGGTGTCAGTGCACCGGAGTGGAAGACACAAGGTTTTTCCACACTAATAAGTCTTCTTTCACTGGCATATGTGCACACATGAATAGCCAGGACATGCAGAAGTGGATTCAGATGTTTCAAAACGCACTTTAAAGCAATCAGTCGCTGTTGAATAAACAGGAAAACAGTAAAAAGACACATCAGTCCAGGCTTGCTTTTTAGAAACAATACGAGTGTTACTGCAGTAATTGATGTCCTATGAAATATAAGCAGGGATAAGCCTCCCTGCATCACTGCTTTAAAGTACAGCTCAGGTCAAATTAGACTTGTCAGCTCCTGAAGACTTAATGTGATTACAGGGCCAAGGTCAGGCCACATCTGACTGGAGGCACAACCCCGAGCCTGCTGCAGACTTTCACTTTGCTCTTGATTTGATTGCATAGAATTTAATTGTGTTTGTCAAATTACAGCCATTGATTGACATTGTCTCAGCTGGCATGCAGAGTTGCTAATTTAATCTAGCTAAAACATTAAAAAAAACATGTTCTTCATTGTAAGGTGTACTTCCTGCAGTCTTGAAGACAGTTCACAAAGGTGATATTTTTAGCAGGAAAGTTGCGTTTAATAGATTATCATCATAATCATCATAATATAAGTGTTTTTCATTATGCTAACTTGAAGTTTCTGCCTTAAAGTTCATCGTGGAGGATCTCTGAGTTCCTTAAATACACACATTCAGAATTGAGGAGACTTCTGGAGAAGCTCAGAGTTAAGAAACACAGGTGTATCCTACCTGTAGCATCCTCACTGGAGAGAGCTATAACACAAATAAATGAAGAGAGCGAGGAGACATGTTAGTGTCACGAAAAATAAAACCGTGTGTTGAGTGACTCCTTTACTCCTTCACATAAAAGAGGCATCATTTGTCTCTTTATTCACAAAACTGGCCAATCAGGAGGGGGTTGTTACATTGGAGACCTTTGTAAAAAAAAAAAAAAAAAAAATAATAATAATAGCAGTTGTAATGATGACAATTATTATAATAATAATACAGTACAAAGCAACACTGTTACTGTAAATGATGCAATGCAAGAAAGCTAATAGAAACTGTTTATCGTGGAAGTAAATAGATTTATTTTCCAACTCACTGACTTTGTTGCAGCTGCTTATTTTTCTAATTTACAACTGCACATTAGAGACTTTAAACTTCATGCATTTAAACATCAAGAAATGCATTTATGTTTGAAACTGTCCCATAATGAAGAGTACGTGGAAATCACTTCAGTTTTTAAAAAAATTAAAATGAAATTAATGGTATTGATTGAATATTCTCGGTGATAAATACATTAGACTGATTAGTTTTCTAATCTGTGTTCTATTAGCTGCAAAACCACAGACTTGGCAGCAAATCAGGACCTAACATAAAAACATACACTCCATGTAGCCATCAAAACATCACTCCGTGGTCAGAAACTCCACCTCTAACCTTTAACCATCCCAAAACTGAACAATGGGATGCATCAGTAAATAAATAGGGGCAGAATTTCTTGGTACATGGATCTATGACAGTTTACTCAAACCAGTACATTTCATGCTTTTGGCACAATTCTGTATTGTTTCGCCACTTCTGGGAAAACATCCACTTGTGACTTTTCTGACAGATGCTGTGATTTGATTTGCGATGAAATTTTTTAAAGTCAAGCTTCAGTGATTTAAAATGTGATGGACTCGACAGTTGAAACTCTGACTGAGACTAAATGCAAAAATGAAGAGATTGAGTTTATGTCAGACTGCAGCCTGTGGCCTGAACCACATAATATATATATTGATCTATGGGAAGCATTAATGACGCATGAAAGTTTTAGCCTGCTGAAGTAAAAAGAAATAATAATTGCAGCTTTGGTCTTATTATTTAACAGCCTCATCTGGTATATATTTAATGTCAGCCTTTACGAATTGCAAATTATGTGTTAAAAGGCAGTTTTGATTACAAAGAGAAGAAAATTTGCAGAAAATTCAGTACATATAATGAAAATCGTATTTATTTCTGTGCATTATCAGCTCAAGAGGCAGCAAGTAAATGATAAGTCAAAGTGAATCAACAAAAGAGAGGAGCATGACCGGATGAGACCACCGATTTAAGTGCGTTTTACAATTTTTTTTCCTTCAAAGTATCATGGTTGTGCCTTTTTGTCAATGTACAAAGTCAACAAGCTAAAGCACCAAAGCTATATTCACTCAGTTTTGGTCCATAATTTGCAAGATGTCGAATTTCATCAGGCATACACAACTACAAATATATGTTTTTTCAACATTAAAGCATCTAAACATATTGTAGTAGACCCCACAAATAATAAGTATAAACCTGCACATCTAACATTGGGCTCTTAAAGTTAATTATTTCTCCTCTGCAACATCCACTTGCTTTTGGTCTGTAATTTGTGACTCTTATTGTTCACTATGTGTACACAACTACAACAATGTGTTTTTTTTTTGGGTGTCAACATATTCTAGTTGACACCCAAAATACAATTATAACCCTGTATGTGTGCAGAATATGAGCTCTTTAAGGTGGTGTCTCCTCCTTGGCAACAGAAGTAACCTTGTGAAATACTGCCAGACAAGATCTTTCATACAAACTGAGACAACAAACCTCTATTTGCTCACTTTTGGTCCATAATTTTGCAAGATTACTAACTTTATCGGGTATATGCAACTATAAATATACATTTATGCAAAATTAATGGATGTGACCCTATTTTATTAGATCCCATAAATTGTGCATGTGCAGATTATGGCTCTTTAAGGCACAACAAGTTCCCTGTAAAATACTATCAGAGAAGACTTTTCATTCAAACTGAGACAGCAAACCTCTGTTTGGTCACTTTTTGTCCATAATTTGCAAGATTTTCTATTTCCAACCAGCATACACAAAGTACAAATATCCGTGTTTTCAACATGAAAGCATGTAGACCCCCCAAAATGAAATGATAAACCTTTAAAACTGCATAAACTGCTTGTAGAAGGAAAATAAAGAGCACAGGGCTGTTATAATAAGAATCTTGAGTGTCTCCAGTCATTTTTGTCCCTATGTCAAGTTGGCAACACCGTGCTGCTGCCCTTGACCCTTTCACATTCCCATTTCCAAAAGCTATGATGTGTGGCGCTACCTTTCTTTTGTCATCCCGTCGCCTCCTGTGAAAAAAACTGCTATTTTAACGTTTCATATTAATTGGCTCTCTTGTACAGTGTATAAGTGTTTGGGAGGTCACAGTTAATCTTGGTCCACTTAAAGAGATCTGTGCCAAAACTATCTTCCACTTAAGAAATCCAAGCATATGCATTACGGTGACTGGATGATGAAGGCGCGTCTGGCAGTGGTCAGAACAGCATATGTTTCAGTGTTATTTATGAAGCCTTCTCTGAGCATGTAGCTCGCAGCTCCTGCTCCTCATCAGCATCACTGTCAGCGCTGCACCTAAACTTTAATGTGTTGTACGTCTGACTCATTATTATGCTTTGTAATCATAGCAACCACTGCGTCTCTCCGAGGCCTTCAGGAATTAATCTGAATGAGAGACATCTTCTCTTGCAATTTCGCCGAAGCTGCCGTTCCTGCTGAAGGAGTACAAGCAGCAGGGTTTGACTAAAAAATAGGTATCATCTTCACTTTCCACATAACCAGACTGCTATTCCAAATGGGAGTTATGCCACAGTGGTGGGTGGGTGGGTGCTTTGGTGCCCGCAGAGAGAAATCCTGGGCACTTGAATGCAGCTCTTAGAGAAAAAAAAAAGAGTAAAAGGCAGCACAGAACTGCAAATGCTGTAATATGCTACTTGAAGGCAGATTTGGTAGTTACTAGTGATGATGGATTCATGTGGAGTTTCCAGGGACCAGACTGGCTAACAGGCTCATTCCCACTGTTAAATTATTAAAGCCCAAAGGGTTCTGGAACATCCACATGTTTTTGCACTCGTCATATTTTATTTCATAGTAGTCATCAGGAGAGAATTAATTATTTACAGTGCCAGGTCCCCAGACATTTTTGAGCAGTTCATTTTTGTTGGCAGCTACAGATGATTGGTTAACCTCCTCTTGTTCCACTGCCAGCGGTTTCATTCCCGCACAGAGACACTGGATGTACAGTATTCAACTCCATACCGGCCTTTATCCTGCTCACTGTTTGACCGCAGGGTGTGATATTGCATTCCTTTTTATCACTGTAAAATAAATATTATTTGACACGAATCGAGCGATGTCCCAGTAATCCCGACTCTGTTTGTTTACCCACAAACTTTCATTGAGCTTCCTGCAACGCTGTTTTCCTGCTCCTCACTGCTGATTCTTTTTTCTCCTCAGATCTACTGACTACGGCTCCACATATGAGAGAATGAATGACAAAGTAGGATCCAAGACTGTTCTGAGTTACCTCTATGTCTGCCCAACTAACAAGAGGAAGGTGAGAAGTCATAAATATATCTGCTCTCCAGTGCATCCCACGTGTCTTTGTTAAAACTGCTCATTTTCAGTAAGAACTTGCCTTTTTTTCAAGTGTATTTTTTCATATTTTTTTGTAAATTCAGCATAACATATATTCACAAATACCTGATTCCATGTCATACTCACCACTCTGCTGTTCTAAGTGTCTTTTCATCTATTTTCAAGTTACAGTCAATGTAAACCATCACTTTTTACACATATGTTTTAATTCAAAAGCCTTAACTGGTGCATTCCCTTCCCTTGGTTGGCTTTTGATTTGATAGAGGTCATGTCCAGGTGGAAAGAAATAAGGGCACACTGACTAGATGCTCTCAAACTGATTATTTATTTAATACAATCCTGAAAGTTTGTTGTCAGTACTATTTACAGTACAAAGCTTATATAAATTCCATTTCAGTCACTGTGGGGTCATCAGATCCTGAAAAACCAGACAGAAAGATCATTTGAATGTAATGGCATAGCTGATAAATGTGATTATTTTAAGGGATTGTAATATTCCAGTTGTTGATGATTATGAGAGGTGATGGAAAAACAGCACCAATTAAATCAAAAACCGCAGCTATTTTAAGTGTTGTTGCCATTTCCATCGGAGCCATAACCTGGTCCAGCAATGCTCTGCTCCCAGTGATATATTTAGCTATACAATAAACTGTGCCAAATTGGCATTTTTTCACCTTGAATTTAAATTTTGGGAAGAGGAACAACTTGCAAGGAGCCAAATTTGACAAACAGGACAGGTGGACAGCAAAAGTTTTGTTACTGTGGCCAAAAGAACTTGCGCATTATCATCTATGAGGGATGAATTTATGGTGCACAACCAGGTGAATGTTGAAGAAAACTGCAAACATCCTTCTGGTGCTCCTGGCCTGATGCGTCTCCTCTGGTTTGCAAACTGCAGTTCTTCCACTGTTAAACTGCTGTTTCTTCTCTGGATGGTAGCCACAGACCCACCTTTGCTCACCATTTATCCTCAACATGAAGTTGGATCATCCAGCCGCTGACTGACACTGAATGTGATGTTTGCTCTCTGCTCCAGATAGTAGTACATGATAAAATCACAAATGTGCATCCACTAGTAGTCACAAAAACATCTGTAACGCAGGTAAGGATGTTAATAGTGCAGCAGTGCATGGTCTCCTGACTTCATGGCGGTTTCTCACTGCGTGTGCTGCAAATGAGACTGTGATTCATGCTGTGCTCATGCAAAATAAACATTTTCAGAGCATTTTCAATGCGACTATATTTACTCTCTTTAGCACTATAATCGGATGACCTTTAGTTCATGGAGTCAAGCACTGCATGGCACTCAGTGATTTATACAGAACTGATACCTCTTGAGTTCTGTCTTGTAAATATTGTACATAATTCCATGTTTGTGTTGTTAAATGTCGCAAATAATTCAGTGTGTAAACTGATGTAATTGACTGACGGTCTGGGATTCACACCTAGATGGAAGTTTACATACAGTTTTGGTTGCATTGTGTTAAATATAACCTGATGAAATCTATTGTCTTTGCGCAGAGCACAGTACTAAGTAAAATAAAATGCAATTTAGCATCTCACCAGAAGTGCAGAAGAAGCAGTAAAAGTGCAGTGCAATGAAAAATGTGTAGTGAAATAGCTTTGAGGGCAGAATGAATGTGTTAAGATAGATATATAGATGGAATGATTCAGTACCGGATGTATGAGTGATAATAACATTCCTATAATTTAAAAACAATAAGCTTGAGGTAATATAATTGTTAGATAAATGACATGTATATGTAAAGAAACTGATAATAGAACAATATTAACAATGAGTATGAGATTAGATGGAAGATACATGCAATATATACACAATTACACCATCTAAACTGACACTCTAAAAGTGAATGTTTGGGGCACAACCCCCCCCCCCCCCCCCCCCCCCCCCCCCAAAAAAAAAAAAAAAAAACAAAAAAAAACAAAAACAAAAAACACACCTAAATTACTGTAACAGTTTGCATCAGTTGTAGGGATAACTTCTAAAGAACTTATGTTCAACCAACAAACTGACGTGAGTTCAGGGAATTAGCCTTTGCTCTGCAATCAAAACTTTTATTTACATATTTTAAGTTTATTGTTAATAAAAATTCAGCTGTTCCAACTAGTATTCCCATGTTGTTTAAAAGCAGTTCTGAAGTATAATATGCATAGTTTTTCATAGTTATAATGAACACGAGTTTTTTAAGTTTGCGAATGTGGAAAAAATTTGTAGTAGTTTGTTGAGGGCACTTGAAATCCTGACTTCACGGTGAAGAAAAATATTACCATGCACATGATATTATTAAGTTATCTCATCTCAGATTTAGTTTTAAATCAGCTAATGTCGAAATTAGAGTTTAATTTACACATATTACACATGTTTTTAATTATTGTTGTCGATTTTTATGCCTCTGTAATGTCTCCTTGAGTTCCTTGAAAGGCACTTTAAATAGAATGTATTATTATTATTATCATTATTACATAATATTAAGTGGATGCAACATCAGTACGTCAACACATCTCATGAAAATAATATGTGCAATTTTAATTTTTGTCTTACGACCATGCACTCAATTCACTGGAGGGAATATGTTCCTTGAATTACTTTACAGAATGTGCACAATATAAAATCTTACTTACTAGCTCATATTTTGGCTGCGTTCATTCAGTGTGTGGGTGATCTCTTTCCTGGAGCAATTTGATCATCAGAAAGTGGTGAGTTTTATTGACAGTGGCTGAAAACAGAAATAGAACAAAAAGGACTTTTTAAATCAATGAAATCAATATTTCTTTGAGAAAACAGCTGACTGCTTAGCAGACCTGACTGATGATCTACAGGTGTGATTATTAGTGCTTCAGTAATGCACATTCTGCTGAATATACAGGCAATTCCACACATCCATGTTATTTAAATACCATCTTTAATTTAAAAACGTATCTGTGGACACCTGTATTCATCTCTGAGTTAGTGAAGGAAACTATGCAGACATGAGTCCTTCCTCTATCAGAAAATCCTGGCGAACAGCTAAAGTGGAAATTTAAGAATTGCAGGCCACAAAAAAGAAAAAGAAAGGCAGGAAAAGAAATGCTGCCAGCTGCCAACCATCTGCCAACATCTTTAATTTGCCTGAGAGTTCTGTCAGTTACTTTTTATTAAATTATTTTTTCTGACATTCTAAAAATTTATCTCTTTATAGTGTGCAGTTCATTTTTCACCATCTGCTTCACTTTTCTTTTAATTTAACAAAAAAAGGTTCAATATACTTATTTCTAACCTTATTGTAAATTTTTTACTCAACTCCAGTTGGATTGCAGGTATTACACCACTTTTTTCGGGGTTTGGGTCTGTCAATTTAGGGAAAACAGTTTAAATCCCCTCATGTTTCTATACTGTGATTCACCACCTGAGATCAGGCAGTAAATCTAATTTTCCCCTTGTGCTGAACTCATCTGCAACAGCGAGCAACAATTTGACAGACAAGTGCAATCGTAGCTGAGAGGTCAGAGAGCTATAAGCAGCTCAGTTACAGTAGAAGGCTTGTCTAAACCACCCTGAGGCTGTTTATGAATCAATGTGCTCTTACTGTACATATATAGCTGTCAAAATAACCCATAGATATAAATAATATATAGAAATACTAATTGACCCAGTTCTCATAAGCATGCCACCGCTAATTACAGCACATCTCACATATGTGGACGAGAAGACGTTTGCAGAGCTGATCTGCTCCTTTGGTGTGCAAGGACAGAGACATTAACATCATACAGCAGTTTCACATGGAGCTCGACATGACAATTAGTGGCAATTAGTGTGACTGTGTTCACTGCTTCAGCCATGTAAAGGCGTGAAAAGAGTGTCAGTTTAACGCGCAAGAGTACTTGCAATCAATCAGAAACTACTAATTTAACAAATCAGCATGACGTTAAAATCAATGTAACACATTGTGGATGATTTTTTACACCCTGTTAGAGAACCTGCTCCCTCAGTAGATATGAAGGCCTCATTCAGAGCTCAGGCAATCACAAAGGTTTGCAGTTACAGGTGATTTTACACTAATGAAAACACAATTATGAACATTATATAAATTGTTTGTGAATAGATCCCCTTAAATCCTATGATGGGTAATTTAAGTGGACTACAGCTGATAATAAATTGTAAAGTTGTTAGCTGTTGATAGGAGAAGTAAGCAGTGGTGTTAAATAAGGGGAGGATGTTGTTCATAACACAGTCCTTTAATTTGTCAAATGCAGAATCAATAAATTTGTAGATAAATGGTTTTCAATCGTTGGGAAAGGTGTCAAAAATTGTAATCTGAAAAAGTAACCAGCAACTAGCAAATGTAGACAAATGCAGAGGGGTATAAAGTACGCTATTGCCTGTGAGATGTAGATGAGTAAAAGTTTAAGTCACAGAAAATGTCAAACCTCAGGTAGTGTAGCTCTAATTTGCACTTTAATAAATGTACCACTGGAAATAACAACAACATTCTTCAAATTACATATAAATTCAATAGACTCAGAAGTTTAGGTTCTTGTTCTGTTCTGTTAGGTCCTTGTTCTGTTATTAAATTATGGTAATAGTGGATATTGATGACCTCAGTTAATATACATTTTTCCTGTACAATGGCTGGCATTTTTTGCAATGAGTGCTCTGATAATATAAGTATTTTACAGCAGCTGTGAACATATTAACATCAAGATACAACTTGAAGAATAGTACTGTCCATTTGGAGTAGGGATGTCCCGATCAAGTTTTTTTTTTTTTTTTCCCCTTATTCAATCAGAGTCATTTAGCATCTGTTAAGTCCCAATTTGATGCCATTTTCCGAGAGAGTACACATTATTGTATTGTAGATTAGCTGTAGTATGTGGTTGCGTCATTATTTAGAGCCTCTTAGTAGCAGTTTGGCAAGCAGAAAGCATTGAAGGGGCTTAGCTGGTGAAGGGGCACCATGACAAAGTCTTATGTGGTGGCACACATGTTCTATCTTACTGAGATCATCTAGGATTTCAATTCTATATCTCACTAGCATCTAAAACAGATGCCTCCATTGTCTGTACTGTGTATTTGTTATCCATAACACTTGATTTGTAATATATGGTTATGAGGTATTGATTGATAATGCTGCATTTATTGAGAATAATTTTAAATTTACGTCTGACAACAGACATAAACAAAGGATCAACTTCATGTTTAAGTAATTGTCCCTATCTGAAACTTTGGATTTGTTGGGTTTTTCATGTGTAATTTATCAGGGTATGAACATTTATTTTTGAATTGTTTGTTTAATTGGTATAGTACATAATATTGTGGATGGTTCTTGACTATAATATTTGAGTCACTCTGATAATTTGTCTAATAAATGAGATTGTGGTCTTGACCTTTAATAACAATACCTCATTTTAGATATTTCCCTTTTCCACTACAGTTTTTGAGGATTTTACTGGATGCGGCACCTAAAAGCAGAGAGAGCTACTGAACTAAAGCAGTAAACCTGAGCAAACTCACTTTCAGCAGGATATCTGCACATTGGGAAGGTGATTCTCTCTGGGCTCATCACTAGAAGTTACCGCTTTCACACTCTTCCCTTGCTTTCACAGTTGATCAGTTGTCATGATAACTGAACCTCGCTAAAAGGAAAATAAAAGTTTGAGTTGGAAATTTGAAATGAGTTGTCCTCGCGTCGTTTGGAGGGAAAGAGAGGTGGACTTGACAATATTCATGATAGCTGCTTTAACTGACACTTAGAACAACAGTGACCATAAAGTTGCTAAATCTTGCCTTAAAACCCTCCTGACAATTCCTGGTTGCTTTTTCTCTCTTTCACAGTTTTACCCACTGTGGGCTCATTTATATAAAGTCCTACATCTGCATTTTTTTGTTTTGTTTTGTACAGAATGTTGTTACTCCAAATGGTTTATTTTTTGCAAATTTTAATAGGAGATATGTAGATAAAAATAATTTTTATGACACATCTCAGTGTAACAGCACTTCATAGATTAGTAGTTCCAGGACCATTGGAAGATTGAAGATCCTGTTTTTACAGTTTGTAGCTCTGCTAAATGGTGTAATTTTTTTTGATTTTGTAGATTTTTAAAAATATAACATACCTTTCAAACACATATTGAGATTCAGAAGGTTAAAAAACAGGCTTAGTGGATAAGGACCTTTTTGGTGCCCTCCAAGGAGGTTTTAGCGCCCACCAAAGGAAAGTCAAAATGCTAAGAATGAGTTTAAAAAAAGAAAGCAACTCATTTTTAACCAGTTTTGAAAAACCCAGATCATGCTGCTGTAGCATTAAGGATAGTATATGTGAGTGTAAATAATGCACCGCTGGTTGGGTTCCCCCCCCCCCCACATTTTTAGTATACACACTTATTTTCCTCCGAGCTATACTTCAGACACAGATTCAAGGACCTATGAAAGTTTTAAACCCCAGGACATCAGCATAAAGATGAGGTCACAGCCACCTGCAGAACAGGGCTGACAGTTTTCCTGCAGAACGAAAAGGTGTTGTGCAACTTTTAATAATTATTTTGTTCAGATTGCACTGCCTGCTCAGACACATGTTAAATACATCATAGTCTGTAGCATCAAAAGACTTGGAGAAAACAAAGCATGACTCTGGAGTGTGTATGACACTAATGTTGTGGAGGCTTTCGCGTTCATCAGCTTTACTTGTCCAAGGCCAAGCCAAGGTTTTGACCCTGAATGTGTTTGCATGGCGTCGGAGGTAATGGGCTCCCGGGACTGTCAAGCCGAACCACATCAGGGCAAGGAAGAGATCATAGCCGGCGCTGATTGCTTCTCATGACTCACTCCTCCTGCCTTTTTTATGTGGATAAAATTTAATTCCACATCAAGGGCATAGCGGGAATGTAGTCCCTCAGGTTCTCTCTGCTGCTGCCGATGTGACAGACTCTCTTTTTGTTGTTTCGCTTATGGAAGATTAGACAAACTTTGTTAAGACCCCAGTAAGGAAATTTACACTCATGTAAACAACATCTATTGCCAGGACAGCTCTGACTTTATCTTCACTAAAATATTCAAAACATTTAGTATATTTACAACCAATAAAATACTTTTAGCGCCATTATTGATACTGATATTAGTAATCAAGGAGCCAGATTACCAGTATTTGGAAATGATGATAAAATATTGGTGTCAAAACACAAACTGCAACACAAAATGTGAGAGAGAACTTTCCAACATTTGTCCTTCAGTGTTTATCGGCTATTTCTTGTTTCATGCGACCAGTCAGGTAGACACTGAACAAGAATACAGACAATACCACAGCAGGCCCCTTCAAAATTAATTTAGTTTATCGGCAATGAGTTTTGAACTAATATTTTTTTTTAACTGATAATTAGCAGTATGATCAATCAGTTATCAGTTAATTAATAGCATTAATTAAGTACAATGGACATTATTCCCTCTGATATTGTTGGTTTCTCCATCACAAAATTGGTTCAGTTGCGTATGCCACTGGGAGATAGGAATGCTTTCCTAGTTCATTCCGGTTTGTCTTAAGTTCATGAATGCTGGCTGGTGGTTATCAAGCATCACAGAAGTCTATATCATGCTGCCTGTTGCTAGCTATACCCCCACAATGCTCTATCCTGCCTACTATAAGTGCTATGCTAATGCTGTGACACCTCCTCTGGTCGCTACAGTATTAAACAGTAAGAACCTCCATATTTTTAATCTGTTAGAATATTAACAGCAATGTATTGATCAACCATTTATCATTAACAACCCTACTTTCTACAGTGTTTGGGCTCCAAGTGAAAGCATGCACAAATCAAAGCACCTTTTAAATCTGGCAACGACCACTTCAATTACGATTCTGTTAATGATAATGATAAAGGTGTGTATGATGGAGAATCTCCTTGTACAGTCTCTCCTCATAACAAGCTTGTTCTGAGCACGATTTGTTTTGTAGACGGTCCATGAGGTCATAAATTTTATGGCTGCACATGGATGTCCACAGGACTTACTTGACGAAATTTACGTCACACATACCCTTGCAGACACTTGGACGCATGAATCGTCCTTAATCAAGGCTCTACATTCTCATGAAACTCGAGTAGTTCAACTCTGGGTCTGCCCACAGGCCAGTTGCCTCTCCGCACCTTATCTCTGGCCTAATTATTTCGATTTACCATCCTGTAGATGGATGAAAGTTCACCTGAATGCTGGCTCTGTTCCTCTGTTGCCTCCTTGTGTCTGAGTGGCCTTATGTAGCCTGTGTTCTATAAAAAGGGCTGTCTGGGTGCCTAATCACTCACTGTAAGATATAATCATCTGCTGCTCTTTGAGATATTCCTCCACCCACCGTAAAGGAATCATTATATGTCCGCTTCGGTGATTCTGGAAGCATATGTAGAATCTTTTTCCCCTACATTGTCCAAGAAATAAGTTGAAGCTGTGACCTTTTACAATGTCACATTATAGATATGAATGATAGTAATGACATTTAGCACAAAATCTCTGAAAGTGACATCTCCCATGAATCTCCCCAACCCCGTTCTGATGTCTTCTTTACCGAGGCTCTGTTTTCCGTGTTTGAACGGCTCGTAGATTAGGTTAATTTAAAAATGAAGACATGCGCAGTTAAAATGCCATCGAGGAAGCAAGACAGTGAAAACATGATAGCTAAATGTGGGTGATTAAGTGCTGATCCATGCTTAATGAGCATATTGCGGTGACAACTCTGTGTTAAAACCTCCCATCAAAGACAGACTAAGCCCAATTGATCTGGCGTGACGTGATTCATTTGCTGCAGGGTGTCTCTTTCCCCTCTGCCTCTGATCCATACCTCCACTTACCTCCTGATCTGACAACTGCTGGCTTCTATCTCGGTGCTGCAGCTTATGCACAGCTCAACATCAGGCTGATAAAACACAAAGGTTATCCCTCCAACCTCTATCGATTTAGTATTGTTACCCTCCTCACTCGCTCGCTTCCTCACAAAGGGCCGAGTGGAAGCTGTGAGGGAAATCTTAATCACCCCTGTGCTAATGCTATCGGTCACTGTGATTTTTGAAGTGAATAATTATTGTCTGAGGGCGATTGTTTTAGTAGGCGGGGGAGAAATTGGCTTCTGCTGCTGCTGCTGCCGCTCCGATTTCCGCCTTCGTATTGGCTTTGAATTGGTTTTGGGTTTCTTTCTAATCGCAGAGGCGACAGACAGAAACAGGCTTGTTACGATAATGCGTGAGGTTGGGAAAATAATGTCGCTGTTTTCACACTTACATGGCGGTAAATGAGTAATGTGGATGTGACAATACTTTCTAGGACCCATTCGTAGTTATAAAAGAGCACATTGTGGGCCTCTTTGAATCAAGGCTTTGGAAAAGATGAACCAAAAGCACTGCAGCTGAAGACATTAAGAGCACAGACAAGGAACATAACACTCGAACACACAGCGAGGCTTGATTTTAATATGAATTATACAGTTTGTTCATCTCTTTCTGGCAGTTGAACATGTAGAAAAGACTCCTGTTTACAGGAACATTACAGTAATCACACTGATCACTGCATAAAAGCTGTAAATTACGTCTGACAAGCCCCAAACACACTCAGATATCACGAGGCTTCGGCGTTATGCTGTGACAGGTAATGAATGGCGAGATCTGCGAACCCGGGCCAATGAGAAAGCCAGATTGAGAAAGTGCTGCCTGTTTATTGGTGCTTAATGAAAAACAATTTATCTAAATCACCACCGGGGAGGGTTGCTGGTTAAAGCTCTGGAAGGAGGGCTCGCATTTCTGTCAGTGACAAATGTGCTGCTGTTTTTCCAATTCAAATGGAATTGACGAGAGAAAATATGGCCAATTTGGGCCGCAAGCACAATCGCTGCCGGATGTCCTGCAGCACAATCGTAGAAGAGGTACCACTGTGGTAGCCCAAGCCACATAAAAGTCTTATTATAATCTTGAAAGCTGCACCAGCCAAGGATTTCATGTTCAACATTGTTAAAAAAAAAAACAAACCAAAAAACAAGTAGAACATGGAACTATTCACTTGTAGGAACAAAACCGGACCAATTTAGCACCAAACTCAGAATTTTGGAGTCATCGTTTTGGTTTTCTGGTTTGTTAAACCTTGTTTAAAGCTGCAAAAGGATTTTTCCCCCTCCAGACAAATATCTAGATATTTTTCTCAGGAGTTCTTGGGGACAACAAAAGAGAGATGTAAGGAAAGATTGCTTTGATTTTAATGTATCATATCACCAGTAAAAGGGGCTCTAAATAAATGTTAATGTTGCTCATACTGGTGGGGGAAGTATTCATTTTCTTTATTGTAGTGAAAGGACCAAGACAGCAAAATAAAAATACTCTATTTCAACTAAAGTCTTGCATGAAACATCCTGCCCAATTTAAATAAGCATTAAGAGTAAAATATAGTTAACGTATTAAAGTAAAAATCCTGCTTTGAGTCTCTTTGACTGATATAGTTTCATATTTGCCATCATTAGATTATAAATAACATCAGTGTGTCAGCAGCTTGTTAGTGTTGTACTTTATATCCAGTTTTACGTTCAGGGACAGAAGATAAATCTGAACATTCCAAACATGACTAATTAGATTCAGCTTCAGCTTTATTGTCATTGCACAGAGTACAAGTACTAAAACAATGAAAATCTAACCAAAAGTGCAGAAGACGCAGTAAAAGTGCATTTTGTATGTATTATGTATGTATATATACAATATGTGATAGTATGAACAGAGTTGTATGAACACACTAAATACGTAAACGTCATAACTGTAGACAACAATATAAAGATCAAAAAGTATATATTAATGTCCGGATAAATGATGTTATGGACAGTCGAATGAGTGGATGTGAAATGAGATGGAAGATAAATGCCGTACATAGACATTATGGACAGTATAAACTGTGTGATGGAAGAGGGAAAATGATAAAAGGAACAATTCTGTTTTTGTTTTTCTCTAATCTGATTTTTTGCTGAGATATTAGATCATTTTATTGAAATCAAACCATGTGAGACGTTTTGAGGGGAAAATGTGACAGATACAAATACACAAGACGGGAATATTTCACACAACTTGATGGCAGTGGAAAACAACACTTTCTGTTAAGAGAGGGACTCAACATGTCAGCACATATTTACCATTTTTCCTCTTTTTTTGCCATTGTTTAGTTCTTATTTATCATCTTGCTTATTGTCGTTATTGTTAGGTATGTCCCAATCAGATCTCAAGATTAAGATTGGGCCAATAACAACATTTTGTAACTAATTGCTATCAATATGAATGTAAGTCTGATTCTAAAGGGAGAACACAATTCATGGCAAGATGCTAGGGATGCAGATTTTATTAATTTTCTTCAATAATCTGCAGAATTATTAATCAAAAACAGATCAATGAAGACACAGATTGATCACAGGAACTTCCATCTTATGCTGCTGTCGTTGCTTTAGTCAACAGACATATGATTTGACCACAAAGTCAACTCTGTTCCATATGTCACAGAGATAGTGAAGCACTGTTCTAATCAGTTCCAGTTGGTAGTAGACCCATGAGTTCTGGTCAGAGGTCATTATTCACGGAAGTTTCTGTCATGGTGCCTGTTGATAGCTAAGCCCCCACAATGCTCTCTGCTTGCCAACATGAACTACCTGTAGTCTGAGTGACACCTCCTCTAGTCACTTCAGTATTACACAGTAAGAGGTTCCACCTGGTGGAGCAACCAGGTACTACAGCTAATCGACAATATATTTTCTCACAGACATGTAGAGAAAATTGTTTTTTTTCATCTTTTGGAGCTTGTGGAGCGATAGTTCACATTACACTCTAACACTACATTTCAGATTGTGTCCTACTGGAGCTTTACAGTAAGGTTCTTGACCAACTACAGAACATTGTGGAACCACTTGAATACAGAAATGCAGTTTTTTTCTTCATGCACTGTTGAGATATTCAAGTGTTGATGTTCATTTGCAGTGGTGCATTACCGAGGAAAATGGTATCAGCTTGGGGATTTGTATTGGCAGAAAGAAAATAAATGACTTAGATCAAATTAGGACCAAAAACTTGATTAGGGCACACCTTCTTATTGCAACTAATAAATGAATTTTTTCCCCAGCTCATTTCTTTTCTTTCTTTTGGAAATACAACATCCTTAATGCTTTGGCACTATTGTTACACTGATGTTCCCGTCAATGAAGCATTTTAGATTAAAGTGGGATTGATAAAGAGCTAGTTAGTGGAGCTGTTAATACTTCAGACACCTGAAATGTGAGCCTGACTACATACTGCTTGGTAGTCTGGAAAATGGTTTAATCTTTGTAACCCTAACCCTTATCCTTTGCATCAAATTTGAATCTTGGAAATGTTGCAATGTAAATGTAGTGAAGAAAACACCATATTTCCCTCTGAAATATAGTGGAGTGAATGATAAAGCAGCATAAATAGAAAAACTGAAGTAAAATACCTCAAAATTGTACTGAAGTGCAGTACTTGAGTCACTATTACTTTCTTTGGTTGCCAGTGTAGCTAATGCAGCCAGCTGCCATTGGACATTGCTACACTTGTGCCAACATGTTAGCCATGTCAACTTAATAAAGTAATAGATACATAGCTTCTTGCACTGACCCCAAGAAGCCAAAATTATTGAATTCAGTTTTAATATAAAAGGATTTTTAATTATTGGCTCACATATTTGTACAATAAAAACCATATTTCTATTGTCTGCCATTCGGATTCCAGTATAATGAATAGTACAAATAAACACCTCTATTTATTCATGTGGAATAATGTAAATCCTTGTGTGACTTTGAGTCTGCACAGTTTCAAAATATGTTAATGGTTTTATGTCAGACAATAGCAGCGTCTTCAACAGAGAGCTGTTTTCCTAAAACCCATTATACATTTTCAAACACCTTCTCTTTAGTGAAGGAGGAAATCCTGTGACCATATTATCTGCTCCCACAAAGACTCCAAATGTCATTAGCTGAAAGAAATATGCATTGTGGAATTCCTGTTCTTATTGAATTCTGTAATAACTGTGATAGCTCTGGCAGAAATATTCCAAGCATGAAATTAGGGCTTCTACCACCGCGGAGCTGTTAAATTTAAAATTAGGATTTTATTGGAAGGAGAAAATGCTAAGAAATGACATGCTAAAGCATGAGCTGATAAGGAAAATAACATACGGTATGTGCGGATCCATGCATGGCTGCTCGCTTGGCTTGATGCACTGCAGCTATTTGCAACTAGCTGATTTTTCAGCTCCACCTGTGTGCTCTGAATGTTCTTCTCTTTTGTTTTATAACCTCTTCTTGCTTTAAAAGAACCTTCCATCCTGTTTTGGAGAAAAATACTTGGAATGTCTGATCCAAGTAGATCAATGTGTCATTGTGTTAACTGAATCAATGACATGATGAGAAATAACAGTGACAATTTCAGGGTTTTATCTTTAATAGTTCCTGAGATATAGTTGTTCAAACAGTATTATTTCAAATCAGAAGGTAAAATTGGAGGTATGGAAGCTTCATTTATAACATACCTGGGTAAGATTGATGATGAAACTTCAACATGAGTGAAGTAGTGAAGCCAGTTAGGATGAATAGAGTGTTTGAAAAGTAGAGCAAATAAAGTGAAACAACAACAGCTAGAGGTAACTTTAGTTTTGTTAATTGGGCTTTCATTTACTTCACATAAACAATAGATATTTTTGTCAAATGAACAAAAATTGTTAATTTACTGCCAGTTTTCTAAATGAGACATGCAGGTTTTTTTTTTTTTTTTAATGAAATGTCAAATTTTTAAGTGTCATTTTGGTTAATTTTCACAATAAAATGTTGCACACACACATGATTAATTTATGCTTCCAATGAGTCTTTCTGTTTGTGCGGTTTCTAGTGATTTTTTAAAGATGCTTTTCAAACCCGTCGACAAGTTTTGAGGCTCAGTGGGTTAAAATGATTTGTTGCACGCTAGTTTACAAACAGCATTGAATTTAATGTGTGAAAAAAACCTGCTGAAAGTGGGTTGACGGACAATTAAAAGAAAAAAAAACGTATCTCTGGAAGTGTTTCGTGTATTAAGCTAAGGTTTCACTGATACCATTTTAAATATACATAGTTGAACAGATTCAGCATCGGTCATGACAAGAAATAATAAGAACAATAATAAATTTCAGGCTTTTATCTTTAACAGGTCCTGAGATATTGCTGTTCAAACATAGTTTGAAATTTCAACCTGTGGAAAAAAAAGAGCTGAAAGACAATTCACTGACAATTAAAAGAAGAAAAAGAAAACATATCTAAGAAGATATTTGATATCTAGAGTTTATTGAGATAGTCGAGCAGATTGATTTGACATTGAGTAATAGCTCTGTAGATTTTGTGAATCTTATGGACATATTTTCTCACAGCAATTTAGTAATATATGGGAAACTAAGACAGCTGCTTCAGGGATGTAATATCACTATAGCTGTCACAAAATATATATTTTTAATTAGCCTCTAACTTTACAATTTAGGTGCACTGATTATGCTTGGTGTTCATTATCAGGCTAAACAAGGAGCTTAACGTTTGTATGGGAAAACCTTGCAGAAAAAGAGAAAAAATGCACACAGAGAACCATGGCAACCAGCAGTCCGGAAATAAAGTTGGAAGTACAGCCGAGATTGATGTTCGCCTAAATGTTTTTCTGCTGATTCTGACATCTCTTTTCTTCCTCCTCTCGTTCCACATATCTCCACCTCTTTGCTCAAAACTTTAAATCTTTCATCAAAAATTGTACTTTTCCCCACGTCTGCTCACTCTCCTCCTCCGTCCTCCCTGCTCTCAGATTATGGTGCTGACAGACCCGGAGTTTGAGAGCAGCGTTCTCATCAGCACTGATGAAGGAGCCAGTTTCCAGAAGTACCGCCTCTCCTTCTTCGTCCTGAGCCTTTTGTTCCACCCCACTGAGGAGGACTGGGCCTTAGCTTACAGCCACGACCAGAAGGTAAGATTCTGCCTCATCATTTTCATCACCCTCAATTAGCTGCATGTGATTTCCTTACAGCAACATTTGTCCAACTCACAGGATATATTCACCAGGGCCTGCAGTTTTCGTCAGTTAGCTAATTACCTGATGCTAATGCATTCATTCATGACTCTGCCGGCCTTTATTTACCTGAAATGAAGAGAGAAGCAGGCCTTTATGTGAGACACGCTGTCATTAGAGAGACTCTTTATGTCCATATCCGCCTATTATTCTGCTATATATTATCATATTTCAATCAGAGGCCCTCTGGTGTTCAGATCTGCTCCCATTACCTTTGTTAAACTGTAAACTAAGCACTTAAGCAACAGCGTTAATGGGGCTTGAGAGCGAGTTCACACCCAGTGTTTGTGACTCTGAGTGGATTCAGTTTATTTAGTGATTGGATTCATTTGTTGAGGCAAACTAAATTGTCAGATTCAAATCTGGTTGGATTTTGACATAATTCACCCCATTTAACAAGCCACTGGGAGATCACTGACTCATGTTTCATTTATTTCAAATCAGAATTCAAAATCAGAGGTATGGAGGTCTCATCGACAACATATCCGAGAAAGAAAACTTGGATAAGATCGATGCTAAAACTTCAGAAAATTCACATTTTTTAATTAGAATAGTAAAACCATTTTAAAAAACAGAGCATTTGAAAGATGAAGCAAATAAATGAACTTAAACGAGAGCAGCTAGAGGTAAAATACGACCAAGTTGAGAGCTCCAGAATAAAAATGAGTCAAACTTTACACTGTTCAGATAACAGAAAATCACTTTGGTGCCACATGTAGCCTCTTTTCTGAAATGATTTGGTGAAAATTTAAAAAAAGCTCCTCCACTCATCATGTACCAAAATGATGAGAACTGAGATTGTAGTTTAAGTTTTATTAGTTGATTTTCCATTTACTGGAGCATAATAGACATTTGTGTTAATCAAATGGTCAGAAACACTTTATTTTTGACAATTTTTAAAATCAGACACGTAGAATACAGGTGAATTGAGCACAGCTGCTTTAAGAATCGAACATTATCAAGTATAATATTTCTGTAACTGTCACAAAAGACGATTTTTAGCCTCTAACTCTGCAATTTGGGCGCATTGATTATACTAATATCACCTCATCGTGAATTGCGGCTCATTATCAGACTAAACAAGGAGATTCGCATTTGTACAGTAAAACATCACACACACAAAATACAAAAAATTTTCCATTTCAGAGTGACTCCATCTGTGAATAAGAACAGAATATGTGAGTAAAAGAGAAGCTCAGAGCTGCTCGGTGTGTCACCACTGTGTTGTCGTTCTGAAATGTACAGGATACTGAATGCAGGCTGCAGCAGTAAAAGTTGTCAGTAATTCTCTGCTGATTTTGAACAATCACTCTTATTTTCCTTCTTGGTCATGGTGTCACCTTCACTGGTCTTTGTCACTCAGTGTGCAGCTCTGAACACCACCTTCACACTGAGCTTTAAGATTGTTCCGGCAAACGTGAGCCATCAAGGTCGCCGACTCCGACCTGCGAGTCAAAGCGATCGGCTGGCAGGGGATCAGGGTGCAGGAGGCCGATGATTGGTGAACTGTGGCGACCGAATCAAACCTGTCAGCAGCTCAGCTCTGAAAAGGTTGTCGCTGCGTGAGTCAGTGTCAAGCTTTTTCCTGGCAGACCAGAGTAATTGACGATTAGAGAATTATTCTCTATGTCTAAAGACAGATCATATAATACCACTGAGTGGAGAACCAGTGAATATCAGGAAACAAACTATGAAACTACAAAACTGTATATCTCTGGTTATTTGGGGACTATTTCTGATTTGTCCCAAGAGCTTCTGTTAAAAGCATCTGGATTTTTTTTCGGTTCTGGAAAACATGTCACCTCTCATCCAAGAGGCTTCTTCACTTCTTCCTTAGTATTTGCGATTTACTTTCCAAAGGCTTGTTTCCTCGTCTCACTCCTAAATCATATTTTCTCATGTTGGTCACAGAAAGCCAAAAAAATCCTCACATCTCTAATCTGAGCCCCTCTTACTTTGCTACAGCATTAAAACTCAGCGTGAAACCGTCAAAACTCTGCTGCTATTTCAGACCTCGACACGAAGCATTAAGACCAAACAAGCTGGCCAGGTTGAGGAAGTTCACATATCCTGTGAAGCGTGGGTTGAAAGAGAGGCGCTGTCAGCCAAAATTCTGGGCGGAATTATTCTGATGGATCACGAGGAGTGAAAAGCTCTCATCAGTCACTGCTGTTGCATAATTCCAAAAACAGTCTTCTCCCAACGTTAATTAAAAACAGCCCTCAGCGTGTTGCATTATCTATAAAGATTATAGCGTATACAGAATATGAGCAGCTCCCTGCCTCGACCATGAAACACGAGATCAATGGCGGTAACAGCTATTGATCTCGCTGATTAAATGCATCTCGGCTGCAGAGGCTTGAAATGCATCAAACTGCAGAGTTCAGGAAGCAGCAACTTTAACAAGGCGGTCGGTCTGAGCACGTGCAGTGAAGATTACAGCTGTTGTGAGGATGCAAGCAAAAAAGCATCATTACCACCTTGTCCTGAATCCACAAATAAAGAGTCTTTTCTTCATCTAGTTGGTTATAGAAGGGTTTACACGGACATTATCTGTTGCTTAATTTCACCTGATTCCATCTCGACCAGCAGCTCATTGACAAGCGTTTACACTAGATTGATTTTAATAACTTTAATGTACTTGAAGTGTTTATGATCTAAGAAATGGTATCAAATTTAAATGACTCAGATCGGATCAGAGGCAAAAACTTGGACATCTCAACTTATTACACTTAATATAATGTATTTCTTTTACTTTTTTTTCACCTCATTTATTTTCTTTTGTTCGGAATGACAAAACCCTTAATGCTTTCTGCAGCATTGTTAACCCAATAGTCTGGCCAATAAAGCATACTGAATTGAAACTGAATTGAATTAAAATGGAAAAGCAGCTCATAGACCTTTGAAATGTGTGCACAACTACACACTGCCATCTTGAAGAAGACAGAAAGGTTGTAAAACAGTTTAATCTTTGTGTTTTCAAAGCTTGTTATGTTATTCTTTGTATTAAATGTGTGTCTTTAAAGAGTTGGAAGGTAAATGTAGTGAAGAAAACACAATATTTTCCTCTAACATGTAGTGGAGTGAAGGATAAAGCTGCATAAAATTGAAAAACGTGATTAAAATACCTCAAAGTAGTTTTTCAATGCAGTAGTTGAGTAACTGTACTTAATTACTTTCCTCCTTGGTTGCTGATGTACCTAATGCAATAAACTGCAACTGGACATGTTAGCCACATTAACATTAATGAGTTTTTAGCTCACATATTAGCATAATAAAAGCGATATTTCCATATTTCTTCCTTTGAGTATATCTTTATACTGATTTTAGTATAATGAACAGTACAAATAAACAGCTCTATTTATTTGTGTGGAACAATGTAAAACATGTGACTTTTAGCCTGCACAGTTTCAAAATATGTTAATGACTTTATGTCAGACAATAGCTGTTGCATATAAAGAATATGTCTCTCATCTAGTTAGTTTAAAAGAGGGTTTACACAGATATTATAGGTTGCTTAATTTGACCTGATTTCTCTCTAAGCCCCGACACTTGGTCTGCAGCGAGGAGCTTTAATGTGTTCATTTTCGACTTGAAAGTAGCTAATAGTTTTCAGACTGGGTCACTGTGAATTCAATCAGCTGTAAGTTGGTGCTTAGCCATGTTTAAGTGTAGCCCCGAGGACTTAACTTTGAGGCAAAACTCTTACAGCGAGACATCTGAATTCATGTCGGGACAAATAGGCTTAGAGGGAAGTGTTTGTTGTAATTCTTCTTTCACTTTTATGACTTTTTTTTTTTTACCTTAAATTAACATTCAGGTCAGTGCCGTCCTCGAGTAAATGGAAGTATTTTTAGACTTTAAAACTCACGCTGACCTTTGCAGGCTCTTATCTCTCGACTGTGAGGGTTTTTTTGTGGAGACAATTACTTACTGATGTAGTCCCCAGTTGGTTTCTGAGAATAAGGCCAACGTTGCTGCTGCCAAGTGAATGAGTTATGTAAACACAAAGAACAGTGGAGGGAAGAAGAACATGTAGAATAAATAGGAGCTGTCTTATTTTATTCCCCCTGAACACTCGGAGCTCCCAGAAGGATTGCCATCAGGGCATCTTGCCGAAAACCCTTTTTCCTTTTTAGACAAAAGCTCAGAACAAGACGTTTTATCTAATTTCTTTAACTTGACCTTTAGCTGATGTTAAAACTTTAATATTACTGATGGGTTTTTGGCAGATATTTTGTGGGATTTGAATGATTCCACTGTTGCATATCTGTGTGTGTCATTTGTTTTTAGCAGAAGATATCACCAAACTGCTGCTGAGTCAAGGCCCTGACTCTGTAATGGACTGCGTAGTGATTAACTCATCCAATAATTACATCGGAGACAAGTACAGTGCTGCACACTGTAATCAAACGCCGCCTGCAATCAGCTACTTCCTTATGTTAATTTCTGACCCGTGACAGAACTGAATCTTTTTGCAGCAGTTGTTTGTCATTAATCGTTATTATCTTTATTACCATCATTATGATCCTCGTGCTTTTATTAAGAGAAGTCGAGCATTTCCAGTCTTCCAGTGAAGTTGGAGGAGACGAATTTTACAGAAGAACGGACAAAGTAGTTGCAGGCCGAGATGCAGTGAGCTTTTAGTTTTGGTCTCTAATGGGGAGTAAATGAAACGTAACGCCATACTTGTCCTGATGCAACGTGATGGCATCGTTTTGCAGACCTTCCCTGCCTGGTAAAGGAACCCTTTTTCTTATTGAGACCAAGGATCAAGCACAGAAATTCTTTGTGCCAAATGTTAATGGGCTAACTAATTCCCCTGTCAACAGAACAAAAAATAAAATTCACACCAGTCAACTCATCTAAAAGTAATACAACCATCAGAAAACAGTCAAAATTGAACACAATTTAACAAGTAGGTTGACCATGATCCTATTCTTCTGTTGACAAATCATTTTTTTATGCAGCTAAAATGTGTTGCACTTTGCACAGTGCATGTACGACAACAAGTCACAAAATAGAAGTTAACAACATTAGCAAAGGCCCTTTAGGTTGATGTCAATGTTTGGCTGATTGTTGTATCCAGTATTCAGCATTAAAGCCAAGCACAAGTTATCTTCACCAAATACCAAATTAAATATTAAATTCAGATCATCTAAAAATAAAACAGCACTCAAAAGATTGTCAAAATTGAGCACAATTAATCTTTAACTATTATTATAATTATATGAATTATTATCATAATATTATTCCCTAACAGGTAATATCACTTTTTTACATACATATATTTTAAGCATATAAATTTAAAAGCCAAAAAAATACACTTGATCTCAAGTAAAATTCAGAAAAAAATCTAATGTAATTAATGAAAATTCGCTGTATTTTAATCATATGGTTGATTTCCATATTTTTTCAGTATTTTTGGGACCCCAGCTGCAGAAATATTACTGTTTTTTAAACTTTTTGTTGTTGTTGTTGTTGTTTACATTTTGAAACCAAAGTGTCAGAGCACAACCACCAGTGGCATATCCAATGATAGAGGTACGCTGCTGGTGTGATGCAAAAATTTGTATTTTTCAAAGTTAAAATGACCGCTGATGATCACTGTAATGTTTTTCTGTCTGTGTTTTCACAGACTGAGCAGCACTTTGCTGGAACTGTATGATGAATGACTTACAATACTGCTAGAATGTCTTTTTAAAATCCAACCACCAAAGTTCTGTAGCTTCACTCCATTTGGAGTTAACAGTTGTATTGTAGCCACAACATTTTAAATACTTTGGTGTCCAAATAAATTCATGGCTGGAACACAAGCTGACAAATTGGAACTCCCTTTGAAATCCCCTCAGCAGCACACATCCAACGTTTTTCCTTCAGAGAAACAAAGAGAACCACCAGTGAACATTCCCACAGCGACTGACACTTTAAGGAGGACCGAGGGCTTTCATGGTTCAGCTCCGACCTCATAAAGACTCATCGGCACTGAAATGTGCAGCGTATTTACACCGCGGCTCAGTTTCATTACTGTGAGACGTGACGCAACAAACTCCAGGTCCTGCAAACATTTAACTTGTGTGTTTGTGTTTCTGCCTGAGGAGTGGCAGCTTTGTGTTAGCAGTGATATTACTGAGCCTGAACTGGAGCACATGTGGGACTGAAGCGAAGCTCTTGGTGGCACTGAGCTGCTACAGACAGAAGGATTAATGCCATTAGTCAGGTGATGGATGAGTCCATGTGAAAGAGTAATAACACTATAGATCATGACTAAATGATCATAGAGGGAGCTGTCTGTGGCAGGTTAATTCTAGACACTGGAGTAAGTCATCCTTAGCATTGAGGAGAAAGAAAATAAAGCAGATTAGTTGTAACTTTTTGTAGAAATGCACAGTGACTATCAAACATAGGCAGCAAAAAAGCATCACAGTGACTGTGTAGGAGTTGCATCTCTCCGAGGAAGTAAGCATTTCACAATGTGAAGTCGAGAAGAAGCGAGAAACGACACCAGGTCACGACTGGCTCTCATTCATCAGGAAATGTTTGATTGTGTTTCTCTTTTTTCCTGAGTGTATGTTGATGATGACACAGGGGCTGGAGCTCGGAAATCAAAGGGAAATTATGGATACAGTGAAGCAGTGACGGCTACATGGCAGAGAGGCAGCAGAACAGATGGAGTAGCTCAGTCTGATGGAATAGCAGCTATGTGTTGTCACTCCGTTGTCAAAACAGCAGATGGAGGTGTACTGCCAAGCCCACAATGAAGAGAGTCAACAGACACGAGCAGAAGAAACTTTTCTGCTACTTGGTTGCCCTCGGTAAAAATTAGGCTCCACTTTATATAAAACTCAATGATCTCTTTGAGAACAAAACCACTTTTAATGATCTGTGTGCTTTTTGCACTACATGAGTTAGAGCTTGAGTAACTACCACATGCTTTTATTTTGAAATTGCACAAACAAAATGGATTTTTTAATGACTGCCTTTCAAATTCCCCTTTATTTATTCAGCACCTTCCATATAAACATGCAGTCCAGAGTGGTTAAACCAGGGTTTTTACTGTGTAGAGCACTCAAAAAGGTTTTAATAAGCACCACAGCAAAACTCACTGGCAGATTGATAAAAAAATCATTCTTCAGTCATTCATAACCAGATTTGTTAATTGGGGTTTCATTTGCTCAAATATAACAGATGTTCTTGCTCAACAAGTGATCAAAAGTAACAGAAAAATACACATATTTCTTTCAAACTTTACTATATGTGGTCCAAACGTGCAAATTGTCATACTTAGTCCACCCCAATGGCCCAGTCTGAGTTAATTAAGCAATTTAAGTTGTTTTTTTTTGGTACTAAACATTATCCGTAACAGAGTATTAGCTTTCAGCGCATTAAGATGATTCAATGTTGGTAATTTATTTAATAATTGAACAGATGGTATATATCCTTCTGTTTAGTATAAAACCAGGATCAGCTGGTTCCAGCCTCTACTGGCCTAAAATAAACCAACATTTACAAATAACCCCAGTTTATTGGGAAACTGCTGGTGGTTCATTGTGCCTGATTGCACAATTATGGTCCTCAGCATACTACTTTTTTGAAGGGTATAGTTACTGAATCTGACAACCAGTTCAGATAAAATTGTATCCAAATGGTGTGCTCAGACTTAAAAAAAAAAACAAAACAATAGGCTGCATCTAATGCCTGGCACGCAATCTCCAAGCCAAGGTAGAGTTTTCCCTCCCCTTTTTATTCAGCTGTTGTTTCTGTGCTCGTCGATGTACCTGTGAAACAATACAATACAATACAATAACTTTATTAATCCCCGAAGGCAAATTCAATTGTCTGGGTTCTCATCTGTTTACTTTAGAATTAAATAGTCTAATTGCTGATAGTAAGAAATATTTTCTGAATCTTTCAGTCCTGCAGCGCAGGCATAGGAGTCGTCCACCACTGATGTTTCATTGTTCACTGAGGCAGATATGAAGTGGATGATCCATGTTTGTCAGAATGGCCTCCATCTTTCCAAGTGCCTGTCTCTCCACCTCATCCTCCAATGAGTTCAGTCTGATTCCAACCACAGAGCCAGCTATTTAATCAGTTAGTTCAAACGCCTGGCATCCTTGTTTTTTATACTGCCTCCCCAGCAGACTGCAGCATAAAACAGAACACTTGCTACCACAGACCGATAAAACATCTGCAGCATCTTACTGCAGATGTCTAATGATCGAAGTCTTCTGAGGTAAAAAAGTCGGCTCTGGCCCTTTTTGTAGATGAAGTCTATGTTTTTGGACCAGTCCAACTTATTATCAAGGTGGACACCTAAATATTTATATGATGTCACCACCTCGATGTCTACGCCACAAGTGTTCACTGGCTGAAAAGGGGGTTTGGATCTGCGGAAATGGATGATCATTTCCTTTGTCTTTGAGGCGTTGAGTAGCAGGCAGTTTTTGTGACTCCAGTCACTGAAGGCATTTATCAGATCCATGTATTCAGCTTCATGTCCATTTCTGATACATGCCACGATAGCAGTGTCATCAGAGTATTTCTGAATGTGACAGGACTCAGTGCTGTATTTGAAGTCTGATGTATACAGTGTGAACAGGAATGGAGCCAGGACTGTTTCTTGTGGAGCCCCCAGTACTGCTCATTAATGAAAATAAAACCACGACTGACTTGGTTGTGACCAACAGTCAGATGACTAAAATTCAGAGTTTTCAGGTGAACTGCAGGCAGTGTTTCCGCAGAGCAGAGAGGAGGCAACAAGAGAGACTGAGGAGACAAACTGGATCTATAAAATAAATGCAGCATGGCTCAATATCAGTACACAGAGGAGCAAGTTGTTGGAAGATACATTGAGCATGGTGAAGCATCTTTCTACAATTGATGTGCTGTGTAGAATAAAAAAGCTTGTCAGTGCTGCAAAAATGTAGTGATTCCTCTTCAAAATTACATAAACTTCAGAAAAATGATTGGAAAAGTTTTCAAAAATGACTCAAAAATAGAAAATAGTCAGAAATTGCATAAATTCCCACAAAATGGCTTAAAAGGGCATTCATTTATCTAGAATGGTTCAAAAAATATTCAAAATTCCTCAAAACTTGTCCACAATACTCATGAGAGGAAAATTAGACATACTGAATCAGTAAAATAAATACAGCATGGCTCAAAAACAGGGCCTGCACAGTGTCTCGGTGGTTAGCACTGTCGCCTTGCAGCTAGAAGATCCCCGATTCGTGTTGCTGGTTTGCCTGGGATCTTTCTACATGGAGTTTTCATGTTCTCTCTGTACATGTGTGGGTTTTCTCCAGGTTCTCCGGCTTCCTCCCACAGTCCAAAAACATGCTCAGTTAGACTGATAGCTCTGAATTGTCTGAAGGTGTGAATGTGAGTGTGATTGTTTGTCTCTCTGTGTAGTTCTGTGATAGACTGATGACCTGTCAGTCTATCACCCTAAGTCAGCTGGGATAGACTCCAGCCCCCCAACGACCGTAATGAGGATTAAGCAGTGTATAGATAATGCATAGATAGTTCAAAAACAGTACACAGAGGAGCAAGTTGTTAGAAGATACATTCAGCATGGTGAACCATCTTCCTAGGGATGACATGCAGAATAGAGAGAAAAAATCTTTAAAGATTATAAAAATGTGATCATTGATGATCAATATTACTAAATTAAAATTATTAAAATGTGTCCAATTTTATATAAACCTGTGCAAAATGATGAAAGACATTGTCCTAGACAATGGTCAAAAATTCTAAAAACTCCCACAAAATGGCTCAAAAACTGTCTGTTATCCAAAATAAAATTATTCAGAGTTCTTCAAAAGTTGTCCGAAATGATGGTGAGAGGAAAATTAAACCTACTGAATCAATTGAATAAATTCAGCATGGCTCAAAAACAGCATACAGAGGAGTAATTTGATGTGCAGAATAGAGAGGGAAAAAAAGAATAACTACCAAAATATCCACAGTATGTGATGCCACCAATTTTTTCCCAGTGTTGTTATACCTGTGAGCACTTGAGAAAAAGTACATGATGATTCTTATTATTTTCATTTTTTGTAAAATGTTCAGAAATTCAACATCCAATTTTATCTTTTTTATGATTTATGGCATCATACACAGATGACATTTCTGAGTTCTGTCTCTTTCTTCGTGGTTGGTCTGTTTCCATAGAGTTGCAGGACTTTATACTGCAGTGAAAAATGAGCCCACAGTGAGTCAACAGCCAACTTTTTGCCTCGATGAGTGGCGATTTTTGACGTCTTCATCAATATCAGGTGAAGCTGAGCAGGGCGAGGCTGCCCTCTGTGGCCTCGGCAAACACCTCGTCTCTGGTGAAGGTGTTTTGAATTCCCCAGCTGCAGGAGAAGCCTTTGATATTTGAACATCTGTGATGACCTTTAAATATCTCTTATATGGCTGCGGGGGCTGTGTGGTGTCAGTCAATCCACTGATGGCTCTGCATGGAGGCAGGTGATGGAGGAGAGGCTGAAGGCAGGTATGTGTGAGGCAGGAACAGAGGGCGGGAAATGAACCGATAAATGAGAGTAAATGAAGATTGATGGATCATGCTTGAATTCTTATTAAATAACTCATTTCTATCTGCTATAGAAGCTTCGCTGACATCCTCCATTGCAGCAGATGAATAGACATCATTCGAGGTGGTTGTTGGCTTGTTTATCAGTTGTGTATTCCCTCGTTGTCCTGTAGCCGAGGCCAGGTTAGAATCACTCCTTAGAATCGCTCCTGTTCGCTGTTATCGCAGGTAAAGTGGGAAAACACTGTCAGATTTCTGTTCTGCTGGAGGGTTGATGTGACAGTTTGCATCATCCGCTGCTTTTGTTCCTGCAGCAGGACGGATGTTAGGTCTTTTATGAGCCTTTCTTCCAGTCAAGGTGTGTGTTTTCAGGCAATTATGACATTTATTTGAGTCAGCGTCATCCCTCGAGTGAGTCTGTCACACTGTGGAAACGACAGCCAGCAACAGGGCACGATATAACAATAACAATTATGCAGAAAACCGGGTAAAGAGGCAGGGAAACTGATGGTGTAGCGGACAAATTATTTATTTTACAAGAAAGAAACAAAACCAAGATTCAGTACAAGGCGAGCTTATTAACACAAAGTCACTCCAAAATCAAAGCACCACACTTCTTATTGTAGCAGAACGCGAGACACCAATACGGCACCCTAGCAGCTGATCTGGTCTACTGGCCAAGATGAGATCAGGTTGGCTTGACTTGTAACCGTCTCTGATTGCGAGGTAGCTGCAGGTGTACGTGGCCACTCCCACCAGGTGTAACCAGTCTGCTAAAAAAATTAAAAAGAGGGAGAGAACAGCAACAAAAATACAACCAACCCCACCTGCACACAAACACACCAAGGAACGTAACAAGGGGCAAGATAGTCTGTTTAGTCTGTTGAGCTGACAGCTTCTGAGTTGTGCTACGGCTTGAATGTCAGCAGGAAACCACTCTAGGCCTTTACATGTGCAGTGCTGCTTATGACATGAAATGGCCTCTTATATATCCTGAGAATACAATTAAGCTTAAACATGTCAAATAGGACATAAAGTATTATGTAATCAGCTGCATTTTGTGTCGTATTCATTGTATTCTTCAGGTAATATATCTTTAGTGGTACCAGGCATTGAACTGAACAAGAAATTGAAGAAAATAGGGGTGGTCTAATACTTTTTTTCCCAAATACTAATAAATTATTACAAAAGTGTTGTCAATTATTATTACTGTTATTATTGTTGTTCTTATAATTGTGTATGATCACATGAGTATAGTTATATCTGTGGATAAAACTGTGATTCAGACCTTCGTCATTTGTATTTATAATGTATTTATTATATTTAAAAGTAGAAAACTGAACATTTAATCCTGCAGGACTGGGAGTGATCAGGGCCGCAGATTTTCTGTAGTGGATCCACTTTCAGGTAACATAAAAGCAAATGTTTGTGTTGATTTAAGTTGCAGTATGAATTATTCAGCATGTTCCAAACACTAATGACTCATGTTCATTCAGGGAATTTTTGCTGATGTTGGTGTAGCTCTTGCCAGCGAAATTATAACTATTGACTCAAATTTCTTCTGCTCTACTTGCAGTCATTATGCAAAATGAAAACAGTCATTAGACTGTAGTTTCAAGAGATATTTTTCCTTTTATATCTCCTTTTTTTCCTCCGCTGCTGTTGTGTTGTACTTTATTTAGGGTTGTGTGATCAAACAAAAGCCACAGTTTTTATTGAAAACTTATTCTTTTTTCCAGCTAACCAGGTTCTCTCAAGTTGTGATCTGTTTGTTTAATGCGACCTGAGATGACAAAACTATTTTTACACTGTAAAATATTTTTAAAAACATTTTAAAAAGCTAAAAAATATTGTCAAGTATAGTAAAAAATATGTCAATAATGATGGAATACTGTACCCTTCAAAAACTGTAAACACAGAAAATAATGACGAATATAACATGATTATATTTTTAACTAATTAAATACATGGATTTTGTTTTTTAAAAAGTAGAATAGTTTGAGTCAAATGCTGTAAACACTTATTCAATACAGCTTTTATTAACCTTATTCTTTTGCCCAGCTAACCAGGTTCTCGCAGGTTGTAACCTGTTTGTTTAATAAGTACTTGCATTCCAGGGCAACATTGGTAATTTACTAATTGGAGTGTGAAATTATAGGAGTCTTCCATTATAAAATGTCATTGCGCACATAGGGAGGAGAAGATTTATGGTTCAAAAGTGCTGCGTTACCAGAAAAAAAAAAAAAGAAAAGAAAAAAATCAGTGCAATTTCCACCTCCTCCCCAGCCCATATAGTCCAAACCCCATTTCCCTTTTTCCTCTTCACAATCCCCCTAATGATCGTAACAGGCCTCGGAGCCCATAAATCTGCACAGTGGGGAAACTAAGTGTCTCATCATTATGCAGCCTCCACCTTTCCTCTCAGAGAGCATCCATGTAAGGCCCTCAGGACAGCGGTGCCACTTGTTTAAATCCAATCTCATTTCAGAGAAGCTCTTCATCACTTTCCCTCCTCCTGAACCTAATGACGTCCCCCTGCCATACTGTTGTCTTACGTGTAATGGGGATGAGCTGAATTACTCTTCCGCTTGACTAATGGTGATGACTGAGTTAAACCGACAGAGTCATTTTCAGTCGAGGTAATGTTGTCGCTGCCACTTGTTCCCTAAAGAAGTTAACCCGAGTCTTCATGGAGTCTTTTTGCTGGATGTTGTTCACCTTCACACAGCTTTGAGTTCAGCTGCACATCTGGAAGCACAAAGCGGTTTGTTACATTGATCCAAATATGTCAAAATTCAGCCCATCACAAGGTCATTTTTTTAAACATTTCTCCTAAAATGAGTCTTACATTTCCTGATACTGGAAATATGAAGGTGACCTACTAGTAAGAACACAAGCAACAAATAAAAAAAGGGCCCATATTCTTAATTTTTAGACAATAGTCTGGCATGTGCACATCTCAGCTTATAATGTTACTACACATCACAGTAAGCATGATCAATCCACATACAGTTGAGCTAATGAATCTGTCACCTTATTATTTTTTTTTAAATCTGTGCATTTTCCTTTTATTTCTGATCATTTGAGAAGCAAAAATGTTAATTTTGTTGAGGACATGACGCCCCAATTAACTCTCTGGACCTCAAGTAGTTTTGGGGTGTTTTTTCTTTTCTCCCGTCACATTTTTTCCTCACTGTGGGTTCATATTCTGCACATTTACTGCTTTAGAATTATATTTTGGGGTCCATTAGAATATGTTTGACAGTTTTTTTTACATAATGGAAATATATAATGTCTATACACATCAGGTTATGGAGCCCTACAATTGAATCCACATCACCATTTTGTCAAAACATTTTAAAAAACTTTTTCTGGTTTTATGTGCCACACAGCAGATCCTACTGATGTTAGAGGCCGCAAAAGTTGTTGAAATGTCGACCAACGACTGTATTTTAGTAGAAAACGTGGATACATCTATATATACTACAGGAACAGTCTGGAGCCCCACTACCACCCTCATATTAAACTTTTGCCCTTTTTTTTTCCATTTTCAAGGGCTAATAGTTGTTTTTTTTTTAAGTCAAAATTCAGCCAAAACATTTTACAAAATTTTGTTTTGGCTCCCAAATACAACAACAAATCCCTCAGAATCTAAATCTGAAATGACACACACTAACTCAGCTAGGTAATACACTGAAGGAAAGAACCCCTCAAAGCAGAATACAGGCTCTTTAATGTTGCAGTCCCGGATTATAGAAAGACCCTCTGTGAAAATCTAGTCACAAGATTGTAAATAGATATATTTTTTTAATATTGTGCTCATGTGTTCCACAGCCAAGAAATTTGGTGAGGACACAAACAACATTGTTTCCAGCAAATCTAAAGGACTGAATGGCTCCAGCACAGAAGAGATTTTTAATTATAGACCCTTGAAAATTGGGGGGAAAAGTACAAATTAAATGGATGTGTCCATATTTCCTACTCAAAATACAGCTGTTGATCAACATCTCAGCCATTTATGAGGCCTCTAATATCAGTAGAATCTGATGTGTTATACGTATGGCAAGAAAAGGTTCCAAAATGGTGATGTGGAGAACAAAACCTGGTGTTCATAGGGATCTATATAGTTTCATTGCGTAAAAATGTATTTTTTGAACATGAAAGCATGTTCTAGTAAACCATAAAAATAAAATTCTTCCTAAATCAGGTGATGTGTCATTGCATCGCCAACGCTTTGTACATACAGAACCGCTGCAGCAGGTGTGATTTATTATTCCACTGTAGGAGTTTTGGTGTGCAGCACATACTGTCGTTGTTCACATGTTGAGGGCCATTTGTGGTGCAACAGCAGTATTATACCCCAGAGCAATGTGTCTGTGATGTCGCGAAAAGAATAAAAACAGCTCTACCTTTAAAATTGGACATGGAATCGGCCTGTTTTGTGTGTAAGTGCTGTGCAGCGATACACAAAAACAGATGCACTGAGCATGAGAACAGGGAAATGTTCTGACAAGGAAAATCTGCAGGTTAGTTTGTGACTGCAAGAGGCAGCTCAGGGGATGAATTAAACTGCTCTCTTATACATAGACCCTGCGAAGACAAACATGCGAACACTCAACCAAAACTCAGCTAGAAGTTAATGCTTTGCACATTTCCCAGACATAGTTGGAATATTCTGCGCTGTGTTGCTCCCTTGAGGAACCAGCAGCCCACCTAAAATGAGAAAGGAACCGGCATAACTGCCTCTCCGAGAGTCCCTTCAGTCCTTCAATATGCAAACATTGTTTGACTTAATCCATCCTAATGATGCAAATTTATGCTGTTAATTATTTCTAGCTGAATCGTGTCCTGGCTAAACGTTTTCAGATATGCAATGGGGACATCAGACTCAATAAAGTATTCAGAGAGCGAGGGAGACAACATTATTCAGGATTACTGTTTTTATTCTTTCTTTTCATTTGCATCGACTCCATAAAAAGAATTTGCATTTTTCCATTTTGTACCATTGCTAATATGGGTGATATTGTTGTCTGTTGCTATAGATTCTGCTACTGAAGAGAGCTCTTTAGATAAGCTCTTTAAGTCAAACCTTATTTAATAGGAAGGAGCGAGTGCGTCGCCTCTCTGGATCCTCCGTCATTGTAATCCTCAGCTGACACCTTTTTCACCGACTAAATATGATTCCTTACTTAAACCCGTGGTATGTGACATCTACAGACTCTAAGGGGAAGCTATAGCGTCTCACAGCGTAAACCCGTTTGCTGGTGAAACAGTCATTTTCATCACAGCGTGATCAGAGTTAGTTTCAAGCAGGGACACTTTCATTCCTCTTGCGGTCTAACTGAAACTGCAAAAAACATCGTTTTTCCAATCACAAATTATTGATTTTTAAATTTACTGTCACTGTAGCTTTAGATAAAGGGAGAAACAAATGTCTTTAGAGATAAACCACAAAAGCCCACCAGCAGAGATACACTGCAGACAGCTTGTATTAATAAACGTACTTCAAGAGCACTGGGAAAAATGTTGTTTTCTACTGTAATTAGCATTTAACTCTCTGAACTCCAAACAGTTTCTCTGTTTTTTCAGCTCCTGTCGCATTTTTTCTCACTGTGGGCTAAATTTTTACCGCGATTATTTCCTGCACCTCTATGGAAACAGTAAAAGCAGGGGGAGATATATTATTATTAGTCATTCAAAAATCAAAAAGAAACAAAAAAAAACCTGGACTAAGGATGTACGGCATTTTCCCAAGTGGCTGTTACCAGGTCTTGAAAAAATCAGCAACTCTTTTATTACTTAGATTTTTAATTTATTTCCATACTTGTCTCCTCTCTGCTCTGCTGAGTCAGTCATGGCTTCTCCGTCGTGTCGAAGAGTGCATAATTTTTTACCATTTTTACAGAATTTGGTTATGGTAAGTTATTTATTCTGGGCAGTTTTTTATATGGGACCTGTAAAAAGACTTGTCACAGATGAGTTGTGACTACATTTTCTAACTCTGAAAAATGTCTTCTTCTTTCCCCCCCCACAGAATCTAGTTAAAACAAATGCTTTTTGGGGCCAAGTTGTTAAATTACACTTGTAGAATAAAGTGATTTTACTGAAATATCACAAGCTTTGAGTAGTTCAGGGATAAACAGAGGGTCAGAGTTGGTTGAAGATCTGAACATCCTGCATGTTTTTACAGTTTTTGACTCTGATAAATGGTGTAATTTTGGTAATTTTTTTAAAGGTAACATGCCTTTTAGACCGGCTGGTAGGTTTCGGGGTTCAGAGGGTTGAGCATGTGGCTTAGTTCCTAATAAAAAATACGTAAATCGGTGAAAGATTTTTATCCAATTTAGCAGAGAATATATTCCAAGTCATACTTTCTATTTAAGGAAAAGTGATACAAAAATAAAACAACATTAAAACAAGTGTAGAAAAAACTTGAAGAAATCATGAAATATTGAGAACACTGTGCATAGCATGCAAAGATTTTAAACAAAATAATTCACTCGGCTGGCTTTTGATCCATGTGCTTTGAAGGGTGATGTTACTTCATTATAGAACATAAAAGTGAATATGGGATTAGTTCTACACAAAACATCTATGTATATGAAGGTACTTAACAGCTCCTGACTGGTATAAATAAAAGGTCAACATAAATCAAACATTTGCTGGGGCTGCAGCTAATCGAATAAAATCACAGTGGATTAAAATCTGTCTAATCTTCAACCAATCAGAGATGCAGGACCAATGAGAATTTGAATGAGGTCATATTGCCCAACAGTTGGCTTGGACACCACAGGCCTAAACAAATACTAACAGTGTGTTTGATCAAATTCAACAACTGAAAAGATCATTTTATGACTTAGCTCATCTTGCAAAAGCAGCAGTAATTAATCTTTACATTATTTTCTGTTTCTTGGCATCGCTATATCAGTATTTTTGTCCACTTTGCAGACATGACATCACCTTTAATTTGGCAAACAGTTGCCATTTGATGAATTTCCATCTATTTTCACCCTCTTTTAACTTAGTTTTTGGTCTCTACCCACCAGTCTGCATTATGTTGGGCCATTTGAAAGTTGTAAAAACGTCACAGGCAGCGTGTTCATCCTGCAGCTTTGAAACAATGGATTAATCCTGGTAGACTGCTGATGGAGATTGTCCAACCAGTGAAAATGTACTCAGAAGTGATCATATCAACCAACAAACTGAAAAAATCGACTCAGAGAACTCATATATGCAATAACAATTTGCCTGTTTTGTCTCTTTAATCAAAAAAGAAGATGATGTGTGGTCACGTTGCATCAGAAAGAGTGCACTTAATTCTTTTCACATACCAGCACTCTTCCAACAGATCTATCAGTGTGTCTGTTTGAACAGATCCACTGCTGCCCTCGACTGAAAGGTGGAGCTGATCTCGAGCCAAAAAGGCTTCTCTGCTGCTGCAGTGCATTTCTCAACCCAATGACTCTCCAGATGGCAGGTATCTTTAGTGCTCAGCTGCCTGGTCCTGAGCTGCGACAGCTTCACTTCGCTCCACCGGGCTGCAGCCGGACCGCCCTCCCAGGGTGCTTTTAATGGACTTTAATTTGAAACACATGATCAGGACAATACAGACAGTGCACTCGCTCGCACAATGGAGATAATAGGGCTCCTCTTCATGCATATGTGCTCAGCGGTTCACAGCATAATTATTGGAGAAAATTGACTGCCTGGAGGCTCAGGTTGGAGCTGGCTGCTTTGCATTACATGCTGCGCTGCTGGTTTGTGCACATGTCAAACTGCACTGTACATGGCAAAACTGAAAGCAGTGAGGGAATTCTTAATGAAGCGCTGTGAGGGATGTAGGTGCCCTGTTTTTCCCAAGCACATGCTGCTTCAGTGCTTGGTCAGCTGAAAGAGCAGAAGTACACGACTCACTGTCAGGTGAAAGGAAACGCTTTACCTGTGTGACTGCCAGGCAGGTGCGCAGCCATTTGTTATGTAGCTTCGAGGCGACACAGTGCCATAACAAGGAATCAGTGGAGGAAGCTGGAGGAGGTGGAGCAGAGTGAAAGTGAACACAAAGCCAGAGGGAGTCTAATTGTTAAAGCTGACAGGGCACATATTAGTGTGTGACACACTGATAATCATGCAGGATAATATTTTAATTTGTTACAACAGGTTGTTAAACACCAAACAGAGGTTGTGCAGGAAAACACAGTTTAGGTTAGAGCCACATAGAAAGTCTTGGTTGAAATTGTGTTTGAGATTAGTTCTTGAATCTGCTAGATGCACATTTAATTCACAATAAGCCCTCATTTGATGATAATATTTCATTATCATTGCACTGTGTACAATGAAATTAAGCAGCAATCCTGTCATTGTATTCACAAAATCAGATCGTTTTTTTTTTTTTTTTTTTAAAGAAATGTGTGCAAATAGAAAATAGAAAAATCCTATGTACAAGTGTTTATGAAAACAGTGGGATAGCTTATTCTCTATTACAGCCATGAACAAAAGTACTTATACAATATAAAGATTGTGTGTATCAGGACAGGCTCGAGTTTCCAATGATTTCTGTAACTCCAAATTTTCTATGATGGAATCATTGAAAACCCATGCGTCTTTGTCACAAACAAAAAACAAACAAACAAAAAAAACCAAACCCCCATATTAGTTCTTTTATAGATTTATTAAATATCTTTTGGAACTCTGCTGAGTTAAAAATGTACACGCAGCAACTTGAATCATCGGTTTTGGTGATGTAGAAAGCTGTGTTAATCCAAATTTCTTGACGGCATGTCCTCTGAACTACTTGAGTGATTATGATTGACTACACCTGATGAGTCCTCTGCAGCAATTTACAAAGGACTTGATCCACTCAGTTGACTCATCTACAAACACTACAATGGGAAAGTCGTTTTTCTTCCAACAACTGAAACAGCCGCAGGAATGATCCCTCACTGGCCTCCTACCAACTCGCTAACACTAGTACTGAGCTGCAGGTACAACTTCTGAGTCTTGTGTTGTTTTTTATTCTTGTGCTACTTCTTCTGATTGCTCCTGATTAGGGCTGCAACTAACAATGTTCTTGACCACTGATGAATCTGCTGATTATTTTCCTGATTAAATGACTAAATGCTTGTCTTTGAAATGGCAAAAATCAGCCCTGAAAATTTGTCCTCTATTTTTCCAAGGTGACATCTTTAAATGTTGTGTTTTGACATGCCAGCAGTCCTAAATATTTCACTTTGGCTGGAAATAAATCAAAGGAAAGCAGAAAGTAACAGCACCTCAGATATCACTGAAGAATTACTGGGATTTAGCTTGAAAAATCATTATCAAATTAGTTTACCCTTGTTTTCTTTGTTTTGTTTTCTGCTGCTATCACCTTTATCCTCACTGTGGGAACATTTTTCACTCCAATACAAAGTCCTGCACCTCTATAGAAACTGAACAACCATGAAGAAGGGGAGAGAACTCAGAAATGTCTTCTGCGATGTATAAAACAGTTCAAATGCCATAAATCCTAAAAATGGGAATAATTAATTGCTTTGATGATTAATTTTCCAAAAATTGAATTAACATCTACAACGATTTTCCAAGTGTCCACAGGTGTTACCAATACTGGAAAAAAGGGACTCTATATACTGTAGATATTTTACTACTTAAAATTTGAATTTGTTCCCATACCCCTCTGCTTTATGTAAACACTGCCTGCAGTTCAGCCGAGAAATTCCTGAATTTTTGTTATGTGCCTGTTTATCACAGCTGAGTTATTAAGTGCTTAACAGTTTGGGGGGTTTTTTGTTTGTTTTTTCTGGTTTCAGAAAGTCCAAAAACATGCTCAGGTTAATTGGTAATTCTAAATTGTCTGTGAGTGTGATGGTTTGTCTCTATGTGTAGCCCTGCAATAGACTGGTGACCTGTCCAAGGTGTCCCCTGTCTTCACCCTAAGTCAGCTGGGACGGACTCCAGCTCCCCCTACAGCTGAGGCAATCACAGCCTCTTGGTTGCACCAAAGAGTGAAGAATTTTTTGTTTTCTGCAGGATGTGGTGCAAATGCTTGATTTTTGGGAAAACATTAATTAAATGCAGAATAAACAAATTTTTAGGAAATATCACAATTCTAAGCTCAGACGTTTTTAAATTTTTCCAACCATACTGCAAATTATGGATGATTGGTTCAAGGAACGTTGGAAAGTTGAAAATCTGACTATTCTTTCTGTTTTTAAAGTCATTTTTGCTGACAAATGGTGTAATTGTGACTTTTTCCAAACCCCCTGGCAGCATTTAGGGTCCAGAGTGCTATCCAGTTTGTAGTTAGTCAACCAATCAGAGGATTATGGTTTAGAAAAACACATGCTTTTATATATATATATATATATATATATATATATATATATATATATATATATATATATATATATAAAAAAAATCTGAAAAGACAGCTAGGAAGCTGTTGGTACTGATTTTTTTTGACACTGAACACTTCTGTCTTAATGGCCTCTCACTCCGAACAATCCAGACGGTTGATTTGCATTGCCTCCTCTATGTCCCCCACATAGGATCATCCCTACTGCTGTGTGCTTTGCAGGCTTCATAAATTGTTGGGTATAAAACCAGACCTCTTCCTCCCCTCCATACGGGACAAGCCCAGGCGATGCCAGCAGAAGCCGTTTGATTTAGAGCACTGTACACAGATGCATCAAGAATTTATAGGAGTCTTAATTAGGAGTTATAAAAGTGACTTATAGTAATTGTGCGGGACACAGGGCCCTATAATGCAGCAGTTATCATTTCCATAATTCCAAAGTCTTGATCCTTTTTTCTCATAACTTTTATGTGTTGGTGGAGCTGTTTGTGCTTTGATGTTAATGTAGAAGGTTTGTCTGGGTGGCAGGATGTTGCTGCAGAGGGAAGTTTGCAAAATGAAACAAGGCAAAAAGCCTCTGCTTGACTTTCTGCTCCTGCAAGGCGTCGTAGCAAATATGTTCAGGGTGAAAACTGTGACGAAACTGCACCAGAAGTTGGGAAGGATTGTCGAAATTGTCTTTTATGCAGCAGAATTGCAGTCTTGCCACCTTTTTTCTTATGGTTATTTCATTTCTTTTATCACAAGCTAATCAAAGTGTCCTGTTGAGTCATTTTGCACACTGTACGTTTTGGAGAAGGCTTCAACATGATTTGGATCCTGCAGCAGATTTCAGGAGCTGGTTGCTCAGAGCACTTTATGTTTTAAGTAAGTTTAAATTATCCCTTAGGTAAAGGAGAAATTAGGGTTACATTTTTAAGGTTACTTATGCCTTAAATAAGGGAGAAATTACGCCTTAATAGTCTAGGTTTGTGCATCCACATACTGAAACCTGCTACAGGATCCAAATTATGTTTACTGCATTGACATAAAATTTATAGCCAAAAATCTGTACAGTTTCATAGAGACTTTATTTGTTTGCACTTGAGATACATGTCTCATAAAATCGGTCTACAGATAGTGGGAAAAAAGGAAAAGATGATGGAATCAATGAAAGAAAGCCCAAGCTTTAATGTGAATTTAAATTACAAATAACAACAAACAAATCAACAAATGTTGAACGAAACTAAGAATTGTGGGACATGTTCTCATGTTCTTTATTCAGTGCTACGAATTCAGACATGTTGCGCTTAAGACAGAGTCAGAAGTACCTTAAATTTTGTCCTTTCTCATGTCGCAAATGCCTTGCATGCAACTTTAAGGGATTCCATAAGTATAAGACTAAGATAAGCAGAAAAATCTTAAATATTTTAGTGAGCGTTTTAAGGAAACTTTAAGGAGAAGACTTAAGGGTGTTTTGTGCCACTGGTTTTATTTTAAGGAACCTTGAACAAAGATATTATCATCCCCAGAGCTCTAATTCTAGTCTTGTCATGCACAGTACTTTATATCGTTGTCATTTTATGTCTAGTTTGTGTCTGTCTCTGCATAAAGGACAATATATTAAACCATGGCTCACATAAACCGATAGTCAGACTGAAGTGCCAGTTTGTTCAATTTTTGTTGCATAGTGCTTACATCTCGTTCATATTAGCTTGTTTCTTGGTGAGAGTATATTTTGTTCCATTGTGCCCTCACCAATCTTTTGCAACTGACATATTTGTCATTTTCAGTTTTCTTTTTTTCCAAATTATTGGGACCAATTCAGTATTTTGCTGTCTGTCAAAGTGAAGTTTATTTATAAATCACATTTAAAAGCAGTGGGAGTTGAACCACAGAAAACATGGTGACTAAAAGATAAAGCAAAATCAAATTATTGAAATAATAATAACAAGAATAAAAATACAACACCTTGAAAGATGAAGTGAGGGTGTTAAGCTCTGCTTGAATCAAGCAATTGTGTTACATGTTTATGTAGTATGGGTGAAAATGATGTTAAATACATGCTAAACCTTCTGAATCCCCAAAAACCTGCAGGTAGGATTGAAAAGCATGTTGTCAGTTAAAAAAAAAAGTCAAAATTACACCATTTATCAACCAGAGACTGTAAAAACAGAAAGCATTGTTGGATTCTGTATTTTTCAGCGGGTATCAAAGTCACTTTATTTTACATGTCTCATTTGAAAATTTGCTAAAATGAAACAGTGTGAAACTGCAATGAAAATTCAAAATTTTTGGCTGAAAACACAGCAGAGACGAGACAAGTTAAAAACAATCTCAGTAATAATGTGTCTTTATTATGTAATGTCAACACCTGTGAATAAAATGTTGTACATGTTGATTCCAGGTTGAATAAATTCAACTTTATACCTTTTCTTTCTTTCTTTCTTTTGGGATTTAATTAATTCCTTTTTTCCCATTTTTAGGATTTATGGCATTTTTACTCTTTTATACTGCACATAAACGTTCTTGAATTCTCTTTTCTTCTTCATGGTTGTTCTGTTTTCATAGAAGTGTGGGATTTTCTATTGCAGTGAAAAATTAGCCTACAGTGAGGAAAAATGTGACAGAAGTAAACCTAAAACCCTAATTCAGACCCAGTCACATCCCTCCCAACAGACTGGAGTCTGATTGTATCTGTTGCTAGGGGAAGCAGAAGATATAGGGAGACGATTGCAGACATTTTCAACCACTTTTAGTTTCTAATGCTCCAAAAAAAAGCCAATAATGTCTTAGTGTTATTGCAGAATGAAGCACAAATAATGTTTAGTTGGAAAGTGGTCAGAATATCTTCAAGAATAGCATCAGAACAGGATGTTGTTTGTGTTAAAACACAGTCAACACAGGACTCCTGGTGGTGCAACACATTTTTTATTTTAAGCTTCTCTGGAACACTGAAAACTCATGTCCTTCTGTCCACAGGGGACTCGTCTCCGCACCACTACTGTTTTTCTAATTGATTTCCAGCATAGACAGCCACAGTAGAGCGGTCATCTATCTTTTATTCTGATTCATATTTCATCTTGAGCAAAAAGTGCACTTACACCCGCCTTTAAGTAGCTGGATAGCAACAGCAAATGCAATAGTCTACACTTTCTCTGAGTATTTCCTGCACACCTCTGAAAGAAAAAGGAGGAAAAGAAGAAACGGTTATGAAAAAGCTTCATGAAATCCATCTTTCAGTGCTTTTATGTAAGCCCTCCTGTGAGAGACCCCAGTTTGAATCAATTCATTTCTCATTTAACTTCCATCTGTGCTGGATTTACCTCACTTCTCTGTGTCGATTTGTTTCCTGTAAAGCACAAGTTAAGGCTACAAAAAGGAAAACAAATATAGACCAACACATAAACCTTAAGATTTACAGTGTTCCCTCTGTGTATATGTTGAAATCCAATATCCCTGCATAACTCCTGAGCTAAAACCAGTGAAACAAAACCTGCTTATTATGCCTGTATGCCTGCAGCACACTTTAAATGCCTTGATGGCTAAATGTGATAAAAGCACGCTGCCTGGAATGAATTTCTTGTGAGACATAGCCCTCACAGACCTTAAATCAGATCTAAACTATTCTTTCTGGCTTTGATACACTTCGTGTGTAAACAGTGTGTGAGTGTGTTTCCCTGTATCTGGATTTACATGAATTATTCCTGAGATAAGGACTCTTACTCATGTTGCAACGTGGCCTTTTCAAACCTTGTTTTTGTTTTGTGCTCGAGCTCCAGCGGTGGTTGGTTACTACCAACTGTCGAAAACATATTAATCACGCTGTAATATGTCTCATATACGGCTGCAAATATCGCTTTAAAGGCAGCAGTTGCATGGACTCCAGCAGTTTGTTGAGACTTGATCAACTTGTTTCCCTTCTTGTCACGTCTCAGTGTTTCAGCAACACATTTCTGTATAGTTGTGATCCAACGTGGCATCATTGGTCTCCTTACATTCACCCTACAGTTACTGCCACTCACCTCTAACTGGGATTCATCAGTAAATAAGACTGTTGTCCATCATCTACAGTGAAATGGTGCTTTTTTTTCCAGCCCTTTTAAACGTTTCACCTCCTAAGAACTATTTCATAAAAGCTCTTCTACACACCAGACAGTCTTCTTTGGACATTTGCTGATTAGAGTCTTGTTTTTCTTTACTCAGTAAATTTTGTGTCTGCAGTGAACCTGCATGTCAGTCTGCCACCGTCACTTTGATGTGTTGATCTTCTGGTGGTTTGCTCACTTTTGGTACTTTGGATTCAACTGATCCAGGTTGTTTAGTGCACTGTGATGCTGAGGAAGATCGTCTTTGCTCAGAAAAGCTATCAGACACCATCACACTGCTAATGACCAATATTCTCTGGAAGCTGGAGATACAGCCATATTTCCAACAGGTGAACAATATCTGCAGGTTGATTTAGTCGTACAAACCTCTGATGAGTTGATAAAATCCAGCTGAGTGCTTCAGTTGAAGAAAGAAACTTTGAGAAATCTGACATTTGTACAAAGAAGTTATGGAGAGGATCAGAACTATTTCTTCTTACATATCAGAACTTTTAAAATACTTCTAAAGTTTCGAACTTTGTGATTATTTCCAGAGTTAGAGAAAGAAAAGAGGAAGCAAACCAAGAACATGACGGTTGATAATAAGCTTGGATGCGTAACTTATGTGTGCTGTTTGCATAAAACACTGTGGTGCAGCAGCTAAATTGACTCAGAAACATAAGATTTTAGATGAATAATGTCAGTTTTACTGATAAGGAGCATATAATGTAGAATTATGCAAATACATGCAGGTCATCAATTTAGCCTGAAAGTAGGACTGCTGGAAATTTGAAAATCTGATTCCTTGATCCAGTACAACTGTCACTATTTTCTTCTTACATAAAAGAAAGCAATTGGTTCATTTGATTTTCTTCATGCGAGTTTCTTTGATTTGGGTTTTTTTTTTTTTTTTTTGCTTATACACATTTACAAAAGTTGTAAATATTTCAGGATACTTTACATTTCAGGAATCATTTATACATTGCAATTTAAAATTTTTGTTTTTGTTTACTTTTGTTTTGGAGCAAAGACTACCAATGAATATTTCTTTTTATGGTTCGCACAAATTACTTAGTCTCCCACATTCTGAATTTTAAAGCCCCTTCAGCTAAATGTCTTCAATTCCCTGCAACCTGTTGCACAAATAAAGGCAGTTTGAATGTTTTCTACATCCAGCAATCAGCATGAATAGATTAGTTTAACGAACACGCTCTCTGCAATTCCTCAATCCCCATTTAAGTTCCCGTCCTCTGTTGGCTGCCTCGACTCAGACTCCGTTGGTGGCAGCTGGCCGGCCGCCTTTTTGATTTATTGAAGTGAGTGGGAAACTATGAAGCTTACTTTGTGACAGCCCAGAAGGTTTAAAATTTAAGATGTCATTGAACTGATGAATGGCGAGAGGAGAGACTGAGCCCAGCCGCCGGCGTCATATGTCACTGTCCGAAGCGATGAGGGACGCTGCCTGTCGCCTCGTTCCAGCCGCCCAGAGGCTCCAGAGGGAATCTTAACGCACTGCACTGGAGGAATCAGAAATCAAATTTTCCGTAGAATATGTGCCGGCGGGCGCCGTGTGTTCAACTCTGCGCAACTTCATAAAGATTCAGACAAACGTTTGCTCCCAGCTAAGACTTGATCCGAGCCTTAACCTCACATGGGACACTAAGACGAATGCTTTCGTCTCCTGTCTTTGCTCATCAGCGTCAACCGCCGCAGACACATGGGCTTCAAGTGCTGATGAAATGATGGAACAAACCCGCGATGGAGTTTGACATCCATATGTGGAATCCAAAGAATCACGCCAGCTTTAAATTAGAGGCAGATCATCGGTGCAGTCTGCCTTCACTGTGCAGCTTTGGGTGTGATATTTAAATGGGAAAAGCACACCTGCTGACACAGATAGAGTTTCCCCTCACGATGCTGACAAATAAATTTGCAGCAGGTGACAAATGTGCATCCTTTTATCAGAGTAAGTGTCAGATTTGCTGTGATAAAAGGCAACAAGTAGGAACATTAGCATAGCGCTCTACCGGGGCCACCGACTGCACGGAAATAACAGAGCAGCGAGATGTAAGGGAGCTGCTTCCACAGCATCAATCAATACAGTGTTGGGAAACGCAGCAGGGTTATTAATTGTTTGCCCGAGCCCCAGAAAAATGTAATTAGTGCATTAAAATTGGGCCACAGGCTGAAAACTGCACACCTACACTTCAGCTGAGCTATACATCATCCCTGTGCAGGATCAGCCCTGTGACTGGCTGCTGCAGAAATGTAGCAGTAGGCAACTGAATCTATCTAATTCTCTGCTGATCAGGCTGAAAGTGGCCACATTAATGTCATATATATTTTTAGTTTTAATGTATTGTAGTGAGTTGTCTGGGAGAATGATGCTTGGAAAGAGTTTTTGTATTTTATGTACACTGTCCCAAGCAGATGCTTTTATTTTGGCACTAAAACCACCCAACATAGGAACCATGGTAGGAAGACATCAAACACACCACACTTCACACTCACGGTAATGATAACATAAGACTCAACTAAACTCATATGTCAAACATATGGCCCGCAGGATGACTTTGCAAAGTGTAAAAATTACAGATGTGATAATACACTCACTGGTCACTTAATTAGGTACACCTTGGACCCCCTTTTCCCTTCAGAACTGCCTTAATTCTTGGTGGCATACTTTCAACAAGGTATTGGATACATTTCTCCAAGATTTTGGTCCATATTGACATGATAACATCACACAGTTTCTGCAGATTTGTCGGCTGCACATCCATGATGCCAATCTCCCGTTCCACCACATCCCAGAGGTTCTACTGGATGGAGATTTGGTGACTGTGGAGGTCAATGGAGTACAGTGAACTTATTGTCATGTTCAAGAAACCAGTTTGAGATGATTTGAGCTTTGTGACATGGAGCATTATCCTGCTGAAAGTAGCATCAGAAGATGGTCCACTGTGGTCATGAAGGGATGGACATGGTTAGCGACAATACTCAGGTTTGCTGTGGTGTTTAAACAATGCTCGTTGGTACTAAGGGGCCCAGAGTGTGCAAAGAAAATACCCCCCACAACATTACATCACCACCAGCAGCCTGAACCGTTGATGCAAGGCAGGATGAATTCATGTTTTCATGTTGTTTACACCAAATTCTGACCATCTGAATGTTGCAGCTGAAGTGGAAACTCATCAGACCAGACAATGTTTTTCCAATCTTCTATTGTCTAGTTTTGGTGAGCCTGTGTGAATTGTAGCCTCAGTTTCCTGTTCTTAGCTGACAGGAGTGGCACTGGGTGTGGTCTTCTGCTGCTGTAGCCCATCTTCTCCAAGGTTGGACGTGTTGTGCGTTCAGAGATGGTATTCTACATTCCTTTGTTGTAACCAGTGGTTATTTGAGTTACTGTTGCCTTTCTGTCACCTCGAACCAGTCTGCCCATTCTCCTCTGACCTCTAATATGAGCCACAATAACAACAGTTACAACCCCAGCACCCCAAACTCCCATGGTGCATTACAGCACAACAGTTCAGTCCTAGCGTCCGGCTCTGGGATCTGTGCAGTATTGCTCCAGTTAAGTGCTTCCTCCGAATGTTATATCTGGGCTAAAACGTTAGCTCCAATGGCCAGTCAGTAATGATGATAACGATTCAGTGCAGTGTCAGCCTCTCTGTAGATGATGCCTCATGGCCTCAGACTAACCTCCACCCTGGAATTAAGCAGCCACGTCTCAGCTTTTAAATCAGCTGCTCTAATTATAGGCTGGACAAGAGCAGTAACATGCATTTATCTTTGCTAACAGCCTGTTTTCCTCTCTCTTCTCGCAGCTCTACAGCTCCGTGGACTTTGGCAGGAAATGGCAGCTCATCCACGAACGCGTCACGCCGAACAGATTCTACTGGTGAGTCACTGGCTTTTTCCTCATCCCGTTCCATCCCTCCCCCCTTCTCGCCCAAGTTTTGCTTTGCTCAGGAATGCAGAAAGTGTCGCTCGTGTTCACCGCGACTGAGCAAGTGATATTGATGGCTCAGAACAAGGTGTGTGACTGACTGGTGATGCTGCTGAAACTCTGCACATTTTTCCAGCCCTTTGATATGACCAGGCAGGGATTAATCTCCTGTGAGCGTCCGAGGGCATTCCACTTCATTTCACGCACGCGTCCTGCTCATATCAGACATGTTGCACATAAATACTAAATTATTATCTGCAGTAGGATGGGAAAAGGAGTCGGGATTTCTGCAGATGCATACATGCGGATGCAGAATCATGCAGGAGCGATGACTAATAATGGATCCGGGACGTTGCTGTCGCTTCCCATCCAGTCACGTCTGCTGCTCACTCCCCCTGCAGTGCACCTAGTGTGTCTGAAAGTGCACACTCATCACAAACGTAGCCCCGGATCTATTCCAGCTCGCTGCTCCTCTCTGAGGTGACTGAGGGTTTGCCCGGGATTGCCTTTGGCTACACCCACCCCTTAACTTGCATAAATCTGGAGCTGCTTCCGCGCCGCTGTGGTCTAATCCAAAATAACAATCCATCGCTGGCTTTGCCCTTCACCGCCAACGCCCCCTTCAAGGACACTGGATTGGGCCTGTAGTGACGGCCAGGCAGGGCTCCAGTTGGCTGCATTTAGACAATGGCTTCATCAGCCTCCAAGGGATATGAAATGCCGGCACAATGGGAGAGCTGCGACCGTCCGGTCTAATCCAACAGCAGTGAAATGAGCAAGAAAGCCAGATAACGCTCAGAGATATGCAGACAGTCAGAGAGTGTGGTGGCCCTGCACCATCAGTCCCAGATGAGGAGGCTCTGTTTGTGTCTGCATTGTTGCACTTTGCTGGAAAGGATGCAGGGATGTGCTCAGTTTAAAGTGGCATTTAGAATATTCCTGTGCAACTAAATTGCAGTTACATAACTTATTTAGTTATTTATTGGTTTACTTCAGACTTGCCACTATACCATAAAGGCAGAAAATAAAACAAAATGAAAATAAAGTAAAGTTTTAAACAATGTAGGATAAAATTTTACGTATTATTACTTATCTTTTGCCCCAAAACACATATACTGTTTCACATTATTATATTATTTAGTGTTTAATGTATGTCATAATGTTTTATATTATTATAAGTGTTCTTGCGTCTGCTTGTTTCTGTTGTTGTTTACTTGAGGTTTTCACTTGCCTTCTGGTTAGAATTGGGAAAATAGCACTTTTTGTTACACTTTTACGTGTTACAATTGTTCCAGTTCTGCATTTTCATTTAGCAGACACTTTTATTCAAAGCGACGTACATCTGAGAGTAGATACAACACAAGCAAGGATGTCGTCAGGAGAAAACAACCTGGATAAAGGTCATAAAATATTACTTATTTTGGGTCTGTAAAAATATCATGATTCATTTCTCTACAACTGCTCTGCATTTACATTTTGATAGAAATGTAATGTATTCAGTTATTTATAGATATATCAATATGCATACTTCTGCAAACTAATATCTTTACTATTTCCTTTGTCGTTTTCACTCTTGTGCTTCTAGGTTGAATGACTCAGAAAATCATTGTATTTTTACAATATACAGTAGGTCGACTACACATCAAATGAAATAGATATTACAGCAAAGATCTGCATAGCTCTGACATTACATCCTACTTTCCATGAAAAATAAACACAATGATATCTGTTATGTAAAATAGTAGATCTGCTTTTTATTGCAGTGATTCAAAATTGTGTGATCCCACACTTTAGCATTGAGGCCATTTTAGTCCCTTGTTTGGGGGTTTGGTTCAAACCTTAGCCTGGTTTTCCACCTCTGCAAGTACTGTCTTTGATAAATTATATTTATTTACATTCAGCACTGAGCTCACATTTTCCACAATTTCTAAGTCATGCAGTTTCCCACCATCATGATTCTGAGGTTTCCAGATTCCACAAAATCTCCTCTACACATAAATTTTAAAAAAATCTCTTCTGACATAATTTTCTGACGAGATACATGTATAAATTTAAAAAAAAAAAAAAAAAAATCACCATTTCACAATACGAAACTTTTTTGCCTCCCCTTGATATAAAAGCTTAAATAAACAATCTGCAATTATTATCATATCTCATCATGGAAGATCTAGATAGCTGAGACTGTTTTGACAAAAACAAGATACAGCATGGCTGGTTCTTACAATGACTGAGACAAGAGTTTAAAAGTAAAAGTAATGACATTACCCTGAAAATAGCCTTGAGAACTCGCAGGGTTATAAAGGAACCTGTTTAAAAGCAGCAGGCCTCGACTCGATCTTTGTCCCTTCATTTCTTTTCATCATCTCCCTTTGAACTGACAACTCTTGGATCTTTTTTTCTTCATTTTTTCCCTTCATATCCCCTTTCCATTAACTGTCAATACACCTCTGTCATTCTTTTCTCGCAGGTCTGTTGCCGGCCTTGACAAGGAGCCGGATTTGGTACACATGGAGGCTCATACACCGGATGGAAGTAAGTGTCTTCACCAACACAAAACCCAGTAATGAACAGTTCTCTGGAGGAGAGAATTCCTCCTGCAGAAAACACCCAGGTTTCCCCAGGGAAACGGCACCGGCTCGCTGCATCAATAAACCAGATTTCTGATGAATATGGCCTTTCTTCTGTTCCCTTTTCACTGTCTGAATGTCAGCACCATAACTCTGAATGGCAGCACCGCCAAGGTTTTCCATAGGTGACACAGGTGAATCTGTTTGCACCAGTCACAGGAGCTTCACTGCAAGATACAAGCTTTTTTTTTTAAAAAACTTTTTTCTTTTTTTTATCACTGCAGTGTGATTGACAGGCAGAGACGCTTGTTTGTGGCATCTGCACAATAAGCACAAATCAGGTGCTACAAAGAGAAGCAAATTAGCTAGAGAAAATGTCAGACTGCAGGAGTGCAACCCTTCACAGTTTGAGCAAGGAATATCATTTGATCTAATTGAGAGGGAAACGTTTAGCATATAAAGAAGCCTTCGGTTTATTTATTTGGGTTTGCTGCAGCGCTACATGCTATATGACAAGAAAAAGAGTGCTTTTCTATGTGTTCTTGTGGCAGATGTGCAGTATGTCACGTGCAGAGCTCAGATGTGCACAGAAGCTAACAGGAACTACCCTTTCCATGGATACGTTGACATCAGCTCTTTGGTGGTGCAGGACGACTACATATTCATACAGGTAGGCCTCTGCACAGTCACTACCTACAGCGTGACGGATTATGGATGCAAATAGAAAAATGTGTAAAATACATCCTGCATTGATTTAGGAGCCACGGTAAGTCGTGTGTTTGTTGTCAAATGCAGGTTGTGGATTGTATTGGGTTTTATGACTATTAAGTTTAATGGCTCATTGTGTTGCATGTTAATTTGTTAAGCTGTACTGTGAGCAGCTTTTGTACACTAAGGGGAATAAAGACCTTACAAATGCACAAGTTAGAACCGCCTTCTAGTGGTTTAGGCTAAAATGTCGGCAAACAGGTTAAAGGAGACTCAGAAGATGTTGTTAGTTTAGTTTCCATTTAACCAATTGAACCCCAAAACTTCTGGCAGGTTTAAAATGCATATTTTCCTTTTAAAATCATCAAAATCATACCATTAATTACAGCCTGAAGCTTTATTTATTTATTTTTAAACTCTTTGGATTTTCACCTTTCCTAAAGTCTTTGAAGTTTTTTTTTTTCATTTTCTGTGGTTTATAGCATTCTAACTGCGCCATTCTGCACAGAAGACATTCCTGAGTTCTGTCTCCTTCATAGTTGTTCTGTTCCTATAAAAGTGTAGGAGTTTATATTGCAGTAAAAAATTTGCACAAAATAAAGAAAACTATAGAGAAAAGATGAGGAAAAGTGCCCAGAAACTGCTTCGGGATAACAAAGTTGAGTAGAAACAGAAAAAGAAAGATATTTTTTCATTTTTCTGCAAATTAGTTTCCTTTGGTGTTGACTTAAACCTCCAAAAATGACTCCATAAAAAAAAAAATGTTCAGAAACTGATTGGCTATCAGAGGGTTAATTTAAATAATTAAACCTATACATTTTTTGATGGAATCTGAAAATATTTTGAGGGGAGAGAGAATGATATATGCAGGATAACAATGAACAACACTATGCAACAGTGCACAGTGAATAGCTGTTTTTCTGGTGGTAACCCTGAGTTTCCATGACTTGATGATTGTAATTAACCCTCTGAACTGATCTCACAATAGAATAGAAGGATAAACTTTATTGATCCCACAGTGGGGAAAGTTCACCGTTACAGCAGCTCCAAAGAAAAAGTATAGACAGTGCAGGAATAGATAGAAAAAAGAAACACAGTACAAAAATTGCAGAAAAAAACATTATATACAGGTGATTTTTTTAATTTAATTTTTTTTTATAAATATCATGTTGAAGATTATATACAAGCCTATATGCTTTCATTGGTGTTCTGTTGTCACCTGTTGATCAGGTAGATTATGCTTTTCCAGAGCCTGTCTGCCGGAAAAATTGGTATATAGTTTCATCAATGAAAAAGTGACGAGACCAATGAGATCTAACCAAAACAAGCTTAAACAAGCTGAAAGTCATATCATACATAGAGTCAGTCATCAATTCTCAGATGGGTTTTTTCTATGTGAAACACATGATACATATCTGTTTTGATTGAAGATTCACATGAAAACTTGGCTGAATTCAGGTGTTTCATTTTACTTGACTAAAACACCAGTGTAAAAATCCTTTTTGCTTTAACCTCAACTGAACATTTTTGCTTTGTTTTCCTGTGAATCCAGATTAGTTTTAGTATTCTTCTGGGCCACTGACTGTTGTGTCATATTAATCATGATTTGTGTGACAGAAAAATCTGAAATGGAAATGTTCTGAATCCTAAAGTAACACAGATGCAATTTATGGCTTGTATCCTAATTTCCTCCACAGTGTGAATATTATTTACTTTGACATTGTGCAAATGAGGTTTCATGCGCTTTAAAAGTCGACTGGAAAAGTCGGGATAATTACACGGCTTGTCCGCGGCAACACCAATTTTATTCAAATTTGCGTCCAACAAAACTACTGTGAAGCTTCATGTCTGTTTGCAGCTCCTGTATTCATGAGGAAATAGGGTCTTGTTCGGTTTTTCTGGTTGCACCTCTTCAGATAAATCTTGTTGCAGAGGTGTCTATGAGGCCGGCACATGTCAAACACTGCAACTGCTTCTCGCACCACCGCCGACTACTTCACATTCACTATTTTCACAACTTGTGCAGCTTCAGTCTGTTTCTCTGGTGAGTGGATGACCCATGTCTTCCAAAAGCCTTCCCTGACTCTACTACAGTGAACTAGTACGTGCCATTTATAAAATCCTCCACATTTCGACCCCGTTCACCTCTTCCACAGTCCACCAAGCATCACACAGTCTGAGAAACTGAGCCTCCCTGCTGTGCTACATGTACTTTACAAATGCACTTTTGTGTGACCGAGTGTTCTGCACCAGCTAATAATTTATAAAGGGGGAAGATTCAGACTAAATTCCACCTCTCATGATCATTTTCAGCGGTTTTCCTTGCAGCTGTTCAATCCCTCTAAATGTTTTATTGAGCTGAGAACAGGGATTTTTCCAGAAATCTACTTACCTGAGCCACCTGCAGGCAATAGGAACCATCTCACCGACCTTGGCAGCACATTAGACAAAGAAATAGAGTTGTTTTCCAAAGATCCTTCAATCCCGTTTGACCTCTTCTAAGTCTTTCAAGTAAACTCACAAGCACTCAGCCTAAACCTCCCCTTCAGTTCAAGCACCTCCACGTTTTAACACGTATGCGTCACAGACGGAAGAACCTGAAAGAGATGGGGGAAGAAAAAAAATCAATCATACCAATTCCTCTTAAAGTTCAGACCGCCTCTGGTTACCTGGCCATCGATCTCCTGCTCCTTCACCTCGATTGCAGGTGGGACTGTTTCTGCACTGCTCAACTGCTAAGACCGCTGTATTTCCTCTCAGAGCTTGTTTTGTCTGTGCTGAGCCACTTACAGGATCAGTAAAAGAATCAGCTCTGTCATATAACATTAATGCTGATATCGCTTCTCTTCAGCGGGAGAGCCACAAGTTTTGATTCCAAGGTTTTCCTCTAATGAATGTCATGTCGTTATTGACAGTGAGGAAAAGTGGGTTATGAAGCTGTGGCCTCGAGGCTAATGACAATCCAGCAGCAGCCAGCGGTCCTCTGCTGTCTCGATGCATAAGCTAACGGTGTTTGTAAAGGGTCTAGACCATTAAAGACAACTTTTTTTTTTCCTACACAGCAGATGAGGCTCAGTTAGGCAACTTAAAGATTTCTCCTGACAAAGAATAATGAGACTATTGATTGTCCTACGAGATATTTACCAAAGTCCACTTTGAAACAGCCAAGTGCCTTGACACCTAAGGAGGGCTGCATCCTCTGAATGCAACTCTGGGAGAAGAAAAAAAAAAGAAAAGATAAGCTCTTTGGGTATGCAGCATCGCCTTGGAAATCAAGAGGACAAAGAAAACGAGAGCAGGATGGATGTGCACTTTCAATCGCCATTTTTTCCCCCCAAAGTCTCATTGTTAAAGTCATATGGGTTGGTCACAGTTTATTGGTTTAAATCAACATTTACAGTCAATTATTTTAGAAACTCAAGGATTTGTATTTTTTATATTTAAAAAAAGAAAAGGGAACCAAGAAAGAAAGAACATTACAAATAAAAAAGGGAAGCAAAATTATGAATATACAAATTAATTCTCCTGAAATATCCTAGAAAAATCTCAGAGAAGTGTAGTCTAACTCACTGAATATAGACTTCTTGTTACAGCAGGTTCAAAAGGCTCAGGAAATGAAACACAACACAGTAAACGTTTTTAAAAATGTTTTTATTAACAACAAGAAACTCAATACAGGAACCGGAACTTGAATCTTAGACAAAGAAGAACTGAACTACTACTAGAACTAAGAAACAAACCCATCTAGCGATACAGAGGAATAACTACATGAATATGGAAACTGAAACTAAGGTTAACCCACATATGGTAACACCAAGGTAGGGAAACAACTGAAAATACAACACTAACCCAGCCTAGACTACCAGTAATTATGAGCTGAAACCCCAGACTAAAGTTATCCTATGCAAAGCATAAAATACATTAAGTTAAATACGGAACGCTGATTATTTAATTCGACGTATTAACAATACAAAGAGTCTGGTGATACTAGGGCTTGGAGACTTAACTGATGCGCTGAAAACAGTCCTTTTGGCTTGACTTTATCCAGAACTCTCCCTCCTGGTGTTCGCCATGTGTTTGGTAATTTGTTGTCAGTAGAACCCGGTCGTGGCAGATGTTTCCAGAGAAAGTCCTCTTTCCAGGTGTACGCTGATGTTCCCAGGTTAAGCTGGCGACAGGTGGAGATCCTCCGGAGAAGAAAGCAGAATCTGTGGTGGGGCGGAAAACCAGCAGACGAAGGAACCCAGGCAACTCAGCAGGCAGGAATCAGCTTTCTAAACACAGAAAACAGAATTACTGGCAATTCTAGGCTGGTGGCAAAGACAGTTCTACTCCCAGCACTAACTGGAGATTAGACAACGGTCCAGCTTCAAATGACGGCTGCTATCTGCTTTTATAGAGACGTTCAGAGACCAGTCACTCAGCTCCACCTGCAGCTCGTCTGCTGATTAAGATGCAATACACCTGCTGCCAGCTTCACCTAGAACACACCTAGGAGAGAGAGAGAGAGAGAGAGCAGGAAGCACTACCACAGTCCACAGCCTTAAGCTGTGGCTGTGACACTTCTGGTATAAACCTGCTATTTCCACCACATATTTCACACAACATTCTCCTCCCCATCCGCTGTCTGTATGTTTTCAAAATCTTCTTCACACTAGAAGGAACAACAACAACAACAACAACAACCTCGGAGCAGAAAAAAAAATGGCAATTTAAAGTTTTGATAATGATTTGGACACAAAATTATCCATTTCAGTGGCAGTGCTTGCATCCCTTTATACAAATGTTTCACCAACACAAGTTAACACAACACTGCTAACACCCCCAAGTGCATTTCCATCAGACTTGCAGTGAACTTTTTCTCCCAATTGTGGCAGCTTGTTTTTTACACTGCGATTCTTTCTCTTTTATCTGGAGCAGGTTTTTCTTCCATGTTCGCCATCATGTGCTTAGCTGCTGTAGCCAACTCCATCTCCGCTGCCACAGTTCCTTCCTGCTTCAGCTTCAGCAAACCAATCATTGCTGGCTGGTGTAAAATGCATCGCTGCTCGTGCACTAGTGCAGACATGCGTCCTGCTGTAGGTGACTGACTACAGCTAGCTCACGACCAAAGAGTTTTGCATGGAATACACTGCTTTACAGTCGAGTAGAGTAAAACGTAAATGTCCATCAGGTGTCGTTTCAGTTACAGTCGGTCATCCAGTACATATGAGATAAACACAGGGCAAAATCTGTATATTCTTTTCATTTTTTAGTTTTTTAGTCTTCTGTCTTTTGCTTTTTTGCTCGTATTTTTGTTGTTGCCTGTCTTCTAACATGTGCAGCACGGTGGTTGACTCCAGTTGCTCTATAAATAAATTGATTTGATAGCTCCCACACTGTCACTATAGATCATGGGAAAACAAAGAGATGCAATGACATCCGTGATTACAGTTTGTTTGGAAAAAAGCATAATATCAGATGGGATCAAAGACAGTCTGTATCTATTAGTGCTACTTATTGGAAATGAAACCTCCTCAAGATGGAAACAGGAACTAAATTTTTAATATTGAAACGTTCTGTAACCCCTCTGTGTGCAAACTACACCATGAAAATCATTTTCTTCAGTTTATTTTTTTTGGTCAGATGGTACAGATGCATTTACAAACCGCTTGCTTTAGCTTCCGTTGATCAAACCGTCTATTGATAACTAATCATAAGTTGAAAAGAACCTGTAGCAGCCTTTTTTCAGCACCATGGATGTTAGCTTTGTTGTTCTGTCTTGTTTTATGGTGGTTGACATGAAAAAAGTTTGGTTTTCTTTCTGATCTCTGAGCTGTGATGTTCAGAATATTACACCGCCATGCTGTGATGGTGATGCCAGGAACAGCAGGCATCTTTTACTGAATCAATTTGTGATCAATCCACCTCACGCTTGAATCACGCATTAATAGCAGATGAATTTTAGACATGAACAGTGATGATAAAGATACAGAAAAATGGAAATGCATGGAAGAAATAGCACATTGCACCATTTGATCCAAACAAATCCCCAGATAAAACAGTGTAACATCCTGTACAAAATTTAGTATTGGAGTGGTTTGCAGGAACCTTGTAATAAATCTCCAGTAGGACACTGCATGGAATGTATTGGTAGATGGTAGGGTGTACTTTGGCTCTGCAAGCTCCAAAAGACAGAAAAAACCTGTATTCGCTACATATATGTCAGAAAATGCATTGCAGATGAGCTGTTGTACCTGGTTGTTCCACAACATGGAACCTCTTACTGTTTATTACTGTAGTGATCAGAGGACACGGTTACTCCAATATTATGTGTCTGTAGCACAGGAACACAGTTGTAGGACCCTTGTTTTCTACTGAAATGGGCATACAGTGTGCCAATAACTGCTTTCTGTCCTGCAATTTAACTTGATTGCTAAGAGTAGAATGTCAAACAACTTGTGTAATGAGCATAAATAGGTAATTATCAGGTAAAATAATGATACAGTATTGTTTTAGTCCTCTTTGCTGTCCCAAAATCTCAATATGATGTTTTAAAGGCTGGAGAGAGCTGAGACAATATAATAAGCTTTAGTAACAAAAATGTACAGTGTTACAACAGCAAAGGTGATAGCAAAAACATTTAAGAAATATCAGCAGGGAAAAAAAAGATTTACATACAACACATCCCGTCTTTGACAATACTCTCTTTCTAGCTGAAAACATCAGAATTTTTTAGTGTTAAACAAATAGAACATGAGTCACATTCAGTGTTTGCGCAGTAACTGTCATTCATATTGGTCAAAATTGCAGTCCTTGCTTCACAAGGCTACCTGTTATTCTTTTAGTTATCCAATGCGATAGGTGGCGCTGTCTTAAAAAAGTAAGGGGTCCTACAAATGTGGTCTGCCAAGTGTGGACCTGAAAATGCTACTCGGTCATGCAGACTGCTGGCAGTTTATGGTGGCAAACAGAGAGCATTTTGAGGGTTTAGCTAGGAAAGGGCACCATGATAAAGACTTTTGTTGATGCTTAATGGTGTCTGGCCATAATACACGTATTTAAGACAAGCCAGGATTGACTTGTTCGGTGTTTTTTGACATATATAACAAAGGTGCCCTCGTGGCTCAAACGTGTTTCAGTTGACCAGAAACTGCAACATCAGCATCTGTTAAAAACTGATTGGTAGCGCTGGTGTGTTTTGATCAAGAAAAATGTTCAGAACTTGCATTTTTAACGTCCTGCCACAAATTGCACTCTCCCTTTACAACACCTGTGTGAGTGGATGTAAACAAAGCATCCGGCTTTGATTTATACTGCACTGATCAGTTAAAAAACGCCTTGATTGACCTCAGCGTCCCTATTAGTGGTGTGTGATACTGCAAGATTGGATATCAATCCGATACCAAGTAAATACAGGGCCAGTATAGCCGATACCGAAATCACAATGTGAGGGATGACCTCCTCAGACTATATTCATTTTTGACAGTTTGGTCCTAGTGTGGTGCTTCATACTGTGACAGGAGGAGCTCTGACACAGACAGTCAGGTCACCTGTTTGATGGAACTGCAGCAGGGCAGGCAAACAAGAGAGAAACTGCAACTAAAGTTTCGATCTCATTGCACTGGTATCGTTCAATATCAATACCAACGCTGGTATCGATATTATCAATATATTCCTATCCGTCCACTTCTAAACCCTATTCAGAAGAAGTGATTAATTAATAAATTGCATTTTCTGTGTTGCAGGTTCCCACATCAGGACGAGCCACCTACTATGTGTCCTACAAGAGAGACTCGTTCATACAAATCAAACTGCCGAAGTATTCATTGCCGAAGGTGAGCTGCAGCTGCACCTTTTTATTGGATGATTCATTCAAATCTGTTAAATCTCAGAAGAGTCAATCGTGGAGACATAATGTAAAATAATGTAGACTGGTTTAAAAAGAAGATTATTTTTCAGTCAAACTTTTCATAATCTGACTTTTACACGTAACAGCACATTTAGCCGCAGCTTACAGTCAGTCATCAAGCATTTATATTCACACTGCAGCATTGATCTCATGATCTCCCACCAGGTCAGCATGTTCTAATCCCTCACCTCTCCACCCACAGTCATAACTCCTCTTAATCTCTCCTCCCGATAGGATTTACACATTGTCAGCACTGATGAGAAGCAGGTATTTGCAGCGGTACAGGAGTGGAACCAGAACGACACCTATAACCTCTACCTGTCCGACACCCGAGGGATCTACTTCACCTTGGCAATGGAGAATGTCAAGACCACCAGGGGCATCGGAGGGAACCAGATGCTGGACCTGTACGAGGTAGGAACCCCATCAAATCCACTGCCCTTTAGGGGTGCATACAGTTTCACTGATTTAATCTATGAGACTATTACTTTTTTACTGCTTCTTAAGGTTTGACCATAAAGTACAGCCAGATGCATGTGTCGGCACACAGACAGTGGAGCGAAAAAAGTTTATGTTTCCCCAACAAAAACTGCAAAAAAATATGTGTTGATTACTTTTTCATAACAGGTAATAAAGCCTTTGAGTTGTAAAGCAGCAAAATACTTTATGTCAACCACAGAGCTAGATTTATTGGCTCTTTTGGAAGATTTAAGAACCAAGCTTGTAGAGGCTGCAACAAAACAGCTGAAACAAACAGTGAAAATGTGTGAAAACATTTTTTTTTTTTTTTTTTTTTTAATTGATGTTTTTGTTTTGCTTCTGTCACATTTTCCTTCACTGTAGGGTAATTTTTCTCTGCAATATAAAGTCCTGCTCCTCAGTGAAAAGAGCACAACCACAACTAGGAGAGAGAACTTTGCGAATATCTATTGTGCCCTATGCTAAATTTAGGATGTCATAAATCATGAAAAAAGAGAAAGTTTATGCCAATTTAAAATAAGAAATTGAACTTTAGTTTTTTTTTCTTTTTTGTGGCATTGTAACACCATCATACTGCACATTTCTGAGTTCTTTCTCCTTCATGGTTGTTCTGTTTCTATAGAGGTGCAGTACTTTCATATTGCAGTGAAAAATGAGCCCACAGTGAGGAAAAATGAGATATGAGCAAAATTCATTGGGGTTAGAGAGTTAATAGATTAATAGAAAGGTTTCTATTTTTCCACATTGAATGGATGTAGCAGTGTCAATTACTTCAGTTAGCTTTAATGATAAAATTTACATTCCCCTTTGTTTATATTTGCATTTATGTCTGACTGGTCCACACACAGATCCCCCTCTCTGTTTAGGCTACTTGGTTCCTTCCAGCTATTTGTAGCATTGTTGCTAGCTGTGGCATTGAGTGCTGCACATTTAGATAAATAATCAGGATTATGGTTGCTACAGTTAAATACGCATGATATTGATGTTTCAAATGTCGTACAATTGTAAAAGAGCTTACATAGATCAAATCTGTGATGTTAGATTAAACTGTGTATCAGCTGAAGAAGTTAGCTTTTTGCTTTTGTGATGATTGTCTGCTTTTCTGGAGTCTATGAGCTTGAAATTATACTTTTTCCCTTTAAACTTTCTCTATTCTAATTTCTGTCAAAGTGCAAAAATTAGGTCTACTAATACTCTAACTTTGTGCGTCTGATGATACAGTTTTTCTGCTGCAACTCAACCATTGTTTTCTGAGAGTAGGATTGCTGAGTAAAGAATAAGAAAGAATGGTGGATGTGTAATTACAAAATCATGTTTTTCCTTTTACATTGGGGGAAAGCAAATACTGAAGTCAATGTAATGTGCAGTATTATAATTTTTATGTTCAATATTTCAATTTTATGTGCGATGTAATGTTACTTTATTAGCTCAGCATCATTACTTCTAAATTTTCTATTTTCTAGCCAGTTTAGCTTATTTGTTTTTATTATTAGTAATGTATTTCTTTTTGCTTTTCTACTACTGTGTGACTTAATTTAAAATTCATTTGCAGCAATGCAAACAATTAATTTTAGGGGAATCAAATGATTTAAGTAGATCTAACTTAAATTAGCATCAATAATACTTGTTGACCTAATTTGGATAAACATAATTCAAATATATATTTCAAATTCAAATGCACAGTTTAAATTGGTCCCAAACTCCTTCTTGGTTAGTGTGTCTGATTTGGTATGCTGTGGAAAATGAGTGGAGACTACACATCTGGAAATTATAGTGTGTCTGTAAAGAAACGTTCAGCACAGCAGGAGTTTAAAGAACCGTTTTATTTATATTTAACCTCTAGGAGATGTTCTAAGTTCTGGTGAATTCTCATTTTAATGCAGATTTGTACATTAGCGGAAATGTAGCACAGCATGAAAGTGAAAGTAGCGCTCGTATAATCATGCAGGCTGGGGATGATTCAGGAACAAGATCAGCATATGAGAACACTTTTACTTTAATAAAACTGTAAATTAATAAGAGTTTCAGAATATAAAGGGACTTAACATTAGTGGTTAAACTACAGGACATTGATATCAGTGTTAGCTTGTGGTCTTTGGCTTTTATTAGCAGGTACTTTATTGTTTCCTCCAAACCAGTTAACACTACAACTCTGAAATAAGTCCTACAAAATCGTATCAGGAGATTTAAGAGTTAAATAGACTCAGTAATTTGACTTGTTGCTGCATGTTGAGCGTCATTTGTACAATCAAACTGCCTAAATGTTCTCTGTCGAAGTTACACTCAAGCACATTTGTACTTGGTGATTATGATTCATAGAAATCAGTTTAGTTTCATAATGAATTAATTATAAAGGTAATTAAGTAATTCCATGTACCTGAATATTTTTAACTTTTAAACTGTTGCTGTCACAACAGTGAATTGAATCTACACTGGTGAAAAAAGGGCATTTTACTGTTTGTTTTTCAAAAGACTTGGCAGAAAATCCTACTTTTGCAAACAAGACACTTATTACAGATAGCAAATAAGTAGATGAGTGTTAATGAGATATGCAAGAAATATCAGGATCAATAATAGATTTTAAATTGTAAATGAATAAATGAACTCCTGTGTAGATGTAATCTATGTTGCAAGTAAAGATGAATAATGAATGGAACCTTTTTATGATAAGAAGAGATTGCAAAACTGTGCTCCCTTAAACAAAAGTCTCCTAGTGAGTGTTTAATTGAACATTTTCGTGAATCCAGCCTTGGATTTACTGAGTTATAGTGCATTGTTTTAAAAACAAAACACAGCACATTGAAATGCACAAAAAACAGCTAAAATGTCTTTTTCTTGTTGCATAAAATTTTGTATTAACTTCTACAAATTTAAACTGTGAACTAATCAAAATCCGGCATCAAAATTAACTATGTTCAGGCGCTTATGATTAAATGTGTTATAAATTCGGATTTTCATGCCCCGTTGCACAAAATGAGCATATTGTATCTCGGAGGGGAGCATCAACAGGGCTGTTAATCAGTACCACAGAACCACCAATTACTTTGCTGCTGCTCCCTCACTTTTTAAAGGCCCCCTTCGGATTCAAATGGAAACAACAAGTCTTTGTAAAAAGTCCTTGCACCAAGTTTACCCATTTGGCTGTGTAATGATTTACGCTTGCATTAATTTTGACCCCTCCCTGTGAGTTCTACCAACTTTATTGAAGTGAAAAACAGCTGCTGCTACTTTTTAAATGCAGGAACACACACTAAACGGCAGCCAATGTAAATCCATCCATTATCTATACACCGCTTAATCCTCACTAGGGTCGCGGGGGGGCTGGAGCCTATCCCAGCTGACTCGGGCGAAGGCAGGGGACACCCTAGACAGGTCACCAGTCTGTCACAGGGCTACATACAGAGACAAACAATCACTCTCACATTCACACCTACGGGCAGTTTAGAATAATCAATTAACCTCAGCATATTTTTGGACTGTGGGAGGAAGCCGGAGTACCCGGAGAAAACCCACGCATGCACAGGGAGAACATGCAAACTCCATGCAGAAAGATCCCGGGAAAGCCGGGACGTGAACCAGGGACCTTCTTGCTGCAAGGCGAAAGTGCTAACCACTACGCCACTGTGCAGCCCCGCCAATGTAAATGTAGCTGAAATATTTTAAAGGTAGTAATAAATATTCCTTTAAAAAAATGGTAAATATGAATTTGAATTAAGCTTTTTAGCCACACAAATGAGATATTCAACAGCTCAACATGCAGTTACTCATCAATATTATTACCACTTAAAAGCGTTACTCAGTGCTTCTGTCTGATCTTTGCTCCAATTGGCAGGCAAATAAATGTGATATTTATCAAGTGTTCATTATTACTACAGGTAATGAAGTGACAGTGATTTTAATTGAGTATTTTTTTTTCACTTTAAGGTCCACAGTACATGAGACTTTCATTTGTTTAAAGCTGGCACAATAAGTGGCCTTTAAATTTGCTTGAATTCATTCGTATGGCAAGAGTCTCTATGTCGTTGTATTTTTGTCTTCCAAATGAGCCAAGACAGTTGATGAAAGTGTCTATTAATGTGACAGGGTTTACAGCTCAAACACTAACTCTGCTAACGTTATAAAGGGATCAATGAAAACTGTGGTTGTGACATGAGATGTATGCATTCACAGACTTGCTGTGGAGTTTGTGTTACAGTCACTCGTCTGATACAGATGCAATCCAGGTCGTGGTCGTCCATCTTCGTGACAGCAGACATATTCAGTGTAAAGAGCATGCTTAATGGGGCTCGCTGCCATGCACCTCTGGACTTGTAATGACCTTGTTAGCTTAGCGGCTACCTGCTGCCGCCTGTGTTTGCATTCATGGCGGCACAGCAGAATTCCCTCCGTCTCCCCCCAGTGAACCAGTTTATCACTCCCACACTGGCAGGTGTGACTGAGAGAGTGAAGGAATGGAGTGAGATATTGGCCAGCAGCAGTGGCAGTGCTGTGGTAATTAACAATGCCATTACTTCTCCTGCACAGTATGCGGATGTGAATTCGGGCCTGAGTGCAGCTCCTATTTCCGTGCAGCTGTAGTTAAGGCGTTTCAGCGTACAGCTCTAGATGATAAGGCTTTAATTGCGCCCGTCACACGGCTACAGCTCCATTCCTGATCTGAACCTAAACAAGAGATGGATGATACACTGCTGTCTCCGATAAATCAGAGCCATTACACAGGAGAAGATGTATGCTATGGAACTCATCCCATTTATTGTTGTTAGAGCCTGACAAACTGCGCTTCACACATCTAATGTTCCAGAGAGACAGTCAGACCAGAGCAGACGGCAAACTACGACAAAGTTGTTTTGTTCCTCCACTTAGAAGTCATGTCTCTCCCCAGAGGGCCTCTGCTCTCTCCGCAACCTCCCTCACCGAAATCAATTATTATTTTTTCCACACAGAAAATTGCACAATTATCTCCTAAATTAGAGGGATTATTTTATTGTCAGTCAGATTGGAAAAAGGCAATTTCTGTAATCATGAGCCTTTGTTGTGCAAACTAATTTTCTGTTGACATCAGGGCTCTACATCACATGCTAAGCTTCCCTTCAGTCTGAGAGGTGGTTTAGCAGGTGGCTTTCCCAAAATTAGTACTGTGATTGGCTGAGGTTGACTGTATCAGAAATCATTTATCTCCCTGTCGCTTCAGTATAAACAGCTCCAGATGATTGACTGAAGACATGAAGTGGATTGTTGTTGGTGGAGACTATGGGATGATCTGGATGATGATGCTGATGCTTGCGATGATGATCTGTTTTCCTGCCAGTAAGCTTCAAACACACAAGCTGTGATTTAACAAATTAGTCATAAAATATATTGCTAAATTGCTTCACTTTAAATAATTGGCAATTTCCCAGTGTTCAATAAAGACCCTCCATCTTCAGGAAAATGTGTCTTCCTCAGATTGGCAGCCATGTTTTCATGTAATAAACACGTGGGTTTTAGCTGATGGATGCACTTCTGTCAGACGCCGGTCAAAAGGTCATGTTGTTAAATATATCTGTGGATGTTGTTGATGAATTTTAAAAAAAAAAATCTTGCAGTGGGCTTTTGTCTGCAGAATTTGGAGCAGATTTAAAGTTGCACTGATGAGTTTAAAGCTGCACTGTATCTTTATATAAACAAAGCCAATGTCATGCTATGACTTCCCTAGAAATGATTAGCATTCAGGATGTTACAATGAACTCTCCCACTCCCTTGTTTAGCCTTTATAGTTAATTATTTTGGCTTTACCCCCTACAAACTCTGCATTCACCAACATGGTTTCATGCTAGATTAGTTTTCAGCTAAACATGTCTAAGCCCAAACGTACCAGCTTTTAAAGTGAACAGAAGACTTCAGAATATATTTTATTGCACAGTGTACATAGTTTTGCAAGAATAACCCGAAGAACGGTTTGATGACCAACTTTCCAAGAACAAAAACCTACTAGGGATAAAGACAAAACAGTTAACCTAAAAACAAGAATGCATTCATGTAAAATAACCAAACAGACAGTTACCATATAAATAAATGAGAACCTAAGAGCTTATAATTCATTTTGTTGACACTACATTAAAGCCACCTGTCAGCAGGTGGATGGATGAGGCAGCAGGCGAATAGTCAGTTCTTGAAATTGATGTTGGAAACAGGAAAAATGTGCAGCTTGAGGATCTGAAAGACACTGACAAACTGTGGTGGTAGAAAATGGTCCAAGGAAGATCAGCCAGTAAATTGGTAATAAGGCATATAAAGGCTCTGATCCCACAGAAGAGCTACTGTAGCACTTAATATTGCTCTCATGTAAAGGAGTCAGAACATCAGTCAGAGTGTCCATGCTGACTCCTGTTCACCACTGAAAGCTCCTATAACATCAGAGCTGGACCATGGAGAAATAGAAGAAAGTGTCCTGTCCCAAATCACAGTTTGTCATTTTCCTGGAGAAGAGATGGCAGCAAGATGGAAAAAAAGTTGTGCCAGTGGAGGCAGTGTGATGCTCTGGATGATGTCCTGCTGGGAAACCTTGAGTCCTGCGTTCATGTGGATGTTACTTACACATAAATATTACTGCAGAACACAGCCAGCACTTCATGACAGCTTTATTCACGGATGGACTCGTTCAGCATGATAATTCTCCCTGCTACGTCTTTTTTTGGTGTTTTCAACTTGTTTTCAACAATCCATCCATTCAACTTTTAGTGCCAATTAGCACTGAAACTAGTTAGTGCAAAATTAACAAAACAATTTCTTTTTGTTTTTTTTAACCTTTATTTACCCAGGTAGGTCAGTTGAGAAGTAGTTCTCGTTTACATTCAGATTTTTTATTTTGTTGGTCAGATAAAGGCAAACTGAGGATGAACAAAAGACATTTCAAAGGGAGACTACATGTGCTTTGAGTCGGATAGTACAAAGAATCCAATTCCACACAATCAAGTGAGAAAGAATAAAAACCCTTTGTTAAATAAGTGGCAGTGCATTATTTAAAAAATGCCACAATGCGTGTCAGCAGTGCTTATACATAATGTATTGTGTCTCTATTGTAAAGCCAAATAAATGGAAGCACTGCCTCACAGATACAGTAAATTAATTTCATATTGATGCTGAACTGCCGGGGTTGCATTTCATTTGTCTTATATGTGTGTGAAAAAGAACAAAAGGGGGTCATGCAAGTCAAACCCCCTCCCCTTCCTTTTCTGTGTTATTTAAGAATTCCCTGTTGTATGATAATTGGAAAGCCAGCAGAGTGCCGTGCAGAATGTAGTATCAGCAAATAGAGATGTTTGTTTACTGGGTATTGTAGAAATATAAAATATTCAACATAAGGTCTTGCACTGTTCATTCTTTATGGACACAGTTATGACTCATGCTTGCCTCACGGATGGCAGCAGAAGTTATGAAAGCAGCGGGGTGTTCACTATCTTTGCTTGCATGCAACAGAGCAGTCATCAGGCTTTATTCCTCAAATTCTCAGCTGGATTGAGGTGTGGGCTATGACTTGGTCTCTCCAGAGCATTTCCCTTGTTGTCTTTAAACCATTTCTGTGTAGCTTTGGCTGTTTGCTCCAGCTCATTGTCTTGCTGGAAAACAAATCTTCTCTCATGTTGCAATTCTCTTGCACACTGCATCTGGTTTTCCTCTAGTATTTCCCTGTAGTTTCTTGCATTCCTTTTACCCACTGCCTTTACAAACCTTTCCGGGCCTGCAGCCAAGAAGCATCCCCACGTCATGATGCTGCCACCACCATGCTTCACGATGGGGATGGTGTGTTTGTGATGTGTGTGTTCACCATTCATTCTTTATGGACAAAGTTATGACTCATGCTTGCATCAGGGATGGTAGCAGAAGTTATTAAAAGCAGCGGGGTGTTCACTGTCTCTGTTCACATGCTACAGCTAATAGCAGAAAGCATTGCTGCTCGAAGGCAGCGAGTTTCAGAGTAATCTGTGCCATGGAACAGAGTCTGCGTCCTTCGTTGTGAAGGAAGTAGTGTGGGTGGTGAGAGTGACGGATGGAGAGGATTGCATGCTGATGGACATGTGTGGTCTCCTGGGTTGTGTGCAGGTGTGTGTGTGTGTGTGTGTGTTACAGAGGAGGTGGAGGCAATAAATAATTACCACAGTGATTGACAGGTCTGGTTGGATAAGGACGGGAGGCCGTATCCGTCCTAGGTGCCACGTCTCTATGACAATGTCAAATGCGCTGCCTATTAGTGCCACTTATACAGACGTGCCCCTTCAGGGAGGCGAGCACATCCGAGTGGAGCCCTTCACTATGGCAACCATTCGGAGCAACTATGTCCTTTCCGTTGCATATCATGCTCTGGTTTTGGCTGAGGGATATGTCGAATCCCTGAGAGACAGCTAGCAGGGCATATTTGGGGAGAGAAGTCTGCAGGAGTGTGTTTCTGTGTGTGTGATTCAGTGTCACTTGTGTGCGGCCATCATATTGTACCGTCTGGATTGCTGAAACGTGTGAGGGTATAATTACAGATCGCACTTACCACACTATAAGAAAATACAGTGATGCTGTCTGCGGGACTGTCAGCCACAGAAAAGACAGGACGAGCAAGCCATTTGCATTTAACTAGTGTTGTGAAGATTGCTGCCTCAATACACAAAATGCCTGTTCTGATGAGAGCACTGGGTATGTTTTTTTTTTCATCTGCAGCTGAGAGCTTTCACTGTTAGGGGAGATGGGAAGAGAGTGAGGCATAAAATGCTCCCTTCTGGTTTGTATTAAGAGGATAAAGTTTTTTATGTTTGTGTGTCCATTAGGTGTCAGGAATTAAAGGCATGCTAATCGCTAACAAGAGGCAAGACAATCAGGTGAAGACGTACATCACCTACAACAAAGGCAGAGACTGGAGGCTCCTGCAGGCTCCAGCTGCTGACCTGGATGGGAATGACATCCACTGCATACTGGTAAGATGCAGGACTGTCTGTTTACTGGAGCTCAAAACTGTTTCTCTTTACAGGGAGATGCAAGTACATAATGTGAAACTGGGTGAGACAAAGCCAGAATTTAGGACTTCATTGTGTCACTTTATAAGTGATAACAAACAGCTTTATTAGTGGTTTATTGACCCATAAACTATTAAAAGAAGCACTTTTTGTTTGTTTTGCTTGTGTTCCAGTTTCCTTCTCTGGTTTGCACACCTTTTTATTTATTTATTTGACAGGGACAGTGCACATTAATGACCGTCTATTTGCACAGCAATGGACGTGAATATGCTGGATTATGGCAATAATGCTAATTTACATCCGCAGTCCCTAGGCAGGTAAAAAAAAAACTGAGAAAAGACATAACAGTGATACATAGGACACTAAGTCACAATAAACGTACACTGCAAAAAATACATAGAGAAAACATTACAATACATACAATACATACAATACATACAATAAAACACAGGACGCAGTAAAGGGACAATAGGTCACCATAAAAGCACATTAAAAAAAGTACACAAAGAAGTAGCCTTCTTCATACTTTCACTTCAGTGTGTCACACTAAGTAAAATATTTCTCAGGATTACTTTTGGTTAACCTAACAACTTTGGATTACCATTTAGACATGCAAAACATAAACAGACATTTCAATTAAGTTTCACGTTGCAGTTTTTCTTCTGCTTTTTTCTACAAATCCAAATTGGTTCAAAATATCTGTTTTTGCTCCCCTTGAATATTAATATTTGGTCTTGACTCAAAAAAAAACCGTCAACAGTCAATCACTGGGCCTCACGTGCACTTTTGTCACAACTACCAGTCCCTGCCTACCACTACTTAATACTGTCTCATAATACAGCTCAGGAAACATTATTTCATTAAACAGTATAAGTAGCGCACAAAAAAAAATCCCACCTTTCTGTGCCTCTGTATTCCCTAATTATAGTAAACATACATTTCAAACATAAAGTGTTTAAAATCAATTTTGTACCAGAAAATTAATAGATAAGTGTAATAAACAAAATGATAAAATGACAAAATGATATGATTCGCCAACTAGTACTGTCATGGTTCCAAACAAGACAACTGATACATTCGCATTAAAACTGATTTTATGTGAAACGTGTGTGGGAAGTGGTGTGATAGCATCAGTAGCAGAATTTCAGATGATCTTAAATGACTGAAAGTAAATACTGCAGCAAAGAAAACCACTGGACTCCTGTTGTGACAATGCTCCCATAAAAAAGTGATAAAGAAGGCAATATACAGTGCCTATAAAAAGTATTCACCCTCTCTTGGAAGTTGTACTATTTTATAGCGCATCAACATTGAATCATGGTCAATATAATTTGGCTTTTTTGTTCAGTAGAATTTACCAAAAGAAAGCTCCTTTATGTGAAAGTGAAAACAGATTTCTGAAAAATAATGTCAGTTAAAAGTAGCAAATGTAAAATAATTGATTGCATAAGTATTCACCCCCTTATTCAATAAATGCACCTTTGATTGCCGTCACAGCATTGAGTCTGTGTGGATAGGTCTCAATCAGTCCAAACATCTGGACACAAACATTTTACCTCATTCTTTCTTTGAAAAAGTGTCAAGTTGCATGGGGATCTTGAGTGAGCAGCCCTTTTCAAGCCCAGCCACAAATTCTCACTTGAAGTGAGATTTGGGCTCTGACTCAGCCACTTCAGAACTTTCATCTTGTCTTCTCAACCATTACTTTAGTTTTTGCTTTTCACTTGACGTCATTATCTTAATGCAAAGCAAATCTTCTTCCAAGTCACAGTTCTCTTGCAGACTGCATCAGGTTGTCCTTCAGGACGTCTCTATACTTTGCTGTATTCATTTTGTCCTCTACCTTTACAAGTGTCATGATGCTGCCACCACCATGCTTCACATCATGATGCTGCCACCACCATGCTTCACATCATGATGCTGCCACCACCATGCTTCACATCATGATGCTGCCACCACCATGCTTCATATCATGATGCTGCCACTGCCGTGCTTCACAATGGGGATGATGTGTTTGTGATGATGTGCAGTGTTTGATGTCTGCCAAACATAACAACTAATCCGATAGCTTACAATCTCACCTTTGGCCTTATTATAGACCAAAAAACTTGCTTCCAGCTGACTTCAGACTCCCACATGTCTTGTGGTGAACTGTAGTCTAGATTTAATACGAGCTTTTTTCATCCGTGACTTGCCACTCTCCCATTAATCTTTGACTGATGAAGAACAGGCAATAGCACAGCCTCTCCCATCTCAGCTGCTGAAGTTTGTAACTCCTTCTGAGTAGTCATAGGTGTCTTGGTGGCCTCAATTTCCAGTCTTTTTCTTGCTCAGTCACTCAGTTTTGAAGACGACCTGCTCTCTGCAGATTTACACGTCACATATTCCTTTCATTTCTTGATGATACTACCTACTCATACCCTACCCTACCGCACCTCATACCCTACTCTAGCTGATATTTAGTAACTTGGATTTTTTTAAAAAAAAATTTTTTTGTATCCATCCCATAATTTATGCTTTTTAATAACCTTTTTCATAGGGTTGCATGAAGTGTTCTTTTGTCTTCATGGTGTAGTTATATCCAGGAGCACTGATTCACCAGTGACTGGACCTTCAAGATACAGGTGTCTTTATACTACAATCACTGTGACACATTCAATGCATTCAGACGATCTCTGCTTCACTAACTGTGTGACCTCTAGCTATAACTGGCTGCGCCTGTGTTGAATTAGTTGAGTCACTTTATACATGGGTGAATACTTATGCAGTTACTAATTTTACATTTTGTATTTTTAATTTATTGTCATTACTTTGTAGTTTTAAGAATCAGTCACTTTGACATGAAATAATGTTTTTTGATAAATTCTTGTCAAAAAGACGAATTAAATTTACCATGATTCAATGTCGAAATGCAACGTAAGGGGAAATCTTTTAATTAGGGGGTGACACTTCAGTGGGATTTGTGGCAGGTGGATATGTAGCAGAATTCTCCTTTAACTTGTGGAAAAGTGCAGCTCTTTTCCACCACAACCCACATGTTAGGATGTAATTTTGACTTCCAACTGCAGATTTGGGTTGCTATTTTTAATATTATTTACGATCCAGTGTTGAGAGAAGGAGAAAATACACTGATGAGAGAGAAACCCAACAGCTGTTCACACAATGGTAAAACAAAATTTACTGCTGCATATAGTTGTTTTTAGTTTCAAACACAAACAAAAGTTCGAGTTCTGTTTTTCACAGCGAGGCAGATCAGGTGCTCGACTGGCAGATCCAGATTTGCTGCATGTATTAACATCCCTTCCTCATTAGACAGCCTCCCTGCAACTAAAGCTAACAGGCCCACTGTTAGGAGGAATCATGTTGGAGACATTAGAAGGACTTCATGCTGTTTAGGAGGTGATTTCAGGGTCATGCGCTGTGACTTGCAGGTTCCTCGTGCTTGCGCATTCATGTGACATTTTAATTACTGCTGTAGATTCCTTTTGATTACCCTGTTCAGTCCCACTGCCCTTGATGTCTCTACACTGGTGACACGCTGTCTGCTGCAAACATGAAAGCAAACACATCTTTTCTTTTTTTTTCTCTGCGCTGTGAACAAATGCAATTGTCTTGTGTTGCGTGCATGCCCCGGAGGCTCCGCTTCATACTTTAATGCAAATTCCATCGCTCTTTGTATTAATGACAGATTAAATGCAATTAGCAAAACTTATGAAGGCGCAGCTCGCTCTCTTTGGGAGACTAATGAGTATGACTTTTTTGTTGTTGTTGTTGTTCTCTCATTTTTTCTGACCCTATCATTTTCACATAACACATCAGCACAGCTCTTCCTCTGTTGTTACCTCGTAGGTAATTAAAAAAAGCTGATGCATAGCCTGATAGATTTATCATATGTGATCCAATGTATAAATGTGCCACTTAATGTTGTGGTTTCCAAGCGGAATTTTCCAGTTTAATGGACTGAATTTTACCATTAACTCTTCTTTTCTCCAGCAGCTCAACTGTTTGTTTGTGTGTTGTTTTTTTTATTATTCTTTTCCAGCCTTTCTGTTCCCTCCATCTCCAACTGCAAATGTCTGAGAACCCCTATTTGTCAGGAACGATCTCCACAAAGAGCTCTGCACCAGGGATCATAGTTGCCACAGGTGAGCTAAAGCAGTGAAAGAGTTTCATTTTGTGTGACATCCTCATCAGTGGTCGATATGTTCTCAAGTTCTCATTGTTTGGACAATCTCAGGTGTTCCTTTTCATGAGAAGAAAAGCTCTACATCAACAGCCTTCCTGGGTTATTCCATTAGTTTTGGAAGCAGGTGGAACAGACTACCCAAGAACACCCTTTGAGTTCTCCCAACATAATGAAGGCTGCTAGGTCCGACTTATTTACATTTACTCAGAATGGGTACTCAACTGTCACTGTGTCAAAGACGATGTTGGCGTTTCTGCATTTTGTTCCAAAAAGTCAAACTTCTCTAAGCAGCAGTTCACAGCTCAATAACCAAAAACAGCAGTTGACTTGTCTGTGTTTTATTCCTCAGTACTTCTTGTGCTGCATCCAGTTGATATATTTTCAGAAATCATATGAATACATGCAGCTGCTCTGCTCCCGGTCTGTTATTATCTTTTCATAAAATAACCAGGTTTCAGTAATCTAATTTGCTGCAAATACGAGCCTTTTATGTTGACTTAGAATTCATTCAGGCTACTAAGACTGCAGGTAGAGTCACTCAGAGCTCTGTGGAAAATTTAATTCATCTTAACATGCAGACTATTTTTTTCTCCCACAACCAACTGATTAAAGACTAAACTGTAAAAAATAATTATTTTCACAAATATACTGTAAAATCACAAAAAAATTATAGAAATTAAGTAATTTTCCAAATTTGAAATTCATTTACTAATCATATTTAATGCAACCCAAATATTTAAAGCATTAAGCTTGAATTTAACACTTTTATCTATTTAACAAAGGAAATATTCATGAAATGGCATTGAATTTGTAAATATATTTTAGCAGCCCTTTTATGTAAAAAAACAAAAACAATTAATACTTTTTAATTTTTCTATAAATTTAGACATGTCATTTCACAGCCTCTAATTTTGTCATTTCATAGATATTTTCATGTATTTTAAAAATACAGAAAACTGTAATAAAAAGGAAAACTTCCATAAAATTACAGATTCCTTTTAAACCGAGTTGCAGTGTCGGTTGACCAAGATTTTCTCTGGTTGACTGCAGCGTTAGTATGTAGTAAATCCACAGACAGACACTGAGATATCACAAATGAGTGCAATTCCAATTTAGGTGTTTAATATTGCTTCAACTTGCTACTTTGCCAGTATTTCAGATGACTGGTTCATGCAGCACCGTGACCCCTTCTCTTCCCCTCATTTAAGCTTCTGTCTGAGAGATTCTTTCAGCTTCAGTGGGCAGAAATCACTGCAGGATCTCTGCTGCTTCCACAGGATCACATGTCCACCTGTTCGGATCACCCGTCACCCAGCTGATTATGCACTTGTGGAAAAAAGCACCACAGTCTGCAAGCGTACGAGAAGACAAAAGGCATGTGTTCGCACCGGTGGAGAAATCCTGCTTTTCTGCTGCCGTTGTGTACACGATGCCAGTCGAGTCTGTTTTGTCTTCGGTGTGTGAGGATGCTGAACAAACAGCCACAGCATAGACTGCACAGTGTGTATTTGCGTGTGTTTCCTGGCTCAGACTTTGCTTTGGCACCACGATTCGCTTTGCCCGCTGTGCCTTTTAAGACGTCAGCTGGTGCAGAGATCATCTCACCAACATGACAAACACCATCCAGATCAAACACATGCCTATTTACTATGCTGCGGCCGAGATAGTGTAGCAGATCAGCAGATCAGCAGAAGAAACGTAGTTCACTTGCTGCACAGTTCAAAAAAAAAACAAAAACGAAGCTCTGGGCACTGTGCTATAACTCTGTCAGAGGGAAAGAAGCGCCCACCCTCCTCCACAGCTCATAATATGTTGCCTGAATGATGCAGACGTCCACAGGAATTAACCTGGGGTTTTCTTTCCATTATTCACACCAACTGAGAGACAGTAAGCTGATCTGGGAGTGACGCCAAGAGAATAAATCAATCACAGACGTGGTGTGATTGAAGGCATGTATTTAAAACACACACATGGCCTTTTATCTGTGTGATCTCACTACCACATTCTCTGTTGTTGTTTCCACTGCAGGAAATATCGGAGCCGAGCTGTCCTACAACAACGTGGGCATGTTCATATCGTCGGATGCCGGCAATAGCTGGAGACCGGTGAGATTCAGATTTACAGCAGCGGTCAACACTTTCGGACACCTGTTGTTAACATTTAACAAATGTTGTATTTTTGCGTTTTGGGTTGCAGCCCAAATGACACTGCTCAGCCCCACCACATTGAGTCTCTACAGAAGCAGTTTAAAGTACATTTTATTTTTTAAAAAAATAGCTGGTTTCATGAACCTTGATCAGTTCCTTTTAAAATCTTTGAGCTTTTACTTTGAAAGTGCGGTCCAGTATCAATCAGCCAATCAGCTATGAGTCACTGGTTGTCTGCAGTGAGCAGAGCAGAGAGAGGAGAAGGCAGACTAAAGAGTAGAGCCTGAAACAAACAGCTCAAAAACTGTTAGTCGTATTTAAAAAAATTATTTCTCCGTGTGATGTACAGTCTTGTTTTACACAAGCGAATGTATTTACATGTACACACTGTGTATTATACAGATCTGATGGCTGATTAGAGAGACCCTCCATTTATGATTTTCACTGAAATTTTGGAGCTCTGATATAATGGGAGTCAATGGAAGTTTTGTTCAGCACACTCTATGCTCTGAGGTGATTTATGAAAAAAAACGGAAATCCTACAGCAATGATACTCACACTGGGTGAAGGAGGACAAAAATGCCTACATTGCTGTGTGCAAATTGTTCATATAGAGTAAAAATTGTGATAAGAACACGTGTTTTTTTTTCTGGTGAGAATTTAGAGGTAGAGGGTGTGATGTCTTCCACTCTAGCTGGAGAAAAATTCTTGATTTTCAGAAAATTCATAAACCCTCAACCGTGATTGCATAAAAACCATAGAAGGTATCAAAATATGGATTTAAATCAATCATGTTCAAAGCCTTGTGACCCGTTTAAGCTTTGAATGAAGTTTGCACTGTAACATCTACCAGAGCTGCAGGGTTCCAAAGATGGCTGGTTTTGGCAGTTGCACGGCCGACTTCCCATTTTTTTCAATGGGGATTTTTTTAACCCGTTTTTTTAATTTACAAATTTTATTTAAACTCAAGGTGGTCAAGTTGCACACTTTTATACATAACTGATGTGGGTTTTCTTAAAACTGCGGGATGAATTAGGTGCATCATGTCGGATGAATTTATAAGAATAACCCAGAGGCATAGTAACAAGTCAGCCTATGCTTATGGATGCACTTGATAATAAAATCAGTAATGGCTGAATTATGTTTAGCAGCTACATGAGCTATACATACATTGCCATAGTTACTTAAACACTAAAATAAAACAGGGCTATTATTAATTATTATTATAATATTATATATAGTTATTATAATTATATTATTATTATTATCATTGAAACACTTCTTTGGAACTGAAATGACAGCAGTCGATGGGTGATCTGTAGCTATACAGGGAATCTTTGGATTCTTTGTGTTTTCTGTGTAGAGTTTTGCATTGTTTTATTTTTAGATTAGTCAGGTAAACCTCCATAATTAATAAAACGGATCTTAACTGTGGAATTTAATTTAAATATGACTAAATATGTAGCGGGTGGTGGGAACTGATGGGACTCGGAAACACCCCAATAATTTAAATTATTTGTTCCTTGTATTACTTCCAAAGGATAAGTCCCGATAAGTCCGCATGGGTGGATTTGTAGTAGGATCGCAATCTTGTGACCATCAGTAGGCAGCTGACATAGTGTTCACTTTTTGCCATAGTTACGTGCCACTATCCCGCAATGACACAGAAATCTTGAACAAATCCGTGGATCCAGACTATAAGCCACATCACTGCCAAAATCTAATCACTTGTGTCATTTTTGACCTTCCCTGAAAATTTCATCCAAATCCGTTTGCCCGTTTTTAAGTAATGTTGCTTACAGACAAACAGACGGACAAACGTACACCGATTGTCACATAACTCTGCCGCATTCCTTGGCGGAGTAATAAAGTTTTGTGTTGGAGTGAAGATTGCATTTTTTCCTGCAAATATCTCAAATATCAGTTACAGATATGCTTGATTACAAACAATTTGTATGATTCCTGTCTCTAAAAAAATCAGTCAACCTCACTGACTATTTGAGCTTTGAATTTGGGGTTGTGGAAAGGTGCTAAGTCAGAAAGCTGCCCCTTTGTACTCCTAACGTTGAGAAATTACAAGTCATAAAATGAAAGGTTTATTGTTAAAGTAAGATTTGCATGTTACATTTTGTATGTTTAGATATTTGAAGAGGAGCACAACGTTTGGTTTCTGGATAAAGGAGGAGCTCTGGTGGCCGTGAAGCAGCCGTCGGTGCCAACCAGACACTTGTGGTACGTCCATTTAAAACACTTTTCTGGACACGTTTCTGTTCTTAAATTGCTTTTTTCAATCTCCCGCGGCCTTTTTTAGGTGAATCCAACCGTTACGATCCAAAAAAAGGAGCATGTATATATTATACGTGCCACTTGATCCATTTAGTGATGCACTTTGACTGCAGCTCCAGCAGAAAAAAAATATAAAAAAGTCGATCTAATTTGAGAAATTTTTTTTTGCAGCCACTTATCATTAACAGGCAGCAGTGTGAGCCCCCTCTTTTAGTGTTTTCATTAACACGTCGGCTTCTCCTTGCCAACATCGGGTGCCCACGCTCTGCCTCAGTGCAGGCTAATCCAAGGGAGACCAGATCTGTTCTCCCTTTGCTTTTTGCAACAATTTTGAAATTAGTTTTAGAAGCAGCCAAGTGTAGCCTGCTGGGTTTTTTGTCTCCCGACCAATTTAAGTGCAGAAGTGAGAAGGAAACTGACAGATATAAGGCAGCCAGAGTGTCTGTACAGCAGGCATGGAAGTTAAGTTAAACATTCCCCTGCATGACGCTCATAATAGCTGCATGTCAACGCTTTTAGCCAAATGAAGGTTTTATTCTGCGATCTTCTTTCTGTTTCCAAGCTCTAGCCTCAGCAGCGTTTTCACCCGTGTCACACTCAGGTTCTTCCTGTTGTTCTCACTTCAGCCCCGATGCTGATAAGCTGTCAGAATCATTAGAGCCAGGGAGCTGATGATGAAAGCTGTCCAATTTTTTTTTTCTTTTCTCCTTCTCCCTGTTGCAGTTTTGTAGTCAAAAACATGAAACAGTTCTATTCTGGTCTTGTTTTTATCACCCCGGTGGAGACTTTTCACTCAGGACCTGCAAAATTTTTCTCTTTTCATCTCTTCTGAAAACAGTTTTGTTTCTCTTTTTGCTTTGATAACTCAGGCAGACAGTCTCTTAAATATCCTTCTAATGCTTTTTGATATTTACCCGAAGCTACAGTAGCTAATTACACAGAGACTTGGAGACAGTAAACCCTCACTTATGACCGGCTTCTGCTGCAGAGCTTCTGTTTCTGGGTTTTGTGATGGAAATGCCTTCTGACATTTGCACACAGGGTCAGCTTTGACGAAGGAAGGCAGTGGACCCAACACAGCTTCTCCTCAGTGCCGCTGTTCGTGGATGGAGTCTTGGTGGAGGCCGGAGCCGAGAACCAAATCATGACGTAAGTAAAAATAAAACCAAAAGAAAGGTGCTGAATGCAGTGTTAAAAGGTGCTGAAAGACTGTGTCCTTGTGGGCTGAGTGAAAGGTGAGTGATGCTCTCTGTTCTCTTCAGTTCTCTGTGTGATTTTTTAAAATCTAAATGGACTGAGAAGCTTTCAGAAAGGCCTCCATTCAAAGCTCTGTTTAGTCTTTATTAAGCCACATTTTCTGAGAGGCAATTAAAGAGCATGAAGGCCGTTGTCAGATGGATATTAGGTCACCTATGAACTGATATAATGACAGGAAAATCACTTTTTGAAACACAATAACCTGCAGGAGGCTTTGAAATGCACATTATTATTTTTGAAATCAACAGAATACACTACATATTCAAGAAAATCCTCAACACGCACGTTTTCAGTGGCTTTTGGCTGCTTTAAATGGTCTTAATATTTTATATTTATTTCATATTTATGTTTTAAAACTTTCAAGATCTTACAAGATGTCATCCTGACTGGCAAGATTTAGTATTTTATTTAGTTTTAAATTTTATTTTTTACTAGTTTTATCTGGTCTTGGTGTAATTTTGCTGCTGCTTGTCTGATGACATGCAACAGCAGTTTGGTCAACTCAAGTTGTTTTAAAGGTGGTATGTAAATATAAATTGATGTAATCTATCAGAGCAAGAAACAAACAAACACATAAACAAACCGACAGTCCTTGAACTAATCATGTGTGACTTTTGATTAAATTAGAAAAATCTATCAAATCTAAACCTAAAATCTGAATATTTAATCAAAATCACTTTGTTCTACATGCCTTATTTGAAAATATGCAAAAATATGTCCTTTACATTACCTACATTCTGTTAAAAACAAACAAACAAAAACTTCTGCACTCCTTAGCACAAGAGAAAAGCCATGACAGTTGTGTGACAAAAATTCTGAAACATTTTGCTGAACTGCAGGCAGTGTTTACACAGTATACTATCTATACTATGTAGTATGTGTACCTATGGACAATTGGGAAAATGTTGTACATGCTAATACCAGTCACTTTAAATTATTTAGTAAAAATATTCATAAACCTTTGGACCTTTAAAGGTCCTGAAAATCTGGCTTCAAATCTTAAACATTTTAATATTTACATACAAGTGAATCAGACAGTATGGAAAAGTATGTATATTATTTATTCAATATATTAATAGAAAATAATACGATTAGAGTGAACGGTGTTGCAGCTTTAATTACAGGCTAAACTTGTCTGGGTTTGGTGTGATTTGTTTGAGCTGCCATCTTCTTGCAATGCAGCATCATTCATACATGTTAGAAACAAACAAGATAAATTTTACAACCGATAATTTACATAATAAACATTCAGCTGTTTGTACGCAAATGTCAGATCTAGTCTGAAAAATCTAGAAAGAAATCTGGAAATTTGAGTCTGGAAAAGTTTGGAATTTTAAATGGAAAACCAAAATCAAGAAGACAATATACAGCAGCAACAAGATCTCTCTTGTGAAAAAAAGGGATTTAACTTTGGCAGAATATCTGTGTGTCGGTGTGGGATCCATCTTTCAGAGAGCAAAGCTGAGATAATAAATACATAATTGCTGACAGTTATTGCTCCGGTTGGCAGGACGTTCACTGCTGAGATTTGGGAATTAGAAGTCAAACGGGGCATGAAACATCATTTACAATGATCAATGATCAACAGCAATCAGAAAAAAAACACACACACACAAGGTTAACCAGACTTGTGTGGAAGAGAAAATGACAGTAATAAAGTGTAAACATCCATCACACTCTTCAGTGTGTTTTTGCAGCTGCAGCTTTTTGGTGTTTTATGCCTGAAAGCTGACAATAAATTGATGCTGCTGACTTACTTTACTGACTTTGACTCTCCATGGTTTTCTCCACTGGTGGTGCACCATTACACTGATCAGCCGCAACATTAAAACTGCAGGTGAAATGAAAAACATTGATTATGTTGTCATAAAGGCTCCTATCAGTCGACGGATATATGAGGCAGCAGGTGAGCAATCAGTTCTTAAAATTGAATTTGGAAGCAGGAAAAATGTGCAGCATGAAGATCTGAAAAACTCCAAACCAGCAGAAGGTATGCAGTGGGTGGTAAGAACATCCAAGGCTCACTAAAGGCTGGTCTGTAATGAAATAATCTTGCTCAAAATGACTCACAAATTGACCAACAAGGCTCAAAATGTGTCCAAAAGGAAATGTACTTGTCTGGAATTAGCCAATTGTCCAAAATTACTCCAAAATGTGTGCCCAAAATGAAATAAACTTGTCCAAAGTTAATCAAAAATTGACCGAGATGGCTCCTAATTGGTCCACAATGAAACAGACTTGTCAAAAATTACAGAAAAAATGCCCAAAATAACTTACAATTTGTCCAAAATAAAATAGACCTCTCCAAAATGACTTGAAACTTGTCCAATATTTTTAAAAAACTTTTCCAAAATGACTAAAAAGTGTTCAAAGTGGCTTAAAATATGCCCAAAGTTCCAAAGTTACTCAAAAATTGACCAAGATGGTTCAAAATTAGTCCACAATGAAACAGATCTGTCCAAAATTGCCTAAAATATGTCCAAAATGAAATTTGGCCAGTATGACATATACTTGGTTGGCTCAAAATGTTTTGCCAAACTTGAAATTTGTCCAAAAGTCTTCAAAAACTGACCAACATGACTCAAAATTGGTCCAAACTGAAATAAACTGGTCCAGAATTACTCAAACATTGACTAGATTTGGTCAGTAATTGGTCTACAATTAAAGTGATGTTCTAAATGAAACATACTTGTCCACAATAACCCAATTGTCCAAAATTACTCAGAAAGTCTCCAAAATGACTGAAAATGTATCCAACGTGACTAGACTTCTAGGATCTGCTGCAGATGTCTTATTGTTGTGGTTTATCTGTGTAAGTCTGCATCATCACAGTGTGGCTGCTGCTGAGAAAAAAAATGTTTTACTTCCTATTATCACACCTGCTGCTTCTAATTCAACTCTTTACGTCAACGTGTGCAGCTTCTTCGGCCACTTCAGCCACCGCTCCGAGTGGCAGCTCATCAAGATCGACTACAAGTCCATCTTCAGCAGGAAGTGCACGGAGGAGGACTACCAAACGTGGCACCTGCACAACCAGGTTGCAAGAAAAAAGTGCTTCATACATGACTGCACCGACTGCACTGAAAGACTTTTAACACACTGCTCTTGTTCCAACAGGGTGAGCCATGTGTGATGGGACAGAAACAGATTTACATGAAGCGCCGGCCTGGAAACTACTGCATGCTAGGAAGAGACTACTCCAGAATCCTCTCAGCCGAGTCCTGCATTTGCCGAGCTCATGATTTTGAATGGTAAGACAACGTGCTCCTTTGTGCAATAGCTCCTTTCTTCATAATCGCAGAGGGGGATTATGTTTCCTCCATTGTCTGCTAAAGGAGAACTTCATTAACGCAGCATTTGTTCTGCCACACATGTAGAGGCACCACTTTCAAATGATTTTTTTTTTTATGAATCCTTTCTCGGCTTTAGTCATCCTCTGGTGTGCAGCTGCCAAGTGTGAATGAGGCTGAACAGGTCGTGTAGTTAAATGCTGTGTTCAATTTTTAAAAAAAGCAAAAAACAAAGGCTGATTTCAATTTAAAAAGCTCTGATTCTGTGTCCATTTGTTAGTTTCAAGTGCATCCATCAAGCTAATACCCTCTGCAGTCCACTCAAATGTGCTCTTCAGGGTTGATCCAATCTACCAGCTTTAGCTCTTAGCAAGCTGGATATGGCACAAATAAACTGTGCAGACTAGAAAAACAACATTGTTTTCAGCCCCACTCCAAAACTATTCAGAAATTGGCAAAAATGCCTCAACATTTGTCCAAAATGACATGAAACTTTTCTAAAATAGTTAAAGATGTGTCCAAAGCCACTTGAAATTTGTCCACAATGAAGTAAACTTTCCAAAATTATTACCCTGGCCAACGTGCCTTAAAATCTGTCCAGAATCAAATAAACTTGTTTTTAAAAGCTTCAGTGTCCTTACATCCTTCCTCCCTTCTGAATGATTTTCTAATAACCACATTTGTCCTCTGAGTGGACACAGACATTTGGAAGAAAATTAGCTCGTCTAAAGTTACTGAAAAATGAACCAACAAGACTCATAATTTGTCCAAAATAGCATAAAATGTGTCCAAAATGACTCAAAAAATGTCCAAAATGATTCAAAATCTGCCCATGATGGAATGAACTTGTAAAAGTACCTCAAAATGTGTCCACAATGTCTTGAAATTTGTCTAAAATGAAATAAACTTGCCCCATATTGTCAAAAAGACTTGAAAAATGGGCACAGATTAGAAAAACAACATTGTTTTGAACTCATATCAGCGTCATTGTGTCCTTACATACGCTGTCTTTTCTTAATGGTTTTCTAATAACCACATTTATTACTAAATCCACTGAGTGGGCGCAGACATTTTGCAGAAAATTAGCTTGATGGATGTTTGCTCTTGTGGAGAATACAGCACTACTGACAGAATTACAAGCTGGAGATGGTCACTGTCATTTCAAAAACAAAAACCACGTCATCTCCTGTGATCAGTGAATCACCAGATGAAGACAGGAGCTGCATAGTTCCATCCTGGAGGCCTATTTCAGTGGAATCTATTGCATGTGTGTCCACGTGTCTCATTAATTTGCTCCACTTGCTGCATGTTTTCCAATAATCTGATAAATCTGGTTTGGTTTCACACAATTTGCTCATAATGGGAGTCTCTGTGGCGTCTATCTATGAGCTCGCTGTGCTTGTAATTCTGTTCAGACCATGTGGGGGTGTAAATAGTTTCAATTTGTATGCAAATCCTAAATGGTTGTATTTTGTATCTTGTAATGACAGTGAAGAGGGAAAAAAACACCATCCCAACATACAGCAGTTATGTAAATGCTGTTTGTAGAAGGGCAGAGAGTGACTGCTAATTGGTTCCCATTGAATCAGCGTAAAGTTTGTTATATTTTCTTTCTGAGTGTGATTTCTGCCTGTCTGTCCCTGGAGGGAATTATTCAATACATGCTTGAAATTCTAAACACAGAATCATGAAAACCATCAATGCAGAAAAAATACTTTAACTTCATTTGAGGTGTGAAGAGTCTGTCAGCAACATGATCAGCTAAACACAGATTTAGTAGCCTGCAAACAACACATTAAATTAAATACTACAGCCAGTACAAGACGCCAAAATGAACCTCTACATGTTTAAATAGTGACAAAATGGATCAGATTCTACATCTTACTTGTGTCCTGCTGAGTGGACGCAAACATTTTCGAAGAAAATTAGCTTTATGGGTGTTTGTTCTTGTGGAAAATACCGTAACACAGACAGAATTACAAATTTGTCAAAAATGAAATAAGCTTAAAAACTTAAAAAGTAATTTAAATTTGTCCAATATTAAATTAACTTGTCCAAAATTACTTACATTGTCCAAAATGACTCAAAAGTTGTCCAAAATGATCTGGAATGTGTCAAAGAATACTCAAAATTTCTCCAAAATGACTTGAAATGTGTTCAGAATGAAATAAACACATCCAAAAGTACTTAAAAATTGACCAGAGTTTTCCATAATTACTCAAATTGTCTAAAATGCAATGACCTTGTCCAAAATTACGACAACATTGACCAACACCGCTCAAAATTTGTCCAAGATGAAATACATTTGTACATTGCTTTAAATGAGTCGACAATGACCTGAAATCTGCCAAAAATCAATTAAACATGTCCACATTACTCAGAATTACTCAAAAATGTATCAAGATGGTGTCAAATTTGTCCAAATGACTTGAAACCTGTCCAAAATACCTAAAATGCATATTTACCAGCCTGCAAACAACAGACTAAACACTACAGTGCAAGAGGCTGAAACACTGAGTCAGATTCTTCTTTATTTAATATTTGATTAGATGTTTCCTGAGCTAAATGAAGAAATTAGGAAACTGCGGGAGGGTGCAGTTCACTTGGTTTGATTTGATCCGCTCCAAACAGACTTTGACATGATTCGTGTGGGTTCTGAAAGTAGAACAGACCAACTGCAGGCTTCTGTGACTCTGCATGCGTGATTTTAACATGAAACTAATCCAGAGCCGAACCCATCTGCTGATCAGAAAGAAACAAACCTCCCGAACCACACAGGGAAGTTTGCTTGGCAGTTTCTCATTAAAAAGTTACGCAGCTTTTTGTATGGAGAGAAACCACCTGCAGCTTTACAAACAAATAAACAAATAAATAAATAAATAAAGATTTTTACATGAATCACATTTTGTTTTTGACTGAAAAGAAACACAGAAATTACTGGCTGAAACAGGACATCTCCATGCAGGATGCTATCTGTCTAACCAGCCAGTTTGTTTCCAAGTCAGAGTTTCTGAAAACTCTGCAGCTGAATGTATTATTGGATTAAGTCCACAGACGAGGAATTGAATCCAATGGAAGACATAACTCAGAAGATCAAGGCAGACGGACAGCAGGAATAATCTGTTGCTGCAAAGAGTGAAACCTGTTGATGGCAGACTTGAGGCATGTTCAAACTGATATAAACATGGCTAAAATGAGTTTACAATTGTCCAGACCTAAATATACATGTCCATAATGACTAAAATTGTTTAAAGTGGCTAAAATTTGTCAAAAATGACCTGAAACTGGTCTGATATTTAATAAACTTGTCCCAAAATAAGTTTTACATTGTCCCAAATTATTTAAACCTGTCCAGAATTAAGTAAACTTGTGACTTTGATTTTAAAAAGTTTAGAATTATCCAAAATGTGTCCAAAAATGACCTGATATCCATAAATAAATATAAAAATTGTTTAAAATGACCTAAAACTTGTCCATAATTAGAAAAACCTGTCTGTAATGGCTCAAAAAATGTTGAAAATGACTCAAAACTCTCCAAAAAAAAACGATTCAAAAGTGTCTCCAAATGTCTCCAAAATGAAATTATCTTGTGCAAACCTGCTTAAAAATTGGCAAGCATGACTCAGAATTTGTCCAAAAGACTGGTGTTCCTGTTTAACTGGTGATCATGTTATCTGCTTCCACTCCTTGTGTTCCAGATGTTGTTGCTTACAGATTTGTCATTGTCACAAATAGCAGATCTATGTGTGTGTGTGTGTGTGTGTGTGTGTGTGTGTGTGTGTGTGTGTGTCAGTGAAGTGTGATGACATATCGAAGGCCTCACTGTAAAAACAGAACCACCAGTTGGTGCAACAAACACATCTGCGTCAGTGTCACCTACAGACACTGCCTGAAAGAAAAGTAAAGAAAGAAATATGCCAACTCTCCAGTAAAAGCTGCAGTGATCTTGCACTTTTTGTCCCATTATACACTGTTTTGTCCTTGTTTCTCTGAATCTCTCCAACTGAGGTGGAAAATGCAAAGTTAGCCTGATGCACAGAGACACCATACACACATTAATGGCAAATACATGGTTGAAATAAAGACAATTTACAGTTTCTGTGGGAAACAACAGGCCATTTTCTTCTGTAAACTTCAATTGCATAGCTACAAAGACCTCTGACGTTTAATGACAATAATTTTGAACATGTTATTTACATTAATGTCTTCCATAATCTAGTGTAAAAGTTTTGCAGCAGCCAAAATGTTTCACAGATTGAAAGAAAAATTGGACTTTTAATGACAGAAATAGTGTGCAGCCTTCACACCGTCTCACTCTTAATGTACAGACCACTGCTGGCTTTTTTGTTTCAGTATGGCCTCTATAGTGATCTTTGACCTGTTCCGTCTGCATCGCTGCCACCAATCAGCCCTGACAACTCGATAATGAACAGTTCACACTGTTGTAATCACAGAATCAAACTGGTCTAGTCAGCTACAGGCTCGTTAGTTTGGTTTATTAGTTCTGGCTGGTAATTAATTGATAAATCAATGTCATGACTATGATTAGAAGGGGCACTTGCTTACTTTGCTTTGTTACATGTAAATCATGTTTTGATTGGACGCGCTGGCAGGTAGCTGAGAGTTTTTATGTGTGGAAGCAAACCTTGGCCTCCGGCTGTGTTTCCATAAACACACAGCTTCTCTGTGCATCTGTCAACAGCAGCAGCCTTGATCAATACGTAATAATACTGCGTCTCGGTGCCAGACAGGCCTCTTGTTAGCGGCTATAAAGACGCAGATAAGAACACCGTGGGACAATATGTCCATGTTCACATGCTGATATTGATCAGTGAATGTTCTTTGTTGTCTAACAGTGATTATGGATATGAGCGCCGCGGTGACGGGAACTGCAGACCGGCCTTCTGGTTCAATCCGTCCACTGTGTCCCGAAGCTGCAGCCAGGGTCAGAACTACCTCAACAGCACCGGGTAAGGACTGATTCAGTAGAAATTCATAGTTATACGCTGACAGTCATTTTGGAGGCTGTAACCTGGATGCTGCAGCAGAAACTGATCACTGATTTAATAGGATGTTTGTGGCAGGAGGTGGTTTTACTCACTTTTCCACCAACATGAACCAGATGCTAGTTCTGGGCTGGTGCTATTGCTAACCTTCTAAAACTCCAACACCTCAGATCGACATCATTGGATTTTTGTATACATTAGGTCTGAACACTACTTTGGTCACTGAAGCTCCCTCTTGTTTATTCTAAACACATGTTGAGGACCACAGTGCAATAAGACAGCTTGTCCCCACATGAATCTCTTGAAAGATGATAAGGTTATATATTTTGTGTTTTCTGTTTGAAAATCAGTAGTCAGGTTTTATAAACACAGTTGCAAACAGCAGTTGGTGTTTGTGAACCAGCGTTTGAAACGGCATTTATAAACATCAGTTATTGATATTTAACCACAGAACAGTGTTTATTCATGCTGCTGCAAGCAGTAGTCACTGTTTGTGAACACCGCTCTATGAGCCCATGCTTGTAGTGGTGTTTTTAAACGTGTTGTTAAAATGTGTAATGTAACATCAAATCCATGATTGGCTTTGCGACACAGCCCTGCTTCAATGTTACTCTGTAGTGAAGCTCTGGTTCTTCGTCGTCTTTGGATTACTCAGACTAGCTTTTTTGTTTGTTTGTTTTTTTCCTTTAAAAAGGTGGTCACAATTGCACCCTGGTCCCTCACATGGTTGAGTGTTAGACCCATAAACAGGGGCTATAGTCCCCGACACAGCAGCCATAGGTTCAGGCCCATGCCTGTGGCTTCAACAAACCAAGATTGTGACAGCCAGATTCATGGCGTGGGGCTTCAAAACAGTGATTCAAAAACCAGTGGGTGACATAATAGGGGCTATGTACATATTTTTATAGTCCATGGCTGCCACTTTACTTCAATTGTTACGAGGGATATTGCACTCAAAATCAAAAAAAAAAAAATTTTGGGACACAAAATTTCAAAGAAGACATCTGTGAAAGTGTTCAACTGTTTCATACGTTACATAGCCTCAGTTAAAGTTAAGGATCTGACAACTGCTTCACACACCTGAGTACTGAAGATATAAAATGTCTATGGTGAATCTGAAATTGAATACTCTGTTAAAGTAACATTTTTTTTTAGCTATTTAACCTGTTTCACAGTCATATTTTGCCTCGTATTTATGTAATTTGTAATGAATTTTGACCATTTCCAGTCACTGGTCAATTGATCAAAGCATCCTCACTTTATTTTCACTTTGTTGTCTTTGTCTATTCAAGTGAGCATATTTCATCATTGTATTTTACTACCACATACCTGAACATAAGAAAGCTACCACTGCAGTGCATTGTGTTCAGTTAAAAAACGTATGATGGTAACTTCTCAAGAGCAAAACCTCATATTTTCCTTTGCTGTATTACCTCACTTTCAGCCGCAATCCATTTTTCTTTGTTGTGCCAGAAAGATGTGTCCTGTGTGTCAGCGTTGGAAACTCCACAGGGAACAGACACCTTGCAAAGCTTAATCACAGTGGGAGGGTTTTATTCACTACTGCTGTGATTAAGCTTCCCAAGGTGTCTCAGCCTCTGACACAGCTTTTGTTGTCAGTTGTCATCTCATCTGGGAAGCTGTTCAGACACAACAGCTGTACTCTGCTGAGTTCAACAAAATTTTCTGTTAACCACAAACTCGTGCAGCATCAAGGGGATTAGTCAAAAAACTGAAGGGATGTGTAGATGACAAAATGGAACAGAGCTAAAGAAACGTCCTGCATTTCATTTTTTTTGGGGATCTTTTTAAAGGTACCGTAAAGTGGTGTTGAACAACTGCACTAAAGGAGTTAAAGAAATGTACACGGCCAGGAAGCAGCAGTGCCCCAACAGACCTCCTAAAGGACTCCTGCTGACCACCAAAGATGGCAAACTCACCGCCAACCTTGGCAACAATGTCACCTTCCTGGTGCATCTAGATGAGGTAAGACTAGCGGAGTACGTGCTACATCAATGAACTGATTAATTGTTGCATCAAGTAACTTTTAGACTAAACCTAAACTTGATCCTTTACCTACACCCGCTGTCACTCAAGTGTCATGAAGGGAGAACACAATCTGTGGCAGGATGTGGGATGCAAATTTTTAACAGTTTTCTGAATCAGCAATATGTTGGCGGTTGACGGACACATGGTTTAGGGCACAAATGTGAGTATGTACCATATGCCACTGGGATATTGCAACGCTGTCCTTGTAAAAACCATGTTTGTCTTAAACCCATGACTTCTGGTCAGAGGTCATTAAGCATCACATAAGTCTTTGTCATGGAGACCATTGCTACCTTAACCCCTATGATGCTCTGTGTTGTAATGCTAGGGATGCAGATTTGAATCATTTTATTTAATAATCTGCAGAATTACATACAAATTGAATGCAGTGGCATTTCATCCTGTGCTGATGTTTCTGTTTCAGTCAACAGTCACATGCTTTAGGCCGTGATGGTGGCTGGGATTGTCACTGGGAAAAAGGAATGCTATCCTTCTAAATTCTAAAAATGTTGTGTTAAACTCGAGTTCTAGTCAGAGGTCATTAAACACCATAGAAATCTTTTTCCTGGTGCCCGTGGCAAGCTGAGCCCCCACAATGCTCTCTGCTTGCCAACATGAACTACCTGTAGTCTGAGTGACACCTCCTCTGGTCTCAACAGTATTAAACAGTAAGAAGCTCCACCTGGTGGAACAACCAGGTACTCCAGCTAATCTGCAAGACATTTTGTGACATGCACGTAGAGAATACAGGTGTTCTTCATCTTTTGGAGCTTATGGAGCCACAGTACACCCTACGCTCTAACACTACATTTCAGACAGTGTGTTACTGGAGCTTTACCACAAATTTGTTGACCACCTACAGAAAATTAAGGAACAGACTGGAGGCAGAAATAGATCTTTTTCTAAATGCATTGCAGAGCTATTCAGCTGTCAAGCATTTGTTTTGGATTGATTTTAAAGACTTTATTATTTTTGAAATGAGTGTAGTCTAGGAAAAAGGCACTGGATTGGGACTTGGTATTGGTGGATTCAAAATATTATAAGACCTGGAACAGGGTCAAAAAATGTAATCAGGACGTCCCTATGTAGTATTATAAGAGATTATAAAAAGTTCAGTGTGTTACAGCATGCTGCATAACCAAAAATAAGACCAAAGTTACGGCATGGAGACATATTGATCTGTCTGTTAAACATCGATTGATACATTTTCTTGAACCCTTAAGCACAAAAGCTGAAGTCTGAATGGTGTCTGGCAAATTCTAGGAAAGTTCTAAACACTCTCTAAAGTTTAATAGAGTCAAATCCCTCCAAATCGCCCACGCAGTAGAGGAGTTCTAAGCCAGAAGCAGAAATAAAAGACCTCACTAGAGACCCTGTTAGTGAGTGAGAGGCGCTGCGTTCAGAGCCAGGCCTGCCAGGCTTCCTGGTCACTAGGAAACTGCCTCCCGTGTTTCTCCGGCTGAAGATAGTCTGTTGATATTAACTGCAGGCTTTGGGGCGTTAGCAACAGCAGTGTTTTCCTGCCACTGCAGCTGAAGGTAAGTGTGGTTCCTTCAGGGTCTTTTCCAGACCCAGTTGTCATATTACTGTGTGATGAGATGAATAACGGAGGCCTGTTTTCTTTCATTAAGAGCAGCTCTCTGTGATGGAAAGGGGAGGTCGGCTGCAGAAAGATGAGATAAAGAGAAGAGAAGGGTAGCGCAAAGAATCCTTGTGGCATCAGAAAATTCTCAAGATGAATTCAGAGTTTAATTTATATTCATGAACCCCGCAATGGCTGTATTTCTTGAGGAGAGCAAATGACATAAAATATTTTATGGGTTGAAGATTCTGTGGCTCATATAAGCGTTTAAAAATTGGGTCAAAAAGAATGAGAAACTGGACATATGTTTTGGGATACGATAAGATCTGCTGCGCAACTGATTCAGTATTGTTTGGAAAACCTATTTCACAGCACAACAATTACATCTCCAGATGGATTTTGTCAAAAAGCAACTCGGTTTTCAATGAGCAGCTGGCGGGGGAGCGACCGGTTCCTGCCTAAATAACATCAACCAAATATCAAACAATTCATGAAGAATTTAACTGCGGTTCCATATTCAGCATGAAAAGGAAGGAGATGGAGAGAATCTGAGAAACTCCACTTCGTTTTCTCTCAACCGGTTGAATATATTTGCTGTATATCAGAATGAATTTATAAGAGTATTGCAGTGAGATATTTTTCTTGCACGGTTCTGGTGAAACTTTAATGAATTTAGTTTTAATTGCTTTATCTGTAGGAGCTCATCTTTCTTTAGAATTCAAGACAACATGCAGTGCTGCTCCTATTTTGTCCATTATTTAGTGCATGTTCTACCAAACGGTGGCATCAAACGCAGCCTAAGTAAACACAAAACGCAAGTTTTAAATGATGTCTGCATGTTCTGAAGCAAAAAGGTTCTCTAATAGCAACTGTGTGAAAAAGTATCCGCCAACTTAATCCCTAAATCTAAAAAAAAAAACTGCCAAACTCTTTACTGCAAGTCTATACGCACCCAGATCTGATTAAAACCGGTCCTGTTTAATCAAATCATCACTTAAATAGACCTTTTCCTGAAGCATGAATTTGGCTCACCAAATCAGAAAAAATCCCAGAAGAGATGAGGAAGAAATAGATTGAAATATATCTCTCTGGGAAGGGTCACAAAGCTCCTTTTAAAACTCTGGAACTCCACAGATCCACAGTAGCTGATTTTCCATTTAGCTGTCCTGCAGATTTGAAGCAAACTTTTGAAATGTCACAAAACATAAAATGCAAATTTGGTTTGTTTCCATTAACTGCTTAAATTATTTTCATTTGTGCAAGTTCAGCTGACGTATGTTTCATACCATCCGAAGATGAAGACAATGGAAGAAGCAAGAACCTATTCAAGAAATGTGCTTCTGTCTCATTTATGGGAATTCACTCTTTGTTTGACAAAGCAAAAAGAAAACAGCTCAAGTGAGCGTAAAAATATTTTTAGTAAACATGGAGATGTTTGTATTTTCGAGTTATGCCGTTTCCATGAACTTTTTATAATGCGACACTTTAAAAATATATATTCATAAAAATACATTATAGAAACATGGCAAGTGAGAGATGTTAGTTTAAATTAGATATAACACCAGTGTGGGTGAAACCTTATTTAGCAGAATTATTTAGAGCACTGACATGCTGTTACATTCATGTCATTTAAAGTTTACAGGACAGTTGTGACTAAAATAGACATATACACTCCCAGGCTGTTTTTAAAAAAATAGATTTTTATTCATTAATTTCCAAAGAAATCTCTGGCAAAAAATATTTATCGATAACCTGTTTTATACAACAAAAGCGAAACTTAAACTAAATAAAAAGAATCACAAAAGCAATTGTCACAAAACATTACAAGATTTTTGCCACTAGGTAGAAATGAATAATAATAATATAAAGGCAGCTAAACGGACAAACTACTAATGTATTCTAATGAACTGTTACAGCAGCAAAGAGGATAGTGCAAACATTTAATAAGTATCAGTAAAAACAAAAAGTACTTGTTCACATTCCTGTGGATGGAAATAACAATTTTACTCATATCAATTATATTGCACAGATTTGATCTATATTGCACAGTTTCTAGTATACATATCTATATCTATATATCTCTATCTATCTCTATCTATCTATCTATCTATCTATCTATCTATCTATCTATATATCTATATCTATATCTATATATATATATATATATATATATATATATATATATATATATATATATATATATATATATATATATATATATATATATATATATATATATATATGCATATAATGTTTTGCATGGGGTTTTCAATGTACAAAATATTCATAATGCACAGCTTTGAACGTGCTGATTTTGCACCGAAAAGAAGTGTGAGCTCCTGATCAGTAAAAGTTTCCTCCACCACTGAAATATATCTGCTGCTCCGAAGCAGCCGACCTGTTGTTTTACCATTTATTAGAAGTTTGTCGCATTCTGTCTGTCAGTGGTGTTATCTGACATTAGTGGTTCTTAGAAGAAACACATTTGCATCATGTTGTTGTCAGGAGTAAATAAATGTTGCTATATTCATGTTCTCTATGTTAAACCAAACAGAGTACAGGACAGCTGTGAACATGTGAGTGAATTATCTGCTAAAAGCTGCAGCTCTGTGATCGCTGCTGAAACAGAGGGAGAGTATGAAGTTTGGGAATGACAACATTAACTTGATTTACTGAGGTGAGTCCATCTGCTGCATCAGTGTGGAGCAGAGCGACACGGAGCCTTTTCCATTAACCCATCTATCAACTTCCATTAACTGCGTTTCATTAATGCGGTGGCTGAAATTAACACCTGTCACCGTGGCAACCAGCGCAAAGATGGCTGCAAACCCAAAATGCCAAGCAGATATAAACATGAGAAATTTTTAAAAAATGAAATAAAAAATAGACTGAAATGTCACTTGGGAAAAGCAGAGTAAAATGTCTTCAATTTCAGTTGATTAAAAGTAGATAAATTCTAAAGAAAAATAAAATTGACTTAAAAAATACAAAAAAAATTATCTATTAATTCATCAAATTCTGTATTGCAGAATTTGCTGTATTTTGAAAAAATAAAACTTACAATTGGTTGCAAACAGTTTGCAGCTTGAGGGCGAACTGCTGCCATAAGAGAGGACGACATTAATTCTGCTCTGTGAAGAAGAACTTCAGCTCATTAGTCTGTGAATTAACTGCAGCAAAACAAGGACCCCAAACACGAAAGTTCACCTCTGAGTGGCTCAGAAGCAATAAAATTAAAGTTTTGGAGTGGATAATTCAAAGTCCAGACCTGAACTCTGCTGAAATGCTGTGGCAGGATGCATGTAAAGGACTAAATGAAAGCGGAGACTGTGGAAAGTATCATAACCTTCTTAAATTTGAAATGACAAATGCCCACGGACAGGACAAATGAAACATTCAGAATAGAAAAAATAAGACAGTAATAGAAAATTGGAGTGTCAAGCGACAGATGAAACAAAATCTAGAACTAAACATCTGCAAAAGGCTTTAAAACAACATTTTTAGCAGCATTTTGGATGATAGAATTTATAGAACATTAAACTCAATTATGAGTTTAATGTTCTTTTCTCTTTGTCATGAATGGCATTTTCTAGGTCAGTTTAACCACTGAAATATTAGATATTTAAAGTTTAATTTTAAATTTCCAGCTAGAAAACACCTCCAAATTCCAAAACGGTTCAGTCTTTGTCAAATCAGGCAGAATTTATTAAATATGCGGCTTCACCGAGTCAGATTTTGTTCAGAGTTTACTTGTGTCTCATGAGGGACCCAACACTAGTTTCTGTAAAATATTTTGGCTGCATTTTGAAAATTTCATATGTTTCCAGACCTGGAATTTTTTATATTTTCACCCTCGAAAAAATGTCTTACCTTAGAAGCCATTTTAAGGGTTCAATATCTTCAGAAAGATACATTCAGTGATGCAAAATATGCTGTTGTTAAAACATATGAGCCTCCTACCTATGATGAAATGGAGCCTTGTATGATCAAACTTCCCACACATCAAATTGTACTTATGTTAGAGCCCTCAAAACGTGGTGAAAAGTTGACCAAAAACTGTATTTTTAGGAGGATATATGAATACATCCATATATATATACACTCACAGGAACTTTCTGGAACAGCACCACCACCTTTGCTTGGAAATTTAGCTCCTTTTAATGATTTTCAAGTATCAGTAGTTAGGAATTTGACCTCTGCTGGAGCTATTTAATCATTTAATCAGCTGAAATCTTTTCTGTCCGAGTTGAACCAATTTTCATTTTACTCTGTGGGAGTAAAATTTCTGGAAACATTGAACCCTTAAAATGGCTTCACAGGTTTTTTGAGGGTGAAAATGCAAAAATTTCCAGGTCTGAAAACATTCAGCCACAATAATAGTTCTGGGTCCCCAATACCAAAAAGCTAAACTCCGAAAAAACAGAGATGGTGAATCAATACAGGCCACAGTGAGGTTTGAAAAACTCCAGTGAAAATATTCAGTTTTGTTAAGAAAAATAAGTCACTGATGTTATTGAACCTGTTCTAAAAAATATGTCAGCCGCAACTAGATTTCATGCAACAGACATGAATCTATTTAGGTTACAGTAATAGTGGATAATTGCATTTCAATTGCAGATACAAAGGAACGTCCAGCACAGAAAGAATTAATATGACATTTTCTGGAAAACAAATAGCTGAGGAAAACAATTAGTTCTTTTGTTTTCTCGGGGGGAATTTGGACTTGTTTTAAAACCTGGCCACAGCTCTGCAAGAAAAAGTGCAAACTGTAAATCACATTGACTTTTCTGTAACTGATTGAGTCTTAAAATGATGGCGACACTGAACCAGCACTGACTGGATAAACCGGCTTCCCTCTTGTGTTCAGTCATACATCAGATTTGGCTTCGCGGCTGCTGGCAGAGCTGCAGGAACCGAAGCTCCGCCAGCACTGTGCTTAAGTTGGAGTCCACTCTGATGACAGCATGCTTCGTTTTTGTTCTTTCATTAGAGAGACACTGTTTCTATTCAAACATCCAGACTTTTTTTGAGCTATTTCAGGTTTAAATGCAACTTTTTAATTGTCCCCTTAAGGTGTTTAGGCTTCAAAGGGTTTATTTATAACTTTGAATCACCGAGTATGAGCTTAAAAATATATTTCTGGTCCCGTCCCGCCGCCACAGTCACACAACGTCCCTTGAAAAGTGCTACAAGTTGCTCACTCTGAGTTTGGTTCCTGGTTAATGTGAGCCGCCTGTGATCTGCCTAACACTTGTTTTGTCGCTCTGAATCTCTGTTTTCCCAACTCAAGTCACATTTGGGAGAAAATGTTCCACACTTGTTCCTGCTTGTGTTCTCTTTTTTTGTTTTTTGTGCCCCAGTGGAGAAGCCAGAAGAATCTTGAATGTTGTGATCCAACATGACAGCGGCGCCTACTGAGGGTTCCCAGCTGAAATACTAACTGCAGTGTTCAGTTTCAGTCGCTGCATCAGGAGGAATTAATGCTACTTGTTTGACAAATAGTACAAATTAGAGCATTTCAGTGTCTTTTCTGGAAGAAGTTTTCATTTGTGTCAAATAACCATTGCACTAAAGAAAGACTATTCAGTATTTAATGGAGTTAAATATGTGTAAACATAATATTTAAACTAGTGGTGGCAAGCGATTAAAATATTAATCTTATTAATTACAGGCTTTGTAATTAATCACGATTAATCACATTTTTGCCAAATAGCAATGTTTGACACAATAAGCAGAGTTTTTCAATTCAAATACAGTTTGGTTGACAACTGAATCGATGAATAGACATATACGTGAACTTAAACAACACAAATGTTTGTTTCATTTCTATTTATCTGCATTTTTCATCTGTCTACTACATTCACCGTTTACTGCAAACTCAAGTTTCACCATGCTGAATGTATGTTCCAACTACTTGCTCCTCTGTACACTGATACTGAGTCATGCTTCATTCATTTTATTGATTAAGTATGTTGTATTTTCCTCTCAGTCTTTCTTGTCATCTCCTTGTTGCTCTGTGGAAACACTGCCTGCAGTTCATCCTAATATTCGTTTAATCTTTGTCACATAACTGTTGTTCAATCACGGCTTCTCAGTTCCACTGAGGAGGCCAGAGTTTTCATTTTTCTACACAGTCTGGTGCAGATGTCTTATTTTTGGCATTTAAAAAGAAACATGACATGTTAAAAAAAATGATTTTGATGAGATATCACAATTTTAAGCTTATCTTTGGTTATTTTTCCTGATTATCTGACTTTTCTTTCTGTTTTTACAGTTTCCTGCTCCGATAAATGGTGTAATTTTGGTGATTTTGAAAGATAACATGCTCTTCGTACCTGCCAACATATTCACGGTTCAGAGGCTTGAATTAGTCATCAACTATTTTGAGTAATTTTTTAAGAACAAAAAGTCGAAATTTTCTGATTGCAGCTTCTTAAATGTGAATATTTTCTGTGTTCTTTCCTCCTTTGTGACAGTAAACTGAATATCTTTGGGTTGCGGACAAAACAAGACATTTGTCATCTTGGACCTTGACATTTTTCACCAAAGAATTTATCGATTAATCCAGAAAATAATCCACAGATTAATCATCAATGAAAATGCTCATTAGCTGAGGCCCTGGAATGTAGTGGTTGTGACAAACACAGCAAACAGTTGCTTTTTATTTACACACCAAGAGGTAAAATCAATCATCGTTTTTAAATCTTTGGCCTGAACTTACACAGTTTTCTATGATGATAAGCTTCCCAAAGCTGTGTGCAGTTTTTGCCCTTTCAGATAAATTGTGTTTGACACAAAAAAAACAACAACAAAAAACAGATTTTGTTTCACCTTCACATCAAAAATAATCCTTTGGTCAATAGTTCAACAGTTTTTGAGTAGGGATTAGGACTTTACGCCAGCCTGGTTGTTTTGAATCGAATATCTCTTTGAACACCTTGAGCGAAAAACTAAAATATAATTTTTGTAGTTCACTTCATCAGACATGGTGAAATGAGTTACACTTGAGAATTTTTAGAACTGGTTCAGTCACATCAGTGTCACTGGCTCGCTGTTAAAAGGATGTTTCTACTATCTAATTTTCAGTTTTAATTAGGTGGAAGTAAAAATGTCAGTTTGCTGCAGTTTTTCAAAACCTACTTTGAACTGATGATGGAGACACAAAGACTTCAGAACTCTCCAAAGTCTCTGTGATCCATAGAGCCCAGTGTTTGTCAGTTTGGTCTGATAAACACTGGGCTGTGACCAACTAAATTTGATGTTTTTCAAGAACTTTGAAAAAAAAAAGGGCTTAATTCAATCAAAGTGGCCACAGCAGACCAGACCGTTTGCATCACAGACCAGTCTTTGAGATACATTTTCAATGTGAGATGTGCACTGCTCTTTGACACAGAAATGGGTCATTAGGTGAGCTGTCATTTTCTCTCCTTGTTACACACAATCGAAGAACAAAAACAAAACAAAAAAAAATCGTAACACCAAAGAACTCACCTACTTCCTGCAATTCCACATGAAAATCATATTACCAGCTATAACTAATGCTGAGTATAACAAAACTTAGTTTTTTTGTTTTTCTAGTTTCTGTGTTTGAATAAATATTGTAATTTTGGTACCTTTTAAAGGATAACCCAATAACAACATCCAACAACTTGCTCCTATGTCTACCATTTTTGAGCCATGCTGCATTTATGTCACTGATCCATTAAAATGAGAAATCTGGTCAAAAGAAAGCGGTTGTCTCTTTTTGGTTCTTGTAGACATTTCACCTTCAATTCTTGAAGTGGAGAAGCCTTTTGGATGAAGGTGAATCATCTCCCAGAACCTAAAATAGAAGTCCAGTTGCTTTTTACCAAAGCTCTTACAGTTTTTCAGTGTGATTTAATTCTATTTAATTATAGATATTATTGTAATTTAACTTCAGTGTTTTTCATCTGACTGTGTTGCAGAGCAGACATCTGCAGAAATGTTCTAGAGTCATTTCACCTCAGTTCACCAAATTAAAAAAACAAGTTCATGCCTGATCCATGCGTCATGTTTGTCTGATTTTTTTCTGTGCATATGTGAACATTTTTAGTCACAAGCATTTTATCTTTTTGAGTAAAAAAATTTTGAAAATTGGTACCTGATGTCCATTTTTGCATCGTTTTTGTTTAATTGATCTGTGGATTAATGTTTTTGACCCATAACTTGAGAAATAATATAGCCAGAGCCCTGAAATGTTTTATTGTCATTAATATGTACATATGGTCTTGATACAAGATACATAATACAAGCCTGCTTTGATAGAACAATATAAATACAAACAATACAAATGATGGTGCAAATTTGGTGCAAAAAAATTCAATGCTTCTGTCTACTCCAATATTCCACGACCCATAAAATTTTTACTTTCACCCTAAGAGGCAGATTTTTCCCCCTGTGATTGGCACCAATAGGAGCAACTTTTCATGAAGTTCTTTGAAGCACTACACAATTGGAAAACCCAGATTTTTTCTCATCAAATTGGGACCACTATTGGAGTGGTTTCCATCACACCTGCTCAATGACTGTCCTAATATTGGCCATAAATGCAAAAAACATAATTTTAACTTTTTTTTTTCTTATGAAGTATGCCTCTGACTGGCACCATACTCTACATTTTTAAAGTTTCTATTGGTACCAATCATCTGAAAAAAATCGTCCTCTCAAGGTGAAAAATTGAGGTTTTGTGGTCAGTTGAATATCAGAGTAGAAAAAACTGTGTAAATATTTTGACCAAATTTGCACCATTATTTAAATGGTTTGTATTATTCTACCAAAGCACTGTTGTAACAGTTAAGAACATATGTACAAATAAATGAGCCTGCAAAATTTCAAGATGCTGGCTTCATTATTTCTTAAATTGTGGACCTTCAGACATTGCTCCACAGATTGCTGAAGAAAACAATGCAAAAATTGGCATGACCCCAGTCTTCTTAAAGAATGTTTAACTCATAAACTAACTTTAACTATGACCCCAGATTTTACACTTGATAAACTCAAACAGTATTCACCACTTTTAAAAAATTCAGTCAAACATGAGACAGTCAGACGTGAACTTTTTCAAAAAAAAAAAAAAAAGTAAAAAATTGGTGTATTGAGGCAGAATGACCCTGCTGACTCTGCTGCAGAAATGAGTTTCAGAGCTGTTGTATCTTTTGTCGTCTCGCATCACGTTGACGCTGCACGTTCAGGTTTGACACACACCTGAACAAATGGCTTCCTTGTCCATCCAAACCCCTGTCAGCTCCTACAACGATACTTTCACGGCAAAACCAGCAGTGCTGTTCCGGCGTTGAGTCTTTGGACCCGCCGAGCCTCTGGGAGCTGCATCCACACAAAGAATGACATTTACAGAGCAGGTCAGCGTCACTCTCATGCAGATTAGTCGATCCCATTGTGGTCGATACAGAACGGAGACACTGAGAAGAGCTGAGTGACATCGGCGCCACCGAGCCACAGCGTTGTTCGCCTGCCAGCTCATTACGGCTCTTAACAATAGCTGCGCTGTCAAACCCTGTTTTCAGCTGTTCTCTATTCTCTCCAGCCACTTATCAGAGGTATCATTTTCCAGGCAGAATGACATGTAAAACCCAGAGAAGCCTCCACCGAACCTCCAGCGTCTTCGGGAGCAAACAAAGCAGAGACTCGGGTGTTGAGGGACACAAAGAGCAAGAGAGCAGGACGGAGAGAACAATGGCTTTATTTATGTTGCACTGTTGTGCGTTTTGGCAGCGCCAGCATCCTAATGCGCTGTTACAAATGGAGATCCCAGTAGCTTTGAGCCACAGTGTGCCGAGGGGAGGCTGGGAGTTTGACTTCACAGGCCTGAGAGGACGAGCGCAGATCTGATCTCCATGACAGCTGCAGCCGCCGACGCTGATGCTGATCCTCAAATCAACCAGATGTGATTCCCAGAGGAGCCCGGCAGCTCAAACACCATGCAAATGCAAACATGGTGCATCCACGTTCATACAAAACCCAGTTTGCCTCTTCTCTTGCACACACATGGAAAAAACAAACAAAAAAACCTCACACAGATTATTTAGATACTCCATAAGATGTCCAGTAGCTCACACATTATGTTTAAGGAAAATAAGGAAACTAATGTGCAAAAGAGCATGCTAATTAATATGCAAATCGTACTGGTGGAAGAAATAAGGTGCAAAATTGTGCTGGTATTTATTTAAAGAGAATGAAAAAGTCTAAGGACAGTATAAGAATTATATAAATAATAATAAGCGTGTAGGAGGGGAATATTGGATTTTATTGCACAGCTGAAATGTATATTGTACAGGGTATGAATTTAGGCTTGCTAAGGCTTGCCAAGCTAAAGCATGGAGTTTGTATGTTCTCCCTGTGCATGCGTGGGTTTTCTCCAGGTACTCTGGCTTCCTCCCACAGTCCAAAAACATGCTGAGGTTAATTGGTGAGGTGTGAATGCGAATGTGATTGTTTATCTCTATATGTAACCCTGTGATCGACTGGTGACCTGTCCAGGGTGTCCCCTGCCTTCACCATAAGTCAGCTGGGATAGACTCCAGCCCCCTACAGCTCTAATGAGGATTAAACGGAGTACAGATGATGAATGAATATGAATTTATATCTGGCAGTTCTACACGATCCAACATAAAAATATCCAAATATTAATAATGCCAATAACAACTTTAGTGTTTTACAGCAAAGTAAAAGTCAAATCAACAAATAAATAAGATCACAAAAATGCAACAAAAAAAGATAAAATAGTGAAGTAAAGACAATGTTTTTATACAGAACATCTACGAGCTGCTTCCAGTAAAAAGGATTATAAACTATATTATGAAAGTAACCTAAGACTAAACCCTTCAGTTAAGACATTGCAGTGATATTTAAGGTGTGATTATACCTAAATACTTTACTTATTAGGCATTAACTCAGCAAAAAATACACAAAATACTACTGTACTGAGGTGAGACCCTGCAGTGTCATTAATTCTGAAGAGTGATCTGACTAATGTAATAATAAAGGTATTATAAGTTAACCTCACTTACATAGTTATTGTGGCTAAACTGCTACAGTTCTATGAATTTTGGAGAGACATTTATTTAAAGTATTTTATTGATATGTTATTAGATTTTATTAAGATACTGAAAACAAAAGAACACAATAAATAATTTTTTACAACTAATCTGCTCGTGATTTAACTTACAACAAATCATCTGTCTGCAACAATGACTTTTTTTAGCATTCAGTGTACTAGTTTCTTTTGCAAACTTGTGCGAAACAAAGACTTTTTTTAACCCACTAAACTATTCAAACAAAACTTGAGAAACCAGTGACATGGAGAGAGATCGCTGCACTTAGTCTCTTGGAGAAATGATAAAAGAACTGTAATTATCCAACTGTGTAATTATAACTAAGCACTATGATTACACTGTGTAACTGTACACTTTGATGAAAGTGAACATACATTTGCAAAGACCAAGGAAATGTCTATTATTCAAATGAGGGAAAATCATACTGACTGACTTTAAACCTGCACTTATTTCCATTTTAGATTCTATAAATGTGTTTTGTGTTAAAGTCAGTAAAAAAAAGAAAGTGTTGTTTATCCTATATTTATCCAGGCCTATTTAAATGATTAAAATATTCAGCAAATTAATAAAACTCACTTTCAAAATGGTGACGCAATAATCAGTATCTTCTGCTGAGGATGTGTTCGCTGAAGGTGCTCATTGACAAGTTTTATACCAGCAAAAATGAACCAAACTAACTGTGTGAATACATCTGTATTTTAACCCTCTGATCTCAAAAGTCTGCCAGCAGGTTGGAAAGGCTTGTTATCATTTTTTTTTTTAAAAAAGCGCCAAAGTGAAAACACTTATCAGAGGGATAAACTGTCAAAAAACAGTAATTTAAGCTCATGAAAATCACTGTATTTTACGTCTGATTTAAAAATCTGACAAAAATTAAAGCATTTGCACCACATTCTATGACAAGAAGAGCGCTCAGAGAGCACAGTGCTCTGCCAAGGCTGTTCATTCACTGACCTTGCACTGAGCACAGGCGTGTGTTATGCATGTGTACATTATGTACAGATACCGAATCACATGGCCTAAATCTGTAGTGGGCGATGGGGATTGATGAAACTCAGAAACACCCCCACAATTTAATTAATTGTTCCTTGTATCATTTCCAATAAGTCGGCAGCAGTGGATTTTTAGTAGGATCACAATCATGTGATCATCAGCAGGCAGCTGACGTAGTGTTCACTTGTTGTCGTGCTTACAGTGACGCCGTGCCGCTATCTGGCAATGATACAGAAATCTGTAACAAATCCGTGGATCCAGACTATAAGCTGCATCACTGCCAGAATCTAATCACTTGGTCTTTGTGTCATTTCTGAGCTTCCCTGAAAATTTCATCCAAATCCTTAGTACGTTTTTGAGTAGTGTTGTACACAGACAGAAAATCAGATTAACAGGCAAAGGTACGCCGATCATCACTTAACTCCGGCACATTCCTTGGTGGAATAAAATGCAGAAAAGCTAAACTTTGAGCTCCTCGGTGCAACATAGAAGCCATGACTGACTCAGCTGTGTTCAGGTGAAGTGCAGGCAGTGTTTCCACAGAACAGAAACAAGACAAGTGAGACTTAGTGGAACTGGATCAACAAAACAAATGCAGCATGGCTCAAAAACAGTAAACAGAGCGGCAGTTGTACTGGAGGATACATTCAGCATGGTGAAACATCGTTCTACCGCTGATGAACAGAGTTGTCTGTTGAGGCTATACAAGTTTAAGCAGCAAAATAGCGATAGCATGCGGAGCCAACATTTTCTTTTAGCATTGGTAAAAGTCTGTTTTATGTCTGCTTAGAGCAGCTCTTCTGTCACTCAAAATTCCTCCTAAAATTCAGTTTTAATACCATTAAAGTCATCTGTGCAGATGCAGATCATTTGACTGATTGTTAGAAAAACATATAATCTAAACAGCTTGGCTTAATCCATTTATATTTTCATCTTCATGTGACTTTTGTATCATTTATTCTACGACGGCTGCTTTCTTTTGCACACAACTCTGACACATGGTACTACATGGTAAAAACAAGTATTGCATTATCATTTACCAGGTTTTTCACCTTATACAATGAAGCCCAAATTTTAGGATTTTTATGTATGTGTATGTGTGTGGCTCTTTAGTTGGTAAATACTCCATTATTTCCGCTGGAATGCCTTAACTCCCACTGTTCACATTGTCCCTTGATGCACTGATATGATACGAGGTATTGATTAAACCTGCTTTAAGGACAGGCTCCTGAAGCAGTATGAGTGTGCAGCACTTCATATTTAAAGTGCTGCACACTCATACTGTCGGCTGCGTTTATTCGTATTTTGGTATGCAGTAAATTTGTGCCTCACCAGTCTTCCTGAGGAGAACAGTTTTCTCCTGAGGGAAGTTGCTTCTCTTGACTCATTTGCAGCCTGTTTCTTGCTCTTGAAGTGGATGTCCTTGGTCAGTGTTAAAACTCAAATACAGTCTCTTTTAGCAGTTTGCACCATGATGCCGCTGCAGGACTCAAGCTTCAGGTCTCCAGAAGTGCCGCTCGCAGTCTGTTTGCTCGCTTTGAGTTCAAGCTACAGATTGAGATTGTAACCAGTTTTAACCCTCTGAACTCACAGCAGTTTCCGAGAGATTTTTCTTTTGGCTTATTTTTCACTGCAATATAAAGTCCTGTACCTCTATTGAAACAGCACAACCATGAAGTGTCATACTGCACTCTCTTCTGTGCAGTATGACACAGTTAAAATGACACAAATCCTAAAAAAGAAAAATGCGTTTGATTATTTATTTGACCAAAACTGAAAAAAGAGGAGAATCAACATGCACAACATTATTTAAAGTGCAGACGTGTGTCAGTACTGAAAAAGGTGGTGATACGTATTGTAGATATTTAAATTTTTTATAACCTTGCAAACTCGCTGTTTGTCACACTACTCTGTAAAGAAACTGTAGATAGATGTTTCACCATGCTGGGTGTATTATCCAACACTTGCTCCTCTGTATTCTGTTTTTGAGCTATGCGGCTTTTATTTTATTGATCAAATATGTTTTCTTCTCACTCACTTTAACCTGATTGAACGTTTTTCTCCTCTTTACTCTGTTTAAACACATCCTGTAGTTAAGCTGAATAGTCTCTGGATTTTTGTCACATGACTACTCATTGAGAGTTTTTGGTTTTATACAGAATCTTTCCAATGCAAAATTGTTGTTTTTTGGGGTGAATTCAGTGACACATGTAGACTTAAGTGATTTTAAAGGAATAAACTTAGATTTGGTTAACTTTTAATCATTGTCACATGATTAGTTCAAGGACTTATGGCACGTTAAAAATCTGCTGATATTTTGTAGTTTCTGGCTTACAAATAAAAAAATAAATAAAAAAGAATGGGTAACATGTCTTTCAAACCTGCTGGCAGGTTTTAGGGTTTACGGTATTAATGATATCACTCTTGTAGCCATATTAATACATTTTACTTAAGTGTAATTTGTGCTTTTTGAATAGAGGCTCTTGACTTTTGTTTCATTTGTTTTTAGAACTTTGTTCCTGGTCACATTTCAGTGTCATCACACCCTTCACTGTGCTGCACACTGTTTGGAGTCTAACAACGTGACTCTTTTTTGCCTTTTAAGCAGCCATGCGATCATTTTGTTGCAGAGTCTGTATAACGTCTATGCGTAGCTGAATGACGCCCTGCTGGTCTGTGTTTCAGGGTGACTCACTGCGGACGAACATCCAGCTGGATTTTGGTGATGGAACCGCCGTGTCCTACTCCAACCTGAGCTGGACCGAGGAGGGCATCAAGCACATCTACAAGTCGGCTGGAATTTTCCGGGTCACGGCTCTTGCAGAGAACACGTTGGGTTACGACAGCACGACACTCTTCCTGCATGTCACATGTAAGACACCACATGCTGTTGCTTTCGAATAAGGTCTTTTTTTTTATTGAAATATACCCACTAAGGTTTGTCATTTCCAGCTTAACACCTCCAAAAAATCAACTTTAATCTGCCTCACTTTTATTGCTGTGGTCAGTCTCTCTGAAAGTTGTTCTCCTGCTACTTCGATCTGTGCAAAATTGTTGACACAATCATCTGAGTTGCTTTCGGTTATTACATTAGCTCAGAGCAGTTCATTTAACGAGCAGCATTTGTACACTTTAATTGTCCTGTGTTTGCCTCTGAGGCTGCAGACACCATGTTCCTAATGGCTATTTTGCCTTTAAATTTCAATTTAGACTCAGCAGCTGATCTGAAGGTAATAAAAAACATAGAAAAATGTCACAATTGAATTAAATTCAACAATAATCTAACTCACTGTCCAAAAAAAACCATTGTGTGGCTATTTGAAAGCCTTTTGAAACTGTTAACCAGTGTTTTCAATAACCGAATTGCACTTGAAATGCCTCCGATTGTGTGGCACTTTGCCCTGTACGTGTCAACATGCACATTAACCTACAAAACATAACAACTCAATAAATAAAAATGAACATGTTAAATAAATGCATTGTAAATTACACACAGCCTACTGACAACCAAATTTTTATTTTTTAGAGCACAATTCTGCCAAACCATAACATCCTAGTAGCCTTTAACAGTAAAACTGTGTGTGTATAAAACATTCATAGTTAGTTTAACCGGCTATTGACCCCTAACACTGATGTGCACCAGTAGTACAGTGCTGTACCTGTTCTAGAGATTGTGGCATTCAATTATGCAAATGTATCTTTGTGTAGCTAAAAGCTTTGAAGTTAGTCGCATTAAAGAGGAATTATCAGGTCCATTTTGATGGCTTTTGCTGTTCCCTCTGAGCCTGCACAGAGGAACTTACCCTTGCGAAGGTACTTTTCCTGAAAGAATGTCTACAAAGGCGTTTAATGTAGTCAGAAGATGCATAAAGGTTTGTGCTGCCAGTTTCTGCAGTGAAAAATGGCCTCATGTATTTGTTGGTCTTGTTGGTCCCAAGGATCCTGTCGCCAGCCTTTGATGTAAGTGGTTCACTTACCAGCAAACTATTGGTGCCACTCTGCAGCCAACTATACTGGGAAAAATCAGGTTCTTTAGCAGGCAAAGAACTCCTTCAAGATTAGGTACCTGCTCCAAACCAGCCCTCAAACCTACGTGCTATCTGTGGCATTCAGTCCTGCAAATGTGCATGTATAAGAGCTTTAAAGTTAGCAGCATTACGGGAATATATCAGGAACATTTCTATGGCTCATGTTGTCCTCTTTAACGATCCTTTGAAGGACCTACCAGGGTACGTATTTTTCTACCCTGGCGGTTCTTGCAGTCCAAACATGCACAAACGTTTTAGGCCAAACTGTAGCAGTCTGCAAGTTCCTGCAGTGGAAAACCTGTTCTAATACTTCTCAGCAACAGAAATGAAGAATAACAAATGCTCCATCATTTCAGTCACTGTAGTAACAGAGGGTCTTCTCAATAAATGTGACAACCTTCAAAAAATGTCAGCAGTTGCAATTTTAAAACCAGATCCAGACTGGTACAGTGTTAACCTGCAGCAGCAATGTGTTCTTCCCATTCGTGTATTTCCTGATACCTCCTGATAGCTCCAGGTGCTGAAATCTGTTCAACTGAATGACAGCCACACTGTTGATCCATGCTAAACTGATTTGAAGTGAACTGTACTGACCTATACTGAGGATTATGTAACACAGCAGCTGTGATAAACACAAACTACGTTTGTGAGCAAACTTGTTTATGCAGGGTTTTACTGTGGGCAGAAACAGAGATGGAGAAATGTTCCTCTAAGGCCACTGCAGCTAATAACCAGTTATCTGAGGATACAACATCACAACAATGACTTATTTTAAAGTGAGGCAGCTTTTACACAACACACACAACAAATGACAGGACTCTCAAGCTTTCCAGCTCTGCTTAGACAATTAAACAGTTTATTATTTCAACCTTCAAGGGGAATTACGCCATCTAATTAAATTAGGTTTGAACTGTCTCTGTCTCTTTCACTGATTTGTTCAGTTCACTTTAATTTAACCTCTTGCCATTTTGGTGTGTCAGCCTGTACGATCTGTGTTTCTACATTTCTGACAGCAATATTTTTAGCTGGATTTATTTCACAGCATAGGTGACGCTTTCAGGGAGAAATGCCAGAAACGACCACGACAATCTCTCAGCTGAGCATATTTTAATACCAGATGATTCTCTTTCCCCTCATACACACAAATATACAAGCACACTCTTAGAAACGCACATGCTGAGCATCTCAAAGTGGGGATAAAGATTAGTTCTGGTTAAAGAGGATGAGCGCTAACACAAGCCTCGGCGAGAGGAGCACCCCAGACCACAGCACAGCACAAACCTTCGCTGGAGTCTTTCCACGAAAGTAGTGCATTACATGTGTCCACAGCGGGAAACCTCATCCCCGAGATTAGTGTAAAGCAACCCCAACCCCTGTCAGCTCCTATTAGGGTCTTAGTGGCGAGGTTTTCTGCATTACCCAAAAGGTTTCATGTCAAAAATACATGATGACATCAACATATTTCCAGGTTAGAGTTTTTCCTTTATTTTTTATTTTTTTATCAGACACAGAAACAGACTCAACGGGGCCTTTATCCTTTGTGCTGTCAGGCAATGTCATATGTGTAAAATGTTCTCATCTTAACAGGTCTTCACAAAAATCTGCTTGTAGCAGCTCAGTTGTGATGAACACTTTCCCACTTTTTGCTCAGCATCTCCAAGCATAAGGTGAAGGAAAAACCAAGGAAATGGCTAAAGCTTAAAAAGGTCTGCAAGGCATAAAACGTGCGTGACTGCAGACCCGTGAATCCCACCCGCATGTCAGATTTCTTTGTATATGTCAGGTTTTGTACTTTTTTATGGTTGTTTGGAGACCAGGTATAGCTTTATAGGTAGAGTTAAGAATATCATCGGGTTCCAATTGCTAGTTAGAAGTTAAGGTGTTGGAGTCACGGTTTGTTACATTTTTGGTAGTCAGTAAAACAAAAGAAACACCTATAATAACAGTTTTGTCATTTATTTAAAAAAAAAAAATCAATTTTCAACAGTGGCACTTCGGCCGTTAATATTATTGCAACTTTAGGTACTGAAATGCTGCATAAATAAATAACACAAATATTAATAATTCACGGTAAAAGCTGCAGTCGACAAGTTCTGATACTGTGGATGTCAAAATCAAAACTCGATTTGAATTTGACTACTTCCCTGTCGAAGTAGACTTCTTGTGCAGTGATACTCTGCTCCCAGTGCTCCTGCTACACTCGGACCGCTCCCTGGATGTCCGCTTATGTAAATGTGTCAAGCACCGTCTGTGATGAGCGCTAAATCTCCAACCTGTGTTAAAACATCGACCCTTCAATTTGATGTTCTTTTTGAGGAAGGTGTAGAAGTCACAGAGCGACAATTTTGTTGCTGTGGCTGAGAAAACCTGAATAATAGCCGTACCAAAGCACACGTTCTACCTCAAACACATTAGAACATTACAGTAGAAGCTGCATTGACAGTTTGACTCCTGAGGACAAAATCACGATGCATAACTACATGAATGTTGAAGAAAACAGCGAGCGTGCTCCTGGTGTTTCTGACCTGCACCTCCTTCCTCTGATCTTGGAGATTGCAGCTCCTTCAGTGGGAAAACTGCTGTTGTTGATGGTAGCTGCAGACCCTCCTCTGGTCACCATGAGGATCCTCCACATGAAGGCTGGATCATCCAGCTGCTGACTGACCGAATATAATGTTTACTCTTTGAGTTTTTAATGGTCCAATCAATACCCGGAGAGGAACTTGTACCACTAAAGGACCAGTGGAGAATGATGTAATTCAGATATTTCACTTGCCGCTGATTGGTTAGAGCAAAACAAAACTAAATAAAACCCTGCAAAGAACTAAAGTACATCCCAACAAGAAATTGCCTTCTGTCAAGCTGACCAAATAAAGTGAAATTAAGGGCCTTCATTATTTAACCAAAGTCACAGTTTTGCCATGACAGTTATCAGACTCACTGGTGTCAGTTTATACAGCCTGCATTCATCAACAACTAGTCTCAGTAGCTTGGACTGGAAGACTCGCTGCCAGTAATCATAATCCAAACAAAACTGGCGTCATCTAATATACAAATGTCATTTTTAGGAGGCAGGATCAGACATGTGATCAAAACAGATGGTCAAGCAGGTCAAGGTTCCACCTTCTGCTACAGCTGCTAGTTATTAAGGATCGTTATGCATTTTTACCTATCAGTTACTTGTCTGTTTATAGACTTTGATCCCATTAGGTTAACAATATGTAGCTGGTTGTGTACTGATGGAATAAAACGCAACAGGTTATAAAATAAAGAATCTAGAAAGATACGTTTTATTTTAGAAACCTTTTCTTCACCCTGGAGATCATGGGACCTGCTGTCATTTGTTCAAAAGCACAGCAGGCACAAAGAAGAGTCAGAATTTCTCTCCAGTATACGGGGATAAAATTAACATTAAGAGAACATACAGCTAACTTGGTAATAATTTCATTGTAACAACTTGACTGAGTCAAAAGTAAAGAAAAATCTGGGACCAAGATCACACAAACACACGGTCTTTCATCTGCTGCATCACAGTGCACGATGCATCACTGCATCGTGCACGTTGTTAAAGCAGCCTTGCATATACATCTTACCTGTTAGGTGATCTCAGTGCACCTGCCTCCACAAGGCTCAGACAGCCTAATTGGGAAAGTCTGCCCGACTCACACTGCACTTAGTTTAAAAAAAAAAAACAAAACAGCAGCACATCTGAGGAAGAACACATACAGTATGATTAAGAGTTTGTTTGTTACATCATTTTAAAGCCTGAGCTGTTTATGCGTGAATTTACAGTATGTTTTGTCTCCTCTTATCTCATTTCAAAGAGTCCCTGAATGTCAGCAAAAATAAACTTTCAAAGTGAATGAGAAGTTAGCAGCCATACTTTATACAGCTGCATCATTACGGAGCAAGAGCTCCTACATTTTAGAATTTCCATCCATCACTTCACATAAATGCACACTCGGCTACATCTGGAGACTTCCTCTCTACGGGTAAATCTTTTCTTGACAGTTTATATGATATTTGTTCCCAAAATGTTTGCTTCCGTCCATTTTTATTCCTCACTTATCCTGTTCAGAGTGCGGGGGCAGAGGGTGGATCGTATCCCAGAATGCACCAGACGACAGCTCGCCAGTTTATCACAGCTAACACATAGAGGAACACAGTCACACTCACATGGACACCTTTGGGCGATTTATCATTTCACCTCTGGAGCAGGTCTTTGGACTGTGGAGAAAACCTGAGCAACAATAAACTGTCTTACAACAGTGGAGTATTTGTCTCCCTGAAACCAGCTTCACACCCACATTGTTTTTTGTTTTTTTGTATTTGAATGAGTCTCACGTGTGTCTCATTAGAATTATCTGAGCGTAATATCCCCTCTGTGTTGGTTCTTTCTCAGGTCCAGTGGAGCATGTCCAGCTTCTCGCTCCCTTCGTGGTCATCAGGAACAAGGAGGTGAACATCACAGCAGTGGTCTTACCCAGCCACTCTCGCACCGTCACTTACTTCTGGTGGCTTGGCAACAACACAGAGGTAATTATTGAAGGACAAGGCTCATTAATGTGCATTTCTATTACTTGTAATATGGCTTTTAGCAGTATTTTTTTTTTTAAAGCTGCAGAAAATTAAATGGATGTGCTGAATAAAAGCCAAGTGTTGTTATAAAATAGTTACCTGGTGAAATGTCCCCCCTGACATGAATGTTTGATGCAGAGGGGGGTTCTCACGTCATTCAAACAGCAAATTGTAGAACAAAGTGAGCTGCAGTGCCAAATCCACCAAAATTATGCCTCACAGCTTTTCTCCACTAATCAGACTGTATCATGGTGGTTTCAGAGTTGTTTCCAGGTTTCTTATAGAATAATTCCTAAAGTTCTTCACCACCCTTAGGTTTAAAGTGGATTTTGATAGGACCAAAGTGTTTCTTCTGGCTGGAAATGACCTAGACAAGCAACAAAAAAAATGGGTGGGACATTGTGTGGGAGACGTTTGTTTTTAAGAATACCCAAGATTCTACAGCATTCCTAATGGGAATTATTTTTTCTACCATATTCTAGTGTTCTAATACATAGAAAACTGAGAAGAGCTTATGCAGTAGATCCTCAAGTCATGGCTTAAACCAAATAGTTTAGTGAGCTTGTTATTAGGGTCCATTCTGAAGAGAGTTGTGCATTAATGGCTGCTTACAAGATGGTGAATTGTCATGCAGCCACTTGTAAGTTCTGTCACGGTGTCCACAGTGCAAAACAGATTTTAAAAAGTACAAGAAATCATACACTGTTAAAAATGTCAAAGAGTGTGGTAGAAAGCTAAAAAATGACCCCTGCACTGGTATGAAGAATCCAAGGATCAGCACCAAGAACATCCTGATGAATGTGAGCAGTTCTGTTAGAAACATCTCAATCAGACACTGAACTGAGAACTGGTCTTCATGGATGCAGGCCGAAGAGGACTCTGCTTCTCCAAAAGCTCAGCAGTAACAAAGAAGAAAGCTTCTGGTTGCCAGTTTTGTGGTTGGGTGAGGTGAAAATGTTTGAACACTAAGGGAGGAGAAGTATTAAATTAAACCCTTTACCCATGGCACCAGGTCAAAATTTTCACTTATGAAGGAAAATATTTAGTATCTACTAGTACAGTATGGTTCGTCAGAAATGTTGGTACACAATGTAATGTATTCCCAGAGGATGAATCTTATGAATGTCACTGATCCTTTCTATCCCCACGTTGAGGTTTTTGGTTTTAGATGTATGTCTTGACAAATTTTGATTGCCATGAAACTGGGACACATTCGTGGTTCCCAGAAGATGTCTCATGTGAGTTTAGGTCTAATATGTACTATTATGACTGTAGCTATGACAGCAGGTCAAAATGTTCACTCATCAAGTGAAATATGTATTTATCTATATGTACAATGTAGTTTGTCAACAAAATTTAGATAGAGATATGTATCATCTGCCCCGAAGGGTGATCTGTAACTTTATTGATCTCCTCTAGGGCCAGCTTGAGGTTCTTGAGGCTGACATGTTTGGCTTTTATGGATGTGTACTGACAAATGTTCGTTGTCATGAAGTTGGTTCACATATTAAAGGTTCCCAGAGGATGTCTCTCATGACTTTAGTTCCACCAACAGGTCAAAATGTCACACATCAAGCGAAAAATTTGTGCTTGCAGCCGGTGATTACGTTGGATGGGAGCATCTCGCACACCTTCACCAGTGAGGGAATGCACACCATCACAGTCCAGGTTGCTGCAGCCAACAGCATCCTGCAGGATACCAAGACTATAGCAGTCAGAGGTCAGTATCTGGTGACACGGAGCGCCTAACAACACACAACTGCAGCTTTGTGGAAAGTAGCTAAATACTTTTCCATGTTTTAGTCCTTCACTTGTGCTCTCATATTTGTGCCAAATGTTTCTGAAATAAAGCAGCTCCTACTTGAGAAAAATATATCACATCCCATCCTCTAAAGAACATGTCTTCATTTGAAATGAAGTAATCCAACATGCAGTATCTGTAAAATGCAATGATTTATTACTGCAGAATGGGCTGGCATAAAGCTGTGACATTTTCTAATTATCTAGAAGTGCATCTGGTACATTTAGCCAAAGGGAAGTGCGGGGGATATGAGAAACCCTTCTTCTTTTCATCAAGTGTTAACTACCTGAAACTGAACTTGAGCAAAATGACAGTTGGCACAGTATTGCTGAGAATAATGCCTTCGGATCCGAGTGAATTAATGGCTGATTCTCCCCCGACTCTCCTCGACAGAATTCTTCAAATCTCTACTTTTATCTTTCTCCCCTAATCTGGACGAGTTCAACCCTGACATACACGAGTGGAGGCAGGATGTGGGGAGAGTAATTAAGAAGGCTCTGCTCCAAGTGAGTGGTTTTTCATTTTCTATCCTCCTTCTCCATCCTTCTGTCTTGTGCTTCTTCTTCCCTTTCTGTCTTTTTGTCCTCCTCCTCTCTGTCTAACCCCTGCTATTTCTCAATTATTTCCCAAACCCCTTCGCTGGCCAATACTCTGGGCTCAGTGGTGCGCAAAGCAAACGCCCCTCGGGCCACCCTGTGATTCATCATCAGACAGGTGTGAAGGCGCCTCTGCTTTCCTTTCTCTCCCAGGACGGATTCGCGAACGCCGATTCCTTAATTGTAAAAGTCGCACATAAAAATGATCTCAGAAGTTGAAGCGCAGGGGTTGGGGTAGAGAGCCGAGGAGTGATGCTACCTGATCGAGCGTATGTGTGGGAAGCTCAGCCATCACCTCTAAGTGCTACTCATCTCCCCATTCACAGCTCATGAATAGCTGTATTTGATGGCTGCACTCTGAGCCATCTTACTGGCGTATCGAGCATTAGAGCTGCAGGTGGGTGTTTTGGAGGAATATTTAAAATGGCTGAAGGTGATCTAACGAGTGACCCGGATGACCTCCTAGTCAGAACCAAGCTTTAGAGCCGATTGGTTTACCTTTTCCCTCTAAGTTTTTCTTAGAAATATATTTTCATGCCTGCAAGTTTCTGCTGAAGATATTAAAGGGTCAAGCACGTCAGTGCTTCTCAAACTATTCTCCTGATGAACCCTCATCTTCAAATGGGCTCATCTGAATCCATTTTAAGCCCATTCTTATTTAATAATTGTACTAAACTTGAACTTTACTGTTTACATATTTTTAACTTGTTTATTCATACTATTAACTAAAACAATCCCAGTTGTTTATCCTTACTGTTAGCTCACAAGCCCCACTTGTTTATGCAAACTATTAGCTAACAATTCCCAGTTGTTAATCCATGCTGTTAGTTAACATTTGTTTATGCATTTTTTTAGCTTAAAAAATCCCAATTTTGAACCATACTATTAGCTACCAATTCCAAATACATCATCCATACTTCTAGCTCACAATTCTCAGTTGTTTATCCAAACTATTAGCGAGCAGTTCCAAATTGTTTATCTATACCCTTAAGTAACGATTCACGATTGCTAATTTATACTGTTAACTAAGTGTTCCCACTTGTTTGTCCATAACATTACCTAAAGATTCCCAGTCATTTATCTGTACTTTTAGCTAACAATTCTAAGTTGTTTATGTATGATATTAGCTAACAATTCCCAGTTGTTTATGTATGGTATTAGTTAACAATTCCCAGGTTTTCATCAATACAGTTAGCTTATAATTTCCAGTTGTTTATCTATAATTTTAGCTAACAATCCCCACCTACACGTGCACAGTGTTTATAGGCTTACTATCCACGAGAAGCCACTCATTATGCACAAGAATTCAAAATAAAAATTTATGAACTGATGCTGAAGCTCACCTGATTATTTTTTCGCCTGGATGTGGGTAATTGCTGCATTTTCATAGGCAGAACTGCACTGAATTTATTCAACCATTCTGGTTGTCTAGCAAGTGTTTCGAGGGTTCTGCCACTGATAACACAACAACACATAACATTGTAAGAGTCGTGCTTGAAGAGGAATATTAGAATGGAGCAGCCGGTGAAAATAACACTTCCTATATGTACTTCTTTTTATTGTATAGCACCAGTGGCTGAATTGTTCATTTTGTTTGTTTTCATCTCCACATTATCCCGTCAGAGTTGGATATCGGCTTCTCGTAATATGAAAGTGCTGTGGTTCTGTTTACACGAATGCAGCCGGCAAGAAAAAAAAGTTCATTTCCAGACAAACATATAGTCCAAATGGTGACAGGAGGGCTTGTTTTTCCTGCATTTTGTTATAGCTGAGAGTTCGACATGCAGGCTGGTCCACAACTGATGGCTTTTCAACATAGTAAACAACTCCCCACAACAATAAAAACAGGAGATGAGAGAGGGAACAACTTGCTATTAAAGTCAAGGTCCATTTAACAGAGGTGCAGTTCTGCTGAATCCTTCAAGTCATGACTTTGTACTCTTCACCGAGGCTGATTCTGGAGCCTCTGCTGGTCCCGAACACTAATGGAGGTTATTTCATTCCACTCGGTCTGTCTGCAGCCACCTCCTTCTCATATTCCCCGAACGTTTCTCAGCTCACACTCATACAATGTTCAGACTCCCCCATAGATTCCCTCGAAGGTTAATGCAAGCTATCAAACTATCATTTCCTCGCTGCTTCCCCAAAGGCGCTGAAATACTTTCTGGCGCCGACTAAATCATGCACAGTAATGTGATATTTTCACTCTGCTAAGCAGTTGTAATGTTGATAATTAACTTACCCTCAAATGACTAGAATGCATATTGTTTTTTTTTTGTTGTTGTTGTTGTTTTAGATTTATCCAGCAATAACTGTAAAACAAGCTGGATTTCATTTAATATTCAGATTATTTTCATAAGTACACTGGTTAGCACTGGCTTCAATGATCAGAAGTCTGAGCTTCATTCATTTTTGATTAATTCTTCCGCCACTTTGGTCCAGACGAGAGATGTTAATGACTAATTGATAATCAATTTACTTTAGACCAAAACCAGCTGCTGGGTTTGAAAGCACCCAACAGAGGAAAAAACATTTAATGTTTTTAAAAATCATCAAAAAATTACACAGTTTATTATATTCAGAAACTAAACAGAAAGAAACTTCAACGATTCGTCACTCCAGACAAGGCGTCTCCACTGCTCTAGAGTCCAGTGGTGGCTGCTTTACACCACTGCATCCCACGCTTTGCATTGCACTTAGTGATGTACGGCTTGGATGCAGCTGCTAGGCCATGGAAACCCATTCCATGAAGCTCTCTGCTGAAGCACTGTTCTTGAGCTAATCTGAAGGCCACATGAAGTTTGAAGGTCTGTAGCGATTGACTCTGCAGAAAGTTGGCCACCTCTTGGCACTATGCACCTCAGCATCCACTGACCCCGCTCCATCAGTTTACGTGTCCTACCACTTGGTGGCTGAGTTGCTGTTGTTCCCACACACTTCCACTTTCTTATAATACAGCTGACAGTTGACTGTGGAATATTTAGGAGCCAGGAAATGTCACGACTGGATTTGTTGCACAGGTGGCATCCTATCACAGTTCCACGCTGGAATTCACTGAGCTCCTGAGAGCGAGCCATTCTTTCACAAATGTTTGTAAAAGTAGTCCGCATGCCTAGGTGCTTGATTTTATACACCTGTGGCCATGGAAGTGATTGGAACACCTGATTCTGATTATTTGGATGGGTGAGCAAATACTTTTGGCAATATAGCGTATGTAATCTCTCTCTCTCTCTGTATATATATATATATATATATATATATATATATATAGAGAGAGAGAGAGAGAGAGAGAGAGAGAGAGAGAGAGAGAGAGAGAGAGAGAGAGAGAGAGAGAGAGAGAGAGAGAGAGAGAGAGAGAAATAAGCCCACAGTGATGAAAAATAAGACAGGAGCAAAAAAACCCTCAGAAACTGCTTGGAATTGACAGCTACTGGATCACCTGCCATGAACTTTGCTCTAAATATGCAGTCCCCCAAGGATGAACCACAGTGACTCTGGGCATCTTCTGACTTTTTAATCTTGTGATACCTACAGATGCAAATTTTTGCACTAGTCTGTATGCTCCTCGTTTCAACGGAATTAATGGAAGAGTTTCCTATTCACTGTTCAGCTTTAAATAAGCTGTCACTTCTCTTTGACAGAGATGATACATATCCTGCCTTCCTACCTGGTGCAACAGATTAAAATTTGCCCAAAATCAGCAAAGTGTTTGTTAGATTTTGTTGTTTTAATGGCAAATCTCAGCTGCAGTTTGAGTTTAATGTTGATTTGCTGGAGGGATTTTTCATCTGAATTATGCAGGAGTCCCTGCTTGACCATCTCTGATTTGCTTGAAACTTTTTTTTTGTATCATAAATGCTAGGTATTTAATGTAGTTTCTGTGAAACTAAACTTAATAACTCGAGTACTTTCAAAGATAAGAATGTTAAAAAAAAGAAAAGAAACAATAGAAAAAATGTGAGTTATTGTTGTTCAAATGTCCTTAAATTTGAGTGTACAAAAAACCTGCTGAAAGAGGATCAGTGGGGAATTTTTTTTTTTTGAATCTCAAAAAGTATTTTTTTATAACAAGATGAAATGTCCCAGAGAGCTTAATAAGTATCCACATTTTACACCATTAAACTTTCTGCATAATCAGAGATGACTGTGCAGAAATTATTCTAAAAAATGTGATGATTTGAGATGAAATGAACCTAAACTAAAACCACAGTTTGTATTTCGGTGAAAGTTCTGCTGTACCTTAATACACCCTCAAAGATCTGATAGAACATCTGTAGCTTTGTTTGCTTATTCGTTTGTTTTTTAGGGTAAATTAATCAGAGATGCTGGATTATCTCGATGGCGTCTTACCTAAATATCATGTCGAAGTTAATCATCATTCGGAGCAGAATCCCTCCTGAGTTTATTTCCTTCAAGCAACGTTTCTTTAAATAAACCTGCAGAATATTGCAGCGTTTAATCTCTGTATTGGCCCACTTTAAAACCCGACGTCCTGCAGTAGGCGACCTCGCCGAGCGTCTTTTCCTGCTCGTCAGATTTTTGTCCTCAGCAGTGGATTTGCGAAGCATCAAGAGAAGAGCTCTCCACATCAGCCAGACACATTTTGAAACTAATGACTGATTGCACTGAGAGTAAACATGGTCCGAGTGCATCGATTTTTTTGTTGTTGCCTCTTTTGTCATCCTATTCACTTCTCTCACTGCAAGACGTGCCCACAGCTATCATTTGTCCACTACTTTGGTACTCAAACAGCGATTTCTGTGCCCGATAATTGTCCTCTCCATTGTCCACCCAGACCAAAGAGAAAACATAAAACCATCAGAAGCTCGGAAATGAAGAGCGATGCCACCCAGATTCTGCCTCCTTTTGTCTGAATAAACTGGTTAAAAGCTTTAAAAATGCTTCCCTGCAAACAAAAACAAACACTTATTTGGCTTCATGTTTTTTTTTGTCAAAATGAAAAGCTTTTAATGGGTAAATTCGGCAACAGCTGCAAACATAATATAGCTCAGCATTACAGATCTTTAAAGGTCCAACCTGATGAAACCTGTGGAAAACCCACCTGCACCTGATACATATATTATTTTTTAGATCCAGGGATGCAATCAGTCTCATGTCACAATATGAGGAATAGAAGGGCAGCTGTGTTCATTTCCAGCACGTTATCAATTATATCTGCATATAAACTGTTAAATCAGACTAATTAAACTTGAAAATAAAGTCATATTTATTTGCATTGCACATTTAATACATGGAAGTAATTTAAAGTTTTTCACATAGTGCATTAAATGTTTAAAAAGAAGTCAAAACATTCACATTAAAGAAGAAAAAAGATCTAAAGAAATTATGAAATATGTTCAAATTTAAACCAGAATTTTGAGAATACATGCATTTACATACATATATATGTATATATATGTGTGTGTGCATATATATGCATGTATATATATATCTCCTGTTCTATGTAAACACAGCCTGAAGTTCAGCCGAAAAGTTCTTGAATTTTTCTGGCTTATGTGTTGGTGCTGAGGCGCACATTATTATTATTATTGTTGTTGTTGTTGTTGTTGTTGTTGTTGTTATTATTATTATTATTTTTTAAATTTCTTTACAAAATCTGGCTACTGAAAACGATTTATTTTTGGCAAATTCTTAAATTCTAAAAAAATTTAAATAAAGTGACTTTGAAGAACTATCCAGATTTTTATCTTAAATTTGTTTTTTTCCAGACGAAACCAAAAGCAGCACACAGTTAGTTCAAGGTCCACGTTTCTTGCTGTTTTCAGTGTCTTTCTACAATGAGTGATGTAATTTTGGCAAATAAAAATAAAAAAGAATGACATGCCTTCAATCGACTAGAGCAGGGGTATTCAACTAAAATTCAAAGAGGTCCAGTCAGATAAAATGTATTAAAGCAAAGGTCCGGAACATCATGAAGTCTGACTTCAATTAGTGCGATATATGATGACGTAACCTAGAAGTTTTATTAGCATCTGCATGTAATCAATAACTGACCATAAAATCTGATATATTCAGTACAGTTCAAAAACATTTTGACAACATTTATTAACAAATAACTTTTGATATAACTGTACAACTTAAAATTAAGTGTAGAATTTGAAAAAATAATGACTGAACAACCCGAACCAACTTATATACATCTTTAACAATACCTAAATCTCAAAAAATGTAAACACTTGAACACTTTTACATTTTTTTTCCTGTCTTGTTACTCCCCTTATATCCCTGCTGCTTAATGGGAGAAGTGAGCTGCAGTTTGTCCTGCCAGTATTGTTTGAATTGTGTATTTTGAATTGTGGTCTGAACGGTATCAGGGCCATTCTCAAACACATTTGGAGCTCATTGGTGAGTCTGGAACCATATTCAGTTTTGATTGTGTTCATAGTTGAGAAAGGTGCATCCAGCTGTATGTTGAGCCAAACATGGTCAGCATGTGCAGGACTATTTCCCTCTCGGTGTCGCTTTATTCATCTTCCTTTTTTGTCTGTCCCTCACCTCTCAACTGTTTTCTGAACGCAGAGCTGTAATGTTTAGCAGCTGAATGCAGAGACTTCATTGGCTGAGTAGCGTCATGTGAGATGGCTGAACTCGTACGTAATTGGTCTGTGTGTTTCCTGAGCTGATAACTAATGCCGTAAACACTGGGAAAGCTGTGCCGGAAAAACACAAGCGACCGGTCAAATTTAAAATCCCGTTACAATTTACTGATTACAGGTCCGGTCCATATAAGACGGCGTCTGGGTCTGGGTCCGGGTCCGGATCCGCACCGTGGTCCACCAGTTAGTGACCTCTGGACTAGAGGGTTTTTTTGGTTCAGAGAATGAAAGCACTTGTTCATATCTGATGTCTGATGGGAATTCAGCTATTAGTTGTAGTATAAACTAGCTTAAGTTTAAAACCAGTGTTTTCTTACTTTAAGATTTTTGTTTCATCAACAGGAAAGTTAGTCACTGGAAACATCCCTACTATTTGTATTTTGGTCTGATCACCAACTCTCTCCACAGCTGGAGATGTGACATGCAAACACAGTGAAATATAAAGGAACTGGACGTTTGTACAAGCTTTTGCTTTACAGTTCGACAAACTGACCACAGTCCACCTGTAATCTTAACAAGGTGGAAAATCCAGAAATATCCACCTCAGGAACACTGATATTCAACGTTTTGCACATTTGTGCAATACAAACATTGTCAGTTGTTAAAGGAAAAACCCACAGAAGTTATGTTGAAGAACTTTGAGATAAAGGTCAGAAGTGAGTCTCTTTGTACTTCTGTAGCACCATTTTTTTCTGTTTCGCTCCTGTGAAGCAGAACTGAGCTGCAAGTTGGGAAGAAAAATGTTATTTACCACAAATGAACAGTTGGTTCACACAGAGCTGCTGATGTCCACTCTGGATTTACTGACACTGGTTTGATTCAGCGCTTGTGTTTTCAAAATAAATACATACATAAAAAATTACATCCATTTACATTAAAGTAAGAAATCTTTAGGTTCTTCAGGTTTTCCATCTGACTTGCTTTATTATTTTTACTCCGCCAAGGAACGGCGGAGTTATGTGACGATCAGCGTACATTTGTCTGCGAATTTGTGAATCCGTCTGTCTGTCTGTGTGAAACATTACTCAAAAACAGACAAACGGATTTGGATGAAACTTTCAGGGAAAGTCAGAAATGACACAAGAACCACCTCATTAAATTTTCACAGTGATGCGGCTTGTAGTCTGGATCCACAGCTTTGTTAAGGATTTCCCATTGCCAGATATAGCTGCCAGCACGGTGTCGTTGTAACCATGACATGAACACTGTGTCAGTTACCTGCTAGCGATCACATGATTGCAATCCTACTACAAATTGACTGATTTATCAGTCAATCAGTCTTCCAAAATGTGGCAAAAAACGTCACAGTTTAGTATGTCGTCCAAAATGTGGCAAAAAAACGTCATAGTTTAGTTTGTCGTCCAACAAGTGGAAAAAAGGTGCCCTGGTAGCTCAACTGGTTGAAAGGGTGACTTATGAACAGAACTATGTCAGAGGCACAGGTTTGATTCCAGCTCATGGCATATTAAAAATGTCACTAAAACGTCATAGTTTAGTATGTCGTCCAAAATGTCACTAAAACATCATAGTTTAGTATGTCATCCAAAATGTGACTAAAACGTCATAGTTTAGTATGTCATCCAAAATGTGGAAAAAAAAAACGTCATAGTTTAGTATGTCATCCAAAATGTCACTACAACATCATAGTTTAGTTTGTCCTCCAGCAAGTGGAAAAAAGGTGCCCATGTAGCTCAACTGGTTGAAAGGGTGACTCGTAAACAGGATTGTGTCCAAGGCACAGGTTCGTTTCCAGCTCATGGCATTTTACTGCAGGTCTTCCCTGCTTACCAAAACATCATAGTTTAGTATGCTGTCTAAAATGTCACTAAATGTCATATTTTAGCATGGGGTACGAATGTTAAAGTTTAGTATGTTGTCCAAAATGGGGTAAAAATTTCATAGTTTAGTGTGTCATCCAAAATGTCACTAAAAAATGTCGTCCAAAATGTGACAAAAACGTCAGAGGTTAGTATGTCGTCCAAAATGTGGAAAAAAAAGTCATGGGTTAGTATGTCGTCCAAAATGTGACAACGTCATAGTTTAGTATGTCGTCCAAAATGTGACAAAAACGTCATATTTTAGTATGTCGTCCAAAATGTGGGAAAAATGTCATAGTTTAGTATGTCGTCCAAAATGTGGGAAAAATGTCATAGTTTAGTATGTCGTCCAAAATGTCACAAAAACGTCATAGTATGTCATCCAAAATGTGACAAAAACATCATAGTTTAGTATGTCGTCCAAAATGTGACAAAAACGTCATAGTTTAGTATGTCGTCCAAAATATGACAAAAACGTCAGTTTGGTATGTCGTCCAAAATGTGGGAAAAAACGTCATAGTTTAGTATGTCGTCCAAAATATAGGAAAAATGTCATAGTTTAGTATGTCGTCCGAAATGTGACAAAAATGTCATAGGTTAGTATGTCGTCCAAAATGTGACCAAAACATCATAGTTTAGTATGTCGTCCAAAATGTGGAAAAAATGTCAGTTGAAAAATCGCATTTTTTTGTCGACATAGTATACTTTCTGGAAACCGGTATTTGTCCTGTTTTTGTGTTGCTCCTCGGCAACCCTAGACAGCCGGGTTGTAATGTTTTTTGAGCAACACACCATACTATGACATTTTTACAATGAGGGTTCTACTATGGAACCAGTTTGACATGTTCAGGTGTTCTTTGTGTGAAAACTCAGAGATTTCAGGGATCAGAAGGTGGTTTTCAACTTTCTTTGTTAACTTTCTGCTTCAACTTTAAATTAAATTTCCTTCACTAACCCAGCCCTCTGGACTTCCAGGAAGCTGTGTTCCTATTGGCTGTCCAGGTGGCTGCTTGGTGTTATCAGGAACACCTGAGCAGCTCAGTGTCTTCCTGCTTTATTTAGCTGCAGCCAAACATTTCCTCTGCTTCTGTTCACCACTGAACCAGGTTTGGCTCCATTGCTTTAGTTTGTTCTTTAGGCGTTGGCTTGCAGCTTCCAGCAGTAAAATCGTCTAATGTGTTTCTTGGTGTGTTTTAGGGCTTTATACTGGATAGTTGTCTTGGTAAATGAGGTTCTTTAGCCACAGTTAGCACATGGTGCTAATGTGTGCAGTGATTAGTGGATTTGGTGCAGCTGAGTTGTGTCTTTATCTTGGCTGTAGTGAGTCTTCAGAGGTTTTTGGTCAGACACATTCTGTATTCTTGTTTGTGAACCAGCGTTGGTTGTCCAGAAGGTAAGAGTTCCTGTCCTGATTCTCTGTTCTCAGAGGTTCTCTGGTAGGCTGCAGGAGACTTTAGCGTTTGGGTTGTGCTAGTTTGGTTTTTGTATGGTTTCATTTGGACGACTATCTTGAGGCCCCTCCATGTGGTTTAGTGAGGTTTTCTGGAACAGTTCTACAAAGCAACCTGCAGCAGAAGAGACTTTGAGAGTTTTTAGGAAGTTCTGGAGACCAGACTTTAGAGCAGCAGAAACATTTGTCAGCAGTTTGAGCAGGAGAAGGTGAGCTTCAGAGTAGAAATGAGATGGAAACCTTCTTGACCCGTGTGGTGAGGTCCTGTACCAAGAGTTTGAGCAGGTTGTGAAGAGTCTGTAGTTCTTTGGTCTGAAAGCACAAGAAGAGTCGACTCATTAAAGGAGAAAACAGGAGATATTGTTGCTTCTTCTGTCGCTCTGCAGTTTCCAGTTTCCTTAGACTGAATATCAAGTTTATATTTTAAATGATTTCCCATGTGAGCCCAAGAAGACTTCAATAAACTCCCTCCATTCCCTGGACACAACACATTTTATTATTTTATTATTGTTAAAAAAATTTTTTTTTTAAATATGTTTTCGAATTTTAATCATAGTTTTAGCATCATTTTTTGTCTTTGCTTCTTCAGTTTTGTCATCTGTGTGAAAAGTGCTAAACAAATAAAGTTGAATTGATAAACTGAATAATTGACTAACTCATGATTGATTTTCATTGTGATTTAGGGGTTTCATTTTTAAGGTTGGGGTTAAAATCTTGACAGAAAAAGATTAAAGAAATAAACTACATTTAAAAAAGCAATGCAATAAAAATTTTAAAAAGAAAATTAAACGTTCATTACAATTAAATTATATTAAACAGACAAATATTTAATTAGATAATTAAACAGTAGATACAAAATGTAATTATGAAATTAAACAAAATTTTTAAAACAAAAATATTAAACATTAAAGATTAAATATTTTAGATAATTAAACATTTAAAAAATACAATTAAACAAGAATATTAAACACTTTTAAAAAAATACAAAACATTTAATTAGATTATTAAACCTTTAAATTAGAAAATTAAATCTTAAAGACAATAAAACTTTAAATAGGAATTAAACAAAAAATACAATGAAACATTTAAAAGAAAATTAAACATTAAAAGGTGGTAAAACATTTAAAAAGAAAAACCTTAACAAAGATTTAATTGAAAAATTAAACATTGGGAAAGAAAAGGAAAAGGAAATTTTTGAAACAAGCCGATAAAACATTTGAAAAAAACAACAATTAAACATTAAAAAGACAAAACATTTGGAAATCAAATCAAACATTAGAAAAGAAAAAAAGGTGAGAAAAGAGCAAAACTAAACATATAAGAAGAATCAAACGAAAGACAAAACATTTGAAAAGACACCAGTTAGACTTTAGAAGATCAAATTAAACAGAAGAGACAATAAAACGATCAAAAAGAGCAAAACCAGATTAAGGTCTTAAAGCGTTTTCTAGTCTGAAATGAAAACATCAAGTTGTTTCTTCAAACATTTCCTCTTTCTCTGTTCTTGGTTTGATTGTGGACAGATTTACTATGAATTCATTTCAGAAAACTGCCTTCCAGATAAAGTCTACTCGTAGTTGAAGGCATCGATCAAAGTAATGTTACCTTCTGATCTCCACAAACTTTACTGTTCAGTGAAGAGAATCAAAGTTTGTTGAGGATTTCTAAAAAACCCACTGGTGAAGGTCTGAGAAGAACTCAGATGGATGGTCTAAATGTGAAATCAAGACTCATGGTCACAAGTTTTAAGGCTTCTGTTAACCAGAAAGTTCAAACTAACAGAAAAGTACTGAGAAACTTTTAAAATTTCAGTCCTCAGACTGTCGAAAGGTTCAAACTAAAAGAGAACTGCTCAAGAACTTTTTGGATTTCAGTCCTCAGACTGTCTGAAGGTTCAAACTAACAGAGATCTACTCAGGAACTTAGAAGATGTCAGTCCTTGGACTGTCTGAAAGTTCAGTCTAACAGAGAACTACTGTGGGACTTAGAAAATTTCAGCCCTCAGACTGTGTGAAAGCTCAGGTCCTGAGGACTCGGGAGGTGTGGAGGCTTTGGAAAGTCTTGGAACTGAGGGTTCAACCCTCCAGCACAAAGGCTGAAGTCCAGCCTCCTGAGAAAAATGGTCGTCGAGACTCAAGTTAAAAAAAAAAAAAACTCAAAAACGAGAAAAAATAGATGATAAATGCGCAAAAAACAGAAAATTTAGTATCTGAGCGAGTAGCTCAGGGGATAAGAAGAAGGACTACCAAGCGGAGGGTCACAGGTTCAAGACCCGCCGCAGGCATTATTCTTTCTTTGTCTTTGTCAGGATTTCGATGAAAATTTAAGAAGTGTCTGGTCTTGAACCAGCGACCTGCAGCTCCACAGGCAAATCCTTAACTCACTGAGCTACAGATCAGATAAAAAAACATAATTTCGTCGTCCCTTTGGCATCGTAGTTTCTGAAGTCACCACATGGGTGGAGCCAAGGCGGAGTCTGGGTGGAGTCAGGGCGGAGAGTAGGTGGGGAGGTGGGTGGTGGCCTCCCCCCTCTACTCCCCCACCTCCCACCACACCTTCCCCCGCCCCACGAGTTCCTCGAGTCTCCGCGAGTTCTTCGAGTCTCCACGGGCTTTCCCCATTTTCTGGAGTTTCCACCAAGTCCGAGGCAGACAAGGCAGAGAAGAGGTGTTGACATTGGCCAGGATGGAATGACTTTTTACAGTGACAAGAAGGAAGACCACTAGAAGAGCAGGTCTTTAACCACCATCCATAAAATCCATGGAGTCGGTTCCAGAGAAATGAAGGGAGGTCAACTTTTATCAACCTCCATCCAGATGTTCAACTTGATATCTTTACTTAGAGATTTTTAGCACCACAAATCTTTAGTATCACACTTTATTATCATTTATTAGGACTTTAATGGAATCTACCAGCAGATTTACTTTTTGTTGACAAACTTTATTCTTGTCATCGTGGGACTGCAGTATTTAAAACTCTTCCTTCGATTTGACCTCATGTTTATTAGTTTTAGTGGAGAAAGTAATTTTAGTTTTCGATTAGTCTCTTAAAAAACAAATAATAAATTGGATTAGTCAAGAAGTTTAAATTTCTTACTTTGTCATATTTTAAATATGACAAAAAATATAAAAATAAAGCGTCTTGAGACAATTTGACCTGTAATTGGCATTATATAAATAAAACTGAATTTAAATTGTATGTATCTTGTAACGTTGGAGTATTTCAGCAATATATGTTGGAAAAGACATTTTCTTTGTCCATTAATCTGTTGATTGTTTTCTGCAGTAATTCATTTCTTGTTTTGGTTTATAGAATGTCAAACCCAAATATATTCAGTTTACCGTCATAAAAACCAAAAAGATTTACATTCATGATGCAGGAATCAGGCTGTTTTTCACTTTTTATCTTAGTTTAGTCAGAAAGATAGTTGATAATGTGTGAATTGTTGCAGCTTGTGAGCCGGAAAAGGTTTTAATCTTTGGGGCCGAGTGTCAGAAAACATTTAGAAACCAACATCAACAAAACACTCAACAAAGATTTGAACATCATTAAAGGGAAATCCAACTTTTGCATGACAATGTCTAATTAAAGGACATTTATTTCCAACGTAAATGTGTTATATTCATCCTCTGGAGCTTTCTCTTCACATCGTCTTCCACCTGGACTGCTTTGGTCGGGAGCATGTGCAACAAACATTTGAAAAACTGCACTTTAACATCAATGAATGACACTGAAGTTTAATCTCTACATAAATGAGACTGAGTCTGGATGTGCTGCTCTGTCATTAACTCCTAAGTTTAGGGAAAGTTCAAACAAAAGAGGACAGTTCAGATAAGACTTGAGAATGAGCTTATTTTGAACAAACATCTCAGACTTTCTGAGCTTCAGCACCTACAGCAAGATATTTTAACAACAAGCAACTCAAGAGATCCACAAGTTAACATGTGGGACGCTAACCTAGCAAACATTTCAGACTTTTCTCTGTGAATTCTGAGAAATAATTTCCTATTTAATGACAGAGCTACACATCTTAACTCAGTCTCATTAAAACAGACTCTAATTCAGTATCATCCATCCATATTAAAGTGCAGTTACCCAAAATGTTTGTTGCATGAGCTCCAACAAAACCTGTCCAGGTAGAAGGCCACTTTGACAAACAGGAAGTGGACGATTCCAAAACAATTTATAGAAGGGTGAACCGGACTGTACTAAGTGTGGTGGAGTATAGAGGGGTGTTTTGTGGGTTTTTAAGGCTGATAATGATTATTAGTGAGACATTTGGAGTAGATATTCATTTGCAGTAAATGAAAGTATTTAAAATCTTGGAGTTAAACTCACAAGAACACAAACTCTAACAGAAAACTTTGTTGATACATTTTTGTTTTGTGTACAAATGTTAAGTTAACCCTTTAACATCCTCACCAAGAAAAAGGCAATGAAAAAATTATTTCTTTATATTTCTTATCTCTTTGGGGCACTAATAACAACAATCAATGGGTTTTTTTTTTTATGAAGAGACCCAGCGATTTTTAAAATATTGACCTCTACCAAACGGTTGAGAAAAATTATTTTACCCTTTTAAATCTTTTTTTTTTTTTTACATTTCAAATGACACATTTGTGTTCAGCAACTCCTTAGGCACCATAATATGTCAAAAGTATTACTTTACCTTTGAAAATCACAGCAAACAGAGGCCTCATGTGGAGTGATTTTGCTCGTGCTGACTTCCTGTGAGCAGACTAACTTGCTCTGCATGCTATTTCACAACACAGCGACATCTACTGGACTTTTTTTGTATAATGTACCTCAGAGTGGTACCTAATGAGGGGTAGAGATGGCTGAAACAGGTGGACTTAAGTAAAACATGTTTTTTAATAAGATTTAGTGTTGAAAAATGACATTTTTCAACATGGTATACTATGGCGTTTTTTTTGCGCCAAAATTCATGATGATTTTTTTTTCAAAGAAAACCTTTCTGGAGTGTTTTTCACTGCCTCCTTTACATTATTTCATCATATGGCGCATTTTAACAACATGTTAAAAAATTGCATTTTTTTTCGACATAGTATAGTAAGGCATTTTTTTTGCACCAAAATTCATGATGATTTTTTTTTTTTTACTCTCCGCCCTGACTCCACCCAGACTCCGCCTTGGCTCCACCCATGTGGTGACTTCAGAAACTACGATGCCAAAGGGATGACGAAATTATGCCATTTTGTCTGATCTGTAGCTCAGTGAGTTAAGGATTAGCCTGTGGAGCTGCAGGTCGCTGGTTCAAGACCAGACCCTTCTTAAATTTTCATCGAAATCCTGACAAAGACAAAGAAAGAATAATGCCTGTGGCGGGTCTTGAACCTGCGACCTTCCACTTAGTAGTCCTTCTTCTTATCCCCTGAGCTACTTGCTCAGATACTAAATCTTCTTTTTTTTGCGCATTCATCATCTATTTATTCTCGTTTTCGAGTTTTTCTTTTAACTCGAGTCTCGTCTCGACCGTTTTTCTCAGGAGGTTGGACTTCGGCCTTTGTGCTGGAGGGTTGAACCCTCAGTTCCAAGACTTTCCAAAGCCTCCACACCTCCCGAAAAAAAAATATAAAAATAAAGCGTCGAGACAATTTGACCTGTAATTGGAATTATATAAATAAAACTGAATTTAAATTGTATGTATCTTGTAACATTGGAGTAATTCAGCCATATATGTTGGAAAAGACATTTTCTTTGTCCATTAATCTGTTGATTGTTTTCTGCAGTAATTCATTTCTTGTTTTGGTTTATAAAATGTCAAACCCAAATATATTCAGTTTACTGTCATAAAAACCAAAAAGATTTACATTCATGATGCAGGAATCAGGCGGTTTTTCACTTTTCATCTTAGTTTAGTCAGAAAGATAGTTGATAATGTGTGAATTGTTGCAGCTTGTGAGCCGGAAAAGGTTTTAATCTTTGGGGCCGAGTGTCAGAAAACATTTAGAAACCAACATCAACAAAACACTCAACAAAGATTTGAACATCATTAAAGGGAAATCCAACTTTTGCATGACAATGTCTAATTAAAGAACATTTATTTCCAACGTAAATGTGTTATATTCATCCTCTGGAGCTTTCTCTTCACATCGTCTTCCACCTGGACTGCTTTGGTCGGGAGCACGTGCAACAAACATTTGAAAAACTGCACTTTAACATCAATGAATGACACTGAAGTTTAATCTCTACATAAATGAGACTGAGTCTGGATGTGCTGCTCTGTCATTAACTCCTAAGTTTAGGTAAAGTTCAAACAAAAGAGGACAGTTCAGATAAGACTTGAGAATGAGCTTATTTTGAACAAACATCTCAGACTTTCTGAGCTTCAGCACCTACAGCAAGATATTTTAACAACAAGCAACTCAAGAGATCCACAAGTTGGAGAGAGTTAGCTTTAGCTGAGCCAAAGAACATGTGGGACGCTAACCTAGCAAACATTTCAGACTTTTCTCTGTGAATTCTGAGAAATAATTTCCTATTTAATGACAGAGCTACACATCTTAACTCAGTCTCATTAAAACAGACTCTAATTCAGTATCATCCATCCATATTAAAGTGCAGTTACCCAAAATGTTTGTTGCATGAGCTCCAACAAAACCTGTCCAGGTAGAAGGCCACTTTGACAAACAGGAAGTGGACGATTCCAAAACAATTTATAGAAGGGTGAACCGGACTGTACTAAGTGTGGTGGAGTATAGAGGGGTGTTTTGTGGGTTTTTAAGGCTGATAATGATTATTAGTGAGACATTTGGAGTAGATATTCATTTGCAGTAAATGAAAGTATTTAAAATCTTGGAGTTAAACTTACAAGAACACAAACTCTAACAGAAAACTTTGTTGATACATTTTTGTTTTGTGTACAAATGTTAAGTTAACCCTTTAACATCCTCACCAAGAAAAAGGCAATGAAAAAATTATTTCTTTATATTTCTTATCTCTTTGGGGCACTAATAACAACAATCAATGGGGTTTTTTTTTTATGAAGAGACCCAGCGATTTTTAAAATATTGACCTCTACCAAACGGTTGAGAAAAATTATTTTACCCTTTTAAATCTTTTTTTTTTTTTTTTACATTTCAAATGACACATTTGTGTTCAGCAACTCCTTAGGCACCATATGTCAAAAGTATTACTTTACCTTTGAAAATCACAGCAAACAGAGGCCTCATGTGGAGTGATTTTGCTCGTGCTGACTTCCTGTGAGCAGACTAACTTGCTCTGCATGCTATTTCAAAACACAGCGACATCTACTGGACTTTTTTTTGTATAATGTACCTTAGAGTGGTACCTAATGAGGGGTAGAGATGGCTGAAACAGGTGGACTTAAGTAAAACATGTTTTTTAATAAGATTTAGTGTTGAAAAATGACATTTTTCAACATAGTATACTATGGCGTTTTTTTTGCGCCAAAATTCATGATTTTTTTTTCAAAGAGAACCTTACCATAGTGTTTTTCATGGCCTCCTTTACATTATTTCATCATATGGCACGTTTTAACAACATGTTAAAAAAATCGCATTTTTTTTCGACATAGTATAGTAAGGCGTTTTTTTTGCGCCAAAATTCATGATGATTTTTTTTTCAAAGAAAACCTTTCTGGAGTGTTTTTCACGGCCTCCTTTACATTATTTCATCATATGGCACGTTTTAACAACATGTTAAAAAAATCGCATTTTTTTTCGACATAGTATAGTAAGGCGTTTTTTTTGCGCCAAAATTCATGATGATTTTTTTTTCAAAGAAAACCTTTCTGGAGTGTTTTTCACGGCCTCCTTTACATTATTTCATCATATGGCACGTTTTAACAACATGTTAAAAAAATCACATTTTTTTTCGACATAGTATAGTAAGGCGTTTTTTTTGCGCCAAAATTCATGATGATTTTTTTTTTTTTACTCTCCGCCCTGACTCCACCCAGACTCCGCCTTGGCTCCACCCATGTGGTGACTTCAGAAACTACGATGCCAAAGGGATGACGAAATTATGCCATTTTGTCTGATCTGTACCTCAGTGAGTTAAGGATTAGCCTGTGGAGCTGCAGGTCGCTGGTTCAAGACCAGACCCTTCTTAAATTTTCATCGAAATCCTGACAAAGACAAAGAAAGAATAATGCCTGTGGCGGGTCTTGAACCTGCGACCTTCCACTTAGTAGTCCTTCTTCTTATCCCCTGAGCTACTTGCTCAGATACTAAATCTTCTTTTTTTTGCGCATTCATCATCTATTTATTCTCGTTTTCGAGTTTTTCTTTTAACTC